>NC_141766.1:23236480-23973980 GCF_982258835.1 Parasteatoda tepidariorum
TAATGTTATATTTTATTATTTTGTCACTATTTAATTATGCTTACGGTTATGAAACCTTTCTACTATGTTAAATGATTACGGAATAAATCATAAGAACGCATATTTATTTTAAGAAAAATCAATTAAGCTTTTTTATGTGTGCATAGTAATGTCTGCTACATTAATTAAATAAGAGTATAAGATGATATATTCTAAGCATTTGGAAACTTGATAGTTTTTATTTTATAAGTTATGATATATTTTTATTTTATTTTATTTTAAAGAAATATAAAGCTTAAAAGGATTCTTTCTGCTTTTTTTGCTTGATAGAGTCTTTTAGTTTTGCTTATAATATGGCAATTCTTCGTTTTTCTGTTAGTTGACAGCTTTGGCTGTGTTTTCAAGATTTGTTTGCAATTGTTTACTATTACACAATTCTTTAGACAGTGTCTTGTAGTGGTTGGTAGGTGCCGCGAGCAGAGAAGGTGTAGTCTTGATTTTTATCTTGCTGCCCTTAAATTTTTATAATTTATTTTTATAGATGAGGGCCATTCAATTTTTAAACGGGTTTCATAAAATTATGCATCGATATTCCATTACAAGTTAGGAAAAGACCATTGCGGTTTTGGATTTAAGTAATCATGCGCGGCTGCACGTAATTCCGTTTTATTTAGTTATACAATTATACAAATATGCTTTCAAAACAATGTAAAAGCTTTTAAAAATTAGACGCGTCAGTCAAAAATTAAATTTATGCTATCTCTTACGATATATATCATAGAATCATCAAAAATGGTTATAGTTTTGTAATCTTACAGGAATCCTAGACTTGGAGACATATTTCGATAAATAAAGAGAGCATTCGTTCTTGAAAAAGAAACTATTCGACGTTGTAAGAGCATTGGATTTGATTGGGCCACTAAAAACGACGCGTCATATGCTGACATACTATTAACAAATCAAATGCGAGTTAAAGAATTTGTACTTTTGCATCACTGTAGAAAAAAAATCGTCAGCAAGAAACAATACTTATTATTCATTCATCAGTTTCTTTAAAAGCGAATAGAAAGAGGCATATTTGTTACGATTTTTAGATGTCATTTTGATTAATTCTTATAACTTGTTAATTGATTATTGTTGTTAATAAGAAAGCAAACATGAAAGAGGCTGTGCAATGTCATTTCAAAGTTAGAGATATTGATATACGCTCGCGCTGGGAGCTTAGCATCAATTTGGGGTGAGCAGGCTCTCTCCTTAGGGATAATATTTTTTCTTAACTTGCAACAGAGTATAGTTAAAGGTGTTAGATACACTTTCAACTAGAAAAGTAATGACTTTTACCTGGAAGTAATCTTTAACAACAGTTCGTTTTTGATGAGATTAGCAAAAGTACTTGAAGGTTTTGTTACTACCAATTGAATGAGACACAAATGGTGAAAAGAAAAACCTGTTTGTGATACCTTTATCCTTATAACATTCTTTCAAGGGTGAAATTTTAGAAAAACGTAGTTAAACCCTATATGAAATGTATTGCAAGCAGTGTAATTACATGATGCTTTACTGAATGGTATTACGGTGAATAAATGCTCGTAATACGGTGAATTCTTTTTTTTTTTTTTTAAGAACGACACATTTATTTATCATCAAAACTACATATTTTACAATAATTGCGCTTGATTTATTGTTGGAAAAATATCTATTATGAAGCAAAGTTGACATAAGTTTCTGTTTCTCTAAAGACGAGAAAATATCCAGATATAAAGAATTAAACTTCTGATTTAATGATTGATTGGCATTAAAATTGGGAAGGACATGCTAAATAACAAGTCATTAGAATACATTTAATGTTAAGGATGGCAAGATTGAATATCCCATTCATGTATTCATTACGTATAGAAAGTTTTTAATAACTGAATAATTGTTTTGTAAAATAAAAGGTTTCGACTTTTAAATATTTTCTAATTGTTCATTATACCTTTTCCTTTGATTAACTGGGAAATCGCTTATACTTAAAAAAAAAGCTCTTTTTTCTTCATTTATCAAAATAAACTTACTTTTCCTTTCATTTTTTCTTTATCTTCCAAAACTTCCTACAGTGCTTATTTTTTTTTAATTTAAATTTTTTAAAACGTCTCTATTTGCTTAATCCTTTCAAGACCAGTTTTTTTCCAGTTAAAAGACAAATTACGACTTCAGTCCACCGAATAAGGTAGAAAGAACAATATGTTGTCCAAATAAAATAAAATAAAATAATAACTATTTGAGCAATTAGGGGGCTGAGATATATGCGTCTTATCAGGTGTTTTTTGACAAGACACATATGTCCCATTGATGTTTTTGATTTGAGGGACTTATATGTCCCGGTAGGGCTGAATGGATTAAAATAATAAGTGTTCCTCACATTAATTGAGTACAGCTTTTCACGACAAATTAGCAGATTAAACATAAATTTTCACCGATAAGACTTAGAAGTGAACAGCAGTTTATGTTATTAGCTACATCTTAACGGTTATTCAATACCGCATTTTGTAACAAGAGTGAGTTACAAAAAGAAACATTACAGGGGTCAAAAATATGGATTTAAATCACGGCAATATCAAAAACATAATCTTGCTATTTAAAGAATAATGCTAGAATATCATTTAGAGATATCACAGCGGACGTAAATCTTTCATAGTTATTTTTGGAAGTAAATAATTTTACTTTGTTTGGTCAGCTGGATATATACGTCCCAGTTGGACTGAAAGAGATAAAAAATGCCTGTTTCTCAAAGTAATTGAGTACATTTTCCCATGACGATTAACAGATTAGGGTGTGAATGCATTGCCGATAAGATGCAGAGTTCAACAGCAGATTGTGTTATTAGCTACAACTTAACAGTTATTCAATATAGCATGTTGTAACAAGAGTGAGTTACAAAAGGAACCATTACAGAGGTCAAAAATAACGATTTAAATCACGGCAATATCAAATATGTGATCTTGCTATTTTAAGAACAATGTAAGAATAGGATTTAGCGATTTTGCCACGGACGTAAGTCTTACTTAGTTATTTTGCTTTTGCCCGGGGTTTATACGTCATAAAAATTTTTATCACGCAAGTCAAACTACGAGTGTTTTTAAGGTAAAACATATACTCCAGCTCAGGCGATAGTTAAAAAATCTATCAATAAGAAAAATGTACATAAAAAGAACGGGAGAAAAGTACTTAAAGGTGACCTTTATACAACTTTGAGGAAATGAAAGGCTTAGTGTGCGATTTTCAGCTTTTAGTAATACCCAAATAAAAATAGGTATTCAATTAGTTGCAGGGTGATACAGACAAAATTACTTACTCTATAAACGTCGCGGTAATTGCACTTTTGAAAAAAAATACGCATTACAATTTGCGTTTGAAAAATTCAGTAAATGACCTCATAATATAAAAGCAACAAGATAAATAAGCGAAGTATTCTTGCTAGTATTGTCGTTATCTATAGCCCACTTTTGACGACCGTTTTACAGTTGTTAGGAACAATATGCAACATGAGTAATAAACGAAATACTGACAAAGTAATTGTCCTTGGTGTTTCATTTTGATCTTACAGTTGCTAGAAACTATTAGCAAATTCTTCTTTCAGTATCGATGAGAGAACCAGTTAATTTTTATTTTATACCCGTCGTTGAACAGCCGACCCAATTTTCTGGGTTTACGACTGCTTAAGTTTAACTACGCAGCCTTGTAATTTTGAATCCAATCCAGAAGACAAGGAAACTCCTAGAGGTATTTTTTGTTATCGGAACATGGACGACACAAGATCACGGAGATTTGTTGCTTAGTTTTTACGTGAAAACGTAATAAACAGACCGACAATACACAATTACGGTTTTGTATACAAACTTATTTCCGTAATTATAATATTAGTAGCGGAGTACGGGTTTCATAGTGCACTGTTTCAATCCCTTTATATATTAATAAAATTAAATTAGTTTGAATTTACTCAATAAATGTATAAAATTAACATATGTTTTTTGCTTAAATTTTTCACACTACGCTTCACTACAGTTAGAAATTTGAATCTTTCACAGTGAGTAGCACTATACCAGCTGTCAAAAATACATTTGAAGTTGATGAATTTACAAAAAATCAATATCAGGTAAAAATCAATATCTACCCAAAACCGAAAAACATGACATAGGATCTACAAGACAAAAAAGTTCAGGAACAACTGGTTTAAGTGTTTAAATCACTCATAAAAAGAGATTTTACTCACTGTCTTCAATCCGTACATTATCATTTCACGTGTTTCTGTTACAATTTCGTCTAATTTAAAGCCAATGCTATGTTACACGTTTCTTCCTTCATATCGCATCGACAAGTCTAACAGAATATTTTTGCTTGTATTGTTTTTATATACAGCGAAACTTTTTACTATCATTTTATTGCTGATATGATCAAAATGCGCAAAGATTAATATGCAAAATATCGGAACTGGTATTCAAAGAAATTGATATTATCTACAGCGTACTTTAACGTCAGTTTTACAGTTACTTTACAGCTAGAAACTATCAGGACACGTATATTTCAGTACTGTTTGAAGAACCATTGCCATCCATTGTGGGAATTGGGCATTCTTTTCCATTTCTTAAGCATTTAAATCACTCAAAATAACTGTTTATTCTCCCTGATTTCACTCCGCAAATTATCGTTTCACTTGTTTCTGTTGCAGTTTCCCCTTATTTGACGCAAATTCTTTGGTCTTTTTTATTTCGTATCAAAACGTACTTCACACATCCGCGTGGCTGTTGTTATACGCTAGGGGACACTAGTTGCTATGCCTTTCACTGCGTCTGCGTGAGTGCATCATTCTAATCAGTGCGATTCAAAACTAACCACGGAACTATTCACCAAATTTTTCAAATGCAGCTTGTATAATTGTTATTCTAGTTATATTTTGTCTAGAAGTATAAAAACTAAATTTCAGGGTATAAATTTAAAAAAAAAATTAAAATGGCATAGCTAATGAAATATCAATTTCACTTAGTCTAAAATTAGCATAGTAAGATTTGCTTAAGTCTAATCTTAGACTTAGTAAATATCAATTATATTTAGTCTAAGATTGGATTCTAAGAATAGCATTGAAGTTATGCATAGATGTTCTTTTTTCATTTCACATTGACACGAAGCTCACAAATTCACGTGACTTTTGCTACTTGGGCACTAGGGGACGCTAGTTGCTATGCTGCGTCTGCGTGAGTGCATCATTCTAATCAGTGCGATTATTCAACTATGGGATTACTCACCAAACTTTTCGAATGCACTTTGTGCAATTGTTATTCTAGATATAGGTTATCTAGAAATGTTAAAATTAATTTTTGGAGTATTACTTATTTATTAAAATAGCAAGGATAGTAAAATATTAATTTTTCTTACTCTAACATTATCATTAATCCAGATCCAATAAATTTTAATTAATATGGGTTGTGCATTAATCATCGCATCTATGCCTTAAGATTTGCTCACATTTTGAGAATATGTTATAAATTATTATCATCGTCGATGATTTTAATATTTCAATATAAACGTTATCTAAAAAACTAACCATAGTTTTCGCAACAAGAGAATAATAAAAATAGTACTTAACACTGTAAATTGTTAAAAAATAATAAATAGTATTCGATACATAAGCATGTATACGTGTTTGTAAGAGTATACGAGTCAGTTATACTCAAACAAAATATGGAAGATTTAAATATATATACTTTTAAACCTACTTAGATGTATTTTTTCAGTTTTTTAATCTTAATTTTCAAAAAGTAATAAAAAAGGGTTTTTGTTATAATATTTAAGTTAATTATTAAAACTTGCTTAGAATAAAATATTATTTTAGTTCTCATTTAGCATCAAAATCATGTTAATTGAACAACGTAGCGCGATTTCTCAATCTAACCGAAAAAACATTTAAATGTTAATGTAAGTTTGCGTCATGTTTTACGTATTAGAGATAAACTAATTAAGTAAAAAAAAATTTGGCGGTAAAAATAGTGTGTTTTCAAAAATGTGTGAGGAAATTTTTTTCGGATCAAGTATACTTTTGAAATGAATAGAATATTAACAAACTAGAAAAGTGAAGAACTTAGATCAGTTGAGGGCTTCAAGATTAAAATAAACAGAATTGCTGAAATAATTAATAATTTTTGACTAGAACACCAGGAAAATTAAAAATTTAAGTCACTTGATATCAGTATCTCCATTTATTTTTAATTCAGCATAATTATAAAGATACTGTGGTTCATTAACGATTAATAATTTTTTGCTTTGTAAATGTATTTTTATTTGATAAAGAACAAATTAAATTTGGGATATTTAATTGAATTTAGTACTGCGTTTATAGATATTACAGATATCAACACAAATATGACTAAAACATTTCTATATCATTATGGTTGATTTGCGTTTATTACGGTTTGCTACATATTTTGGTGCTATAAAACAGTGTAATTTTAAAGTTTATAAAAATTCCACTATTTTTATTTTTGATTAAGTATAATATTTTAAAATGGATGCTTTAGTTTTACTTTAAAAAGTACGAGTTTCATTAATTCCCTCAACTACTGCCTCAGTTCTTCACATTTTTAAAAAACAGAGAACATTAATATGAAAGTTTTTATATGTTGTGAAAGTGCATAATTTTAGAGAGATTTGTAAATAAAAATACCATATTTTTTTGAAAACCTTCTTATGATGTATTTGTAATCTTTAAAAGAACTCTGAAATTTTTCATGCTGACAAAGGCGTTTTCTCAATAATTCGAATACACAAATGGAATGGCATGAATGCTTACATTTTGTTACGAAAAAACTGTTTTTTTAATAAGAGCGCACATTTAATTATTATTAAAGCGTATATTTTAACAATGAGATATCAAAGTAATTTTTGTAAAATTTTTATTATAGTAAAGATAGTATTGCTGTAGTTTTGGAGAAACGATTTTTTGATAAAAATGAATCTTAATTTTTTGAGGGTGTGAAGCTGATACGTTTTAAATAACTAAACATAAATTGATTCATCAAAACTGCACTAAATTAACAAAAAGTTGTATCGTTAAATTATATTCCAAAGCTCTTAATCATTAGTTCATATAGTTATTTTCGCACATAAAATATTCAATTGGCATAGAATGAGACAATAGGAAGCAGTTTTTTTTAAACCAACGAGTTCTCTAAATATCCTATGCTGGCAATAGTTGCCAAAAGGCTTTACTTTTAAAAGGGAATGGCAAAATTACTTACTAGGAGAAGAATTAATAAAGTGTTACTTTGAAGACAAATATAAATAAAAATGTGAAAATTTAGATACAAGAAAAACGAAATCTAAAGATACGCATGTTAGCAAAACGGCACTTCATAAGGGGGGCATTTTTATTTATATTGTTGACTTGATAACACCCCTGATAAAGATATAACCCCTTATGAAGTGCCGGTTTTGCTAACAATCCCTGATGAAGTGCTGTTTTTGCTAATATACGTATTTTTAGATTTCGTTTTTCTTGTATTTAAATTATCACATTTAATTTTGACTTATTGCTTTTAAATAAAATTTTTTGCTCTTTTCTATTTTTTAAATGCTAAATTTTTGTTTAATTCTATTTTTATACTTTGACTGAATTTGAAGACAAATATTCTTTCTTATATCTCGTAATTACTTTTTGATAGCTCAATTTTTAAAAAAAAATCATACGAAAAGAAAGTCGGTTAAAAAAAAGAGTTAAGTTTAAATCAGAAATAAAATCAGTTTTAAAAAATCACATACGCAAAGCCATATACATACACAAAAGCCGAAATTTATAGATGTAAAAAATAAAGTAGAAGTTTTTTTTTTTAACCAATCAAAGCTCTTTAAAATTTTGCACTATCTCAACAGAATATAATAAGTATTATAATAAAGAGTGGTAATTTGTAATGCACTTACCGGCTGTCCTCGCACGGCCGACTTGACCATAGTGACTTCAGCATTTCCTGGCAGAAGAACCGCCTCCGGAGGGGGGCACCTTTCGGTCCCCTCCGCAGCCGCGGCTGCCGCCACACACCGTTGTCGGTGTTCTTGAGCCATCTTAGCCATCTGCTGATTTCTCGCCTTTCTCATACTTATCCTCTTGCCGAGGTATCCAACTGTTGCATATTCTAGTAGGGAGGCAAACACCATCACGAAGCAGGTTCCTAAGTAGACGTCAATACTTTTGACATATGAGATTTTGGGTAAGGCGGAGTTGGTACTGGACATTAGGGTGGTCATTGTGAGCACTGTGGTGACCCCCAGGGCTACTCGAGCCGGCGTTGCGTTTCTGTGAAGCCAGAAAGACACCCAAGAGATGATTACTATGAGCCCAGCTGGGATGTAAATTTGAATTAAGTAGTAGCCCATGCTCCGCACGAATTGAATTTCACAAACTAATCTGGAGTAATTACCTGTAAACATAACAAAACTGTCTTAGATATAGCATAAAGACACTTAAATACAGTATAAAAGCATTAATGTAATATTTTCCACCTGTTCAAAAGTAACTGTCCATGGAATGAGATTAAAATCCGTTGACAACTTTCAATGAAATGGCAAAATCATGTGAGATCTTAATTAAAGAAAGCGAACTTGTCTGATAAATACAAAATAACTTGCATGATGAACACAAGATTGCTACTCAAATGGGAGCCTCACTCTAGTTTTTGTAGGACTTCTTAGAGAAAAGTTATGATCCATGCCTGATTTGACCTTCCATGTCATCAGACTATATCTCTATACCTTTCGGTATGTGTATTTCACCAAAAGGACAGATGAAAGAGAACAACTAACGCTAGCTTCATTAGCTGCAGACTATTATAGCTTGGTTGACTGCGGATGGTTGTTGGGTTCATCTGCCAACGTGCCTCAAAGCACCCAAGCATTGCGAATCGCAATGAGTTTGCTTTCCTTGACTCCCATGCTGCAGTTTAAGTTATGGGATCCTTTTGGAAAGACGATAGTGCTAGGATGTATGCAATTCAACGTAATACAAACAACAATACAATTCTCTAACAAATTCAAATTAAAAATCTTCCAAGCAATGGTTGAACATCACTCTCTAATGTGTTTTTAGTCACTGAGACATTCTCGATTAGCAAATCTATCTGCTCCTGACCTCAGCAATATTGCATCTGCTCTTTATCTATTGTTAGTGATGAAATAAGACGCATTATCAACTGCGCATTTAAGTACTATATACTGACTCAGACCACGAGAAAGTTTTGGGATAAAGAAGGCAATACTTTTAGGGCTCCCAGGTAATCTCTGTAGACATGTTGTCTATCATAATTAAACCAAATTTCTGCACTTATTAGAGATATAGGATGAACCCCGCATCTATAACTTTTCCAAAATAGACACATACCTTTCTTGCACATTTAGGCTTAAGATGAAATGTGCTGAAGTGTGTGGCCATTACGCTAAATTTAAGCGCTTCTTCCATGAGTTTAATATACATTGTTATATTAATATAAGATGATGAGAATGAAACTTATTTGAATACGGGCAACTCTGGTGACTTCAACGCATTCTTTAACAAACCTTTGGTTCGTGCATTAAAACATGAAATTAACTCGACGCCGTAAATAAGTAAATATGTACGAATTGTTAGCAACAGTTTAAACGTACGTAATACGAGTAAAAAGGAGTAATATTTATGAATGTATAAACATGTAGAATAAAGGTAATTAAGAGAAAAGGAATACGTTGAGAGTAAAATTGATTCAAGAATATCCATAGTTCATAAAATATATTTTTCATGGTTTAAAGGAAATTCATAAAAACAATTTTATAGCTATACATATATTATAATCAGTATGAGTTGTTAGAGAAAAATACAAAGAGAGAAATTAGTAATTGGTTTCTCTGTTCTAACTTGAATTGATTAAGGTATTGATATAAAGCATCCTAAAAGGTGGTAATCATGGTTACAGTTTAATTGTAGGTAAGATCATTATATATTATGATACAAAATAACTAAAGACTATTCAATTTAATCCGAAAGTACACTTATTTTTTACTTTAACTTATCTTGTATTCAAAATTAGCGTTTATAAATAATGATGTATTTTTCTAACTACAGTTCCAAACAAAATATACTTAAACAGATTAAATTTTATAGCATTTTGTGAGTTAAATAAATAAAAATTGACTCAATAAAAGTTAAAAAAAATCATCAAACATTTTATAGAATAATAAAGAATAAAGCAGCATGAGAAAAAATAGATATTTAAAAATCTTGAATCTACAACTTTAGAATCAAAAAACAAATGCATTAAAGAATTAGAGAAAATTCTTTGGCGCAATGCAAAGTAGGCTGAAGATTTTTAAACAAAACTAAGCACATTAATCATTTTTCATGTTTATATTTTAATGAATCAAGCTATTTTGCAAACTTCCTATTGGAAATATATAAAACAATAAATTAGTTTTGACAAAATGCATTTTATTATTATTAAATTTTTATTTTCGTCGCACATAATAATACTCTCGAAGAAAGTAATTATACAAGTTTTAAATTAGCTTATTTATTTATTTTCTTAAAAAAAACTATTCGTAATGAAAAATTTCATCATAATAACTAGTTATATGTCATTTTTATTGATTTCTAAAAAAACTTCAGCAATGTTGAATACAGTTAATTAAAGTGATTGAAAAAGAAAATTTATTCCATAAACATTGAAATGATTATTAAAACTCAAAATCAATTGAAATCAAGGAAAAGACGACGCATTGCATTTTCTATATGCAATTACTAACAACATTTACTAAAAGCAATTTAAAGTATTCCTCTAACATATTTGAACTAATTGATTAGCGTTTACTATTATGATAGCAACAAGAAGCTCCTTATTTTGTTTTTCAATAAATATCTTGGAATTAATGAAAGGAACCAATTATTTTGAAAGTTTAATTACTTATAGGAGCAAGAAACGAAACCCATACCTGTCGAGAGGTGCTCTTCTTTTTGGTCTTGACGATGGCCTAAGACTTTGAATTGGGGTAATTCGACATCTGTCGACATTCCAATTGATTTCTCTCCGTCTCCCCACTTATACCTTATGTCTCTCATTGTGTACCCGACTGAAATGAAATAATCAATAAATTAATATTTAAAATTATGGGATTATTTATAGAAGTTAAAAATTTAAATCACATTAAACAGATGTGAAAATTGTTTTAGAGAGAATTTCATACTTTTATGATATGATTTATCTTATGATAGAAGAAATTGAATGATATTTGTCGAATGTATTTTAATTACGATGTTATTTCGTTAATGCTTCTTTTATCATATTCTCATGTGAGGCTAAATAGCAATTAAATCAAACATCATATCAAGATAAAAGATAATCGTTTTTTTTCCGCATGCCTGTTTAGGCAGTGGGGGTTCGATTGTTCCTGTTTTTCAGTGGCGCCATCTACGGCCAGGAATTCGACTTCTGCCACGCCATTCACACAACGACAACCCGTTTATAGGGCGGGTCACATGCACACACAAAGGAGAAACGACATAGAACACACAGAGGGAGAAAGAAACATTCATGCCTTGCCCGGGATTCGAACTCAGAACCTTTCTGATGCAGGGACAGTTCCCTGCCCCCTACACAGGCCAGTCGGTAAGATAATCGTTAGAATATGTAATAACCGTTTGAATTGAGTATGTGAACTATTTAAAGTAATTATGAATATTCAATTTAATTGTTCATATAGTTATTTTCTGATGAACTTTAAAATACGTTTTGAATAAAATCGAACACTGAATTGCCGTCTCCCCACTTGTGTACTTTATGACCCTCATTGCATACCCGACTGAAATCAAATAATAAATGATTTAATACTTAAAATTATGGCATTATTTCAGATAATAAGTAATTTAAATCACAATAAACATATGCGTAAATGGTGTTCAGAAGGAATTTCCAACTTTTAAAGTCTGACTTATAGTAGGAAAGAAATTGAGCGATATTTGTTGAAAGCATTTTAATTACGATCTTATTTCATTAATGAATTGAATTGTTTCTGTACTCACATTTTTGTGAGAGTCTTAAATTGCACAATGAATGACTTATACCAGTCTTCTCTTCAACGATTACAGTATGGAACGAATTTCGTGTTTTATTTAGACAAATACTTGATCTTTCCTAATTCGGGTGTGGTAATTCCAAATCTGAAGTTAATTTTGTTCCTAAAACTACGGGTTTGCTTTAAAATGACATTTTTATTCTATTTCTTTTTTAAAATGTAAAAGTATAAAAGCGTTATAAATAACACGAGACGTAAATGTTGAGACAAAAAGGGGTAAAAAAAGCACATCACCAGGATTAAAATTGCATAGGAACCCATTCCTAGAGATGCTTAGGGGCACTTCCCTATCATAGTTGCCGAGTGGCGCAGTTGGTTTGTCGTCGGTCTTCTGAGCCCAAGTCTGCGGGTTCGATCCCCGGCACAGACACCGGATTTTCGGGATACAGAAAATCCTCAGCGGCCATGTTGTAATTATGCGGCATGTAAAAAATCCCTGGAGTGCCTTATTGGCTCTTGGCATTTCCGGCAAAATTAAATTCCTAGTGCACTTTAGCATCCAAATAGAGTGTCGGTGCTACCATCTAGTGTGGCAGAAACTAGACGTCCAAATTAACATGACCAACGGTATCTCACCCATTGTGGTGGTCATGAAAGAGTGGATACCACCTCTGGAGAACTCACTAGGTCTGCTCATCGGCAAGACCGATTGCGCAGCTCATAGGAAATAATAATTGAAAAAAAACTTCCCTATAATGGCCTGCTTAAAGGCACACGAAGAAACAGTTCATAACAGCATGCATCTCCCCTGGCAGCGTATGACGTTTCGAGGCATGGGTACCTATGCAAGTTTAATCCTGAGAATATGCCCTAATTCCCTCAGAATTTTCTTGATACATTTTTTAAATCCCTGTTATATATGACGTATTTAAACTTATACATTTTGGCAAAAAATAGACAAAAAATGTGAATAAAAAAACTGTAGCTAGGAAAGAAAAACGGATAACGGATGTGAAATCAGCTATACCAAAGTCAGAGATGCTAACTGCTCCGGACAAGTCAAAATAATTAATAAAACGGTAGATAACAACAAAGTAAATTTTGCAAATATTTGACTATTTTTGCTTGTTTTTTAAAAGGTAAAGCATGACATAAGTACTACAAAGCGGTAATTTATATAAGCCTACGAATTATTTAGAAACAGTGGTGGATAAAAATCTACTAAATTGAATTTATTAAACCAAGAATCACAATTGATAAACTACCACATTAAAATATATATTTGCTGTCCGGAACAAATTGGCATCTCTGCAAAGTATCTAAGATCTGTTAAGAAATCTCATGCAGCAGAAAAAAGAAGTATTTCCCAGTGTTATTTTATATCTTGAAAATGAAATCAAGTTTTTGTCTAAAGTAGTAATGCATATGCAAAATTAAATGATAATATGATTATTTTCTGGTGAACTTTAAAATATATTTTGAATAAAATTTGAGTTAAACACTTAAATTTTGAATTAAAAATCAAAATATTCTTAAAAACTGCTAAAAGTTAAAAGTGGAGCATTTCCGCAACAGCCCGTTGTGGCCAGGAGGGTCATGGAGGAAAAGGCTCTATAATTTCGTGACCAACGGCATGATTGGGACAATGTGGTCTGCACTGCTCACAGGCCGCCTATACTTCCCAGACAAGTTGGTGCCCATCGATCTGAAGCTGGTTAAAAAGTGTTACATTAAAAACTGGTACAACCTTAAAATTGCTCTTGGTGATACTAATAAATAGACTAAGGTGAGCAAATTACTTATTAGTTTATGTGTAAGCGCAAGTAACGCAGAAGGTATAGATTTTAAATTCTTAGTTGTTCTATAACATTCAAAATTTAAATAGTATAATTTTGTTTCAATAGGATTTCTTCAGGTACATAATATTTTTCCGAGACAAATATTAGATTAAAATGTTTAGCAGGATTATATCTGTTATTAATTTATTTTGCTGATTCCTTTTATTGATCAAAAGTTTTGATATAAATTGAATTATATTATCATCTAAGTATATTATTTTCCCAAATAAATTCACAGCACTCTGATCAAGCATGAAACTAAATTTGATTTTTTTCCTCAGCAAGTTTTAAGTTTTTTCCTTTTAAATAGCAGTTCTAATTGAAACAAAAGTGGTTTGTTGTATTTCTTTCCTTTAGGGTTTTAAGTATAAATTAAAGTACTTCATTTAATTTTAGCTTGTTCAGAAAGAATAAAATTACTTTCTAATTTATTTTTTATTAATTACTTTATTTATTTCAATTGAAACAAATTAGAAAACAAAAAGACATACATATATATAAAGTTATTAAAAAAAGAAAAGTGTTCAAGCAAACTTACAACTTTCAATTTCGAGAAAACACACTTGTCTGTCCATGGGAAAATATTGTAAATCCATAGGACACCCGGCAGTTACAGTCAATCTGAAAGAAAAATAATATTTCATTAACGCTTAAACTAATATAAATTTGTTAAAATAGAGAAGTATTTTTTGTAATATTATAAATTAGTTAAAAGAGAGAAGTATTTTTTTGTGTACAGTATCTCTGAAGTATTCGTATAAAAACCCTATATTTCATGAGAATAATTAGAGCGTTTTTGTTTCCACAAATATTTTTTCCGTTGCATTGGATTTATAAGGACAGCTATTTTCTTGAAAAATATTTATTTCAATGGAAGTTTTGAAAATATTTACTTTCGTACTTAATTTATAAATAAATGCACTTGCCAAGTATAGCTATTTGTATCTAGAATATTTTATTTCTTGAAGCAAAATATAAGTTAATATGCCTACAATGTAAGAAATATATCACTATATAGTCATTAAATTCCTTGGATGTTTACAAACGAAAATGATTAAAAAAAGTAAACGTTGCATATTAATAATTATAAAATTATGCTGAGAAATACAGCACTCATTAATTTTAAATACATCTATAGTTTCAGGATTTCCAAGATATGTTCGAAGTAAGAAACTATCATATAAATATAATAATTTACTCAAGAAACACATTTCAGGGCTTGTTCAAGGAACACATATGAAACATATTTCAGTACATAATTTAGCGTTTATAGAAAGTTTTCTTAAATCTTTCATAAATTAAAGCAACCTTCATTCAATGCAATCACTTGGGACATTTTAATGATAAGTTCTTTCAAAATTTTGAATCCACACTGTAAAAAATGATTTCTCAAAATTGAGTAAATATGTGTAAAATTACCTCCGAAAAATAGTCGAATTTGTAAAACCCCATGTATTCAAAATTGAAACAACGTATACTAATTTTTGAGCCAAATGCATAGTCTCTAAAGAGATGAAGAGGGAAAAAGTGCGATAGAAATGCCCGTTGACTGCCGGCGGGATTCGAACCAAGGATTTCTGGGTTTGTAGTAGGATACTTTTATAAATTTGACAAGTGACATTTTTTTACAATTGATTTATAGAGAAACGAATAGAAGCAGTTTTTTCAAGCAAAAATATTGCATTTAAGTATAGTACTTTGCATGATTTGATGAATTTTTTTAAAAATTAATATATATATATCAATTAATGAGCGGTAATGCATCTTTTATGGTGACAATATAATACTGTCTCTGAATACAGACTATTTTCAAGGGAAACTATGCACATGCAATAATTTTAACGCAAAACAATTTCTCTTTAATTTAAGAAAAAATTATTTTTCTTTATTCACGAAAAAAATAAAATCTAAACTCTTTTCCGAAATATTTCCTTATCAGTATAAAACTGCATTGGAGATTAAGCGAATTCTCTGATACCTTAAGTTAGTGTCTCAAAGTAAAATTTATTGCCACGATCAGGACATAGCCTAATCCCTTGACATACTACGACCAACATAAAACAATGCTTAGACCACTCTGTTTTTTTGCAGCCTGCAACATGATAGAATTGTTAATGGTAGCATGTACAGGATTTACTGACTGTCGCAATTAATGACTTTCATTGGTAATAGTCTACCCTTCGAAGTGGTAAAATGTGGTTGCAGTTCTAATCCTAACAATAAATCCTCTATCTCCACAGGGTAAAGTTTGTAGCGTTATGACCGTCACGTAGAGATTCTGCATTGGCCCATGGAGGTTACTCAACTACGTTAATAATTAGCCTCACGGGAAATCTCTTCACATAGACAGAGGTGTATTAAGCCTGATACAGCTAGCAAATGCATGTTTTAGTGTAGCTTTCACAATATTCTTGTCGCAGTGATTGGCGAAAATCCGCCATGTCGCCAACTACAGCGGGAATTGACAACATTAACTGGATGTGATATATGTTGCGGAACAAGATGTACGGTTGAGATCAGGCTTACAAACAAAGAGCAGGAAATGATTTTTACTATCAATCATTCATGAAAGTTAATAAGGTAAAGGATTCAATGAATTTTTTTTGCATGAGAGTTGTTGATGTTATTTTTCTATTTGTTGATAAGTGTTTCGTTGTTCTTAATGAATAGTTTGATTCTGTGATTGTTTTAAAACATTACGTAACTTGAGAAAACATTAAAAATATTGATATAACTTAATAATGACTAAAGTTTACTGTGTTTATTGTTCAGTTTCTATGATTTTATATAGGGAATCACGGAAGGGGAATTTAGATATTGATTTTTTTTAAATTTATTTTTACTTTGAAATTACTGAAGAGGAAATTCGATAGAGTTTAAAATTATAACTAGTTTTGAAATTTTGAGCGAAGATTCAAAAAAAATTATCATTAACCCTTTCGCGCCGACTGTCACAAATATGTGCCAGCATAAAACCGTATCAACCAGGATGAAAAGATAAAACTGGTAATCAGAGTAATTCTTTAGCAGTTTATTTGTGGACGGAGTTACAATTGTTTGATTTATTTAAGTCACCATAACTTTGTTCAAAATAAAACTATTTAGTCATACTTTGAATTGACATAGATTATATATATGATTAAACTAACAATAATAAACATTTAAGTTGCCGTTTTTTATTTAATTACATCCTAAACCTGATTTTGTACGAATGCTTTTCTGAATCACTCACCCCCAAGGGGTTAAATTACTTTTTATGAGTTGATATATATATATATATATATATTATATATATATATATATATATATATATATATATATATATATATATATATATATATATATATATATATATATATATATATATATATATATATATATATATATATATATATATATATAAAAGTTAAAAAGTTAAAAGAATAAAACAACTGCGAAGCTAGTCGTAGATATTAACTGTAAAAGTAAGTAAAAGTAACTGTTTAAGAATTGTAAAGGCCAAGTTTAGAGCTTTTAAAAAAGATTAGGAAGGAAAACAAATGTAAAGTCAGTGAAAGTTATTAACTGCAAAAATAACTGCTAATAAATTATAAAACAATCTTGACAAGTAATAGCATGTTTATAAATAAATGTAAAAATAGCTGTTAAAAATGTAAAAACCGTTTTTAGAATTCTTAAAATAAAGACGAAGTAGGAAAATAAATGCAAAATTAGTAGAAGATATTTACTGTAAAAATAACTATTAATACGTAAATTTACAGTCCTGGAAATAACTGGGATAATTAACAATAACGCGATGATTCTCTATGTTAATGAATGCCTGAAAAAATAACTATTAATATTTTTTTCACGATTCGTAAAATCCGTTTTTACGATTCTTAAAATACCTAAGAAGAAAATCAAATGCAAAAACAGTTGGAGACATTCACAGAAAAAAATAACTGTTAATTAAATATGATGATTAAAATTTTTGTCAGTATATTTTAACATTATCATACATTGCTAAATTGTATACTTATTATGCAAAAAATACATCTACATCAAATCAAATAATCTTATTAACAAAATGGAAAGAAATATGAGTGATAAAAATATTTCTATTTAAAATATTGGAGTTTCATTAAATAATAAAGACATAAATGAAAAAAGAACTAAAAAGCTGACAGATACAAACGAAATAATTTCCTTTTTATTCAATCTTTTCCAGAACTAAAAATGCCAAGAATTTGCTTAATTTTTAAAAATTAATTAGATATTACAAAAAGAGTGATGTAAAAAATGTCTTCACATAATAATTAATAGCTAGTTGCGTTTTAAGATTTATTCACGATTCATTATCTATGAAATATTACGTCGTAAAATTATCATAAACCCACAGCAGCACATAAAGAATTTAAACGATGCAACGATTCTTTCAGATTCTGGAAACGTTGTTAAGTTTCAACCATTACGTTTCACAACATGGAAGAAAATGTTTCTGGTAAAAGAAGTGATGTCTAGCTTAGTTTATGGTTGATTAACGGTTGTAAAAGTTACACTTCATCTCATACAATTTTTAAAATTATGTGCGTAAAAATGTATTTTTATCAGCGATTTAAAAGAAATGATGTAAAATGCTTGTTTCTGTTAGAAAAATGTAATTGCCTTTCAGAAGATAAAATGTGCTAAGATAACTGTTGCTTTTTAGAAAAATCGTTAGACGAATAAACAGAATTTCATGGTTATTCTTTACATAAAATTATTTCTAACTACATTTTAATTCATACGAAAATTTTCAATAAACTTTATAATGTTTTTAGTTTAATTTTTAAATTCTAGAAAGTTGTCTTTTGGTAAAAAATATGAAGTTCTGTAAAGATATATAAAATGAGTAAAAAAAATGCGAATTTCGTTGCAAGAATAAACAGAGTTTCATATAGTGTTTATTTACGTAAAATTATTCCTGCCGGCCGGGGGCAGAGTGGTTAGCGTGCCTGACTGCGAAGTCAATGGCTGCGGGTTCAAATCCCGTTCAGGACATGAATGTTTTTCTCTGTGTCAGCCGCTGTTGCGTATGCTGTATGAATATGGCCCACCCTATAAATGGGCATCTATGGCAGTGTGGCGTGGGTAATGTTGCTCGCCGCCGTGACTTTGGTCATGAGGTGCCGACGAGGCAATGCAAAATGAGCAACAATGCCAGCATCTTTGTGCTAAGAACGTTAAGTTCAGTGCCTGTCGCTAAAAAACAAAATAAAGTAATTTCTAACTGCGCTTAAATTGATACGGAGTTTTTCAGTAAACTTTATAGAGTTTTTAGTTTGATTATTAAATTCTAGAAAGTTTTCTGTAGGTTAAAAATATGAAGTTCTAGAAAGATACGTAAAATACGAAAAAAATATGAAGAAAAAAATACGATAAGAGAAAATACAGGAATTTATATAAGAATAATGGTGTTTCCTTGCATAAAATTATTGCTAACAACGTTTAAATTGACACAAAGTTTTTCAGCAAATTTTATAAAGATTCTACCTTAATTTCAAAATTCTAAAAGGGTTTCTGAAGGTAAAGGATATGAATTTCTATACCGGTATGTAAAATGAGAAGAAATATTCAAAAAATGTATCCTGCAACTTCAATCCATCAAAATTTTATCCTCAGACGTGTATGTAGTACTTATTTTATTTTACAACCTGTGTTAAACAGCCGAAAACCTTCAGAGTTCACGATTATTAAAGTTGTTCAACTCCGTTGCCTTGTAATTTGAACCCAACCTAGAAGACAATGGAGCTCCGTTATCAAGCAATGGGGTAAATTAGACTTCATGGAAGACTTTATGATAGAACTAATTCACATTTACGTTAAATGTAGAGGGAAACGACGAAAACCTCTCTCCGTTAGCCCGACGGCAAGTGAACTCCTACCCATGATCTTTCACCACTAAGGATATATTGTGTCAGCCTACACCTTTCAGTGGGTAGTTTGTATGACTCATCTGAATCACAAATAAGCTATGAAGTGTTTAGTAAACAGAAGTTATTTAAATGGATTAAAGTAGCACTTATACAAAAGTTTTATGTTATTCAGATTTTTGCTGTTCTTAATGGATGGTGAACTATATCATAAAACTATTGAAATCATTAAGAATCTTGAGAAAAATTTTCTTAAAATGAAATTAAAACGGCTGAAAATAACTGATGTTTAAATGTAATTTTTTATATAATAAATAATTGCTAACTTTATTGTACATTTATGTGTTGTCTGCATTTAAACAATTATGTTTTTTGAAACTGTTTATTTTTCATTCCTTTCAAAATTCTGATCACTTAATTTGTTGACAATTCTGAATTTGCGCCATCTCATCTGTCACGTGGAAATGGTTCTGCAAGGAACCATTGCTCGTAGGTTTTAAAAATAGCAAAATAATTTCACTGGAATAATACTTAACAATCCTTTTAACCTCTAAGGAAGCTTTTGACAAAATTTTAATGAAATTAGGATAAAATGAGAGGTGAAGATAAAAATAAATTTAAAAAAAATCCTATATATTTTGTATTAAAAATATTTCTTATGTGTGAATTACCACAAAATTGTTAAAGTGATAGTTTAGAGCGGTGGTGGCTCAGGAGACAGAGCATTCACCTTTCAATGAAGAGACCCTAGATCGATACCCAACAATGGCTGGTTGACCATAGGTTAGAATCCTCCTGCTGTCAGGTTAACTGTGGGAGGCTTTCGTTGTTTTCATTTCCATGTAACGAATTGCTGGTTAGTTTCATCCGAATGTCCCCCACATAGACTAGTTAGTCCCAATGCGTGATCCAGTAGTTCCCTTGTCTTCTAGATTTGGTTCAAAATTACAAGACTAGGGAGTTGATAATTACTAGTCTTAAACCTAAAATTGGGTCGGCTGTTCGACGACGGTTACAAAATAAAATATAAAATAAAGTAATAGTTACGCATTTTTTAAAAAAGATATTTGCATCGTCGAGTGCTTATGCCAAATACAAATTGTTAACTAGATATACACTACAAAAAATAACTTTTGAAATTTTGATAATTTTCAAGATTCAGTGTTCCCTTAAGCCTGAGTAATTTTTTTGAAGTCACCTAACAAGTTGCTGTATAAAATTTAGAAATGTCTCCGAAATCATACAGTTGTAATTGCACCAAATGTCTTTTGAAAACAATATTGTATTTGAAACAAAAAAAATATTATTCATAGATTTTATTTTATTTGTTTCATTAACTTTTGTTTCATTAAAATTAATTTTGGTGCATAATTTTACTCCGTTTCTTTTTGGAACATTGGACATGTTTACGTTAGTTTTAATTAAATATTATGAGTTAAAATGAAATTCAATTTGAATACGAATTTCAAAACTAGGTGAAAAGGAATGCTAATGTTTTTAAAATTTTTTTTTAAAAATTACAGTTCGCGAACATTTGAAAAGAAGCTAGGAATCTATTAAAAAGCAGAAAGAAACTGCTTTTTTATAAGAAAAATCATTCATTTCAATAAATTCATTTAAAATATTTCTTACATTCAATATCTTTAATTTCTTTATTTTTTTCACATAAAAAAAACTCAAACATGAATTTTAATGGAGAAAAGCTCTTTTAATGACTTTCATAACCCACATTTTCAAATCGTGACACACTTGAATTTAGCTACAAAAGGAATTATTTCGTGGTCTATTACAAAAACATTACCAGGCAAGAATTTCAAAACAGAAATTTTAACGTTAGATATATTCTGCGAATTTCTTTCTTTAATGGTAAGCGGCCTATGATTTCAGCTAACTAGTGCCAGCGCTTAGTTTTTTTTCCTCTTGTTTATTCAGTGTTTTAATAAGGAAACTCAAATTTCGTGTTCGGCACTAACATGAAAAAATGGCTTCTTCCGGAAATATTTTCGGGAGCCAACTTATGTGCACGAAAGAAATTTGAAGACTACCATTTGGTAGTTGTGAATTATGAAAAAGGGTTGATTTATGAATGACGCAGACATCCGGCTTGTGCGCTTACTAACGAAATGCTCTAACCACACCCTAGGAGAGAAAAATTTTCAAGATAAAAATTTCTGCTTACATTAAGAGCAAAATTAGCATTAAACGTGTCAGTCTTTTTGAATAGAAAGAGTGAATAGGAGTGTATTTGCACGTTTACGTGCATTAGGACAATACTTGGCAGCTGGTTTTGCATTGCAGAAAAGCCCAACTAGTTATTTTTCTATTTTACTATTATATTTTGTATTCTTTGGAAGAATGTAAAATATTACGAAACTGTTACAAATTTAAATACGTTACAAAATAATAAGTTACGTAAAAATAAGAAAAATAATAATTATTAATTTTTTCTTCAAAATAAAATAATATTTCAAGCAATATTTTCCAACATATCTATGTGAAATTGCTCGTTTTTGTATAAACAAAGTTCCTTAACGGTACTGAATTCTGTATGGATTCCAACTTTGGAGAAAACGTTTTAGTATCCGAATATTTTTGATGATTTCTGATCAAATATTTAGGATTTGATATAATTATTGAATAACGCTCTAAGTGACTGATTATCAGAGGAACATTTTTGTAAAAATACAGCTCCTGGCTTTGTTTTGTCAGGGTTTCCAGTTTGTGACCCCCTGATAATGCCTTATTTTATAGTGAAGAAACTTTGATAAATTCAAGAAATTCTCCTAAATTCCTCAAAATTTATTTTATGCTGTTAAATCAAATGACACAGAAATTTACTTTTATGTTACTTTAACAAAAGTATAACCCTTATGTTTGCAAACGAAATATTAAAAGCAGAAAAGAGATGTGGTAAGAAGGCACGCTATGGTTTACTTATATGACGGGGTGTGTGAGGTTTCGGTTTATGGTAATGTCATTTATTGATAATGGTGCAAATTATAACTGGTGGTCTGTGGTAGCCTTTAGTGAGAAAATCAGACTCCTGTCTGGAGGGGCCGGGGTTCGATCCTCGACTCCAAGACACAACGAGTGCGTGCTATCTAAGTGCTCGTATAATCTCTTGAAACGAAATGTCCCGTGAACGGTTGCTGAGCAATACTATGGGTACAGGGATCTGGAGAATTTTTTTTTCTTCGCATTCATATCGATGTCTAAATTGATGAAGTGTCCTCACGAATGAGTGGTGCTGCCATCTATGTGTTGGGTTTTGAGCTTACGATGTACTTTCACTATTGCCGTGCCTCTTGTCAAACGAAAGGCTGCTGACTTAATTCGCAAATGGCTGGCTTGTTCCAGGTTTATTAGAACCAACATAACTTGTGAAAGGATTGCATGCGATGGAAGATGTTATAATTGTTTGAACAGTAAGTGATTCGCGAAACAGGATTCTTAGAAATAATACATGTATCGACGAGCTTTTTTGGAATGACCTAAAGCATTTAGCATGATAAATATGGCCAATTGTATAGTGATAAGTATGATTAGTTTAAACTTGATACGCATGAACATTCTTTTCATTCCATTCACGATTCACAGAACAGTTCGATTTTTGAATCGTTTTCACAACATTTCGAATTTCAAGTAAGTTTGGTGAGTGTTCGTTTTACGTTAGAGACCGGTAACCTTAATATATTTACTATTAACAGCAGATGAATGCTGTCAACTTTACTGGATTTCAAAAAAAAAAAAATTCTGGTATACCGGAAATTCTAGTTTTAAAAATTATAGTTCGTATTTATACGCATGTAGTAATACAAAACTGAAAAATTAATTGAACCGAATCCATGGTTCTTAGGCCATGCTTTAAGGTTTCGTGATAAAATTACCATATTTTACCAACTTTTATCACTTATTATAAAACCCTATTTTTTTGTTAATTTTAGAAAAATCATTACCAAAGAGTTTCAGTAATTACTGAATACGGCACATTTTACCGAGTTCTACTAGTTTCGATCATACTTTTTTTCTCAGTGTAAAAAGAGAGTAAACTGAATTCAATTTAGTAAAACTATTTTTAATGCCATAAAAATACCCTTTTTTGTTAACTCTACTGCTATTTTTCTGTTATTTATACATTCCATAATAAAACCAACTAGTCAAAATTCATGAAATTTATTTTCACTTATAATCATAAAACTCAGTCGTATTATCTATAAAACTTATTATTTACAAATTGTAGTATTACTAGTAATATTTTTACCAAATGGAACAAAATCCTACGGATTACTTATTGTTCTTTTTATCTTAAAGTTAGTATAACGCAAAATGACATTTTTGAGCTTTAACTAAAATAGCAATCCTGAGCTCTGGTATACCATATCAATGATTGTTTTTTTATTATTGCAATTTTTTCCCAGAAAAACATATGGAACTGATAAGAAAACTTCTGTTTGGTTATTTAAGCCTTTCTTATTGCTTTCGCTTATATAAATATCCGAATGCATAAAAAATGTCATTTCAGTAGATGCTGAAGGTCGAAGTGGCAAGAACATATTGGGATTCCATTGAGCAAAAATGCTGATGCTGTGGAAGATATTTTATTTATTTTTCGGACTGTGTATTGCCTTTCTCAGTATAGAATAATAGAAAATATGCAAAGATATAGCACATATTTGCTATGTCTTATATAAACGTTTATTCTTTACTCTATTTTATTTATACAAATACATATTTAATATTATTAATATATATTATAAGTATATATATTTAATGTTTTCTTTATAATTATGATCAAATTTTAAATTGAATGCACACGTTTATTAAATAACAGTTTAAAGAGAAACAGTGCATGAGGAAGCAGGTTTAAAATATATGATTAAAAAGAGCTATATACTTTTTCGAGTTTTCGAATCTTTATCGAGATTTTAACCATTTAAAAGAAAGTGGAAAGTATAGACCCCACCAAGTTTACTGATTTTAAATGCCTAAAAAAAGCTATTTTTGCACTTATTTGTTTATTCTTTGTTTGTTTAAACTTATTTGTATACACTTTGCTTGTTTATACTTATTTGTTTACGCTTCATTTATTTATACTTATTTGTTAACTTTTGAATATACTTTTGTTGTCACTAATGACACTCAGAAAAGCCAAAGTCGCCAGTCACTGATATTTTTGTGAATTGAGTCAGGAAGGTGAGTCTTCTGTTTGATAAGAGAGCACCGCAAGAATGAAAGATCGTCTTAGCTCTGAACTCCGTGGAAAGATGGCAGCTCCACTCATTCATAAGGCCACTTCTCCAATTTAGACATAGATATGAAGGGAAAGGAAATTTCTCCTAATCCCTGTACCTAAGATACTGCTCAGGAACCGACCACAGGACTTTCGATTTGACAGATTTTACAAGCTCGCATATCGCATGTACTCAGTGTGTCTCAGTAGAGTTGAGGATCGAACACAGCCTCCTTCGTGCCAGAGTCTGATTCTCCATTCACTGGGCTACTACGGCCATTAATGAAGGGCTTTGTTTACATAGATGTGGGTAGTAGTAAATGTTAGAGTGGTATCAAGAATATCAAAAAACATGGGGGAGCAATTTTTTCTTGTGCGCAATGCGTTTGTTCATGGGATTATTTCTCACTTAATTTATCACATAACTTATAAATTCCGTTAGTTAAGAACATATATTTTATCCATTACTTATAATTCCAGTAATTAGAAAAGCATAACTTATAAATTTCCTCATTTATAACCACAGTAGTTAAAGCTTATCGCCAAATCTCTACAGTTGGCCATAAGCTTTAACGACTTATATCCTACATTTTGAAAACTCCACCAACTTTTAAAAATTGTCTTAAAATCAAATTAATTTTTGAAAATAAGTAAAAAGAGGTTCTTTAAATGAGCAATCTCAATCCTAAAAATATTTTAACGTAACAGTACTGGGAAAAATGACCCTAAAAAGGGGTAAGATGAAATTTTGTGATAAATTTAATTGTACTGGTAAAACTAAGGAGTTATTGAGAATTATGAATGAATTATTAAGTATATATTTGGTAATTATGTATCTATATCTGAAATATCTTCATAAGTAACAAATGTGAATATATAAATACCATTTTAAGCATATTAATGAAAAAAAAACGAATTAATGTGCAAAACTAAAAAAATAATTTTCAAAATTAAAATGTCTTATTGTTCTTCCACCGTGGAATTACCAAGTACCTTAAGAAACTGTACGAAAGCCGATTAATTTCAGGTTAAATTAAGTATTTAAAGCAGTTTTACCTTCAACTAGAGAATTTGTGACAAAGACAATATTAAGTCATTTGGACAAAATAAGAAAGAAGATAAAAACATTTTGAAGTTTATGTATAAGCTTAAAATTGTTACAAGTAATCGGTTATATTTGAAAGCTGTAAGATTAAGATTACGTTGCTAACTTATAATCTTCATAAATATTGAAATAATGCCTTTTAACAAATGAAAGACTTCGAGAACAATGCCTATAGATTCTGAATTCAAAAGATATTTAGATTAAAAATTTGTTAAATTCATCGATTCTAAGCACATTGTTCGTGAAAATTTGTTGACAAAAGAGGGAGAAATTAACTAAAACAGTGTGAAGCATTTAAAGAAATTATTATGATTATCAGGATTTCTTTTATTCTTAGCTATCAATTTTAACGTATTAATGGCCGGTTTATAATATTTCAGTGATGCGAAAAGCAATTGACAACAAGTTTAAATTAAATACAAAGGAGTATTTTCCTTTTTATCCTCTCACTTCATATTTTATTAAAGTTTGACAGGATTATCTTATATCCATAATAGTTTTTTAATATAAATTCTTTATGGTAAATATTACAGTCTTATTTATCAAGAATTAAAGAGGTGTTTAAAAAGTAAAATAAATAAATCTATGACAGATTTACTATTATTAGATTTTACTAAAATTATTTTTTTACAATTAAACAATTAAATTAATAATTAGAGTATTTTATATTAGTGTTTATGCATTTCAAATAATTAAAATATTCTGATGATTATGAATATAAGAATGCTATTATGGCGATTTATAGCCTTTAAAATTCTTTTTCAAAGAATGATAACCGGAATAATCAGTAGGCCTGGTTAGAACCAAGTAAAACTTTTATTCATTCTTTTTATTTTGGAAATTATAGTTACTTTGATTAGTATAAGAACTAGGCACAGATAGAAAATCAGTTTTCTCCTGCATGGAATCGAAATAAAAAATCTACGAATAATTCAGGAATGATTTTAGAAATAGTTCATATATCTGTCGGTTCATTTTAGAACCGAGCAAAAAATTTTTAAACTTTTTTGACTAGATGCTTTGATGACTGAAATAACTAGGCATAAATGAAAAAGCTGTCTCTTCCAAAGAGGTAAAGAGCCTAAGGATCTTTAATTTATAAAAGCTTCTTTTTTCTTTTCCTTTTTCTTAACATTGTTTAGGTGTCACCTATATTTTGTAAATCAGTATTTTTTTAACGCCAAGTCCTCAATTAAACTACGCTTTATTTTTGTTTATTCTTAGTACTCTGTAAAACATTTCAGATCAAATCACGGCATTAAATATCAGTTCTTTGGGAGCATCATCCATATAATCCATTTTACCGTAAAATAATACACTGTAACTTTGACAGTGATATTTTATTATTAAGAGTGATGCAGGGATTTTACTGTAATTATAACTGTAAAAAGTATGATATACCAGATTTTTTGTTTCGTAGCATTTTCCATGAAAAAATAGATATTACGGTAAAAAATACCAATCTCCTGAATGCTGGAACATTTGATCGTATTTTTATCCAGAATTTTTTACAGTGTATTTCTTTTCTGTATGCTATAATAAATTTTTGATATACTTATTCAACTAATGATATGCATACAAAAATGACAGCAATTTTAATATGTACTTTTGATTAACATAAACTCTTTTTGTTTGTATTGAATGAGGCTTAGAAATGGATATATAATGAGAGACTGAGTCATTAACATCAGATAATTGCATTTAAAAACCAGTATGAATCAAAATACAAAAACAAATTGTCTTTATATTTCAACAAATTGGGGAATAATTATACGTATTCAAACATTCATAGGAAATTATGTTATTCTTATGTAATATAATATGTAATACAGTCGAACTCGTTTATAACGAGCACAGAGGGACGGCAACATGTACTCGTTAAATCCGAGTGCTTAAATTTAATTAATACTTACTTACTTTAATTACACTAATTAATTTAATCACGTTTTTTTTTATTTCGTGCACATTTCTTCTCATTTTGAAAAAAAGATAAGACAGAAAGACTAGAAAGATGAGAAAAAAGATTACAAGACGGAAAAATATTGCTCGCTAAAACCGGGTCTTGCTCGTTAAAAGCGACTTCTGTTCCATAGACTTAACATTGATCCAACCAAATATTCTCGTTTCCCTCGGTAAATCCGAGTTCTCGTTAAATCCGAGCTCGTTATAAACGAGTTCGACTGTATATATATTACTTAAAAATCTGAAACAAAAGTTATTTTCCGTAAAGTATTTCTCCGCATATTTAACGGTAAAAAGCCGATTTTTTGACAAAACGGTTTTTCTTCATTTTTAACGTATTCAGAAACCGATTAAAACCGTTAGCTGAAATTTTTATTTTTGCCATGCAATTTCGCATTCCGTAATGTCAACAATCATTATACGATTTTTTTTTGCAATTACTAGTATTTTTTAGCATATACTTTTTATTTTAAAGATGGTATAAATAAAAGTGCTATTCGACTTTATTTTCAGATCGACACAATATTGAAGCAAAACTCTCTCTGTCACAATTTCTTCATAATAAAACATTTTCGTCGTGGTGGCTGAGGGAACTGAACGCGCACCTCAAATAGAAGAGACCCAGGTTTGAATCCCAGCTGTGACTGCTCGATGCGAATTCTGCCGACATGAAATAGTCACATCTAGTGCGAGTACAGAATTACTTCTTGACAGAAAATTTGTTCCTGTTTGATGAAATTCTGTTGAGAAAACAGATTTATTCCTGTTGTATAAAACTGGTTCTGTTACGGTAGAAAAACCCAATCTGATTACTGATTTTTTTTGTAATATTTTCAGAAGAAACTTGGTAAAAAACTGTATAGGCTACAGATCTACTTCGTAAATTTTAAGGTTTTGCACAACCAACCCAGCTGCTGGTTTAAAAAAGTAAATTTTACGGGATTGTTTTTACTGTATACATCTTAATATTCCCCTTTTTCCTGTTACCCTCTTTTTTAAGTCAGTTAAACTTTAATAAAATTGAACTTTTAATTGTGATTAATTCACATAACATTAAAATTGTTATTCATTTATGTAGCGTTTTCTATTTATCCTTACTAAAGTAAAATTGACCAATCAAAAAGGTTTTCTATAATGTGCAAAATACTTCTGTTTCTAATCACTTTGAAGTAATGAAAGATTTTGTTAAAAAAAATATCCTTTTAAAATGCCTTTACATTTAAATAACGTTTTTCTAAATATAAACATCTAAACTTTGTTTCTATGCATTATATTTATTTTTACTAACATTTCAGCTCTATACAATTGCGCGGTTCATCATTCATTTGAAGACATTAAAAGCTTTTCATTACTTTCCTGAAGTGTTTAAGTCAATTTAAGCTTCTTAAATGCTGAACTTTTCTTACCCACGATTAACTCTTAAAGATTTTGCATAAGACTTTTTTTCCGTATTTGTATTCTTTGAAAGCAAAGTGGCATAATGATTGATGAAAGCAATTACCAAAGTTGGAAAAAAATTATTTTTTAATTATAATGTAAGTAAAAAATGCTTTTAAGAAGTTCACTTAGCTAGTTAGAATTAATTGAAATAAAATAGCATGCTTTATTTTTAAAAAAAATTTATTTAAATGAATTAAATGCTCCATTATTATAAACAAAGAGTGTTTTTTTTCTATAATATACTTGTAGGTGTTATATTTGTGGTATATTCATTGATAAAAATTAACTGCAACGTAAAATGATGTCATGAAGTGTTTATGTATTGTGTAAATGTTTCAAACTAAGCTAGATTTTGTTTATTTTTTCAGATTACAATACAGACAATCGAAAAATATAGTTTTCTACTGGATTTTTAGGAATATGAATAAAATTCCATTCTTTTTGCATTTTGTAAAATTTGGTAAAATATTTCAGGTATCATAATTTTTTTTTACTAATTTATCAATTTATTTCAAGCATTATGTGCAGGACAAAATAATGAATTCGTCCCACATGTTTTAATGCTTCCTTTTAATGTGTTATACTTAAACAAAATTAAAACTAAAAAAATACAAAAAAACTAAACTCTGTGGCGTGACAGCCCATAGAGGGCTAAGGCCTACTGTGCCCAACTCAGTTTTCTTGACCTCGGGCTCTAGGGTGCAGGAGCAGATGTTCCGGTTAGGTGGTCAGTCGAACGCGAAACCCCCAGTATTTAGTTTCCAAGCATGCTTATCCCTTACTGTTTACTCATTTATCGACCCACTTAAGGGATGAAAGGCTGTAAACAAAATTAATGAAATTTTAAAAATTTAGACGAAATACGAAACAGTTTTGATTTATAGTTAAAATTATTTTTACGTCATTGCTAACCATGGAAGTTTTAAAAGGTTTTTTTCTCTTCATGTAATGAATATTCATTTAACATTAGGAGTCAAATGTCCATTTTATATATCGACAAATCAAAATAAGTGGTGCAGTACATTAAAGAGACGGAAGGTGATCGTTTCCACTGACACTGGATATTTAAGTTCCATTCTAGGCGTGGGCGAGCTGATTAGTATATATTTATGTCTCTGTTTGTTAACAATATTGTTGACATATATTATCCGCAACGGTAGAAAGTCTTTTAGTCAAGAGATTTTAGTATCTTTACCATTGATCTGAACCTGCAAAGTTTATTAAGTATTCTCACTATGTAACACCTCTCAAACAATTTCCCTTACTGCTTAATTTAGAAGAGTTTTTGTCTTTAAAGACAAGTTCAAACAATATGGTTACTATTAAACGTTATCTTCATACATCGGTTTTGGACGTAAAATCATCATTACATTAAAATCCAAATAAACTCAATTTTCCTAAGAACGCTCTTACAAGCAAATGTAAATTTCGAATTTATATAATTATTTTTGAATACACGGAGAACACGGTAAATTTTACCATGTTCTAGTAGTTTTGACCATACTTTTTTTTCTTAGCGTAGTTTCAGTCGCAGAATATTTTAACTAAATTTTAGAAGAATTTCCAAATGTTGTTAGATCTCACGAGTTTAAGAAATGAGTAGTATATCTTTATAGAAACTTTATATATCTTTATCGTAGTATATCTTAGCAGTATATCTTTATCTTTAAATTTTTTGTGCTTTTTAAGTTTTATTTCTTAGTACATAACAGCATCTAAGAAGAGAGACATAGATATTTTGTATATTTAGTCGGATATTTTTATAGTATTTTGTCTCTTATATCACAAAAGCTAAAATTATCAAATTTTATCGCATATTATAAAACCATATTTTATTGTTCATTTTACCAAAATCATTACCAAAGAGCTTCGATAATAATTGCAGAGCTTTTTGATGTTCCCATAGAGCCTGAAACCCGGTACATTTACCCATACCGGTAATATGGGTAGTATGGGTACTACCAATACCCAGTATTGATAGTTTGGACCATACTTTTTTCTCAGTGTATGAAAAAAATACTCGTGGGACATGATTTTAGAAGATTATAAGTTTAATCAAAATTGGCGTTATAAGTTCCTGTATTAAAGATGAAGAGAATAATTTATTGAAAAATTAAAATAATATTGTGTTTAACTTAATTTAGTCAATACGCTAAAATTGTACACTAAAACAGTTTATGCATAGTAACGTAACTGTCACAATTATTCATTTAGTTAATTAATCGAACTCACCTAATGCTTTTATAAGCAGTACTTGAATTATCCATTTCCTAGTTTCAATATTGATTGCTCATGCGAAATTGATCATTTATCAATAAGCTATAAATATCTAAGTACCATTTACTTACAGTTATAGTTAATTTTCAGAGTTAGTTATTTAGTGTTTTTGGCTCAAGAGCCAGAAATGTCTATACCGCACCATGAACTCGGGTTAATTTTCAGAAAAAGAGTTTTAATATGTTTGAGGAACATTCCTTATTTTTGAATATAATTAGAACGAGTAAATTGAAGGAATATATAACGTTCCTAAGTGAATATAATAATTAATTATTATAGTTTTAATCGAAGATTAGTTGTAAATAGTTATAATAGAATAATTTATTAGTTGTAAATTATATGGAAATAAGCAATAAAAAAAACTAATCTAAAATTACATAAAAAAGAGCACAATAACTTTTAAGTATAATTTTTTTTTCTGATTTGTATACTGTTTTAGATTTATTATCCTTTTTTGTCAAAAGTTTACAGAGATTTCGTATTTTGAAACATTTTCAAAATTACTATGGATATTTCTAAGAAAAGAATTACTTCGATATTTTCTCATTCAGCAGGATTCTAATAAAAATGATAGCAATAACATTTATTACATATCCTTAATTCACTTATATCTTCAAATGAATACCATGGAATATTTGATTTCGTGTTGTAGCATGGCAATAAAAACATTCTTGAAGAGTTCTGCATTTTAACGATCAGTCGTATATCTTTGGAATGGCTCCTCACGGTGGCTTTGCATTCGTTTCAAAACTCTTACTTATTTGCTTAAAGGTTGTCTGATTTTGAATGAAATAAAATTGTATCGACTTTTTCGTTTACATTTATAATAAATATGAATGAAATAAGATTTAAAAATGTTATGATTAATTTGAAATACTAAATAAAAAGGAATTTCAATATTGTTTTAGTATTTACATATCTTTAATTCACTTCAAATAAATTCCAAGGGATAATTGATTTCGTGTTCTAGCATGGCAATAAAGGCATTCTTGAAGAGTTCTGCACTTTAACAATCAGCCGTATTTCTTTGAAATGGCTCCTCACGGTGACTTTGAGATTGTTTCAGACCTCTTACTTATTTGCTTAAAGGTTGTTTGATTTCGAATGAAATAAAATTGTATCGATTTTTTCATTTACATTTATAATAAATATGTATGAAATAAGATTTAAAAATATTATGATTAATTTGAAATGCTAAATAAAAAGGAATTTCAATATTGTTTTAGTATTTACATATCTTTAATTCACTTCAAAGGAATTCCAGGGGATAATTGATTTCGTGTTCTAGCATGGCAATAAAGGCATTCTTGAAGAGTTCTGCACTTTAACAATCAGCCGTATTTCTTTGAAATGGCTCCTCACGGTGACTTTGAGATTGTTTCAGACCTCTTACTTATTTGCTTAAAGGTTGTTTGATTTCGAATGAAAGGAAATTGTATCGATATTTTCATTTATATTTATAATAAATATGTATGAAATAAGATTTAAAAATATTATGATTAATTTGAAATGCTAAATGAAAAGGAATTTCAATATTGTTTCAGTATTTACATATCTTTAATTCACTTATATCTTCAAATGAATTTCAGGGGACAATTGATTTCGTGTTGTATCATGGCAATGAAAGCCTTCCTGAAGAGTTCTGCATTTTAACAATCAGTCGTATTTCCTTGAAATGGCTCCTCACGGAGACTTTCCAATTGTTTCAAACCTCTTACTTATTTGCTTAAAGGTTGCTTGATTTTGAATGAAATAAAATTGTATCGATTTTTTCGCTTACATTTATTATAAATAGGCCTGAAACAACATTTGAAAAAAATTATGCTTAATTTTAAATACTAAATAAAAAAGAATTTCAGAATTTGATCACAAGATTTTAGAATAATTTTTAAAATTGTGGCTTACTTTTTAAAGTTTTAGTATTTAAAAAAAAAAAAAATATTTGAATTTTAAGCTTTGATTGTTGCATTTTTTTTAATTTCAATCCTCCAGCTTAAAGGTTGTTTGATTTTAAGTGAAATAAAGTGTATCGACATTTTACTTTACTTTTATAATAAACAGGCATGAAATAACATTTTAAAAATACTATGCTTAATTTAAAATGCCAAATAAAAACCAATATCAGAATTTGATATAAAGATTTTAGAATTATTTCTAAAATTATCAGTCATTTTGTTATGTTTTAGTTCTCAAAAATAATTTATTTAAATATTGATCGTTGATTGGTACGCTGTTTCGTTACGGGTATGAAATAACATTTGAAAATATAATGCTTCGTCAGAAATACTAAATAAAAACTAATTTAAGAATTTGATTTCTAGATTTTTAAGTTATTTCGAAAATTTTAGGTCATTCTGTTATATTTTACTATTATAATACAAAATACTTTATTTTAATATTGAACGTTGACTGTTGCTATGCTTTATTTCAAACCTCTAACTCATTTTCATAAAGATTGTTAGATTTTGAAAAAAAAGAAATTGTTTCCCCTTTAAATTCAAATTTTAAGCATATATGCATGAAATAACATATGAGAAATATAATGCTTATATAATGAATTATTAAAATAAACAGAAATTCATTGTTTGATTATAAATTTAAAAATTTTGGATCGCATTTTGTGGTCTTCTTGTGCAATTCAAAACTCAAAACAGCTTTCTCTAACATAACTTTTCAGCTTTGAAATTTATGTTTTATTTTATTTTTAAAATATTTATTATTTCATAAATTCAGAAAAAATGTAATCTTTTGTTTAAAAGTTAAAATAAAGAGAATTCTCAAATATATTTCTAAATACATAAAGTTTATTTTATAATGATCAATAAAAATAAGTTTTATTAAAGTTATATTATATCATAATATTATTCTTATTTTCATGCATTTTTCAATATTTTGTTTTAAAAACATAGGATATTTAAAGAAATCAAAAATTTGGAGCTAATATTACATTTTTTGAGTATTAGGAGCATTTTTGCTGCATTAAATAAAAGAAAAAATCGGCATATTATTGCTTGAAAAAATAATCTAACCCTCTTAGAGACTATATTTTTTAATTTGAAACAAAAGGGAAATTCAACGCTCTTTCAATTACAAATATAAATGGGGGAAGATGGTAAGGGAGATGAAATAAAAGCTTGAATAAAAAGCTAAAAGTATTTAATAGGAGAAAAAAATAAATATAAGAATCACAAATAAATTTGAGGAAACTGACGAACATTTTTTTTTACATTTGAGAATAAATAACACTTGAGTAATTTTTTTGAAATTAAAAATACAATAATCCGTAAATGTTTTTTTCGTTTATGATCTTTCATGGGCCATATTATTCATAAAAACATAGAATTTGAACGATATTAAAAAATTCTATAAATTAGTCATTGAAAACTTACTTGATAAAATTTTTATGAAACCGAAGTTGTCAATTTGCCAACGGATATTTACTGAAATAATCAAACGAAAGGTTAGAAAGTTGTTTATCTATCTTTAATAAAAGCGAACTGATGGGAATGATAGGAAAGATATCTGAGTAATTCAACCTAAATCTACAGTTATTGAAGTGAGAATTCAAAGATTTGAAAGAACTCTCGACAGATTTTATTTCTTTTTCGTAACTTAGAAAAAGGGGGAAAAGCTAAAAAAGTTTAAAAAAGTATTATACATTGAAAAAGTAAAAGTTTCAGGTAAGTATGGAAACTTCGTGCATTTCTTTTTTATCTTCAATTTTACAAGCTCAAATTATTTTTGCTTTGGCAATTTTACGCTAGGATGATCGAGATATTTTCTCCTTCAGAAATAAATCTCGTTGTAATATATGTTTTTTTAAAATTTTTTTCCTGAAACCTAAAGGCACTACATTGTAAAAAATTCCGGATCAAATTACGATATAAAGTACTATCACTTTGGGTGCAACATCTAAATCCATTTTATAGTCATATATATAATATTAAATCTTTTTGTGACTTCCTATACCAGGAAAATCGAAATTATTTCATTCAATTTAGTAATGTTAAAAGACCATTACAGAACTGTAACAACATCAAAAAGTCTCAAATGCGTAACTATAACTTAACTATCACATAAAACACTTAACTATAATATTATTATGCTTTTAATCAATCAAATCAAAATTACTTAACTAAAAATTAGATCTGTATCAATTGCAGCGAAATTTTGAACCTGAGCCAACTGTCTTTTATAACAGTAACTTCCTTACAGTATGTCTTTAATCCTTTATCATATATTTTAAACCTGAACATTTTAACACAAATTTAAAAATATGTTAAATATGCTTTGAAGAAATATTGTGAAATTCTATAATATTTCTTACTTTTTGAGCAAAAAGCTACACTGACAATAATACATGGGTCTAGTAGAAAATTTTCGAATGTTTTTTTACATTTTTTAAACGTGGCATTGTTTTTTGTAACATTCTGTTAACATAGTTCTTAAGCAATTAAATGATTCGTCATTGAAATAAAACGGAGAAAGAAAACAAATTAAATTATCAATAAATTTTTAGTTGATAATTATTCATAATTTAATTAATAAGTATTAGAAAACAACTTAATAAATTAATTTCAGCACAAATAAAATTTTCAAAATTTCATTAGTTTCTGAACTCCAAAATGAAATAATATATATTAATTAAACTGTCTGGTATTATATCTGGTAATTATATTTTTGCAGTTCAATTTTTAAATGGTTTTTGCAACCCTTTCAATGCATTTTCTTGCTCCTATTAACCTTTCATTTAAATTTAAAGTATCCAAAATATTAAAGGAACAGCAGAAATTGGGTTTTAAATATTTAAGTTCGATTCGCTTTAACTGTCAAATAAATTCAATATGTGGATTCCAGCGTAAATATGCATTAGCAGTAGCGAATGTTAATGTAATTTGCGAACCATAGCATGAAATTTACGCATCGATATTTCCCTTTGACCAAATATACAGCTTTAACTTAGCTTAAACCATAATGACACGTGTTGCAATTCTGGTCGAAACGGTATAAAATGTATTTCTAAAAGATTTATTAATAGAATGTCTGAATGAATGCTCAATATGATGAGAAACATTTATTAATTTGGAAAATACTAAATCTTATTTAAGAGTATCGAAATATATTTCCACTGATGCATGAAATTGAGATTATTAAGAATACAAATATTAATAATGAGTAAAGGTTAAAAATGATTTGAACTTAAACCTATCTGAAATCTACATGAAATATTTTTAAAGCAGGACTTTTTTTATGCACAACAAAACTATATTATGATTGATTTTTCAATAAATACAAGTTTGTGTGGGAAGTAAGGGTGGTCAGTACACAATGTTGGTCACATTGTTACCATCATTGCGTTGGTCATGAAATTGTAATCCCTCAAAATCTCAACCTCTTTGACCTCCCTGGCCAGTAATTGCCCATTGCAGAAATGATTTACTATTTTAAATAAGAAAATTAAACACTGAATGCAAAAGATGGAAAAGTTATGACTTTATCTTCTATTCTAACCTCTGAAACTCTCATTTTCAAAATGTTTGCTTTTTAGCACAAAAATGTTTTAGCACAAAATTGCACGAAAATGTTCCCCAATAGGAAAAAAATGTCGGGAAAAGAAGGGTACAAATTAACTAATAAAAAATAAATTTCCATTTAATCAGTAATGGAAAGTTAACCAAATTTAGTAATTAAAACGAAAATTAAGAAAGTTTAGTATCTTTGTAGAAAAATTACCTTTTTATTACACAATTTGTTTGAAACAAACGTCCTAATCTACAAATACACTGAGGAAAAAGTATGGTCGAAACGATAAGAATATATTGACATTTATCGTGTTTCAGGCTCTTTAGGAGCACTCAAAATGCTTGGTTATTTTCACAGAAGCACTTTAGTAATTATTTTGGTAAAACTAACAATAAGATATGGTTTTATAATAAATGGTGAAATTTGGTAGAAGTGTTAAAATTTGGTAATTTTAATAGGATACCTTAGAACGGGGTATAAGAAGTTCAGTATCAGTTTTATATATTTTTTTTTCGTGAGTGTATGGTAATAAGAATATATTGTTAATTTCCAGAATTTCCGGTAAACCATTACCATATGAATGAAAAAATTAGCAAAAAAAAAAGTAGAATAGAAATCATAAGAGAATAGAAACCAGAAAAGAATAGAAACCAGAAAAGAATAGAAACCATATATTTTGGTTCTTATTACCTAAATTATGTTTTTTTTTATTTACCAGAAATGACATTACTATGCAGAACGGCAACTTTATAACAATTTGTTTCTCCATGTAATCTTTCAATATATTTACAGTTTATATTCAAAGGAAAATCTGAATGTTTATTAAGTTTTCCTCAGCTGTTTCTTTATCACGAAACTATCTTGAATCTGAATAAGAGCAAGATATATATTTCCAATGGGCTGCACAATCAGACTTGCCGATGAGCAGACCTAGTGCGTTCTCCAGAGGTGGTATCCACTCCTTCAGGACCACCACAATGGGTGAGATACCGTTGGTCATTATAATTTGGACGTCTAGTTTCTGCCACACTAGATGGCAGCACCGAGACTCTATTTGGATGCTGAAGTGCACTAGGAATTTAATTTTGCCGGAAATGCCAAGAGCCAATAAGACACTCCAGGGATCTTTTACATGCCGCAAAATCATACGACGTGGCCGCTGAGGATTTTCTGCATCCCGAAAATCTGGTGTCGGGGCCGGGGATCGAACCCACAGACTTGGGCTCAGAAGGCCGACGACAAACCAACTGCGCCACCCAGCCACTTAAGAGCAAGATATTGTTCTCTATAAATGCTTTATTGTTATAGCTTCCCGTCTGGGTTAAAAACTGCTTATAACCTCCTCTGATATACTGAACATTTCATAATGCTTTGTTAAATAAAGACTAAAGTATTATTCATTGTTATGAAAATTAATTTATAATTAATATTACTCAATATATTTACACTTTATAATCAAGGAAAATTCTAAATGTAAATTAAATACTTAAAACTTAAGTACTTAAGTTCTTTATCTTAACCTTGAAGTACAATTAAGTTTGAATAGAACAGAAAGTTTTGTACTCTCTCATCGTCAACGTTATCGTCAACATCAAATGCTCCGCTAACCACCTACATAATCGGATACGTTATATTACATAATGCAGATTTTTTGGGGAATAAACGTGATGTATACCATATAAGATTGTATTATTATTATTTAATATATTTACGTATTATAATGAAAGGAAGCTTTGACTGTAAAATAAAGTATTTAAATTATTTGAAATATTTGAAGCATAATCATTATTGTTAAAATCTGGCATTGAACTTCAAATTCTTTGAAATAGAGTTAAAAAAATTGCAATCTAATTATGCCCTATTGTTAAGTTTTCGCAATAAGGTTAAAATCTACTAAAGCAAACTAATTAATTTATCCGATGAACTTTATAACTTAATGAAGTAGTAATTTGCATGGAGTAAAACTCATAGACTAGAAACAAGTCTTTACAATTTTTAATAAGCTCCTAAACTAGATCAATATAATTATAGTTTACAATAAAGTAATAAATATATATATATATATAAAGTACATAAAACAATTTTATCTTAAATTTAAAGTTGATGAAATCTTAAAATTAAACTAGTGCAAAGATTTTTTTATTTCATATCTCTTTTCCGATAGGCTAAAATTTGCTTGTGCAGACTACACGAATTAAAAAATGGTTAAAAATTACCTTTAAAATACTTTATTCACTTTGATGCATCAACCGCAAAATCCTTTATTTCCGTAATTTTTACAGTTATATATATTTAACTTGAGTGGTTCAGTGATTTTACAGTAATTATTAGTAAAAAATTACGGCATTTTAGAATTTTTGTTTACCGTAAAAAGGGATGTTACGAAAAAAGATACTGACATCATTGTGTAAAGGTACTTTTACCGTAATTTTTTACATTATAGTTACTTTATTGTATAACTTTTATTACATAATGATTCAGTAATTTGCCTCTAATATAGGTGCTTAACTAGCTCTAAGTTTTCAAAATTATTATTCAAAATATTTAGAGTTTGCAAAAGAAATTCTGAATGCTTATAAAGTATTTAAAACACATTAAAGCTTAAGTATATATTTGAAGTCTCCTTAAAATTGAACAAGAGCAAAGGTTTTTTTATTCTAAAAAATCCTATTATTTATACATTTCCGTCTAGGTTAAAATTTGTTTTAATATATTAAAGATCTCATCTGATATATTTTTTTACAAAATAATGTAGTAATTTGTGGGGAATAAAATTCTTATGCTAAAAATAATTTTTTACAATTCTTATTAAACTTCTGAACTAGATTAATATAATTACAGTTAACAATTAAATATAGCTGATTGTATATGAAGCACTTAAATACTTTAAGCTCAATTTGAAAGTTGAAGAAATCTAAAAAATAAACTAGTTCAAAGATTTTTGTACCTTATGTATTTTTCTCGTAAGATTAAAATGAGCTTGTGAAAGCTACACTGTAAAAAATATCAGATCAAATTATGGTACAAAGTACTGGCATTTTTGATACATCATCCAAGAAATCCATTTTACCATAAAATCTATTTTTATCGTAATATATAATACTTTAATTTTTAAAGTAATATTTATTTAATTCCAGCGATTCAGTGATTTACTGTAATTATGACTGTAAAAATTACGGCATATTGGTTTCCTTGTTACGTAACATGTTCCGGTGAAAAAGGAGTTACTTCATCGAATAAGTTTTACTTCAGAATGCTGCAGAAATTTGCATCAAATAAAGGTTCTGAACTAGCAATAAGTTTTCAAAAATATTATACCATATATTAATAGAATACAAAAGATATCCTAAATGTAATACTTAAAGCACGTCAAAGCATGATTATATTTGCAAGTACCCTTAAAACTGCATTAGAGCAAATGTTTTGTATTCTAAAAACGCCTTAGCTTTACACCTTTCCTTCAAGGTGTAAATCTGTTTAACTAAACTAATTACCTCATCGGATAAATTTTATTACATAATGACGTAATAATTTGTGTGAAATAAAGGTCCTAAACTGAAATAAATGAGGAAATGAGGCAGCTTCTCTATCTAAGAGTCTCATTTATCAAATATGATTGCTCACTACTCTACTTATACACAGCATTTGTGCAAGTCTTACACAGTTAATTATATTAGATCTAAACACTCTCTGTGTTAACTGAGCTGTCAATCAAATAAGAGCTTTTGGGTGAATTAAACAAAGATTTTGTGTGAGTAGACAATTAAAATATGAGCTAGAACTCGCGTCATGAATCTTGGAAAAATATGAATTTCTGTTAGCATGATGTATAATTGGTTTTAAAATAGTAATTTCAAAATTTAATTTAAGTAGGAAATAAAACTGCTTGCATCAATCTATTTTATTACGGGCAAGTGCAAGTTTTGGTTAAATATGATTGGATCTTATTTGATTTAAAACTTCACTCGCTTCAAAATATGCAAATTTGAAATAAAAGTCCACATGTTTCAAGCACTCAAACACAGGCGACCGTTTTCAAGACTTGTCAGACGTGACTGAGAAAAAAACAAAATTGATTTGAAGGATAAAACTTAAAGTTGTCAACAAAAAATTAAAAAATAAAGGAGGGGGAAAAAACTAGAAAAGCCATAGTAGCCGCGAAGTTCAATACAAGGTAAAATGCATTTCCACGCGTGATGAAGAGTTAATGATGAACTAATGTCTTTAACAAAAAACTATCATTCATATGGATAAAATAAGACTCCAGGGTATTTAGATGATGTGACTGAGGTGAAAATAATTTTGGCATCTTTTTCTCTCTTGGCTACAGTGGTTTTTCTTGTTTTGTTTCCTACCATTATTTTTTTCATTTTTCGCTGGCAACTAGAAGTTATATATTTCAAGGAACTTAGGTTTCTTCTTATTCACGTCTGGCAAGTTTTGACAATGGGCGCTTGTTTTCGGGCTCTTGAAACATGTCCACTGTTATTTTAATTTGTATATTTTTGAAGCGAAAGAAGTTTTTAATTAAGTAATACCTTACCGCTACACTTTCTCCGAAATATTTACTCAATATTTGGATCTGTAATATTAAATAAATGAAAATTATAAGGCATTAGAGTAAGAAGTCATACTTCTATTAAAGAATGGCATTTTTACATCATTTTTTTTCTGTTTCCAAATAGGTACTTAACAAGTTTTCAAAGAGAAACCTTACAAGTTGATGAGTTCCACTATACACGAGTATTTAAAATTAGACTAATTGCTCTCAAAATTTTAAAGCAGAAAAATGGTTCAAATTAAAAAAAAAAAAACCGTTTTTCCCGCAAATTTATGTGACACATGGTATTAAATTTGCTCCTAGAGCTACTGTGTTTTCTTAAAGAAAATGCTCAACGTTATTAAATGTAAATAATTTATTCAAACAACTTAAATTAAGCACACATGAAAGTACAGAAATGAACATACTATATTTTAGTTTTATAGCCACGAGCCTTTCTCATTGTTTAAACACCAAAGATGATAAGAAGCAAGTAGACAAACTCAGTGCAGTATGGTTTGACCAATAGGAACAGAGGTAGGACTTTAAACAACATAATAAAAAAGCGGTTATAAGAAATAGGTGTGAGGGTATTAGCAAGAACCCTGGGGAGCAGCAGATTAAATTAGAATAGACTTTCAAATATTGGGAAGCCGTGGGATACTAGAAAGCTCCTTAACTAAACTATTAAAATTTTTCAACGTATGGAATGACTTCGGAAAATTAGGCTTGGTAGACGAAGATCAGTTGTTGAATTATTTTAGCAGAGAAAAAATCTCAAACCTGGGATTATAATCCCAAATATTAGAGTGATGGAAGCTAAAGTCATAATTTTGGAAAAACCTTTCGTGTTCTTTTATTCGAAGTTTAAATTTACATATAGTTTGTACAATGTAAGCAAAACCACATTGATAGAGAATGTAATAAATATCGCAGCTATTAATATCAGCAACAGGGTCTTTAAGATCGGTGAAATTTAATTTTTTTACAGGCTAAAACTCAACTGAGATTTATTCAAAATATTAACAATTTAGGAGCTCATTTTCAGATAAAAAGGTAAAATAATAAGATTGTAAAAGGTTAAATTAGTGAGTTTGGTGGATTGTGAATTTAATTTTCTTCAGATAGAATCAATGAAATTAGAAGGAAACGGTGTTTCTCAGTGTTTAGACGCTGACGAACATTCTTGTTTGTAGATCCAAAACTATGGCATGTCCAAAACTATGGTATGGTATACTGCTCTAGACAGCTCTGTCCCAGTTGGATAACAGGAAGTAGATGTTGATAATATTTTTAATTTTTAATCGCGGAAATATTAAGTTACGATTCCTAATGAATTAGTTATTAGTCATGAATAAAAATTATGCATTAAGGGTAGTCATTAGTGAATTTATTACAAAGGAAGTACCCTTTTTTTAAACACAGTTAACAGCAAAATTGAGGTTAGTTATTCTCACTTTAATAAGGAACACATTTCTTGTATTTATAACATTCTTTCATTTTATTTTGGTAAAGAAAATAAATAGGTCATCAATAAAGCTTTTTGGGGATTATCTACTTTAACACTCCCCAAGTTTATTGCTACCAATACAAGGGAAATATTAAAATTGTTCGCAGCATTCCATTTTGATATTTTTCAATCCAATTAGCATGGCAAAAGCACATACGACTTGCTTTATAAAAACACAGAATACATTAGAAAATTTTCTCACACATTAATACACCCTTGTACAATATTGATCTCTAACTTTTTCCTTATAGCTTTATGAAAAGCTGCGTTAAGTTCTAAAAGGGGAAAAAAATAAATTTTTTCCCTTTTCTCCCTACATTTAGGGATTCTTAAAGCGCTTTGGAGGTGAGTAATGAATACGTTTCATTCTAGCAAGGGTAACGTAGTTCTAAAGAAGAAAAGTAACTTATATATGTGCAAAACAAAAATGGTTTAATTTTAAAAAACAATGCACTGTTGTTTTCACTTTAAAGAAAGACCTCTTAACTGAACTTTTTTTAGTTTTGTTAGCGGAAATTTTTCGTTTGTTTTAGTCGTCCCTTTCGAGGAATTTGCATTTTTATCTAATGGTAACCGCGATGCTTTATTTTGAAGAAAATATTTCCCTTTCTGTTTTTATTTCTTTTTAAGAACTATTTCCCTAAGGTTTGCTTTCTAAACATTCTAAATTACTTTTATTTAAAAACAGTAAAAGAATATACCCGAATCAGACATAAAGTAGGTGGGTTTCTTTTATTTTTTGATGAAGAAGCTTATTTTGTTCTTAGTAAAAATTAGCGATAACAAAATGAGTCGGCAGAATTTTTGATACAAGGCTAGATTCACCAAGACTTTTAAGTAGTTTAATTTTAAAAACAAGTTCGTTTGTTTTAGTGTATATTTTGTTTAACTAAAGTTTTGATATATCTAAGAAGTAAATGAAATATTTTGTGTATATATCTTTTAAAGTTTTAGTTCCTCTGTTTTAATATTTGCAATGAAATTAAATTTACATATTTGCAAATTTATTAAGATAGTTAATAGTAAGACGAAGAGGGTCATGGATTTGGTTTATTAAACATGAAATAAACCAATTAAGATGGATCTGCATAGAGCTTAAGCAATAGACAGATTTGAAAAAAAAATGCAAATAATTGTAATTAAAATTTGAAATAAAAATGCAAATTCTTAATATGCATAATTTGTTAATGCACATGCAAACGTATATTTATGCATGAACATGCATAAATATGCACATGTGCATGTATGTTTAATTAATTTAGATCTCAGTATATATTAGATGTAGTTAGAGTATGGCATTTAAATTGGCCAGCGCATGGCCACTTTTACTGTCATTCCCTCAATTAAATAAACGTTTCTCGTATACACTAAAAAAATCTCTAAATTATTAGCTAATACTTAAATAGAGTCTCGGTGGCTCAGGGGATAGAGTGCTCACCTCCCGATGAGGTAATAAAGGTTCGAATCTCAGCTGTGGCTTTGTGATAAGAATTCTGCTCCCGGCTCTTACTGACCATAATGCAGGCATAAAATATCGTCATTGGTTGACGAATCAGGGGCTTAGAGTTGTCTTGCCGTGAGGCTAACTGTGAGAGGTTGTCGTGAATTTGTTATCCATGTTATGCAAAAACGGTTTAGTTCTGTCAAAACGTCTTCCATGAAGGCAAATTTCTTCCAATACTTGATCCAAGAGTTCTCTTGTCCTCTGGATTGGGTTCAAAATTACAAGGAATTGGACTTTAACATTGGTAGTCGTAAATTGGAATACCTTTGTTGTCGTGATAGGCGCTAGAATTCCTCGTGGTTTTTCTCAATATGTAATGCAACTGCGGGTAAGTTCGATCAAAAAGTTCTCCATAAAGGCTAGTTTGTACCAACGCTTGATTCATGAATTGCCTTGTCTTCTGGGTTGGTTTCAGATTACATGGTTCTGGATTTGAGTATTGATAATAGTTAACTCAGAATTTGGTTGACTGTTCAAAGCCCATTATAGAATTAAGTGAAAAAAATTAAGTAAATATTAGTGAATTAGTATTGAATGTTAGTAAAATATAGGAAAATATATTAAAAGCACGAATTCTTGTGTTGAATTGTAAAAAATATTCATTGATTTTTTATTCCGTTCATTTAAAATCTTTATTTAGTATTTATTTTTTTATATTTGTTATTCAATAATGACATAATATTTACTCCAGTAAAGTAATAGAAGAGCGTAGTTATTTTTTTAAAGAATGCCTGAAGTATTCTCCTTTCTGAATCCCAAGAATTAATCAAAGCGTGCAAAAATTCCACAACACGAAAATTCTTGATGTTTAACTAATGCTAAAATGTAAGCTCGTGTAACCCAAAATATTTAACTCTTCGCAATTTCCTTGGCAGCGCCACTGCAATTAATCTAGATAACTCTTCCTAAGCTCTAGAAAGTTAGCAGTGCTTTTTTAAAAAGTATATCAAGAAGAAAATTGCAGAATATTTTCAAAAGAACATGTTTGTACTATTTAAGTCGAGGCTTTGCTTTGTAATCCGCTAAAGAATAAACACTTGAGATTTTTTTTTCTTTCGAGAAGAAGACACGTTTTAAATGAGATTAATTAAAAATAAACTCTTGAAAACATAACAGAAAATTAAATCAGAAAATCAGGAACATTTAATTTGAACTTAAGCTTGTTAAGAATTAAATATTTTTTCATTTATATTTTGTTCTTTAGATATTTTTTTTTTAATTTGGGTTTATATTCCGATTGCATTTATTTTTTGTTTGAACTAAAACTAAATAGTTTAGTAAATAAAGTTTTAAAACGTTTGAGTTTAGTGTATTAGTAACGGCAATGTCTCTAATGATTGATTTCCTTCTAACGTTTTATCAATAGTTGTTCCCAATTTGTTATTTACACTTTTGTATGCTAGGTGGCGCTAGACGTCCATGTAGGTTTCGGGTCAAACTGCCAATCGATATTTAACCATAGCTTTTTGAGTTTTTTTTTCCCGCGATAAATAGATTTTGTTCTGGAATGCGGAAAACTTGTCACCTGTGCTTTTAGATTATTTTATAGCATTAAAAATAATAGTTTTGAACTTTACATTTGACATTTGAAAAGGCTATTAAGACCAAACCATATAATTATGGATTGAGCTATAATACCATTAAACTGAAAGTCTATTATCTGAAATTTCTTAAAATTTAATTTTCTAGAAAAATCGAATTTTTTACTTAGCTACAGCTTTGCTACATTTTATAATTGCATTTTCTATGCCTTATTTTATTAATGGAAAGGAGATTTTCGGGATGGGCTTTAAAGCTTGAAGTTCTGTTAAAAAAATACATAGAATGTAATTAAATTTATGAAAAAAAAGAACGCCAGTAAAATTTCATACAAAGTTTCAAAAAAATATTTATCTTTTAATTTTTGTTCCTGTTTGTTATTAAGAAAGTATTTTAGTGGCATTAATTGATTTTTGGGTTGAAAAGCTATTTAAAAACTTTTTTAACAATAGGAAAATATAATTAGACTCGGTAAGAAATACAGGAAAATATTAGATCAACTTGCAAATCCCTCAAATTTTCTTAAATTGGTATACAAAATTTCTAATTTCATTTCAGTTAGTCATTCTTAAAAAGACATTTTACAATTTTTAATCAATAGCAACAAATTTATATTTCTCTAAAAAGGTACATCAATTAACCTCCTGAAAACCAGCATATCGTTTGTTGAACAATATTTGGAAAAATTTTTACACTTAAAAATAATATTTTGTGACTTTTCTGCTTGATTTCACAAAGCGATTGTCTCTTCAATAACATTCTTGAATTAACCCTTACTTGCTGGAGTTTTTAATTGCATTAAGTATTTATAAGAAAGGTCAGAAATTTGATTCAAGTATCTTTTTGAACAGTTTCATAGCATATAAACATCTTTTGAATTGAGTTCAGTAAATTTTGCTTCAGGACCAAAATGTGAAAAAAATACTATAAATATATCCTACAATATGGAAAAATTTTTAAGATATAACATTTATTCTTTACGTTAAAAGTTTAAATAATTTTAAAAGTTAATTACGTATAATTAATTTCATTTTTCTCCAAAAACCTTTCATCCCATAATATTTCTTCCTTTTTTGAGCTACATATTTTTAAGTAAAAATTGTCTTTTCCTGTTATTATTTAAAGATTGGGATTCAGGAGGTTAATGCAAGAAATGTGTAAGATTTTAAACCTCAGATCATTACTGTACAAGAATAAATTCTTCAGAATTTTCAATGCTTGGGTTTTAGGAGGTTAATGCAAGAAAGGTTTAAGACATTAAATATAGTTACTAAACCTCAGATCATTACTGTACGAGAATAAATTCTTCATACATTTTAAAGCTTGGGTTTCAGGAGGTCAATGCAAGAAAAAAAGAGAGAGGTGTAAGATATCAAATATAGTTACTAAACCTCAGATCATTACTGTACGAGAAAAAATTCTTCATACATTTTAAAGCTTAGGTTTCAGGAGGTCATAATGAAACTCAGAAAGTTGTACGATATTAAATATAGTTACTAAACCTCATTTCATTATTATACGAGAATAATTCTTCATACATTTTAAAGCTTGGGTTTAAGTAGGTTAAAATCAAACTCAGGATATTGTACGATATTAAATGTGGTTACTAAACATCTAATCATTACTATATGAGAATAATTCTTCTTATATTTTAAAACTTGGCTTTCAGGAAGTCATAATCAAACTCAGAAAATTGTAAGACATTAAATGTAGTTCCTAAACCTCAGATCATTACTATACGAGAATAATTTTTCAAACATAAAAATGTTAGTACAGCGTATTACTGAATAAAAAATTGTAGTTGCTAATATCGATGTAATAGTCTTCAGGGAAAAATAGGACAAGAAAGGTGAAATTCTTTTTCAGTTGTGAATAATAGGTCTAAGATATATGACAAAGATGTAGCAGTTTCCAAAAACATTATTTAGGATAGGCTCAAACGTTTTCATGATGAATGGGACAAACAGAAAAAATATGACAGATACATGCAATGTTGATAACAGTTGAGGATGATAGAATAGCGTCCAAAAAGATTGTCTATGATTGTTCCAAACAATCACGCAAAGAATTGGATTGAATTTATACATTTTAAGTTGAGTTTTATAAATGATCTGTACTAAAATAAAATATTTTTGAGAGCTCTGATTATCTAGGACATTGTCATAATGGTTATTGAGGCTAAATTTAGAATTTTAGATATGGTTTGGGGGAGTAGGTTTTTGTTATTATTTATATCCAAAAAGTAACATGGATTCAACAATTTGTTCTTCGCTACATATTTTAAAAAAAATGTAAATTTTTTTACGCAAGAATCTCTCTTATATTAATCTTAAATCTCAATTTGAACCTTTCACCAATCCTTACACAGAGAAAAATTCAGATCAAAATTACCGGAATATGATGATACCATTTACCGAGTTTTTGACTATAAGGGAGGAATTTTTGTAACTTTCACCAAAGCACTTTTATAATGTTTTTGTTAAAATTAACTATAAAATATGGTTGTATAATAAGTGATAAAATTTGGTTAAATGTGATAAAATTTGGCAGTTTTATTATAATACCTTAATGCATATCATGATAACAATATTTTCGGGCAAATTTACTGGAGCTTTGTATTTTTTACTAAGTGTGTGGTAATAAGAACTATAATTTCGAAAACCAGAAATTCCGGTAGATCGCTGCTATACGATAGCAAAAAAATAAGGAATAGTTTAAATACCGTTTATTTTGGTTTCATTATCCAGAATTATTTTTTTTTTACTAGAAATGTCATTACAATACAATACGGTAATTTTACCAGACCATTTATCTCTGTGTAAGATGGATTTATTTTTAAAATCCTTTCTCCGGGAAATCGCATATTTTTTGACAAAATGCTATCTTTCAAATTTATGAAGAAGCTGTAACCGCATTCGTTAGATGACACAGTTGTACAGCATTGAGGAAGCATATATTTATTGTTTCTAATCTCTTTCATTATGAGTTTCTATTGCTTCTAATCTATTAGATAAATATTACTATTTGTCTTATAAAGCAGGGAAATATCACTGTCTGAATTTATAGTGAATTATGCAGCGAGATTAATCGAGATTAATGTAAGACTATTTATACCTTTCTTTTCAGTCGCAATGACTTTATAACCGGATTTCTATTTTTTTTGTTTGATTTTAAAATAGTTTGTACTATATGTCGTGATATTACGAGTTTTCGTGCTTTTTTTTTGTCAAATCGAATGTTACGGTTTGATTTTTAGTTTTTAGTAATGATATAATACTTATTTTCTCATTCTCCTTTAATTTCTTGTTTCCTACTGTTAAATGCTCTTGATAAATTTTTTTAGTAAAGGGATGATAGCAATTTCCTCATTTCCCTCGGAGCCGTTACCGGGAAATGGTTTCATCAAGAGACAAAATAAACGTAGACTGCTTTATAAAATATACGTTTTTTTTAGTGTATTGAAGCTAAAAAAACATTTTCCATGAGCTAATAAATACAGAACTTTAGAATTTTATTTATTACTTATTTTCTCATTCTCCTTTCACTTCATGTTTCTTAAAGTTAAATGAGCTTGATAAATTTTTTTAGTCAAGGGATGATAGTAATTTCCTCATTTTCCTCGGAAACGCTACCAGGAAATGGTTTCATCAAGAGACAAAAAAAACGTAGACTGCTTTATAAAATATACGTTTTTTTAAGTGTATTGAAGCTAAAAAAATCGTTTTCCATGAGTTAATAAACACAGAACTTCAGAATTTTACTTATTTATTTTCTATAACAGTGGATTTGTTCAAATATTCTGTATTAATACTACTGCCTAAGCTAGTAATGATAAAAAAATATTAAATACAAGCCGAAGCACTAGAAACGTGAAAGATACATTTCAAATTACAGAAAAATTTAAATTATAGAAAAAATAACAATTATAATAAATGGTTGCTGAAACTTTATTAAGGGTAGTAGCCTTAAAAATAATCAAGTAATCTACAGATAAAGACTCAATTTATAAAAAAAAAACTTAAAAATTTAAATATTTAGAAACCCATAACATGACTTCAAAATATTAAGATTATATAGCAGTTTTAGTTTACGGCAAATAACATTTTAATTCATGAATAAAATATTTCGGAGAACGCTTCCCGCTCGAAAATTTTTCATAAATTTACTGCATATAGGTTCAAAATATAGTGCCAACGCAACTGCAGAGGTGTAAGTATTGTATGGTTAAAGGAGTCCTGATTCCGTAATCGTTATTTCTGCTGACATGGCAGCACATTTTGGAATTTTTCCGAAAGCGTTCATTTATCTCAATCAGTGTCCAGAAAAGCGTGAAAAGCAGTCACCGAATCTCAGCATATAATTCAAACCTACAAAATGTATCTTAGTGCCTTCCTTTTTGTATCCTTACTGGTTATTTCTTTTCATTTAATATAGGAAAAAACCTAATTTATGACTTATGCATTTTTCATAGCCGTATTTTGCAAAGTAAAATATGTAACTTCTTTTTGAATTTGAATTCCGCTTTAGTAAATGGTTTTTCATTTCTTTTTTAATTTTCAAAAAACGTTCGAGAATGTTTTAAATGTTAAACATTTCTAAATATTTTGTTAGCAAGAAATACAAAAAAGTAAATGAAAACAATTATAAAATTATGTTGAATTAAATGCAGCATAGCTCAGCACAATTACGAATTCCAGATCAAATTACGGTATAATGTATCGCCTCTTCTGCAAAATTCATTTTAACCGTGAAATATTATACAGTAAAATTTTTGCAATAATATTTATTTAATTAGAGTGACTCAGGGATTCTACGGTAATTATTGCTGTAAAAATCCTGATACATCAGATTCTTAAAAATAATAAGCATGTTCCAGTTAACATGTACCTTTCCGTAATATATTCCACTTTGAATTGATTTTACGGTAAAAAGTGCCGTCACTCTGAGTTCCGGCACTTTTTATCGTAATTTGAGTACGAATAAAATTATTTTTTTCTTAGTTAAGGAGATCATTTAAAAAAGAGCCTTGTTTGCGAATTTGTACACTTAAAAATTAAAATTTTTTACTAGTTTTAATGGGTGATAGATGTTAGCTTATAATTGTACAGAAATAAAAATAAAACCAACCGACAAAAAAAAATGAGTTTACTAAATAAAATATTGTGTGCAAAACTTTCTGACATACTTTTGATAAAATTACATTTCGTATAATAGTTTTACAATTCACTACTAAACAACCTGTTAATAAAACTATATTTTATGTTTAATTTTACAAAAAGTCATTACCACAGCTCTGCTGTAAAAATTACCATACTTTTTGATGTACCCATAGAGCCAAGAAACATGGTAAAGTTTATCATATTCTGGTAGTTTTAATCAAAGGCTTTTTTTCAGCATGGATTTTCAACAGCAAATAATTCCATTGGTACCAAATTGATAGCTATTATTCCCTTCTCCAATTTTTAAGGATTGAAACTTTAAATCCATTGAAAAAATGCTGATTTTTCTGGAGAAGGACTACACATATCATCCTGAATAATGCGTCAGTTTTAAAAATACGCAATCCACACAAACAAATATAGAAACATAATTTTTCTTCTTAACTTTTTAACGCACTAAGCGAGCACTCAGTGGCCTGACAGCCCAAAGAGAGCCAAGGCCTATTGTGCCCATTTTAGTTTTATTGACCATGGACTCAGGGATGCATGGATGTGGTCAGCCAAACGCGATAAAAAATAGTGCTGAGCCCCATTGTTTAGATACTTATTTTATCGACTCACTGAAGGGATGAAAGGCTGAGTCAAACTTGTCTGGCCCGAGGATCGAACCCAGGACCAGAGACACGAGAGTGCGAAGTGTTGCCATTCAACCACCTAGCGTCACAATGCAAACATATGTTCCGAATTTTAATGAATTTCATTTAAAAATAGCAATATCCATTTTTTCGAAATCATTCGTAATTAGTTATACTAAATGTTTTTAAAAAACCTATTTTGCTCGAGATTATTTACTTACTCCTCGTGGGAATTTTTCGTCTATTTCCCTTCTGCCGTGGAGCATTTTACAAAAATTATAGGAATCTGTGTTCAAAAACACAGCATTTACTGAAACAAACAGCAATTTCATATTTTTCACTTTCAAGCAGAGTTTTTATTGAGAAAAAGAAAATCTCTTGTGTAGAAACGTAAATTTTGTTATTTATATTAATAATTCTAGTAACTGAGTTAAACTGAATTGAAACTTATTTATTGATCATTGTCTTTGCACGGATGTATTGTTTCAGCAAACAAATTTTTATTTGAGTCTAATAACATCGTTGATCTTCATATTTATAGCCTAATACAAAACATTACATGGGTTTTGGTAATACTTTCTTGCTAAACACGCATTAAATTATCATCTTGTAAATCAGAAAATTGCTAAATTTTAATATGAGTTCAATATCAAAGTCAATCTTCATATTTATAACCTAATACAAAACATTGCATGGGTTTTGGAAATACTTTCTTCTAACGAAAAAAATGAATTAATTTATTATCTTATAATTCAAAAAAATAGTTTTTTATAAAATTCGTTAGTTTTTTCTTAGATGAATGTAAGCATTAAAGAAGTTGTCAGATTGTAGATTTAATTATTTGAAAATCTTTTCCTGTAACTCTTGCTAGTAGCGAGAAGGTATATTTCAATTAAGTCCCTTCGCATGAGCTCTTGTATAACTGTTTTCAGTTTTATAATTAACTGTCTTTTTTATTTTTGAATAAAAGCCAATTTACTTAAGTCATTTTTTAAGATCTCTATGCAAGACACAAGCTGATTTTTTATATCTAAGAAAGCATTTTTTTACACGTTTCATTGTTTTCCACTGTTTTTAATCAAAAATTTTCAATTAACTGCTTATTAAAATTTCATCCTTATTTAAGTTAAGAGAATAGTGTAAGTTTGTTTTTTTACAATTAATTTTTCATCTTTCTCCTTGTAAAACAGATAAAAGACGAAAAGACGATACGCAAAATAATGTAGTAAAAAAATAATGTATTTTGACATACAAAAGAAGTAGTAATTAGATATTTATTGTTAGTTCTGCAAAAAATTATGTCAAATTAAACTTAATAAATTACAGTAAACAATATAAATTCATTACTTTTTCAACAATTAAATAAACGAAAATTATTCCAAGACTAAGAAAAAAACAATGCTCACTTTTTATCAGTAGAGGATATCTCAGAAATTATTTTCGATTTGATTGTCTTTTGATTGTGTTTTTTTTAAAGATTTCTTAGGATGTTAAATCTAGTTTTAAAAGTTTAAATAATACTAATTACATTTTTAATTTTTTTTGTTGCGGTAATTTGATTATTGATGCCCTTATTATTTTTTTTTAAATCCGCAGTAATTTTCAGGACATTATTGTATTTGAAATAATTAAGGAAAATTATAAGAAATGCAATACAAATAACACTTACAGACAGTAGTTTTTCTTTCAAAATATAAATAAAAACATTCCCTTGAAGAAAAAAATGCATTTTACAGCTTTTCTAGAACATTTTTAACGCATTTCATGCTTTTTAGTTTTTTTTGTGGAGAAACTCATATTTTTTATGTTTCCTCTTCTATTGATCAAAATTTTCAATTTGCTGATAAGAGCTTATCATGAGTTTTGAATAATTCCTTCCCTTAAATAGAATAACTTTTATTTGTTTTCACACAAAGATTTTACTCACTTTGTGGTAAGTAATACATTAGCGTCCTCAAAAAGAAAATATACAGGCCAGAGAGTTAAATGTGTCCAAAAGAAGCAATAAATTTAGAAGAGTGGTGAGATTTGTGGGAATTTATGCACTAATAAAATTACTAAGTTGTAGAATACAGAAGAATTTCGTAGATTTTATGGGTTGAAAAAAGAGAAACTGTCCGAAAAACGGAAGAGCGAATGCTTAAATTCCGTTGATGGAAAATACATCAAAAGTGATATTTTACAATAAAAAAGCAATAAACGTCAGGAAGTTCTGCGTATAAATATAAATTTTCCACTTTCAGAAATCTCCGGTTAGGAAGTGATGTTTGTTTTAAATTCCAGTGATGCAAAAAACCATAAGTTAATATTTCGTATTTTTATTTAAGGGCATTATTTATATTAATACATATTTTGAACAGTTTTATTTCTCTAGATTGTACTTAAACTCGAATTTTTTCGTTAACTTTCAGATTTGAAACGCTTAACCAAGATAAATTCCGACAGGGAAGAGTTTTTCAGGTTTCCACAAGCAGCTCATGTAGAAGTAATACACTGAGAAAATAAAAGTATGGTAATTTTTACTGAATTTCACCGAAATACTTTGGTAATATTTTTCTGAAACATTAGCAATAAAATATGGTTTAATTACCATACTGTTCGGTAATAAAGGTGGTAAAATTTGATAATTTTATCATTATACCTTACAATATGGCATAACATTCGACTGAATTTATTTCTCAGTTATGCATTTCTTCTAAGTATGTGGTAATAAAAATTATAATTTTGAAAACCAGAATTTCCGGTTAACCGTTGCTACACGAACAGAAATGAATGATTTAAATACCGTATATTTTGGTTTTATTGGCAAAGTGAAGATTCTTCATAACCACAAGTAATATCTTATAAGCTTCGTAATTTTATCATAATTGTTTTCTTCGAGCATTACATTTTTTGCATTACTTTAGAAATTTTTGATGAATACTAGAGATATACATGGATAATAACCATATTATCCTGGTTTTTTAGAATTTAATTAATGAATGCAAAGTAAAGTAGGGAAATAACGATAGGATATTCCGAACCAAAAGGAGTTTAGTTATTTTTTGTGGTCTGTGCGTATTTTAGATTTAAAGAGCATTTTATATCAGTAATAAAGAATACTTGATTAAGAGTTGTACTCAATATTATATTATGGTTTCTGTTATAATAATAGTTTTGGTATAAAAATAAAGCATTATTATATTTTTTTAAAAAAATAATCGCAAAATTTTTACTTTATGCTTGTTTCTTGATATTTCGCGGATTTTTTTTTCTTGAAATTTGCTGTTACGCAATCATTAAATCATTACGGTTTTACGTGATTTCTGACACAATGCATTTCCTTAAATATTTGACGAAACTTTTACCGTTTCGTCACAAATCACGTGATTTCACGAAGAAATTATTCTCAAAATTAACGGAATACCACTCAAGCACTACTGCATTTTCAAAAGTGAGAGTTTTGTTTCCGAGAGTGTAAATGATACTTGTACAACTAATAGATACATAACTTAAAGATACACTCTGCTTTCTTTGCGATTAACCCTACTATCCTTACTGACACTATTTAATGTACAGATTTCAAGTTTAAATTGCATTTTTCATGTACATTCGGTGTTTTAAAATGCCTTAACTTTAGATATTCAAATCAGAAGCTAGTTTCTCTCAAGGGAGCAGTAGAGATTCTTTCTATAAGAGCAACGGTGTGAATAATTTATTCGTTGTAGAAAAGGGCAACACAATCTTTTAGTAAGTGGAGATCTTTTAAGAGGAAAGAAAATATCTTACCTAATGCTTCTGAAAACTTCGCCGCCCGCGGAGATACGGAGGAAGGTATTTTGTGTTGTAGCTTTGTGGAAATAGGCGCTCTTCTCGTTTACAAAAAAGGTATCTGGGACCCAAATTCGATCAGCGACCTCGGCGCCTACCGTCAAGCTCTCGAATCCCGTCCTTGGGGTAAACGAAAGCCGGTCATCAGTCCAAGCTTGACGAAAATAGAAATCAAGTGTAAAATCCTGAAATAAAAGTACCAAAAAACTGAAATCTTTACACATTTTTATTAATAAGAGACTTTTTAATACAAACAAATAATGAACATTTAATTTAATATATTTTTATTTGGTTCCTTATAATGTTTTTATTTTCATAATTAGCAGTAATTCTACCTTCATAACAAAATTTATTTTGTTTCAATATATTAATATTTGGTTGTAATTTGGGGTTATGGAAACTGGTCCCAAGCTTGACGAAATAGAAATGAAGTGTAAAATCCTGAAATAAAAGTACCAAAAAAATGAAATCTTTACACATTTTTATTAATAAGAAACTTTTTAATACAAACGAATAATGAATATTTTTATTTAATATATTTTAAGATATTAAATATTTTTATTTGGTTCTTTATAATGTTTTTATTTTCATAAGTAGCAGTAATTCTAATTTAATAACAAAATTTATTTTGTTTCAATATATTAATATTTGGTTGTAACTTGGGGTAACGAAAATTTGTCATCAGTCCAAGCTTGACGAAAATAGAAATCAAGTATAAAATCCTGAAATAAAAGTACCAAAAAAATGAAATCTTTACGCATTTTTATTAATAAGAGGCTTTTTAACACAAACGAATAATGAATATTTTAATTTAATATATTTTAAGATATTAAATGTTTTTATTTGGTTCTTTATAAAGTATTTATTTTCATAATTAGCAGTAATTCTACCTTCATAACAAAATTCATTTTGTTTCAATATATTAATATTTAGTTGTAATTTGGGGTTACGGAAACTGGTCATCAGTCCAAGCTTCATGAAAATAGAAATCAAGTGTAAAATATTTAGATAAAATGATCAAAAATGAAATCTTAGCACATTTTTATTAGCAAAAAAAAGTTTCTAATACATATGGATAATGAATATTTCAATTTTAATTTTCAAAAATTGTAATTTCTATAAATATTATTTATTTAAGTTAATAATTATTTTTATTTTGCTCTTATAAAATAATGTTTCTATTTTCATAAAGAGTAATAATTCTACTTTCAAATCAAAATTCATTTTATTTCAATAATTTAAAATTTGGTCATAACTTGGCGTAAATGAAGCAATCCAAGCTTGACGAAAATAGAAATCAAGTGTAAAAACCTGAAATAAAAGTACCGAAAAAGAAAAATTTTCACTTTTTCATAAATAGAAAACTTTCTTATACACATGGATAATGAGTACTTTAATTTTATTTTCTGTAAATTTTAATATTTCTTAAGCTAATAAATATTTTATTTTGTTCTTATAAAATAATGCTTTTATTTTTATGAATAACAATAATTCTACATTCATGACAGAATTTTTTTTTATTTTAATAAATTATTACTTGGCTGTAACTTAGGGTAAACGAAAGCAGGTCAACAGTCCAAGATAAACAGAAATGGATATAATAAGTCCTATATAGTAATTTTTCCAACTTTATAACGTATTTAATTTTATTTTAACGAAAGAAAAATTTTATTTCTAGAAATTTGTTTAAACTTAAATTCAAAATTTTAATCATTAAAATTTTGTGAAGCTAACAGTTTTGCTTTTATAAATGTAAGTTACATTATGTTAATATAATTATAATGATAATATATATTTTTCTTGTTTAATTTGACGCTATTAAATTGTGTGGTTTTGTTACTTTTTTGCAACTATTTTTTGGAGCTTATGAAAAAAATTATCATTATCAATACAATAATGATTTTATTTTCGTGAACATAAATATTTCTTTTCCACAAATCTGAAAATTTAGACAATCTGAAAGCGAGATCTGACAATCTGATAGCTTGAAATATATTCTATCATCTTTATAATTATTATTCGTTTTACTTGAAGAAAAAATATTTTTGAATAAGAACAGGTTGCTGGCCAAAAAAGACCTCGAATGGGAAGGTTTTATATTTTCGATAACGATGGTGACAATGTTATCACTATTGCGTGCAGGCAGCCATTTCATATCATGTGATCAGATGGATTTTATAAATCAGGAGCTGAGTAGTTTTTCAGGCACAATGAAGAGAATCAACCTGTTCTCCCTGTGTCAGTTCAGCGATATAATCACAGTGCCATCGCAGCGCTAAAATTATTGTCTTAAATGCTAATAGAGTCACGGTGGTTTAAAGGAGTTAAATATAAACAGTGGTAGATAGATAATGGGTTAGAATACTTTTGCTTTTCGCCTAACAATCCACGTAACGCAAATGAGAGTTAATTTTCATCAAGAAAGTTCTCGACGAAGGAGATATCCAGGAGATATTTTGTTTTCTGTGTTGGGTTCAAAATTACTAGGCTACAAAGTTGAAAAATGATAAGTAAATCCAAATATGGGTCGGCTGCTCAATGCCAATCATAAAAAAATAAGAGACTTATATTATGTATGCAAATATTAACAGTAAGAAGCACGGTATTACAAAATTGAGTGCTTAAATATGAATGCGTTTAAATCTTAACAAAGAATCTTAAATCTTTGCAAAACAATCTGAAACAAGTCATTTCTTCTGGTAAGTATGGGGCAGAACAAACAAAAAAATAGACCGTAGCAGTTGGATCTCTGTCAACGAATCAATTAAAAGAAATGTTGCTCACTATTAAAGTTAATGAAATTATAAATGTTGATAAAAATTTGCTGAATAATTCATAACATTAATTGCATTGAACTTATTAAAGTTTTTCCTCATTTCTTGTTTTTTGTTCAGTAAATTTCTTAAAATCTAAATGATTTAAACAGGAGAAATTTTAGATCGATTATAAAATTTTAATAATTTTTAATTGACTTATTTTAAATGTTTTTTTTGGACAAAGATCTGTCTGTAGTTGCCGTCTTTCTCATTTGCGATCCCTTATTCTAGGGTGAAAAGGACTTACTTAAATATCCTCCTTTTCATTCTAATTTGTCAGTTAATATTAATATCAACAGTTTAAAATTCCAATGTTGCATATCTTAGTTATAGCATTATAAGAATAAATATATACCATGATATATAATGCATTCAAAATGTTTTTAATTTGAAAAGAATTTCAAATAAATTAATTACTTTAATTTTTCGTTTAATTTTATTCAATTAAAATAATTTCAATGATTTAAATAAATATCAATAAAAATTATAGATATACATATAAATAAAAATATACATATTATTTTTTAAATAGCAATAAAGTATTTAAAATGTTTTTATAAATAAATATTATTATATAAATCTATTATTATTGATAAATATTATTATATAATATAATACTTAATACTTAAAAAATTACTTTAAACTCTCGTTTAATTTTGCTCAGTTAAAATAATTTTTCTCTACAATATTTAATTCAGATCGATAAAAATTGCTATTAGCGATTTAAAGTTGTTTCTTTTCACATTCTGAATAAATAATAAATGCTAAATATATTAAATTATTAATTTTTTAGTGAACGTTCAATGTCGTTAACCCGAATTTGTACGAAAAAAAAACTACATTAAATTCAGTTGCATCGCTTCATCAATAAAAATTTTATTTAATTGAGAGAATGCATTAGTATGAAAAACTTTTCAATTGCTGATGCAATTTTCAATTATCGTCCTTTCAATTTAATTATTAAAATGAAGAAGTAGAGCGTTTTAAAGGAAAGGTGGGAACAATAAAATAAATTACCTCTCTTTCATGTCTAGATGTTTTATGAATATGAAATAGGTGTGGCTCATGAGTCAAGGCGCCGACATTTCAATTTAGAAATGTAAGAACAAAGTAATATAAATGGCTGTTTTTGCTACTATTTTTAATAGCTTTTCACTTTCAATAAATTTTAATAAGAAATATTTTAGCTTAAATCCAGTGTATTTATGGGACCTAGCACATAATATCGACAAATTTTTCAGCAACTCAATTTCTCAAATTGCATAACATATTTTATTTTAGTTTTTTTCAAAAACTATAAATTAAATGTTAATTCATGTTAAATTAAACAAAGAATCGAAATGTAAGAGTAAAAAGTTTAATGTTTTGATTTTTTGTTGTTGCTTTTTTTCCTCTCAAAGTACATTTTTTTTAAAACTCTCTTAATAATTTAAGGTAAAATTTGGTAAAGTTTCAGCATATTTGAAAGAAGTGGAATAAAACATTAGTGAGCCTCATTTTTTTGGAAAACTGTTCCTTGGTAACATTTACATGTATGTACTTTATGAAATGCAGGTTTTACCACTACCACTACACTGCAAAAAATGATGGTTCAAATTAAGTGTGGGTGTATCATCAGTAAAATAATTTTTTACCGCAAAATCTCCATTTTTACCGTAAAAAAATTTTACTATGTACCCGCAGAAAAATAAACATGGTGAATTTTACCATATTCTGGCAGTTCTGATCATATTTTTTTCGAAGTGTAAGAATATATTAAAAATTGCAATATATTGCGCAATTATAATAAATAGTATTATAAATTTGTCGTAACAGTAAACATGACTAAATGAGTGCTTTCATCCAATTTTGATATATTTTAAATAGTAATATACGGCAAATATACCTTACAGCAACCGTGCTAATATGAAAACGAGATTTCGATTGCAGTTATATTTGACCACTTTGTGGACACATCGAACTCATTACTGGCAGCTGACATTCAACGTTTGAACTAGTTCTATAATTAAGATTTGTGGTTGGAAGGACTATCACCTTCTAAAGTAATGACAAATGGTACAATAAAGCTCATCAGGTATTTAGTTTGAATTCCTAAACTATTTCCTATTGTGAGTTGCCCATTTCTCCCATTTAAATTTTGATCACATTGTTAGAAATTTCTGGGAAAAAATGGTGAAATTATTATTGATTTAATTGTTATTTCATCATATTTTTTTATAATTTTATAAGCGTCGTTGAACAGCCGACTCAACTTTCGGGTATGCGACTACTAATGCTCAACTCCGTAGTCTTGTAATTTCTAACCCAATCCGGAAGACAAGGGAACCCCTATATCAAGTATTGGCGGAAATTTTCCTTCGTGGAGGATTTTTTGATGGAACTAAACCGCATTTGCGTTGCATGAAGAGAAAGACCATGAGAACCTACCAAGGTTAGCCTGACTGCAAAGGGACTCTAGCCCATGATCCGTCTACCACTGAGGATATTTCACGTCAGCACTGTGGTCTGTGCAAGCCGGATGCGGATTCGCATCGACCAGTCATCGGTGGGATTCGAACCCGGTTTAGCACATTGGAAGGTGAACGCTCTATCCCCTGAGCCATCAAGGCTCTATTTTATCATATTGAAAAAAAAAAAAAACTGTGAAATAACTGTAAATAGGATGGTATTCAAACTGTTAACTTTGAGAAACCGTTTATAAACTGATTTCACCTAATACGATTACACAAATTGAATTTTAACGCACCAACTGAGCCCCTTAAGAAATTCGTTTAGTTCCTTACACCTGTGTACGTAATATAGCTGAAAGGGTTAATCTGTCAGTTTCATGATTGACAGGATTGGGGTTCGAGTTCCAACGTTGACATCGCAATATTTCCTTCATTCGCTTCAACACATGACGAGTTTCCAGTGTCTTGCACTCCCCAATTTGTAGCCTGCACTCCCCATTGTCTGTTACTTAACGATTAACCAAGCTATTATGACCAGTTGAATTCCTTTTTTACGGTTTTGAAACCATACTTGCTTAAATAGTTAAAGAGCAGCATAGTTTTGTATTCATGTTTTTCACCATACTAGTTGTAAATGGTTTCAAAATCGTAAAGGTAAAAAAAATGTTCCTTGTCATAAACTTTTCGGTTAATTGGATAGGCAGATTGCTGTCGACTACTTTGCCATAATTTTAGATCCTAACAGAGCAGAAAAAAAAATCACTGACAATTGCATTAAAGCATATTAATAATGAAATACAGCTATGTTGTTTCTCGTATTTATTTGGTAATAATATTTGCCCAGTAAGTACAGACAATTTTTCCACCATGGCAGCAAATAGTACGACTTAGAAAACTGGTTGCCCAATTCATACCACCTACTTCTTAAATTGTACCTACTTCAAAAATTTTGCGAATGTATGATTAAGTGATTAAGTAAACCATATGTAACCCAATCTGGCAATAACTATGCAGTAACTGTAAACTGTAATGTCTACGGTAGTATACAACTTGTGGAGTAAGTAATCTAGATTTATGTTAATATAGGATTTTGGTAGTTTTTTTTCACCAACTATGACTATTTGATTAGTTTTCATACAAATTATATCCGATTTTAAATACGCCTACAATTTGCGACGAGAGGGTGGAGGGGTTTATGCATTGTGTTGAGAAACATGTGCCCCGGGTTCATATCCCAGCAATGACCGTGTTGCTCTTCTCTTATATTTTTACCCGTCAATTTTGACGGTAAATATTGCTTTTGTGGTAAAATATTCGCTCTCTAGTTTGTACATTTCACCAAGAATTTTCAAAACTGTGAATTGCATTTTGCACGTGTTCTCGTTAGCCTGAACTGCAATTCGGAATATGATTTTTGATTTAAAATTTTATTTTTGTCCCGCAAAGACCAAAACACGAGAATAACACTGTTTTATTCCAAGTAGACCAGAACTGGAATATATTTAAAGCAAAACAAAATCATACATCTGTTAATTATGTAACTTGGGAAAATTTATTTTTTCCCTTTAATTTGGAACATTAGACAAAGTGCCACGAATTCGATTTAGTAAAAATAATTCGCACCGTTTATTTTTAATTAAATCATGAAAGTAAACCATTCAAATAATATAGAGGTAAACAAACTCAAAACGACGTAAAGACTGATTATTATCTTATCTCATAAATTTATAAAAGATTTCTGAATTTCTTGAGTATAATAGCAGTTATTTTTCATACCCAATATCATAAACTGTTTTGTTTACTCAGCACTTTTCTGCAAGGAATTATGTTTGTGTTTTTAAAAAGTGGGTCAATTTTATTTTTATTACAATTGAGTTGAAAGGTTTATATACTTGTAACAAATCATTTAAACGCTTTGCTTTAAATGTAGACACAGGAGCTCTTTATAAAATATTATGTTGTCCCATATGAGCGGGAAAAGTTATTTATAGCAGTACATCGATGTCTAGAATTATACGGTTCACTGCGAACAAAGACAATCATTCATGCATCACAGAAAGCAGCTGAAAGAGAAAGGATTTGTTCACTTTAAAAATCTTGAAAGTTGTATCAGTATCAGGATAAAATAATGTATGGAAAATGGAGCATATACGTATTTTAGCCCCTTTCTTTTGGTGCAGAAACGTATATTTTATTCTCCGTAGAATATATATTGATTTAACTACAACTAAGTTTAAGCTGGACGAATTTACATCTGCTCACTATAAATAGAATTTTTGGAGAAATAATCCTCCGCTCATCTCATGCAAAAGCTATTCAGAACTTCTATTATGTATATGTAATATGCGCTCAGTTGTTTTTGCGTAAATAATGTATTTATGAATTTTACGGAAGATAAGATTGTATGGAAAATAAGTTTTTTTTTATATCTATAATATGGATGGCTTAGTTTCGATATTTTAAAACTAAAAAAAGTTTTTGAGTGGCACGCACATCAAGGTTTATAGCTAAATCAGAGTACTAGTGGTTTTAATATTTGCTTCAAATGTCATTTTATTTAAATAATTTCGTAACCATAATAATAATACTTTTCATATACTGAATTACATTTGAAGATAAAAATAATTTTGCAACGTAATTTTATTTAAATAATTTTGTCACCATAATAATAATACTTTTCATATACTGAATTACATTAAGGTAAAAATAATTTTGCAACGTTTTATGTCAATTGAGGCGTTTATCGCATCGTTCTACGGAATAAAAGTTGACCTGAAACTTCATTTAAAGAATAAGTTTTTTTAAATGTTTTTTGCTGTTTTTATCCTATTTTCACAGAAAATTTTTAAAATTTGTCAATATTAGTTTTTACTATTGTTTTAATATTTGCTTCAAATGTAATTTTATTTAAATAATTTTGTAACCATAATAATAATACTTTTCATATACGGAATTACAGTTGAATGTAAAACTAATTTTGCAACGTATTTTTATTTAAATAATTTTGTGACCATAATAATAATACTTTTCATATACTGAATTTCATTCGGAGGTAAAATTAATTTTGCAACTTTTTATGTCAACTGATGCGTTTACCGCATCGTTCTACAGAATAAAAGTTAACCAAAAGCTTCATTTTGAGACTAAGTTTTTTTTAAATGTTTTTTGTTGCTTTTATCCTATTTTCACAGAGAAAGTAGAAAAGTGGAAGATTTGTTAACTTTAAAAATTGTATCAGTATCAGGATAAAATAATGTGTGGAAAATGGAGCATATACGGATTTAACTCTATTTCTTTGGGTGCAGAAATATATTTTTTATTCTCCGTAGAATATATACTGATTTAATTTCAACTAAGTTTAATCTGGGTAAATTTACATCTGTTTACTAAAAATAGAATTTTTGGAGAAATAAGACACCTCTCATCTCATGCAAACGTTATTCAGAAATTCTATTATGTATGGGTAAAATGTGCTCTGTCATTTTTGCGTAAATAATGTATTTATGAAGTTAACAGACAATAAGGTTATATGGAAAATACGTGTTTTTATATAAAAAATATGGACGACCTTGGACGAAATTTTTTTTCAATAGCACACCCAGTTTATATTTAAATCGGAGTACTAGGGGATTTAATATTTCTTTCAAATGTCATTTTATTAAAATGATATTTAAACGATAATAATTGTACTTTTAAGACGCTGAATTACATGTGAAGGTAAAATTAATTTTCCAATTTTTATGTAGATGTAGACGAGTTAATAGTGAAGTCAAAAAATTTTTTTTCTGAAAAAAAAATTGACTTTTGCCTTTATCTAGAAAACAAATTTTTGAAAATTTTATTGTTGATTTTATCCTGTTTTCGCGGAAAGCTGCTGAAAAATGAAAGATTTGTTTGCCGTAAAATCTTGAAAGTTATATGAGTATCAGATTGAAATAATGAATGAAAAATGGAGCATACTTTTTTTTTTTTACTCTTTTTCTTTTGATTTGCAAAAATTCATAATAAAATATGGTTTTATAATAAGTCCTAAAATTTAGTAAACGAGGCAAAATTTGGTATTTTATCAATATACCTTAAAGCATTGAATAAAACCATTTATTTGGTTAAATTTATTTTTCAGCTTTGCATTTTTTACTAAATGTGTGGTAATAAGAGCTATAATTTAAAATACTGAATTCACGGTAAACCATTAGAATATGGATGGAAAAATTATAAAAGTAAATGCTTAAAATACTGTATATTTTGGGTCTTATTACAAGAGCTATGGTTTTATACCGCAAATGACTTTGCCATACATTATAGTAATTTAAACAGAACTTTTTCGCAGCGCAGAACTTCAATTATTAATACGTAATATGTGATGTCAGTTTATGTAGTTTATATAGTTAAGGTGTCTAAAAACAAGTTTTTTTACGTCTATGCGACGCACTACTTAGTTTCCAAATTTTAAACGAAAGAAATTTAACATCATGCACCATCTAGTTGTCATGTGAACCAGAGTAAAAAGTTTATTAATATTTCTTTTTCATGTCATTTTATCGAAATATTTTTTATTATTTATTTTAACAATAATATTTTCAATAAAAGATTTCTTTTTCAGGTTCACGCCTGCCTCTGGAGCTGAAGATTATATTTTTTTCATGTAGGTTGATATATGTATTATGGAATATTAAAATTGTACTGTGTAAAACCTGTTTTCTGCCAGCCAGCGACGATAACGGTTTTATGTAGTCTTATGTATATTGATAAGTATATGGTGGAATCAAAACTTTTAAAATACTGAATAAAATTTGACCTCTGAGCGCATCCGGATTTAAAATACTTGCATTTTTTATGTTGTATGCGAATGCATGTAATTTCACGTAAGTATTTTGGTATCAAAATTGCACTATTGTGTAAAATTTATCAACTATCTCTTGATGTTAAATTTTTCTACGTGTTTTTAAATAGATTTCTATGTTAAGTGTAGAATAAAGATTGCACCACTGGATTAAAAAAAAATATTTTCTCTTTTCTTCGTTAATGGGAGAGCATGTGCACAGAAAAACTTTCTTTTCGCTATTCTTATTTTTTTATTAAATTATAGAATGTATTATATTTATCACGATTTTGCATTTTATCATCTGTAATTTACTAAATAGCCTGTAGTTTTGGAAAAAGATTGTATATGTGAAAAGATGACGATCTTTTAGCAGAAACAATTAGCATTTTAATCTGCAAATTGGAGCAAAAGTTAAATTAAACAAAAATGGTAGTTCGTTGGCATGTATGATTGTTCATAGATATGCTATTTCAGTTTTTAACTGAGAAATGGCCAACATCTTAAATTTGCTTTGAAAATCAGTGCAGGATCCTTTTCTTTGAAAAATAGAGTCATAAGCAAAATTTTTTAAAATTTTTTTTTGATAGTGTTAAAATATAAAAGAAAACCATTAGCTAAAAAAATATAAACTACCAATAGTATGCAAATTATGTAAAATTACCTTAGAAATTAAAATAAAATTTAGTCCTGCGATGCAAATTAGTGTACGGCATAATAATGACATTTATCGGGGAAATATATATATATATATATATATATATATATATATATATATATATATATATATATATATATATATATATATATATATATATATATATATATATATATATATATATATATATATATATATATATGTATGTATATATATATAATAGATATATACAAGTTCTATTAGTATGTTTAGAAGAAAAAAATTATTCGCTAATATATCAGCAAAAATGCTTATTTACAATATTGAAGTTTCTGAAATATAATTTAATTTCTTGACCGTATTTATAATTAATTTAATAATTAGTTCATCTTTGTGTATATATATATATATATATATATATATATATATATATATATATATATATATATATATATATATATATATATATATATATATATATATATATATATATATATTATATATATATATATATATATATATATATATATATATATATATATATATATATATATATATACAAAAAGCAATGCGGATAGTTATTAATAGCTTGGGCTTGCTTAAAATAATTGTTTTTAACGTTTTCATTTTTTAGAACACTTAATAAGTAGAGTTAAAAATTCAGCCAGTGAGTTGCTTTTTAATTTTGTTAACTTGTTCCACTTAAAACATGATTGATTTTGTTGAATTCTCCTGACATCCAAAGCTTTTACATGCGCGGACTTTCAGAATTCCAACGCCAAAGAATCATTCTAAAAGGTCGCCAATCGTTACTTCTAAAATTTTTTCTGTTCAACCATGGTAGTTTACGCATGAATAATTGAGAGGATGAAAGAGTTGAGAGGGGCTATTTATAGCCTCTGTAATTCTCACCATCGAATTTGGGATAATTTCTCTCTTCCAAAGAACGCCTTTTTTCATAAAAAGGTGTCCTGAATGGTAATGCAGAATGCTACTTTATTCACTTTCCTTCTTAGAACTTTTTAAATCTTTTCTTGTTCCTTTTTATCACACGACCAAAATGAAAAATCGAACTAAGAATTTATTGTTAAACTTGAAAGCAATTTCTTATCGTTAGTATTAACCATTTAATCTCTCTTTAAATTAAAATGTTTCAAATGCAATAAAATTTACTTAAATACTATAAGTTTTTAGAATTATTTAGGTGAAACATATATTTTTTATAATACATAGTAATTGTTTTTTGGGACTTTAAATTTTTTCCCGTTCTGATATTGCATATAATGAAGGTTTAAGCACTTTAATCATTTATAGGACTGTCTTTTTTCTAGTTGTGTTATGTTAAATGATTTTAGGGATTAAAATTAATTTCTGAATATAAATTCATTCAGCTTATAAATTAAAATCAACTCAATTTTTAAGACCATTTTTTTGGTTGGAAGGTGATCGGTGTTATAAAGGATTTCTGTAAGGAATTGGCCATAAGCCTGACACCTGTGCACTGTAAGAAATTCGAGATCAAATTATGGAACAATCTATAGGTACTCAGGAAGCCAGTAATCCATTTACCGTAAAATCCATTTTTACCGAAACATGCGACAGAATAAAATATCTGATATATATTATATTTTTAAAGTAAATATTACTGTAAAATCACTGAATCATTCTAATTAAGGAAATATTACTTTAAAAATAGCGATATAATATTTTACGGTAAAAATGGATTATACGGTAAAATGGACGATGTATCAAAAAAGAGCCGGTATTTTATACTGGTATCAAAGATTCAGTATTTTTGGCACAGTCAAGTATATAATTAGCAGTGTTATATCCGATTTGATTATTATGTGAACTTCTTCATTTTTCAAATATTCATGCGTATCACTGTAAGAAATTCCGGTGCATGATCACTGTAAAAAATTCCGGATCGAATATCGGCAAAAAGTACCGGAACTTAAGGTTCCGGTATTTTTTAATTCAAAATCCATTTTTACCGGAGCATGTTATGGAGCAAAAAGTCTGATACATTGGATTTAAGGTAATTCTCAACGTACTAAGTACCATACTATCACTGAATCACTCAAATTAAACTTATACTATTATTATAAAAATTACGGTATAATATTTCAAGGTAAAAATAGATTTTACGGTAAAATGGATCTTACGGATGATTAGGGATTTTTTACAGTGTACAATCGTGATATATATTTTCTAAAATCTTAACTTTTAAAACAGTATTAACATAAAAAAATAGTTTTGTAATAGATATAAACCATAAAAAAACCAGTTTCATATGGAATTTTAATTTCTCAAGCTTTTATCACCCCATGCAATCTCGATATTTTTTGATACATAAACATCTGAAGCTGTATTAACTAAAAAATTTTTTTCGTAAGATATACTAAGGGATATTTCCTTATTTTTTGAGTGTCACGTACGCATGCGATTTATATGTTTTAAAAATATTAACAGCTGAGGAATTACTAATAGAAAAAAGACTAATTTTATTAATGGTAATTAAAAATTTAAGATCGTACATAGATTTGAATTCATGAGTATGAATTTCACTGGCATGTGTAAAGAGAAGCCCGAACTAATTAGAACGCTACAGCATTAACACAGTGGCATAAATTAACAGTGAAGGCGGTGGAAGATTTTATGGATAATGAATCAAATCTATTCCTTTGCATGCATCAGAGTTCCAAGTAATTTGTTGCTTGGCCTTTTGCCTTTCTGTGGTAAATTCGATCGCAATTTCTTGATTACTCTTCTTGCATTATGCTGTACAAAAACGAATATAGCACACTTTAGGTTGTGCATTGCACAGTCTTTGTTATATTGAGTTTGTTATATTTAGAAATCATGATTTTATAATTATATTTTTTTATTTTGCATTTTATTAATTTGTTGAGTTTGTTATTATTTTGAAATAAGTTTTATTGTTTTAAATTTTCATGTTGTGCAAAAAAAGTATTTTGCACGCTTTATTTTTGGCATTCTTTGTTTTTTGTGCTGTGCTTGTTGTCGCTATGAATTATGATTTAATTAATGTAATTTTTAGGTTAAATATTGTAACACATTAGATTAATGTCTTAAAAGAAAAGTTTATTTGAAACAAAAATAATTAATTTTATTGACATTATTTTTATTAAATAAATTAAATTTCTTTTAGTAGCTTCTTTCATTAAGGAAATTATTTTAAAATGAATTTATTTTAAAATCTAAAAATTTTATTTTGTTAAATTATTCAAAGATAAATAGATAATAAATGAATAATAAATAATAAAATCGTTGCAAGTAATTTTCACCTCTAAGACTTAAAGTTTTTGAATTACTGATTTTATTGTTAGTATCATTCTTAAATTTCCTTTTTAAATAGTAGAGTTAAAAATCTGTACTATCATTCTTTAGAGATGTTTTGATACATTAAAATTTGAAAAGAATGATCTTTGAGTTTGATAGTATCTGGTTTGAGGATATTTTGAAAATATAATACGTTTAATGAAAAGAAGCACTGGAAATTGCTTTGCAATTTCATTCAACTAAGTGTGCTGAAATAGGAAGTTTTAGAATTCCTTTTATTTTCTCAAAATTTAAATATTAAAAAATGTTAGCTTTATTAAACTATGTAATTCTCAATTTCTAAATTCAAAATATGAATTTATAAGGCTTGGTGTTTGGAGGGTAGAATAAATAATAATCGAAAGATCTTTATTTTCCACGTGTTTTTATTCTCTTCACGCCAGGTGGCGCATGAAGTAACGCAATTTTGGCATTCCATCCCTACCGGTTAAAATTCGCTTCCCTTGCACTCCCCCAACTTGCCAATCCCAGGATGTATCTTTCCTTTATTATTATTTGCTTATAGGGCAGTTTCGGTCCACCTCTTTTTCGTTTCCCATCCGGCACTCTTATCAAAGATGCTCTAACTGAGTCTTTTAATCCTTTTAAGACGCATTAATGCATTGTTTTCTCCACATGTAACGTAACGTGTCATAAATGATATGATTTTATACATATTGCGTAATTAATTGATATGACATAAATAAACTTTAATTCAGTTTCTCTGTATTTATTTGATTTCACCCCAGAAATTAGAATTTTATTTTAAATTGTATCTATTAAACTTTATTTATGCATGTTTTCTAAAAGGTAATTTCAGTTTTTGAAAATGCAAATCTCAAACTTCGGATTCGAATATTCTGTCATATATTCTCAATATATTTTGGTCTCTCGTGAACTAGCATTCCAACCAAATGTGTAGACTTTACAATTAATCTATTGAACTTTTCAAAGCGGAAATATAATTTCTGACTTTTGTCATCGCGGTTATAAATGGGTGTCTTGTGATTTAAATTACACAGCTTCTCTCAGGTTACGTTCAATAAAATCTTTTAGCGTGCGTAGTTTACAAAGTTTAGAGCTTATCGATTTTAGAATGAGACTAAGTTGTTTCTAAACATTTCTCTTTCAAGATTAATTATCAAGCAAATTTATTACAGAGAACTGAGTATGTATTTATCGAAAGTAAACAGTAAATTTTGAATTGTTAGTTTTGAATTTTTAGTAAAACTAACGATGTAATTTTTGTTAAAGGAAATGTATTAATAAAATTTCAGAACTTGAATTCTAAATAGCTTGTATGAAAAAAAAAACTGTTTTTATTTAATGTTATATTTTATTTCATTTTATAACCGTCGTTGTTAGTAGTCGTAAACCCAATTTTTGGGTTTACGACTACTAATGTTCAACTCCGTAGCCTTGTAATTTTGAACCCTATCCAGAAGACAAGGGAACTCCTGGATGAGCATTGGGAGAAATTTGCCTTCGTGGAGGGCTTTTTGATGGAGCTAACCCGCATTTGCGTTACATGGAGAGGGAGACCACGAGAACCTATCACTGTTAGCCTGACGGCAAGGGGACTCAAACCAATGATCCGTCCACCATTGAGGATATTTCAAGTCTGCAATGTGGTGGGTGCAAGCCGGAATTCGTATCCTCTGGAATTCGAACCGGTTCGTCTCATTGGAAGGCGAACGCTCTATCCCCTGAGGCTCTGTTTAATGTTATATTTTTTTTTATAACCGTCGTTGAACCGCCGAACAATTTCATGGGATTACGACTACTTACGTTCAACTCCGTAGCCTTGTAATTTTGAACCAATCCAGAAGACAAGGAAACTCCTGGATCAGTACCCCCAGAGGTATTGATTTGTTGTGGGAACATGGAGGACTTTGAGACTCGACAGATTTAACGTGTATCAGTCACCATTTACTACACAGGGAGTCTTCGGCCGGTGAGGATCGAACCCATGACCTCTTGGATATGGGCCCAGCGCCCTACCGACCAGGCTATCCCGGCCCTGTTTAATGTTATAGTGCATAACTTGTTGTTTTGATCATATTCGTGTGAAGCATTTGTGTTGTTCATTTACGTTGTCTGTGGATGTTAGAATATTCTCCACCAAAGAAATTTAAGGAATCTAAGGATTGGCTTATAATTGTTTTTTATTATAGCCAAGGTTCCATTTCATTGCAGTACGCATTCAAATGTGTTGGAGAGGAAGAAAATGTGTGAAATAATACCGTCTTTACTTTACAGAAAAACATTTAAAAATCTTGTGACCATTTTCAGATTTTTTGACCATCGTTTAAACAATTGTTCGAACAGAGTCGGTGACTCAGGAAATAGAGAGTTCGCCTCCCAATGATGAATACCGGATTCAAATCCCAGAGATGACAGGTAGATACGATTTCCGAACCCGGCTCTGAACAACCATAGTGCTGACGTAAAAACATCCTAAGTGGTAGACGGATACTGGGTTATAGTCCCCTTGCAATCAGACTAATCGTGGGAAGTTTTCCTCTCTTTGCAAGGCAAATGCGGGTTAGATCTGTCAAAAAGCCCACCATGAAGGCAAATTTCTCCCAATACCTGAACCAGGAGATCTCTTGTCTTCTGGATTGGGTTCAAAATTAAAGACTACGGAGTTGAACATAGGTAGTCATAAGTCCAGAATTGAGTTGACTGTTTAACGATGGCTATATATAATGTGTTAAGCAAATGTAATGGGGATATTTAACCATGCATTAAACATTATAGTAATGCCTTATACACAGAGAACAAATATCTAGGTAAATTTACCGTACTTGCATGGTAATGAAATTTCTGATGAAAATTATATTATGATTAATAAAACTAAAATATATGGAATTTAAACAAACATTTTATTTCGTAATTTTTTCATTAGTATGATGAAGATTTCTAAGAAATGCTGGTTTTCAAATCTATAGTTCTTACTACCAAACAGTTAGTATAAATTCAAAACTTAAAATAAATTTAACTGTATAAATCATTTTTATGCTCTGGTCTAAGATAATAATGATGAAATTACCAAAATTTTACGAATTTAATATTAAACTACATGGTAATGAAGCATAACTTATTGTTAACTTATTATGTTTTGTTGTGAATTTATTGTTAAGTCATTGACAAAGGACTTCGATAAGAAACTACCACGCATTTTGGTGTTCTGATAAAGGCAGCAACATGGAAAAGTTTACAATTTTCGTGTAGTTTTTGCCATATTTTTTCCTCTATCTATTTATTGGGAAAATGATTAAATAAAGTAGTAATTTATTTTTTCAATGGTTGAAAATATTTCATGTCAATGATCATTGTGTTAATGTGTATAAAATATCAATGATCAGTAAAAATACATATTAAAAGTTTTTTATTTAATAAGGGAACAAATAAATATTTTATGAATTACTTTAAAGAAGAAAAAACAGTTACAAAAATATTATAAACGTCTATTTTCTTATAGATCAGTGTTTCAAAATTTTTAAGTATGTGAATGCGGAACAGAAGCAAGAATAAACGGAAAAAAAAACAAATATCTGAACATCATTAAGAAAAAGTCATTTCACAAAATATTTTAGGAGTTTAAAGATGTTATTTGAATCCTGTTTTAAGAATTGCAAAATAATTGAAATTATATAGTATAAGCTAGACTATTTAAAAAATTATGTTTTTTCAAAAATCACATTGACTGAAATGAATAAATAGTTCCCTATTTTTTAAAGGACTCTCTTTAGCTAATATTTGTCCTTTACTTGACATTAAAAAGATTCACAATAAAGGTGACAGAAGTTTTAGTGACTGCAATAATGTGTCTTAAATGTTGTGAATCGAGAACGTTGTTTGGGTGTATCATGGATTTAATGGAACACCAGACTAAACAGTGACTGAGTCACGCAAAACTTCTTGATGTCAATGAAACAGATACGCCTTTTTCAATCCCACTATTAAGGGTGTTTTCATAGATTGATGTGGTACATTATAATAGAACAAGGCAAGTCATTTATTGAAAGAGCCTGACTTTTCTGTTTCCTTTTCAAAGTCGTTAATTTAAGGAAGTGAAAGTTGAAGCAAATCCAAATGAGAATCATTTGTAAAGTTTCCTTCAATAATTGTAAAGGGGCAAACATATTAATCAGAAACTTTGCCAAGCATTTACTTTTTCTCGGAAATAAAAACTCTTTGAACTGTTGTATTTACTACCGAGTTACAGATTAAATGATTTTTAGAACTTTAATCTACAGAATAATTTTATTTTTTTACATTTTACTGTTTGCTAAGTTTGTATAAATAAAGTTTTAATTTAGTTTAAGATTAATAATATATTTTAAAGAAGAAAATGATTTAATCATAGATTGATTTGAAAGAAACTTTAGATTGAAAAAAAAATCGCCATGTTGTGTAAAATTAAGATAACACCAGGAATTCACTGATCTTCACTGATCAGGATCAAATTATGAAATTATGGTAAAAAATACTGGCCCCCTGAGTGCAGCATCCGTTAAATCTATTTTACCATCAAATCTATTTTTACCGTTAAAAATTTTGCATTGAAACTCATTACTGTAAATTTTAAAGTAATATTTATTTAATTACAGCAATTCAGTGATTTTTCGGTAAATATTACTTTATTAAATTCTGATATATCAGATTTTTTTATTTTTTAAAATTTTACGATAAAAATAGATTTTATAATAAAATGTATCGGCTCTTAGGGCTCTAGTACTTTTTGCCGATATTTGATCCAGGATTTTTTGCAGTGTGGGCATATAGGGTACATGATTTAAATACGGTGAACCACCTTATATGAAACGAAAATATTTTAAGTGTAGCCTACTTGAAAAAATTAAAACAATAAAAACTGTCACAGTCTGTAACAGTAATTTCTTTTCTTTGCTCGTGGGAATTAAATTTAGTTGCTACATAAATTATTATAGTTATTTTCCGTTTCATGTGCTTTTGAAGAAATCATTTTAGCGATTAAAATCTAGTTGCTTTATTGATTATATTACATGCATTTCGTTTCGTTAATAGTCTTATAATAGAATATATGTAAATTTGGATGGTATTCGGGTAAAATAATCTGGTAAAATAACAATATAGACTGTAAAAAATATAATTCTGGTTAATAGAACCAAATTATACGCGATTTAAACCATTTATTTGGTAATTTTTGCATTCATATGGTCGCGGTTTACCGGAAATTCCGGATCTTGAAATTATAGTTCTTATTACCATACATTCAGAAAAAAATTCAAATCTGAAAAGTAAATTTAACCGAATAAATATTTTGTTCATGCTCTAAGGCATCAAGAAAAAAATATTAAATGTTAAAAAATTCACCCAAATTTTATCACGTATTATAAAGCTTCATTTTACAATTAATTTAATGTACATAAATAAAGCATTTCGGTATGAATTACCGTGCCTTTTTGTGTTCCCATCGAGTTATAAACATGTTTAATTTTCTTGTATTCTTGTAGTTTTGACAATATTTTTTTTCATAGGGCAATAGTTTTGCAATTATTTATATTGCATTCATACGTTAATTTCTAAGGGGAGTAACATTTCATTTCAAGTCTATTTTCAGTTTATTTGCCTGTACGAAATAAATAAATAAAAGTATTTAAAATCGGATCGTTTTTTTAAGAATTCCAATTTCGATAATTTGACTATAAAAATAAATCGTTATCAAAATCACATAATAAGAATAATAACTTCAATCAGAATGTCGACCACTTTAGCAACTTTAGGGCAATTTTCATAATCTCTATTGCATAAAAAAAAGTAATCTCCCTGGGTTTCAGTTACAGTAAGTGCGGGTTATCGAATTTCAGTTCTTTCGCGCATGCGCAAATTTTATCATATCTTTCCGTTAGGAGGTCGAATTCCTATGTTTTTGTCGTCCTAACAACGCCTGACCTTAAACTAATGATCCGTAAGTCAGTCAGTCATTTCATTATTCTTTTCAGATGGTTAGTTTTGTAAAAAAAAGATAAGTATCACATATTTGGCGAAAGAATTGTGTCTGGGGTATTTTATTGTTTTTTTAAGCGAAATGTTTGTTAATGTTTGGCGTAAAAAAGATATCGCTACCGTATTTGAAGAAGAAAATAGCATTCAGTACTAAATATTGAATTATTAAAATGTGCGTGATTTTCTTTGGCAGGATATTATAAATTCTTTATATAAATACAATATTGTAGAAATAGTTATTGACTAAGAAAACCATTATTGGTATTGAAACATGTATTTCGCTTGATTCATGTCACGTTATTTAAATTTTAAATTGTGTTCATTTATTTATTCAAAGCTGGATAAATTAATAACGTAAATAACAAGCAGATTATCTTAGTTTTCTTAAAAAGAGGCGAAGCGTAGAAAATATTGATTTATATCACGATATTATAAACGTATCAATAAAAGCTTTAAAACGGTATTTGGTTAATGTTTTTGGCAGGCAGATGAAAGTTTAAGGCAAGTGGAGATTTAAGACTTAGTTGTATAAAGTTAGAACTTTTTTTTTCAGTTAAAGAAGTCCGTTCTCGAATTAAAATCACTGTGGAAAGGAAAACCATAATTCTGGTTGACTAAACTAAAATATGTGGTATTAAAACCATTCATTTAGTAATTTTTTCGCTCATATGGTGAGGGTTTAGCAGAAATTCTGGTATTTAAAATTCTAGTTCTTATTGTCGCTGTGCTTCATATGAGTCATTTATCACGTAATAGAAAAAAAAAACTGGAATAATAGTTATATTGGAATAGTAGAAAAACTTTAAACGTAATAGTAGAACTGGATACCATAATAATTTCTCTAGATAATTTTGTTTCTTTCATCATGTTTTAGACACCTAAGATTATGAACATATAAAAATTCAAATGACGACTTTTAATAAGTAAATAGTGAGTCAGAAAATTGAAATAACAAGAAGCACTGATAACACGCGGATAAAAAAAAATTCTGGTGAAACTAACGTACTGTACTTACTATATATAACATTTCTTGTTAAAAAAAAACAACTTATTTTGGGGATTATTTTAAAGAATTTATTTTGTAATTTTTCTGTTCATATAATGACTGTTTACCGGGAAGTTTCATTTTAAAATTATAGTTTTTATTACCACGCATCTAGTTAAAAAAAACTGAAAAGTAAATTTAACCGTATGAATAGTTTTTATGCAGTGTTCTAAGGCATTACCAAATTATACCACATTTACCAAATTTTATTACATATTATAAAGACATATTTCATTGTTAATTTTACGAGAATCATTACCAAGACACTTCGGTAAAAATAATTGAGCTTTCTAGTGTTCCCTTAAAGCTAGAAACACTGTAAATTGTTGACCATAGTTTTTTCTCGGTGTATGACTAAATCGTCGTATTTCAGATTTCATACATTATCATATACATTAATATTTCATCAAATAAACAGTAAAAATTAAACGAAATAATAAATAAACTGTAATAACAAAAAATAGTAAAAATAAATTAAAATAAAAAAATATGATTTTTAAAGTCTGAACACTTAGTGAATACTGAATGCTCAGATTTAGCGAAAACTAATGCTTTAAATAAGAAATAAAATGTTGAACTTCATATTTTTTTTAATTGATGAGAGAGATCGAGTGTTTCAAAATTTTTTTTTTCTTCAGATAAATGCTGTTGAGATTATATAATTTTTCATAAAAATAGTTATTTATTTCAAAATGTACAAACAATCTACACTTTAGAACAGTAATAAGAAAAATAAATTTTTGAAAAGTTTTAAACCACGTTTTGAGATTTATTTATTTATTTTTTGGTGAAAAACAGCTAGTAAAAGCACATAATTAAAATTTTAATTTCTTGTTCGCATTTCAGTATATGCATAGAATTTGACTCCATAAATGTATCTTTAACTAATGAAATCATTGAATATACTATTTATTACACCTAATGATTGTGCTGTCATTCCTCGTAACTATAAGTTTAGTTTTCATATTTCAAACAAATAATACAATCTATTTTTTCCTGAAAAATATAAGGTTTCTTTTTCTGCAACTATTATTTACAAGATGCTTAGTATTACACAAAAGTTTGATTTGGAATTTAGAGTGATTGATAATATTATATTTTTTCTGATATAATAATGATATTATTAATTAGTAAAATTATATTTGTTAACATTATTAAAAAAGGTTCTGAATTAAAACTTTAATATATTGAAATAAATGTTTAATGGATAAAAGTAAAACAATATCATAATGTGCACTTAAATAGTTAAAATTTGAGAAATTACAATGGAAAAATATATCTAAAATGTATTTTTCAAACATATTTAATATTTCATTTAGTTTTTATTCTCAAAAGTATTATTTAATTTTTATAATTAAATTATATTGTCTACTAATACATCAAATTTATTAGCATCATATTATATGAAACCGTTTCATATATTTCAGAAATGTTTTTCAGATGCATTAGAAAATAGGACGAATCTTAGCAAGAATTCAATTAAAATTATTAAACCTAAATCTGAGTATCACTTATTATAGACAAAATCTGAACGATTTCTAAAAAGTCTGGCAGTTTTTTTTATTTATTTCCTTGTTTAGAAGTTAAGGAAATAGCGAAAATTTATTAAACAATTAAATAAAAATTTCTACCATCATATCAATTTAAAAAAAACAAAACAATCAAGAAGCATGCATTTTTGTCAAATCAAATTTAATCTGTATAGCAATTTTTAGGAAGGAAAAGAGGGCTTAAATATTCCGAATTAAAATTTAGTCAAGATTAAAATAAATACTTAAAAATTTTATCTATAAAAGCTAGTAATTTGAAAATTAAAAATTATACTTAAATAGATCTGAAGAAATTAAGTAATGAAAAATATATATATATTACAAATATGTAGCAGATTCGGTTAAAATAAATTCACGATGAATGCTCCATTCAGAAATTTAGTTTTAATTTTCTACTTAAAAGCTACTTATTGTTGCATGGAGTGTTTACCATCCCAAGAAATGAACAAATTCAACTTTCCTAAAAATTCTTACTTCGGGCATTGTATCATTTTAAATTACGAATTTTCATGATTTCGTAGTTTGTGTCAACGCTCTTAGAGAAGTTCTTGTTTTAACCTTCGGGGATATGCATGTAATTAAATTGTTGAAGATGCATGAATTAAACCGCGATTTAATTAATTCTGTGGACTTCTTGAAAATGGCAGAATTCATTCCCTCTCTCCAACAATCGGGGTTCTTAGGTCTGCATCTTCACTTGATAAGATAATTTATTTTATTTTTGTTTTATTTTGCATTTAATTTTAATTTGTGTTATAGAAATAATCCTTAACTTGTAAACTGGAAGCATTTAATTTACGGAATAAAAGTTCTTCTAGGCGTGAGTTTAATTTCTGTGGATATCGGTTCTTCTGCATTACGTAACTTGCATGTTAAAAGAGATTTCCTGGGTCTTAATTATGATACATTTACACAAGGCTTGGTAAAATAAAGTTTCTTTATTTTTACTTAATTAAACGAAAAGTAAATAAGTGGTTGTTTCGTTTAAAATAATAAAACGTTGAAATTTGTGCTTAAAATACTTAGTCTAAAAGAAGTAACATAAGAATTTCAACTTTTTAATTAAAAAAGTTTTTCATTAAGGCGTTTAATTTTTAAATTATATTTTAAAACAATTTGAACAATACAATATGAAAGTAGGCAGTCACTATAAAATAGAATAGAGACGCAGATAGAGAAGAATTCTGGTAAAATTACCGTCCTTTATGGGTAATGATATTTCTGGTATAGAAAACAAATAAATTTTGGTTATTAAAACTAAAATATGTGGTATTTAAACTATTCGTTTAATAATTTTTCCGTTCATGTGCTAACGATTTACCGCGAATTCTTGTCTTCATAATTATAATTCTTATTTCCTTACATTTAGTAAAGATATTAGACTACACTTTTAGTAAAAAATACAAAATTGTAAACTGAATTTAACCAAATAAAAAGTTTTTAGCCTTTCTCTAACGTTTAATTATAAAATTATCAAATTTTATCACATTCACAAAATTTTATCAAGTATTTTAAAACCATATTTTACTCTTTATCTTGATAAAAATCATTATCAAAGAGCTTTAGTAAAAATTATATAGCTTTTCGGTGCCCCCATAGGTTCAGAATTAATTATTACATTTTACCTTATTCCGGAAGTTTTGACCATAAATTTTTCTCATAATGATTACAAATACATTGTCCATTTTATAAAGAAGATAAAGATTCATTATCTGTTTCTTCTTTTTTCTACATGGAGTAGAAAGAAAGCAGATCCTCTTGGTTTTCGTACCAGCTTCTGCAAATTGTGGAAAATTAAGAAATTTAATTTCCATTAGTTTTGTTAGTTATTAGTTTAGTTACTTAGCTTATTTATTATAATTTATGTTACTGGAAAGTACTCGTTTATATTACCTTTTGCTATTTTCGAAAATTACTTACATAAGCTAGCATGCTGTTTTTTTAAAATTGAAATTTTAAATGGAACATAAAAGAAGTTTTTCCACTAAGTATCGCACTTTATCCCCGTTCCATTTATAGAAATTCCAAGGGTAAGGAAAGGAAGAAGGCTCTTTTTTTTTCAAATTGATTTAATATGAAAAATAAAAAAAATGTTTTTGCAATACTGTTGGAGACAAACATGCCTTTCTACAAAGCTTTGAGAGTGTTGCTAATTAACAAAAACAGTATTGTAAAGCAAGTGTGTAGCAGTAAATATTTCAACATGAAAAATTCAAACAATTTTTGGCATCACATACCTCTTTCTACAATTAACTCATTCAGTTCTAAAATATGAAACATTGTTGTTTCTTGCAATTTCCTTACAACATCGTTAAATATGTACAATGTTTGTTACATGTCTGTGCTTGTCTAAGCAATTTACTTTTTACTTGTCATTGCTTAAAGTTAAATGTTCGTTAAAAATTAAAAAAAAAATCTATTAAATTTTAGTTTTAACAAAATAATTGTTTGATTTTTGTTGTACGTATCGAGAGCTAGTTATGAGAAAAAAAATGTTTTCTGGATTTCAAAGCTTTTTTAACCTTTGTCCATCTCCAACCATTTGGTCATCACTCGACAAGCATACCAATATTGTTCTCAACAGTAGAAAACGATAAAAAATTCTCTGAAAAAGGTACTGCCAAGTGTTCAAAGGTTAAAAAAGTAGAAAACAGTTAAAGCACGTGCTGTGGTATGCTGTGGTGCTCTCCAGTTAAGGGCTAGCCTTTGTCACAAATAGGGCAGGTGTATGTATTCCATTCAGTACAGATAAATCTATAAGTAGTTATGATTTGTGCCAACTCTGAATAAGGTCAAGCCAAGTGTTCTCTGGGAAGAAACTGGAAATACTTGCCGACTTATTCATAAAAGAGTTCCACATTTTACCAAAATCCCCTTTTTTCGTACAGGCTGATCTGGTTAGAATTAATTGAGAAGGAATGAATGATTGCAAAAGAGAATCTTGTAGCATCATTTGAAATCCACTCTTGACTAATATATTTGACGGCTCATTTTTGTATAACCCGCAATGGAACCCGAAACTGCAGATGTTTAGTTATGCAGATATTTTCTGTACATCATCATTGTTGGCCAGAGAGCCCAATGTGAGCCAATGTATTCCTCTGAAGATTTCTCCATGATGACTTCTGATTTATCTTTGATCTCCAATTCTGTTCATTAATTGCGGCCTTCCTCGCTTTCTTTTTCCAGTGGGTCTAAAAAGCAGTTTCTTTTTTATTGTGTTGTCGTTACTCATTCGAATCACGTGGGCGATCCAATTCATTCCATTTATTTTTATGTATTTAACAATATCAGATTGTTTATAAATCTTGTACAGTTCAAAGTTAAATCTCTTTCTGTACAATCCATGGAAATTACTCCACCAAAGTGATTTAATGTTGCTTAGGTCATAATTGCTATTCAGTCAAAATGTTCTTCTTTACATATATCTAAGACTAAAAAAATAGTGGCTATTTTACCATTAAAGTTCAAAAGTTTTTAAATTGCATGATAGATACAAAGATTCAAAAATACATGGCTATACATTTGAACGTTTATAGCTGCAAAATCTAATAAAGATTTATTATTAGCTTCAAAACGAAATTTGTTAAATACCATAAATATTTTTGCCAATAATTGAATCTATAAGATCAGTGAAATTTAAGTAATACGCAGAAGGGAAAAAAACAATTTCGAAATTTTATGCACTGGTTCTTGAATAATATTGTAAACGAGAGAACTATTATAATGAAAAAAATACTGTAGTTCAAAGCAATCAATGGCTGTTAGTCCCTTTTTTACAAAAATAATTTCTATTTACTTCTTTATTCTTTTGTCTTTCAAGCTTCCAAACAACCCCCCCCCCGTTTGAAATATATTTGTTTTCAATTCCCGAACTTTTTATTCAATTCCTAGATCTTTATAATTATGTTTGTTACTCTCTTTCCATCTGTTTTTAACCACCAACTGTATTGCCAGATTTCTTGGAATCCTTATCCGTCAATTTTCCCGTAATAACATGATTGATTCTTCCATTTTTTGCAGCAACGTTTTCTACGGACTACTTTCAAATTGCCAAAACAGTTTAGCTTGTACATTTGTGCTTCGTTTGTTGTTTCAACTTTCCTTTTTACTCAGAACAAATCTCAACCGACTCTCTTTGAATATCCCAAAGGTATTTTCCATTTTTTTTAAACTTACATCTTCTATCTAATCAGATATGCAATTTTATTTCAAACTTTATTTAATAAAAATTTTAATGTACTGCATCATACGACAACTTGAAATATACTAAGAGCAAAGCATTTGGTTAAATTGCAAATATTTTTTATAAAATTGTAACATGCAAGCAAGGAGTTAATATCCAAATTAGCATATTTTTATTTGCTTTATACTTCCAAGTAAAATAAATTTAATAAATAAAATAAAATTGAAAAGACGAAAGTGATAGCGAAACAAATAAATCTTGACCTAAAAAGTTTGTAAAATCTACTACATACTGCTATAAAGTATAGAAAAATCTAATTAGAGATTAGGCAAAGGCTTTAAAGAAATATTAATATTATTGGAACTCTATTTTACGTTAATAAAAACGTATAGATATGTGTCATGGAAAAAGAAAATGTCTAGACGCTTTTGGAGTAAAAATAAATTTTGAAAATTTTATGACTTTGAGTATTGGAGGTCATTTGTGTAGATAATAAAATCAATTTGTTATAATAATTTTGAAGAAAATATTAGTCATAGATATGCATGATATTAATATAAATCAGTTTTTTTAAATCAAAACGAGATAACTGACATTTTATGAAAAGCACCTTTCATTATTTACTGATTTAAATTGTTTGGATGAACACAATTTTTGTTAAAATCTTTGATATTATTATCATTAAGTCGAGAATTAGATTGTTTTTAAAAATCTAGACTTTTACAATACCATTTGGGATTCAAAATATGGAAAAATAATTATATCGTGTTAAAGTTTAAATATCTAAAGTTAACATTATTGCTTTTTTTTTTCTCTAATGGCAGGCACTGAATTTGAATCTTTGCCTATGAAGATGCCGGAATTGTTGCTCATTTTTAGCGTTTACCCAGTGGCACCTGTGAACCAAAGTCACGGAGGCGAGCAACGTTGCCCACGTCACACTGCCACAAACCCGTTTATAGGGTGGGCCGCATTCACACATCACACACACAACAGAGGACAGCACAAAGAGAGAGAGAAACATCCATGCCCCGAGCGTGATTCGAACCCGCAGCCAATGGCTTCGCAGTCGGGCGCGCTGACCGCTCGGCCACCTGGCCGGCACTTTTTTGATGTAATTTCAAATGTACAATGTTCTTTGAATGAGAAAGCAGCGGTTAAATTTTTAAATTTTTTATCGCTGTTTAAAATTATGCAGAACTGAAGTAAAGCAGGTTTAAGCACATGTGAGCCATATTTATTAAGCTGTAAAATCGTAAGATGGTTTTACTTGTTTACCTTAAACATTAGTTGGAAAATAGGTTCTAATGGTCCTTTATATATTTATTAATTTTTAAAATAATTATATTTTCAAATGTATGTATTATTTAACAAAAATATAATTGAGTTTATAAAATTTTTTCAGTATTTTTGAATAGTTAAAATAAACTGACATCGCAACAAATCAATAGACTAGCAAACGAAATCATATTTAAATTAATTAGCAATTAAGATAGTTATTAACATCCATTCAATTTATTAATTTCACATAGATAAAATTCTCAGTGATAAGAAAGAATAAAATAAATAACTAATACAATAAATAATACAAGCAAAATACTATTTAACGAACTATTTTATTTATCACAGTTATACAAACTATTTTACATCTAATGATATTAATATAAGTTACAAAATTCTTCTTTTACTTTCACAAACTCTTTGATGCTGAAAGTTACATTTCTAAGGAAGATACATTGGTTCATCTAACTCCTCTTTATTACCTCATATAAAATTTTGATGCTCAGTTTCTTTCACTACATGATCTCTCTTCATAGCTTTGCTGTGAGATCGAAACTTTCTGTGAGCAAGACCCGTTTTCCTTCATCAGATAGGATAGATCTCTTCCTTTTCGCAGTTGTCCTAGAAGACATGAAACCTCTTGGCGCCATCACCAATGACTAACGACTTGCACGTGCGCAACATTTCATTCCATAAAAGATTTATGTCGCCAACTCTGTGCTCCGGCATTCTTCGTTCCCTATCGACCCCAAAACCAAACAATCATACACTCCGCACTTATTTTCTCTTAACGCTAGTCATTACTGTTATGTCATCTATCACTTTGAGCCGTTTTAGAACCAACAGTGCGTTGTACAGATGACCTTTCTTCCCCTAGTTTGGTCCTTTTTGATCTTTGTGGCACATAATCATGCCTCATAACTATAGTCTTCTGTGACATCAGAGACTATATACTATAAAAATATCTGACTAAATATACAAATTTGCAAGATTAATCATGCTTCATAACTATAGTCTCTTTGTGACATAAGAGACTAGATACTATAAAAATATCTGACTAAATATACAAATTTGCGAAATGTATAAGTCTCACTCCTTAAATACTGTTATGTACTAAGAAATAAAATTCCAAAAGCAAAAAAAAGCTTAATGTTTCAAAAATCACGCCTCATAACTTTAGTCTTTGTGACATAAGAGACTAAATACTATAAAAATATCTCACTAAATATACAAATTTGCAAGATTAATCATGCTTCATTACTAAAGTCTCTTTGTGACATAAGAGACTAAATACTATAAAAATATCTGACTAAATATACAAATTTGCAAAATGTATAAGTCTCACTCCTTAAATACTGTTATGTACTAAGAAATGAAATTTCAAAAGCACAAAAAAGCTTGATGCTTCAAAAAAGTATGACACTTTATTACCAATTTCTTAAACATGTAAGCCCTAACGGCATTTTGAAATTCCTTTAAAATTTAGTTCAAACGTCTTGCGACTGAATCTACACTGAGAAAAGAAGCATGGCCAAAACTATCAGAATATTTTAAAATTTGCCGTGTTTATGGTTTAGAACACCAAAAAGCTCAGTAAATTTCCTTGAAGCGCTTTGGTAAGGATTTTAATAAAATTAAATATAAAGTATGGTTTTATAATGCATGATAAAATGCGGTAAATGAGGTAAAATTTGGTAGTTTTACCGTAGGCAATGATACCCTAGGCAATAGCATAAAAATTATTTATTTGGTAAAATTTAATTTTCTGATTTGTATTTTTTACTAAATGTGAGGTAATAGCAACTATAAATTTCAAAATCAGAATTTTTTTTAATCCGTTAGCATATGAATAGAAAATTTACCAAAATAATGGTTTAAATACAGCATATATTTCTTTTAAAATCAGAATAAGGTTCTTTTCTTTACCAGAAATGTCATTACTATACAGTACGGTAATTTTACCAAAATGTTTTTCCTCCGTGTAAAAACTACAACTATAATTTGAAGTAAATTGTTAACTATCGCACTTTCTCATATAATCAAGTCATATAACCGTAATTTTTTTGAAGTAAGAGACTAAATACTACAAAAGTGAGAGTGAAACATTAAAAAGCGAGAGTTTTATTTCTGAGAGTGTATGAGAGAGATGTTACACTATATTTCTAAGTTTCTAAGCTTGTTATTGCTTCTGTTTATTTCTGAGTTTCTAAACTAAATTAAACTCTAAACGATTAAAATATTGATTGAATGTCATATTAAAAATAGCTTGGTTTCGTGAATAATATTTCTTTCAGCATCGAGAAATCATTAAAACACATATTCATTCTATTTTAATGCTAAACATATGTAATATACAATGAAATATTCGTGTTCGATTATAAAAAATCGCCTTTTTTATCACTAATCAAAGCTTTAGTTTTAGAAATTGTATATATCTATGTTCTTGCTATAGAGTATCAGAGTTTTTTGTATCAATGTTAAATTCAATATATATATATATATATATATATATATATATATATATATATATATATATATATATATATATATATATATATATATATATATATATATATATATATATATATATATATATATATATATATATATATATATATATATATATATATATATATATATATATATATATATATATATAAAAAGAGCGAGAAAGAGAGTGAGAGAGGTAGATAGATACTCTTCAACCATACAAACAGAAAAAAATAAACGCTATTACTTTTTCACAAAGCTAACCGATGATTATTAGCAACACACAATAAGTTTTAAATTACTGTGTATGAAATTTTGAAAAAGAAATATTTTCACGATCAATTATTTGGCACAAAAAGGTCATTTCAGCTAAAAAAAATTTTTGTAATATTCCTTTACATAAAAATCATTAAATAAAGAAAAATATAAGGTGATTTGAGAAAATCCCATCTGATTATTATGACTTTATTCAATTTGCTTTTAAGATATATTTGCTGCTTGCGTGTTTAACTATCATAAGATGCAAGTATTATTGCTTTAGTTTTTACAAAAATAGTACTTTTTATTTTTAAAAGTAATTATACTCTCCCTGCTTTTGCGAGTCTCTCAGCTATTATATGTACATTATTTTACCCAAGAGAAATTTGTAAAGAAAAAATTAGAGAAATGCATAAATTAAATGTTTTGAAAAACCATTACCACGGATTATTTACACCCTAATGTCTACGTTAATAACATGATTATTCAGTTGAATCTTATTCTATGTAATGCAGATTTGAAACATAATATTACTTTAGAGAGAACAATTTTGATGTTCTAGGTTCTGTTCTTCATTGAGAATGCAGCAATTATTATGAATTAGCTGGAAAAGAAATATTAACATAGACCTATTTTAGATATGTTTTAAATATAATATGTATGGTTTACTTAGAATTTCTGGACTTTGATTGCTGGTAAAACTTCTTATGCAGATGATAATGGAGTAAAAAGTTTTCAGACAAATAACGTAGGTGAAACAACTAAATTGCCCTCCAATTCATTAGTCATTAGCAAAATATATAGCAAAAATAAATATATATATATGTAACATAAAAAGCTTCAATTAATCTTTTTATGTTAGTTTCTTTTATAAAACTTCATTCTAATTAATTATTCTAAACGAAATACTTTCTCACACTTTTAAAAGTCACATCCTGTTCTTAAATCTATTTTTGGCTCAAGTATGCATTTAATTAAGAGCAGGACATTTTTCCCTTTGCTCTGTGTGGGAAACGTTCGATCTATTTCATAAACCAATAGCAACTACTAAGATTTCCCTCTTTCCCTAAATTAAGACATTTTACGGATTTTACTTTGCAAGATTTTCCCTAACATATAACCAAGGAGCGCAACTTTTCATGTGCACTTTTTACACTTTTCTCATGACTGCACTGTCTAATAATTAATAAATAAATTTTGTACCCTCCTTCCCGACCTATGACCTGTTTTAATCCTTCCACTCGGCAACGACGTTATATATATATATATATATACATACATATATATATATATATATATATATATATATATATATATATATATATATATATATATATATATATATATATATATATATATATATATATATATATATATATATATATATATATATATATATATATATATATATATATATATATATATATATATATATATATATATATATACACATATCCTAAAATAATGATGAACTGTGAGAAATGGATGTTAAACATGATATACTCATTTTTACTGTATGTCAAGCAATAGTTCATAGATAAAACGTGATTTTTAAGACAAAAGTTAAAGATTATTAATGCGATGAGTGAAAAAACAAGTAAAATTTTTTCACCTAAAATTATATCTACTCAATATGTAATACTTAGAAGAAAAATTAAAGCTTAAATTTTTTTATACACTATTGATTTAAAATATCTATATCATTATTTCTAATACAAATCAATAGCCTTATGTTATTATATTAAAAATGATATTTGTAAAAAAACGCAGCATAAAACCTACAACACCCGCATATATTAAAGTGTTATTAACTATATTAACGCTAATATTTTCCAATGAAATTACAAAAAATGTGATAATGAGTATTTGTTTAAAATAGGATTTGATTTTAAAAAATAATTTCCTAAGATTTATTTACAAAGGTAATTGGATATCTGCAGATGTCTAATAAAGTGGCGTTACAGTGGTTTATTCTAGAAGTGTTTTTTATTTTTTACTAAAATTTATTAGAAATAAAAACGCTTTACGCCATGTTTCTCTCAAACTATTTTTCTGTCCCGTAAAAAGTTTCTTTATATTTTTCGTTTAACATTACATTATATTATCATGTAAATATATTATAAAAAAACTGTTTTTAATTCTGGACAAGAAGAAAAATATGTTAAAAATTTTTTCATGCGCTGAGTGAAAATGATGGTTAAAATTATCAGAATTTGCAAACTTTACCTAGTTTCGGACACCATTGGAACACCAAAGATGTCGGTACTTTTTACTAAAGCGCTTTCTGAATGATTTTGGTAAAAATAGCAGTAAAATATGGTATAATAATGTGTGATAAACTATAATAAATGTGGTAAAATTTCGTAGTTTTATCATAATATTGTAGACTATTGCATAAAAACCATTTTCTATTATATTTACACTTCAGTTCTGTATTTTTTATTAAAAGTGAGATAATAAGAACCATAATTTTAAAAACCAGAATTCCCGGTCAACCTTTACCATACAAACAGAAAAAGTACAGAATGAATGGTTTAAGTACCATATATTTTGATTTTTCTAACCGGAATTAAGGTTTTTTCCCCACCAGAAATGTCATTACCATACAATACTGCAATTGTATTAGAATTTTTTTCTCCCTGCGTAAAAATGTCAGTTCCTTTATCTTGAGAAATAAAGTGTAATTCTGATATTTCCCGTTAAAAAACATAACTAATTTTGGCACAATCCAGGTTCTCGGTTTCATCCCACTACTTAGTCTTACCCAAGTTTCTCCTACATATTTTGAAGACAGATTTTTGTTTAAAAAATGACTTGAATACTACAGACTTTCGCCAACCAATTCAAATGTAAACACTGTACTGACAGTATGTAATATTGGTATAGTTATTAAAACTAAAAATATGTATGTTTTGCTCTTTTTTTATTTGAATTATCACATGGTTTACAAGAAACTTACACTAATATTACCAGAATTTTTTTTCTCCGTGTGGTATCAATACATTTTATTATTTTAATTTTTTCACTCCCTATTTGTTTATTTAAAATTTTCATTTGGATATTCATGTGTTTATAATTGTTAGTGCTTTATACAAGCTAAAAAAATGAAATTATTTAAAGTGGTTATTATTGATTCCAATTTTATGAATAAAATACATAAAAAGTATCTTTTTCTATTATATGATAAATAGCTTATATAATATAATTGTTGTTCAGTTGTTGCTGTAACTGTTGTCAATTTCTAACATTTTAGAAAATTGATTCGAAGGTTAATTAGCTGGAAATATTAAACCAGCGTTCATTCCACCAAAATCTTCTTCCCCAAATCTACTGTTCAATTCCTTTTTTTTTCTTACTCTAATTGCATTCATAGTTTGTCATTTTATCTGCAACACTGTGTCTGTCTCTTCAATTCCTTACTTTAGAAATAGGAGAAGATGATTAGAAAGATTACCGAAAGCGGTAGTCTAACTGTTTACGTTAAATTTCTTCTGGCCTATTTACGAATTTATTGTTTTACTCAAACCGTTTCTGGGGCCTCATATTTCATTATTGCTCGATATTACATAATTACTGACAATGTATATTTCCTGTCTCAATTAATTACTGTAAAATATTTCCCGACATTAAAACTTTTTCTTAGCATCTGTCAGATTCACTTTACTCAGAATACTTAGCTGATTAGTTATGTTCAAACATTGTATCTTTTAAGTAACAAAATTGTATTAAATTTCACGAAACAATTTACATTTAATCATAAAAGGCTATTAGAGCAGTTGTTAACTATTTTAGTCATTGGAATGAATTTATGAAATAAAAGAAAGATTTCTAATCGTACAGAAGTGTTTTAAATAGAAATTTCATATTAGTATGTACAAATTAGTAATTACAAATTTAATATCCTGACTTATAATTTACTTCAATTTGAAAAATTAAAATTGATACACAATTTCCATTTGAGCTGATTATTTTATTTTAAGCTGATTATTTAATTTTAAGTTGTATAAAGTTTTTCTAAAGAGGAATTTTAATTATTTATATCTGCATTTATTTATTTAATAGGATTATGTTTGAAATAATCTGAAGGTTTTGATTACATTTATTCATAGCTTAAAAAATGACGAGTAACATTTTCAAATACTTATGGGAGCATAAATCAGCACAGTAAAAATAGATACTCAAACCTCACGAGACTTTCTTCGTTTTTGATTAAACCATTTCCTTGTATATGATCTGAGTAAACATTTCGTCAAAGTGCCAAAATGATTTCTCCACTTCTTCAAGGAAATGGATTTCGACAACAGTAAAGGAATCTTTGGTCATTCTATTTTTTTTTAAAGACATTGTTGATCACATTTTCTTTGACATATCACATGCATTTCACAGCATTTCGTTGGCACCTATAGGTAAATCAACGTCACCCCAACAGGATAAGAAGGACATATGGAATGAAGATATAAATTACATCTATTTCTGAAGTGGGATTCGATCCCGCAACCTTCCTGGTAAGAGGCTAACTTATTGACCACCATAACAAACCTGCCAACTTACGTCGTCATTCTAGTTTCGATGGTATAGTTTTTATTCTAGTTTCGTCATTCGAGTAAAAAATCTCTCACAATGCTCTGTGATGAGATTTTAAGTTAAGAAAACATTTTCGTCATATATTTCAAAATTCGTGTTTCATTACAATTCACGTGATTTCATGACGAAATAATTCTTAAAATTACGAAATACAACCTGAGGCTTGCGGAATCATCAAAAGTGAGAGTTTTATTTCTGAGAGGGCATAAAATAATATTTTTCAGGTTTCTGACAAATTTTTTTATTAGAAAAGTTAAAGCATACGTTTTACACCAACTTTATAAAATAACAATCTTATTACAATTCGTAAAGCGTATGATTAATTGTATTACGTGTATCTTACAGTTTTATAAAAAAGAGTATCACGAAAAAAAGTTGTAGCGATACCAAATTTAAAGTCATCAAAAAGTTATGACTAGGATCACATATTTATCGAAAACTAAATAAATAAAATGGTCGAATTTAACGCAAAATTTAATTTTTTATTCAAAAATGTAAATTTTACTTTATTTGAAAGTTTAAATATAAACAAAAATAGTTGTAAAGTTCAATTTTAAAATATGAAGAAACAATAAAAAACATCGTATTGAAACGCAACATTTAGGATACTTGAGAGCTAATTTACAATCCAGCGGCCTTTAAACGACTCGCTCTCTTTTTTGGAGATTTTAATCTTGGTTGTAGCTTTTCCGAGTTATATTACAAGCATTTGTTTCTTTTAAAATTTGACTTTAACTATCAAAATGTCAAGAATCAAGTCTTATTTATTTAAAAATAATGCATAACAGGGGAGCGGTTCGTTAAACACCGTTGGATAGGAAAATCCGCACCCAGAATAGGCATGAAACTCTTATACAAAGAACAACTAATCTGGCATTGTAGAAAGGAAATATGCATATATATATATATATATACAGTACAGAACCCGTTATCCGGAAATTAGAAAACCGGAACGAAATTCGATAAATTTTATCGCCATTTAATAAAGAAAACTTTTTTTTTCCTCATAAGATTTTAGGATTTTTTGTTCTTTTTTGAATGATGTCTACCTTGCCATCATTTTGGAAATAATCATTAGTGTATTACTTCATCGTTTTTTCTTCTTTTTAAGATTATTTCCGTTTTTTCATAGTTGGGTTTAACAATGAAAAAACGGCTTTTTGTAGCGATTCAGAAAACCGGAAAAATCAGTTATCCGGAATATCGATGGTCCCGATCGTTCCGGATAATCGGTTTCCTACTGTATATATATATATATATATATATATATATATATATATATATATATATATATATATATATATATATATATATATATATATGAACTAAATAAGTTAATGAGCTAATATATATATATATATAGATATCTATATAAATATGCAGCTCGTATAAAAAAAGCATATTTCTTACGTAAAATCCAATGAGAATGCAGTTATAGTTCTTAAAGTAAGTATTTTTAATTTGAAATATTTTCGTTTAATAAGAAAATGCACATAAAACTTTTATCGAAAGTAATATAATCAATATTATTCGAATACCTATTTTTAGTACAGCGTCAGCTTAAGAACAACTTTTTATACTAATCTTGTTACATGTCAAGATAGATTTGCTCGAAATTCGAATCTATGAAAATGTTATTTTTTTATATGCAATTAGTTGAGTGATTTTTGTTGGCAATATGTCGAAAAGATGTCAAAGTTATTTTTCGTTCCCAAGTTTTATGAATAATATCTGGCTTGGGGGAGAAAAAATAATTTTCAATCAGAAGGGCAACATTTTCTAATCGAATAAATTATTTTCCTTTTCTTATAATGTAAGTCATGCCAAAAATTAGAATATTAGTTTTTTGAAGTAAAAATGCATAAAAAGCGTTAATGAAATTTTACAAAACTTGGTAAGTGAGGCAAGCATCATTGAAAAATAAATAAAGAATTAAGCAAATAATAGTTGGAATTTGTTTTAGAATCTTTAGAAGTGCTGTATGCAGCAATGCTGCATAAATATTTATAATTAAACTTTTTTTATTCTTTTATTTCAAATAATCGATATGATCGTAAAAAATTGAAATCCATCTATACATAGAATAAATTGAAACTTTTTGAGAAGAAAAATTTATGTTGGCATGTTGCAGTTATGATGATAAATTGAAATGCTTAAAAGTAGTAGATTGGGCCTGAATATTTAAATTATCGTAAATGTTATAGCGATAATACGAGAATATTATAACTTTTGCCAATTAAATGGGCCAAATTTTTTTAAAATTTGACTAAAAAGGCTTAAATGTTAAAAAATGTATTCATAAAAAACCTTAAATTTTAAACGACTTGCGTTAACAATTAAACCACTATTGTCCAAACCCAAAAAAAGCAGTTCATATACAGGATTGTCAACTTTCTAAGTTTTTTGGGAAAATTTTTTCTAAGGGTAGCTAAATTTATGTCTTATTATACGATTCTTTGTTTTTCCACACCACTACATACACTGAAAAAAAGTATGGTCAGATACAACAAAAAATGGAAAAATATATCGTGTTTCTGGCTTTAGGGAAACACCAATAAGAATAAAAGATAATTTCGGTATTTCTTATTCTAGTGCTTTGGTAATGATTTAGGTAAAACTAAGTATGAAATAGGGTTTTATAATATGAAATATTATATTATGGTTATATATGATTATTATATATGGTTTATATATATGGTTTATATATATGGTTTAATATTATATTATGGTTATCTATTGTTATTATATATGGTTATATATGGTCATTATATATGGCTTATATATATGGTTTTATAATATGAAATATGGTTTCGTAATAATTTGGTAAACGTGTTAAAATTTGGTAATTTCATCATAGTATCTAAGAACTTGGCATACGAGCTATTTATGCAGTTAAACTTAATTTTCAACTTAGTATTTTTTTACAAAATGTCTGGTAATAAGAGATATAATTTTGAAAACCAGAATTTCCTGTTAACCGTAGTCATATGACCGTGCATTTTGGTTTTTATTATCAATTTAATTAATTAATTAATTTTTTTAAACCAGAAGCGTCACAATAATACAGCAGGGAAATTTTATTGGAAGTTTGTTTTCTCTATTATTTGGAGCTAGTTAAAAGACTAATTGAACAAAGATATCATCGTAAATGTATCAATATGTATTAGCACAAAGCATGTAAATTACCAGTTCATGCCATTGTCAAACAGGAGTTGCTTTAGTGTACTTTATATGGAATTCTCATTATAATGGAAACATCAAGAGCCATTCATTGGAAGATTTGTAAAAATGTTCTGAAAAAATATTAAATCTCTGTGGATTGTCAAAAAAAGTATTTCATGATACTTCCAAGAAACTTTCTAAAAAAGCGCAATTAACTATGAAGAAAATGGAATTCCTGTTTGTTAGAAAGATGAAAACAGTTTAAGTTGAAGAGATTGGTCTACCAAAAGCGGAAATAACAAGAAGAGACCATTCTTCATTCAACAAATATCAAGAATGGAGTAAAACTTCGCTTTTGTTTAGACTCCCAGAATGCAATTTTCTGTCAAAGATTATATTTTAGCTTCAAATAAACGAGGGGAAATGCGAGTTTTATAAAAATTTCGCAGAAACGGGTTTTTTGGAAAGATTTACTAAGGACTAGAGAAACAACGTTACACGCTATATCGCACAAAGAATTCTTCGAAGTAAAATACTTCAAGCGTATTTTGCCGTTATCTGTTTATTGTTCTTTACTCTTTATATAAATTGGTCTTATTTTACCGGAATTGTTACTAAACTCACTTATTAGATCAAATAAGCAAGGAGAGAGTGAAGATCGGGAAACTCAGAAAACTTGATGGCTATTTTGTTGAACTCACAAGAAAAGTGTGTAGAATTCACATGAACAAATGTTCGAAACTTCCAGATGAAGGGCATGTTTTTCTTTGTAAATTTTCTATTTCAATTTTATTGGATATCGGGCGTAAAAAATCTGAAATTAGGTAGAAAATTAATAAGAGTAGTGTTACAGAGCTTTAAAATATCATAATTCAGAGGCTTATACTGAGATAATAAAATTTTATATGCTCCACATATTTAACTTTCCTTAAATAAATGCACATGGGAAAGATTCAGGTAAAATTACCGCAGTGTATGATAATGCCATTTCTGGTAAGAAAAACTTTACACGGTATATCATGCAAATGAGTTCTTCCAAGTAAAATATTTCAAGCATATTTCCCTGCTATCTGTTATCGTTCTCTACTCTTTATATAAATTGATCTTATTTTACCGAAAATGTTACTAAACTCACTTATTAGATCAAATAAGTAAAGAGTAAAGATGAAAAACTCAGAAAACTTCCTGGGTATTTTAGTGAACTCATATAACAATGGTGTACAATTCATGTGAACAAATGTTCGAAACCGCCAGATGAAGGGCATGTTATTCATTGTGAATTTTTGATTTCCATTTTATTGGATGTCGGGAACCTAAAATTAGGTTGAAAATTAATAAAAATAGTGTTATTTATCTTTAAAATATCATGATTTCAGTCTTTTATTGAGAAAAATAGCTTTTTATATATGTTCGATTTATTTAATGTTATTTAAATACAAACAGCCGAGAAAAAATATTTCTTAGAATTACCTTACTGTATACTAATTACATTTATGTTAATAAAAACCATAGTTCTGGTTAATAAAACCAAAATATACGGAATTTAAACCATTCATTTGGTAATTTTTCCGTTTATATAGCATCGGCTCAAAGAAAATTCTGACTTTCAAAATTGTAGTTCTTATAACCACACATTAAGTGAAAATTACAAAACTGAAAGTTAATGCCACCAAATAAATGATTTTTATGCTATGCTCTTATGTGCCATGATAAAATTTACCAAATTTCAAAGCCTCTACGAAATTTCATCATTATCAAACCATATATTATTTTAACCAAAACCATTACGAAAACACTTTGGTAAAAATTTACCGAAGATTTTGGTATTCCCATGGAGCTGAAAAAGGTAAATTTTACCGTATTCTGGCGACAGTATTATGATTTAAAATTCAAACAAAGGATCGTAGAACCATAAATATAAAAAATTATATAAGGCATAATACAAATATCTTGAATTTATATTAATTATAAAAGGCATACTAATATAATTTCATAAATTCTTTTTATACTTTACTAAAGCAAGATAGGAATTAAAACAAATATTTTAAATTGAAAAAAAAATATTTAAGAACTTTTTCATGCTTTTTTGATTCAATTTAAGTAAATATTTCTATATATATTATGTAATGCATGCCATCATTATGCTAAAATTAATATTCGGATAATATAGAATCACTCATTGACTTAATTAGTATAAAACTCTTCATAGAATATTTTATTTGTTTAAAATTAGTTTCAAAATGCATATTCACAATAGAAAACATAATTAAAAATGACATGAAATTTTACGTTACATTTGAAACATTAAAAGCAGCATTATTTATCGATGTGTTACGAAATTTGAAAATCTTTTATTTTGAATAATAAAAAACATTTATCACTTAAATGTTGAGTTAACATTTCAAACGGTAAAGAATGTGTAACATGATTTACACATTCCAGTGTGGATCCTGTTATTTTTATTTGTTTTAGTTTATAGGTAAATTTGTAATTTTCAGTGATTAGTAAGTTTCATTGAAATAATCTACACTAAGATGAACTTTCTTTTGAACTGTTTATAATTTTCTTAATATCATCTATGTTTCTTTTTTGAAGCACCTCTAAAAATGCATAATAAGCTTACAAAAATTATTTTTAATTCTGCAAATATTTAAGAAATCATTTTAATAAGCGATTTTTCAATATTTTAATTGCGATAACAAATTAAAAGCTTCTACTTCCCTGTATAGACCGTATCATTTTAAACTTAAAATAATTGTTTTTTATTTAAAAAAGATTAATTTTCTTAATTTGTCAGCAATTAAATAATCCGAAGTTTATAGATATAAAAGTAAGTACAATAGCTTAAAAAAGTTGGGTAGTTCGGAAAGTATTTTCTTTTTTTCGCATCGCAGTAAGTACTTCATTGTATTTTTGCAAAGCTAACTTCACACTAAGATGAATAAACATTAGATGTTTTTACAGCTGATATAGCAAGGCTTGCTTGCGAAAAAGTTTGATTGGATATGGATTTTGGTTGTTGCTTTTTCAAATATGGAAAGTGAAAAGCAGCATTTTCGAATAGATCATTTCTTTGTTATCAAAGAGGTATAAATGCTATTCAAGTAAGAAAAAAATTATCCGATGTGTATGGAGAAAATAAAATAACAGTACGCCAGAGGCCAATTTTGATCCTGCGATTTCAATGTTAAAGATACACCGCGGTCTAGAATGCCAGTTGAAGATGATGAAGTGATGCATTAAGTGATAGAAGCCAGTGAATAACAACTCACGCGATTGCTGAGAGATTAAATTCATCGAATTTGACAGTTAATGATTATTTTAAACGTCTTGGTACAATCCAAAAGTATGAAATATGGGTTTTTCCAATGTTCTTACGGATAGAAATTTGTGCCGTCACGTTGACGTCTGTAATTCGCTTCTAGAACGAAAAGAAAATGATCATTTTTACAAGCACATCATCACTGAGGACATTAAATGGGTTTGCCAGTACAATGCTAAGGTCTCAACCAAGTTATTTAGACTGTAAAATTTTTACTTTAATTGAACAAATCAAAAATCACCAGGATATGTTTCTTCTCCCCAGCAAATAACAAAACTTTTATGAACATGCAAAAGTCATTGGACTAGTTGGACTACATATTATTCTACATGTAATTCTGGTACATATAATTCAGTAAAATATTTATTCACTATAAGAAAATTGACTTTCCTTTTCATACATATGAACCAAATTACTTTTTGAACAACCCAATGTTTTTCTTTTTGATTTTAAAAGGATTAATTTGTATAATCCTTCAATAATTGATTTTTTAAGATCAATTTTAGACAAATGGTCACTAACTTTAGGGAACAGCTTAACTTTTCCAGGCAAAGTACTATTAAATATTTCAGTTTATTTCTCAATCTTTAATGCTAGCTTTTGTAAAATATGAGCAAGGAATACAGTTTGGACATTAATGGGGCAACAGTTTTTGAGGAAAAAAGCGCTTTCTTTAAATAAAGCTCTTCTTCTCCCTCGAAAATGACTTTCTCTAGTTTTTCTGGTTATTGTGTTAAGATTTATTTATAGAAAATAGGTCATATTGGTTATTAGAATACATGATAATGCAAATGGGAATTTTAAACTTAAAATGTTGTTCTTCGATTACTGGGGAGAGTTTGCTAAATTATAATCATTCAAGTAATGTATTTTCGGTCCATTAAGTTTATTTCTTTTAGATGTTCCCTTTTTACTTCTTTTTAGGTTAAATTAGTTTAGTGGAGGGCAAAAAGATGAGCTAAGTGTAGAGATAAGTAACCCTTTAAATAAAATCTAGGCAAAATACTGGGGAAAGAGAGCATTATGAAGCATAATTTCGCTTGATAAATTATTTTCAGATGGTATAACAGTAAAAAGCATTTGTTCCATAGATATTCAAATTTTATCCATTAATTACGTCGTAGCAACCATTACCAAATCTTAGGAATCTGATATTACCTGACTTAGTATTCTGAGTTTAAAAAATCATCGCTCTTAAAAAAGGGTAGGTGTTTTTTTTTTCTTCTTTTTTTCAAAGAGGCATATGAAATCGTAACCCATATTAAAATGCAATAGAACCATCTTAAGTTTTCAAAATTTAGTAAGTTTTTATTGATAAAATCTAAAATCTGTTCATTCTGAGAATTTATTGCTTTCCTAGCAGCAAACGATTTTTGTTTCTATTGGATTTTAGGGAAAAATACTGCTCGGCAGGAGGCATCGAAGCTCAGTAACGAATAGCTCAGTTATTAAAAGTGCTAAAAGTGACTGTTTAGTTTTTGAGTTAAATACACAGGATTTTGAGCCTGCATTTTTAAATTACACAACAAAAAGAGCGAAATTTCGGTCAAAGTTACCAGAATATAGTAATATTTACCGTGGCTCTACAGAATCTACAAAAGGCACAGTACTTATAGCGCAGCTAACATTACCAAACTTTAAAATCTGATAGTGCCTGTTTAGTATTCTGAGCTTAAAAAGAAAATCTCAAAAAAAGGTAAACGGTGCTTTTAACAGAGGAATCTGAACCTGTGACTAATATTAAAATGCAACAAAATAATCCTTAAAAAATCAGTTCGTTGCGAGAATTTGTTACTTTCCTTACAGTAAACTGTTTTAGTTTCTATCGGATTTTATGAAAAAAAAACTTCTCGAATGGAGACATCAAAGCTCAGTAGATGATAGCTCAGCTATTGAAAGTGCAAGAAAAGGTAGTTTAGTTTTTGAATTGAAAACACATGATTTTGAGACAGTAATTTTTAATTCCACTAAAAAAAAAAAAAAAAAAATTGGTCGAAGCCATCGACCTATGAAAAAATTTACCTCGTTTCTGGCTATATGAGAACTACGAAAAGCACAGTAATTAGTACCGAAGTGCTTTGGTAGAATTAACAATGAAATATGACTTTTTTACCCAAGATGTTTGATAGCAAAAACGGTAAAATTTAATAATTTTATTATGATACGTGAGAGAATGAGATAAAAGCTGTTAATTTGGTTAAATTTACTTTTTAGTTTTGCATTTTTACTATGTGCGTGGTAATAAAATCTATAATTTTGATAATCAGAATTTCTGATAAACCGTTACCATACGAACGGATATACAACAACTCAAAAGCTGGAATAGAAACGGAAAGTAATATCTATGTAGATTGAATGTGGTTAAAACTAGTTTAAAATATCAGACACTGGATATGTTGGCTGATATTTAAAACTTATGCAGTGCCACGCATTTACATATTTCTTTACATATTAAAAAGTTGTTGACAAGTGTAATTTATTATATACTTCTTTTAAAATTTTAAAAGGTATCTATTTTTATTTATTTACGCATGTCTAGAATAATAGATGCAATGTATATTTATGCAATTTTTTAAGACATTCTTTGTCTTTTTTTTATTGAGAAAGAAGAAAGTATAGAGATGGGAAATAGCTCAAGTTCCTGGAGTTAAAAAATAACAAATATTGACGGTATTAAAATGCGGATTTTTTTGCACCATTAAAATATTTAAACAATTTCATGTAATCTAGGTAAGTTTCAAGAATATGTAAAAAAAGGTAAGTTGTGTGAAGCGTGCCTAAATTCTCTGAAAAGTAGGAAATACTTTCAGAAAGAGTTTTCAAAATATTTTGGAATTATTATCAGAAACATAATGCCTGAATAAATTCGTTCTAAAACATGAGATTAAAAAATAGAATTGCTCTAAATTCTCCAGATTATTGCTTCAGAGAAATAATTTAAGTGAATAATTAAAAATTTTGTTGTGTATTTTCACAATTTTAAGGTATATTCGATTTTGTCACGTTTAAAAAAAATCGACTTTGATGTTTATGAATTTTAGCTATGTGGTGTTTATAATGAATCACTAAACTATGCAAATAAAGAATGAATTAGGTTTTTTTTATTATACGAAGTTATAAGAAACTTTCTTGTGAAAAAAGTCATTTTTTATTCCCTATGCCATACACAATAACAGCTTATTTAGATCTTTTTCGAATAGTTGGTTCAAATCAACCTTGCTTCATTTTGATCAGATCCAAAGAGTCAAATGATTGTTCTGTTTTTATCCATCTTATCTGAAATGTGGAGTTCTCTGTTTGGCAATACAAAGAACACACAAATCAATTGTAGCTTATATTAATACTAGAATAAGATATAATTAATTTGCATGAACATGAGAGTCAGACTAAATCAACAGAGATTAAAATCTTAATTTAATACAAATTTTCAGCAATGCTATCATGGTGTTAAAGTGATTATTATAATCCTACTTATTTATCATGTTACCACAATACTATGGTTTTAATTTAAACGATATAATAGTACCTGTTAAACTTGCGTACATAATACTACGGTTCAACTTAAACTTCAATTCAACACTCATATTCACTGAGCAAAAAAATAGGTTCAAAACTATCTGAATATGTTAAAATTCAAACTGGTCTCTATAAAAATACCAAAATGTTCAATAACTTTCACTGAAGCACTTTTGTAATGAATTTTGATAAAATAAATAATAAAATATATGATTTATAATATGTAATAAGATTTGATAAAAAGTAAAATATATGATTTATAATTTGTTACAAGATTCGACAAAAAATAAAATATATGATTTATAATTTGTTATGAGATTTGATAAAAAATAAAATATATAATTTATAATATGTTATAAAATATGATGTTGGTAAAATTTTGTAGTTTTATTATAATGCATTAGAGCTTGGCATTAAAACCATTTATACGGTTAAATTTATATTACAGTTTTGTATTTTTTTCTATATTTGTTATAATAGGAATTATAATTATCAAAGCCAAAATTTCAGTAACCATGGGAACGGAAAATAATGAGAATAATTCTTTAGATATTGTTTATTTTTGTTTCATTAACCAGAAATAGGATTTTTCACTAGAACTGTCATTATCATACAACACAGTAACTTTACCAATTTTTTTTCCACCTTATAGATTTCAGTGAATTTGCAGCGTTTTATGATTGCCTGTTCTGATATAATGGCTAAGCATTGAGCCGAGTTTTTTGAATGAGGATTACTGCAATCAACAAAATATTAGCTGTAAACGTCAAACTATTTTATGCTGATGTATGTATAAAAAGAGGTGTTTGTAAGTTTGGAAAAAAAATTTGTGAAAAGATTTCTAATGGCTTTATATATATACCGAAGAGCCATTACATTATGACCACCCTGCTAATAACACGTAGAACCACCTTTAGAACTCAAAACTGCTAGCATCCGCCGTGGCATTGATTCCACAAGGTGCTGATAGGTAGTCTGAGGTATCTGGTACCAAGCGCTCACCAACTGGTCCTGCAATTCCCTCACATTGCGAGGGGGTAGCGTGGCAGCACGAATTTGGTTTTCCAAGTAGGACCACAAATGCTCTATTGGATTAAAGGTCAGGTGAATTTCGGGGCCAAGACATGACTTGAAAGTCACTGGAATGTTCCTCGAACCAATCCATGACGATTCGACCCTTATGACATGGTGCATTATCCTGTTGGTAAACGCCATCCCCCGCAGGAAAAACTGTTGCCATGAATGGGTGAACCTGGTCTGCAACTATGTTCAAGTAGCTTACAGACGTCAGGGATTTTTCTATGAGGATTATGGGTCTTTATGTGCCCCATGAAAACATTGTTCCTGGGCGAGAAACCATGAAAACCTGGGAGAGCCCATTGTTATAGATGGAAGGTGGCCATAATGTATTGGCACTTCGGTGTATATATTTGTAAATTCTGTTTTTCCTAAATTTAATTATTGGGCATTTAACATACACTGGTGTAAAAAATAAGATAATTTGCAGACTTGGTCGATTAGCTCTAGAACTACTGTACCGATATCAATGAAATTTGACCTGTATTTACATTGATACAATACAAAACAAATAACCATTCAACAAGTGTAATACACACGCATGAACGTGAGTAACACTTGTTGGAGTCAGAAGGTATGAAACAGTGGTTGCAGAATAAGCAAAAAAATGGGTTAATAGGGGGTATGGTCCCCTTTTACAGATATACAGATTACATACAGAGTGATTTCATACTTGAAACAAGGCAATTTAGCATTTCCTGTGGCAATTGGCGTGAATTGTCCTGTGGAAATTTCGTACCATCTGACTCTAGTGAGTGTTACGCACGATCAGGAGTGTGTATTACAATTGTTGACGGGTTATTTGTTTTGTATTGCATAAATGTATACAAATCAAATTTCTTTAAAATCGGTTCAGTAGCTCTAGAAATAATTGACCAAATCTACAAATTCTCTTAATTTCTTAAATCAGTGAATTTAATATTTAGATCCTAGATTGATTTTAATAATTAAAACAGCAATTTCTCATTTACAATAGTTATTTTAAATAACTGGAATTATTAATAGTTTACATACATTGAATGAACGATTATTATGTTTCATTCACTTGCTTTAAAATTATAAAGAATATTTAAAGAGATATTCATTTTAAAAGCGCATTTTAGAAGATTAGAAATCTGGAATATATAATTAATGTTTGTGTTGAGAACCTCAGTTATATCAATCGATCCAAAACTTAATTTTCTAAAATTATTTAATCAGTATCACAACACAGTTAGTCTTGCCTCTAAGCGCATAAAATTCAAGTAATGTAGTTATTTTCAGAAAATACAATTTTAATAATCAAATTATGAAACTGGAGCCTTGCACGAAGTATAAAATATCGATTCAAATCTCCGTTACCATAGCATCATTTATCTTATCCAATATATAGATATAAATAATTCAACGAATGATTATAAATTTGTCTCCAACATTCTGTGAGTTGGAAGTTCGGAATGAATGATGTTAGTTTCCTTTTAGAAACATCCCATCAATTATTCCGATACCAAAATTGAAATTCTGGGCTTTTAAATCGCGTCGTCGAATGCGCGTTGAAATTAAAAGCATTACCGCAGCTTGTTTTTCGCCTTTTTTGCTTGCTGCAAACTTTTGAAGCGATCGAATTAATTTATGGTTAACATGACATCCATTAATGTAGGTTATTTTTAGAAGTCAGTCTACAGATGTTATTATAAAGGTAAAAACTGTAATTATGTGGGATTTTTAAATTTCTTCGATTGGTTATCGGAATGTGTTTTTAAACGATTATTTTATGGATATTTCGTAACTAGGTACTGGAAAAATGATTATTTGTTTTGGTTAAAATTTAAATGTACTTAACCTTGTTGATAAAAATTAATAATATATTTGGAAGAAAAGTTTTTGAAAATTAAAATGTTGAAATTTGATGTAAGTTATTTCTCATAAAATAAATTAGTAAATAAATAACTAAATAAATAAACAAAGAAGAAAATGAAGTTTTTAAAAACCATTAATGGTTATAACTCATTAACGCCTGAATTTTTTGTATGCCGTAACGCATAGAAACGTTTCTATTAAACGCTCTTATTAAAAAATTTTTTTTTATTTTTTAACTCAATTAATATTTTCTTTTTTCAGCTACAACTTGATTTTTGAAAAAAAAAAGTTGCTTGATGTGGAAACACTGGTTTTACAACTAAGTGGAACTCTCCTAAAATTCTCCAATTCATGTCACGGGATGTTTATGTTATGCTAGGTCAACATGGGTGAAGAGCTACATTTATGTTACGCTAGGTCAACAACTAGTCCACTAGGATACATAGGTCAACCTCAATAATTCGTGAGCTGATTTAAAATTAATTGATGAACCACTCTTATCAGTCCTTTTAAATAAGTATTTTTAATAATCTGGTTCATATATAAGACTCAATCCCGACAGGGGAATTTAAAATAAAATCAACTAATTATTAAATTAATTATAAATATATTTTAAAATTGAGTTTTATTTATATTTTAACTTATGTTTAGAAAGTAATTTAAAATAGGTCAAAAAATTGAATTATATTTCATAAATTTCTAGATTGTAAAGAAGCTTTTTTGCTGGTATGTTAGCGAATAATTTACTTTCTTCTAAATTTAGAATAATTTATTATAAAAATATATGCATATTTACATAATGCAAAAATTTAAGTTTTTTTAGATTTTTCTATTTCCTAAAAGTAAAAACTTCTATCCTTCAACGTAATTCGTACAATAAATTTGTAATGTAATCTGAAACTATATTTCAATTTAGATTAAACGAATAATTTGCTTTGTTAGATACGAATTTAATAATAAAAAACTGCAACAAGATTATTATTTACCATTAAATGCGTTATTGATTAGAGTTACAATTTGTTATTTTACTTTCAAAGGGAAAAAAAATTAACGCTGTTTTTAGCTGTACCCAAAATGAGATTTTAATGTCATTCCGACTAGCAGTAAAACCATGGTGTTATTTATTGATTGCATTTATGAATTTTGAGCAAAAATCAATTCATTACTTAAAAATAAAATGATGCATAAATAGAAATTTTTTTAAATAAATGATCATAATTTATAAGAAAGCTTAAATATTTTCAGCTATCCATGAGTTAAGCTCTAGTAATTGGAGAATGAATCCGAGAATGGTTTAACTTAAAGAAAAGTATCCCCATTTGAATATTTGTTTCTATATAAATGTTTAAAAATGGTAATTTTTCATGCTATTAGATAAATTTAACTTTATAAATCATTGTAATGTTTTTTGCAAATTATTTGTCACTTAATGAGGGACCAAAAGTATATAAGCTCATAAACTCATGTTTGTGAAAATTGCAACACCATGAAGGACTTACGCAGGTGAGCTGAAATTTTCAGGAAATGCAAAGTAGAGCATAATATGCAAATGATTAGAATTTCAGACCCGTAGCGCATACGTATGCTGAGCAGCACCCTCTGCACGGCGGATGGATCAGAATAAATAGACGGCTGTAGCGAGGCGTGTATGGTTATCGGTGGTCATCTGCTAGTGGTAAACGTTAGCTTAGATGTTACTTATGCCTCTTCGATGAAAGAGAGCGAGTTTTCAACAACTTACTGAGTTTGAAAGGGGGAGAATCATCGGCCTTCGTGAAGCTGGATTGTCTTATCGTGCAGTAGCTGCTCGTGTGCAGCGTAACAGCAGCACAGTGATGCGTGTTTGGAACCGGTGGGCGGACGAGTGTCAGACAACTCGGAAATCCGGCAGTGGACCCCGAAATGTCACGTCAGCTCGCGATGATAGACACCTGGTCCGCATGGCGCTGACAGACCGTACGGCTCCCTCTAGACAACTGGCAGCACAGTGATCAATAGCTACAGGTGTTTCATTGTGTGCTTCATCAATTCGTAGACGTCAACTGCAGCGTGGACTGCGCGCAAGGACTCCTTTATACAAGATAACCATCACGCTAAACCATAGCCACCTGCGTCTACAATGGGTCAATCAGCATAGGAACTGGCGTGTTGATTGGCAGCGTGCCGTGTTTTCTAACGAATCCCACTTTAATTTGTGGTACCATGATGGCCGCATTCGTGTCAGACGCTATGCCGGTGAACGCCACCTTCCAGTGCATTATCGAAAGCCACAGTGGACGAACACCCGGAGTTATGGTCTGGGGTGCCATAGCATATCATGGACGATCTCAATTGCTACGAATTGTGGGTAATCTGAGCAACAGCCGGTACATCAGTGAAGGTTTACAGCCTCAAGCTGTTCCCTTTCTTCACGCCTTGCCAGGCGATGTATTTCAACAAGACAATGCCCGCTCTCATATTGCTAGGACTGTTCAATACTTCCCTGCATTGCGGCAGGTACAGCTTCTTCCTTGGCCTGCGTATTCCCCAGATATGTCACCGATTGAACATGTGTGTCATTTAGTTGGTCGGTGCCTCGCTCGTGATCCTCGTCCTGTTGCTTCTACGGACGAACTTTAGGTACGCATACAAACTATATGGAATGCTCTTCCTAAGACAGGCATTCAAAATTTGCTTGACTCCATGCCACGTCGTGTAGCAGCGCTTATTGCTGTGCGTGGTGGCTACACAAGATACTGATTTCGATCTCTTGTTATTGTTTGCTTGCTTTGAGAGTTTAATCATTTATTTGTACCACTACCACTCAACTGTGTAGTAAATTTCATTCAATTATGACGATTCCTTCGTGGTGTTGCAATTTTCACAAACATGAGTTTATTTTCACATTTGTTTTAATAAATTATTAACAAAATATTGTATTATGATGCATATTGCGCAATGAATGTAGAGTTATTTTTTAAAATCTGTTAATAAAATTGTAATCATCTTTATTTTATTAATGAACGTTTGGAGATACATTCTTATCTATTCATATATCTATCCTATGAAATTTAATTTTTCTAATTATGCAGCAAATTCTTGAAAAAAAACTAAATAGGGAAAAAGCATGCGTAAATAGATAAATATACAGCTTCGTGTTTGAAATAAATAGAAGTATTTGTCGAGTTATGAAAACAGACAAATATATAGAATTTATAGCATATTTTTTTCATAATTTAAGTTACATAATCGTTTGGTTACAGTAGTTTGATAAATGAAATATGTAGCAAAACAAGTGATTAACAAGATAAAGTTATAGTTTTATAATAAAAAGACAATATAACGAGATAAATTCATAGTCAAATCAAAAATAAATATTGAAAAATAAGTCTTTGCCTAGTTTTTGAACAAGAACAAATATATAAATTTCATTACTTAGCGACTTTTATCAGTTCAGTTGCTGATTGAAAAATCACGACTAAGTAGATAAATTTATAATTTTTTGTTTAAAATAAAAGTATTTGTTCTGCAGTAAAATTAGACAATATATAAATTTTATCACAGAAACACTTTCATAATTTAAGTTACTGGTGGGTTTTATTAGATTTATAAATAGGAGTGATTGACAAGATAAATTAAAATTAAAAAAGTGTTTGTCTAGTTTTTAAATCAGAAAAAAAATTCATTACTTAATGATTCTTATCATTTCAGTTTCCGTAGGGTTTGGTCACATTAGTTTAATAATCAAGATCAGATCATTAAGGAGGGAAACTCTCCAATTTTCCTGAATATCTTTTTTCTTATCTCAATTTCTTCTCCTTGAGTAAATGGTCTAAATAAGAATTCTTTATAGCTTGATTATATATTTCCTCAATTACGCAATAACATATGCAAGAAAATTGCTCTCATCGCCACATTAAGAGCTTATATGCAACAGCAGCGAAATCTAAGTAATTCCCCAGACTTAGCACTAACGATTTTTTTCATATTTAATGTCGATGGAAAAATGGCTGGGATTTCAAGCTTTTACATTCAGAATTTTTTGATCTTAAGTTACAAAGGTTTTGGTACCGCTGATTGCCTAAGGATGCATTTGAAAATTTGTCGCTGAATTTTTTATGTCAATTTAATTTTTATTTTTATTTTAAATTTATATGACATTGCTGACAATTAATATCAAAGAATATTTTATTTCTGAGTATACATAGTAAAATTTATTATAAGTATGTTTATTTTTCTTTTAAAAACAAGCATTTATGCAGACACAAGTTATTATAACTTATTATTTGCAATTACTGTGCAATACTTGATACATAACTTCTAATATGATCAGTTGCATTTAGTTTATTTAAAAATATAGACGTGGAAAAAATTCTGGTAAAATTATTTTGATGGTAATGATATTCCTGGTTAAAAAAGCATAATTCTGGTAATGAAAAACGAAATATACAGTATTTAAACCATTATTTTGTAATTATTCCACATATAGAAACGGTTTACCAGAAATTCTGATTTTCAAAGTTTTAGTTCTTATTACTGTACATTTAGTAAAAAATACAAAACTGAAGAGTAAACTGAAAGTTCTTAATGTATCATGTCAAAATTATGTATTATGTTAAAATTACCAAATTTTACCACAGATTATAAAACAATATTTCATTAATTTCATCAAAATCATTACCAAAGTGCTTCGGCAAAAGTTACAGGGACTTTTGATGCTCCCATAGAGTCAGAAGCAGGGTAATATATATATATATATATATATATATATATATATATATAAATATATATATATATATATATATATATATATATATATATATATATATATATATATATAAATATATATATATATATATATATATATATATATATATATATATATATATATATATAAATATATATATATATATATATATATATATATATATATATATATATATATATATATATATATATATATATATATATATATATATATATATATATATATATATATATATATATATATATTCGATTTCTCTTAAGATTTGTATTTTGCCACGAAAAATTACATTCTATAAAATTATGTAAAAAGCTGTATATCTTACATTTCAAATATTTCAGCTGTTATGAAAAAATAATAGTAATAAAATAATAATAAAAATTAATAATGATAAAAATTAATAATAATGAAAATTAATAATAATAAAATGATAATAATAAAAAATTATAAATATTTACTAAGAGTTATTTTTTGCATGGAGTTATCTTTAGATAAACAAATTTTATATTGATGTGCAAACACTTTTCAATTCGCTTGAAATGTACTCGAGATATGGAGAAAAAAGCAAAATGTAGAATTTCCATTAAAAAGGTTCAAGCTTTATATCACTCAAATGACCAAACTATGGGGACCATATTTCCCCATAGTATGGGAACCATATTTCCCCAACTGCAGTTACCCTCTATAAGTTCGGGGTCAGAAATCCGAGTCAGTCAAAAAAACGGTATGGTTAAAATACGTTTTTGTGCCTGATTTCCTAACTGAAAATATTGTCTGCACTAATTAATCAGCATATTTGATGTCACTTCCTGAAGCCATTAAGATTGATTCCTGGAACGTGTAGATCGCATTAGATCAAAAGTTCTTTAGGGTGGTCAGTTTTTTATTTTATTATTTCTCACGCACACTGCAGCAATATTAAATTTCGTATAATAATTAACTTCATTTCAACTTTCAGTAACAAGGTTATCAACGAAAGGAAAGAGCAAAACATGTAGAAAAATATGGCATAATTTGTTGCATAAAAACTATTTATGTATCAATATATATCTTTTAACAATAATAGTAAGATAAACCTCTTTAATGTATAAATAAGTCTATAAAGATGCGAAAAATAAAGTTTATCTTTATAACTGGAAGTAAAGAGTAGATTTATAAAAAAAAAGGTGAGATAATCTTCAAAATTGAGAGAGATTTTGATATCCTTGAAAAGTATTGGAAATACACATTTTTGCTGGAATATTTGAAAAAAAAAATGTTTTTTATATGAATAAATTTTGAAGTGACAAGCAGATAGAAGCAGCTGTCAGTAAGTTGGGAGCTTGATGCGAAGATTATTCTCTTTTTTGCTTAAAAATGAAGGATGTTTGAAAAATCACCAAACTGCATTAATAAATTTCTGCATGCCAAAAAATGAGAAAAATATTTTATTTTAGATATGGAAATTTATCGGACAATGTCCTATTTATCATTATTGGAAATATAAGTTGTTTTGATTTATGGATTAACAGAAGGTGCACTGAGTAATAGTTATGGTAATAACTAAAAGAATATGGTAAAATAACATGGTAAATTTTTATCATATTTTGGTAGTTTTAAACCATTCTTTTTCATCTTAAAGAACATGCACAGACGAAACTTACGTTATTTTAATAATATTGCTGATAGCTCTGGGCTACAATCCTTATCAATTTGATTGTTTACATGAATTAATTCATGAATATATAATATGAAATTTTTTGTGAATGAATTTTGAAGTGATAAGCAGATACAAGTAGCTGCCACTAAGTTCTCCGCTTGAGGCAAAGATTCCTCTTTTTTTGCTTAAAAATGAAAGATGGTTAAAAAATAACCAAACTGTGCTAATAAATTTGTGCATACCGAAAACTGAGAAAAATATTTTACTTTAGTCATCGAAATTTATCAGACAAAGTCCTATTTATAGCTATTAGAAGTATAAGCTTTTTTGATTTAAGGTATAATGGAAGGTATATTTTTTCTTAGTGAACATACACAGCCAAAACTAACGTTACATTGATAATATTATTGATATTGCAGAGTTAAAATCCTTCCTTACCAATTTCGCTGCTTATATGATTTAATATTCAATTAATTTTTATATGAGTATATTATATGAATTTTTATATGAATTGATTTTCATATGAATAAATTTTGAAGTGACAAGTAGACAGAAGCATCTGTCAGTAAGTTGGGAGCTATTCTCTTTTTTGCTTAAAAATAAAGGTTGTTTGAAAAATCACCAAACTGCATTAATAAATTTGTGCATGATGAAAAATGAGAAAAATATTTTATTTTAGATATGGAAATTTATCGGATAATGTCCTGTTCATCATTATTGGAAATATAAGTTTTTTTTTATTTCGGGGATTAATGGAAGGAAAATTGAGGACGAAAACTACGTGAAAATTACCAAAATATGGTAAAATTTACCATGATTCTGGTTCTATGGGAACAGAAAAAACTTTGTTTTCATCAAAGCGTTTTGGTAATGACATCTGTAAAATAAGCAGTAAAATATTGTCTTATAATCAGTGATAAAATTTGGTAAATATGGTAAAATTTGATAATTTTATCCTGATATTTTAGAGTGTGGAATGAAAACTATTTATTCTTTTTAATTAAGCTTTCAGTTATTTGTTTCTTACTAAATATGTGGTAATAAGAACTATAATTTTAAGAAACATAATTTCCCGAAAAGCATATGAATGAAAAAATTACCAAATAGTTTGTTTATACATTTAGTTTAAAATAATTTTTGGTAGTTATTACCATAATTATGTTGTTTTTACCGTAACCATACAGTACGGGAATTTTACCAGATTTTTTTTTTTTACATGTGTAAGTGTTAAATTTTTTTTTTCATTTTCTATTGATTTTATAACAAAACTAAATAAAAAATATTAAAAATGCAGAAAGTCTAATATTTTTAAAAACAAATTGCACTAATAAATGTAAAAAGATTTTTTCTAAGCATTTTTGAATCATATCTTTCGCTGTTTACGTATTGAAAAAAACAATATTGAACATACCGGAGAAATATAGTTATGTTTTCAATAGAAACCGATATGTACTGTAATAAATTGAACGTACTTTAAATGTACTTTTTGTAAATATTTAAAAAGTTTTTAATAAAAAGTTTAGTTATTGCACACATAGAATAAAAATGTCCGAACTTGAAAACTTTTAACTAACTTAAAAAGTATTGGAAAGTGTCCATTTTAGATCGCATTTTGAAAAACAATATTTTATATATTTCATTTTAAGGAACATTTTAAGTGTTCAGACATTACCGGAAAACTGAAAAAAATCAGGATACTTATACGTTTAAATGTATCAATGTGTCTTATCATAAATCGGAGAGAATTAAAATTTTCAATATACCGGTATTTAAATTTAAAAAAAAAAAAAGGAAAAAAAAACTGTTTTCAGTCAAATGCTATTTTTTGCTGCTATTTTTTGCTAAAATACAGGTTACAGATGTTTGAAGTTGAAAATTAAATATTTATTCTGTTTCGATAATTAAAATTAAAAATGGCCTCGCATTGTGAATTTATATCTCATTTATTCTACCTATTCGAAGAGACAAGTGATCTTGTAATTTTATTATTAGCTTCCCAATAAAATATCAAGTGGAATAGCATTTAACCTTTGGAGTGTAGTAATGTTTACCATTACATTCCACTTTTCCGGAAAATCTCAAAAAACTAGTCTAGACGGTTGTCAAATAAAAATACTTAGTTACTACTTCAGAAATTAAGCTTTTATGAATATAGAATTGTCATATTAACTCTTAAATGCATAGCTTCTTATAATATCACTGAAAATTTACTAGATAATTATATTATATAATCTTAAAATATAAAAAAAGCAAACAAAGCTTATTGTCAATCTAATTAATATCTAAATTTAAAAATAAGAATTAAAAATAATTAAAATTCTTCATAATTTAGCAGTTAAATTTATACTTGCGCAACATGGTATTTCTGAAAGAAATTTTACTTGAAAAAATTACTAAATAAAATATCAGATAAATTTGATCTATTTTACTGTGTGATGTAATTTTTCGATGCAAAATGACAATTTTTCTTCTGTTATTATAGATCTGTTATTATAAACAATGAACAATATTTTTTAATATTTATTTTCGCTCAAAGTATATTTCTTCGATGTAAAAAGGTTAATTAAAATGTCAATTATTTAATAATATTATGGAAACATGATTCGAACTAAATTACAGATGATGTTAACAAAATATTGCATAACTAATGATGATTGCAAACACATTTATTTCTGAAATAAATTTAAAAACAATGCATGAAAAATTTTTTTTAGCTATTAAAGCAGTGATAAGCGAAAATTTTCTTTATTACAAGTACGAAAAGTACTCAGTGTTTTTAAATATAAACAAATTAAAACATAACACACTAAAAAAAAAAGTTTAGTCAAATCTACCAGAGTATGGTTAAATTTACCATGTTTCTGGCTCTATTGGAACATTAAAACGCTCAGTAATTTTAACCGAAATGCTATAGCAATTATTTTGTTTAAATTAAATATAAAATATAATGTTATAATATGCGATAAAATTTAGTATTTGTGACAAAATGTAGTAATTTTATCATGATTTCTTAAAGTATGGAATAAAAGTCATTTATTTGATTAAATTTAATTTTAAGTATTGTATTTTTCACTAAATGCGAGGAAATAAAAACTTTAAATTCGAAAGCCATAATTTCCAGTAAACCTCAACCATCTGGTTGGAAAATATTCCAAATGAATGGTTTAAATACCGTATATTTAGATTTCTTTACTAGAACTATTCTTTTATTTATTTATTTTTTACTAGAAATAGCATTATTATGCAGTACTGCAATTTTATAAGATATTTTTTTTACGTGTAAAAGGATATATCATAATATATCATTCAAGGCGTTTAAAAATGGCTAATACCATCTGGAGAAAAAAAAGAAGAGAAATTGAGATAAAACATCACGACACATATCACTTTTTGACTTGTTTTTTGCTATGCTTCGCTTATTCTAACAAGTCAATATTTAATGTGCTCCATGCTACATTTTTTGTAACATGTCAAGTTATAAGTTATAAGGCATTAATTACAACAACTAATCTTAGTTTAAGATTTAGTATGGAGAGCGTTTTTATAAGCACGCATCTTAAACCATCACACTTTATGAAATTATATGCATTTTTATAGTAATTCGTGCCATTCAACAATAAATCATTCATTTTCTCTTTCAGTTAGCTTTTGTAAAGCATCACGTTTAGTCTGAAAATTACAGATTACCTTTGAGGAAAACTTAGTTAAAAAATATCATTGTCTTGCAGTAATTAACAATTTAGTCATTAAAAAAGATGTATGGATTTATTTAAGGGGACATCACAATATTGCGATATTAAATATACCCAGAGTTACTTAGAATATTCATTACTCAATCATGATACGCATTCTATTTTGCTTTGATTCTCACAAATGCTATATACTCACATAAGGGATTTAATATTACACAAAATGAGCTTGGAAATAGTTTTAGTAATGAAAAAAATGAAAAGTTAGCCAAAAAATAATGGAACACATTAATAACCTTTAATCTACTAATTGGATTTCCTCGCTCTAGCTTCTAATCCTAATGGTATGAAAGGCTAACCTTAACAATGTTGTTTTTATTGTAGAGACTGCATAATAAGTTAAGAAATAAGGCATAAAAACGTACTTTCGTTGAATAAACCTACGGCGGATTGGAACTTTCGAGCTTTTAAGTTTGCGATGTAACCGTAATCCGGAAAATATCTCCCCACTGTTTTCAACAAAAGAGTGGTCAAAAAATTCGAGCCTCTTTAGTGTTAAGTTAGATTTTCGCATATATGTTCTTACATCTAGAACTAGTAAAGGTAATCTTAAAAGAATTAACACAATTTTATTACTCAATTTTCCTTCTATAATTCAGTGTACAGAATATTTTTTTACTTTAATAATGTTGAAAATATATATGATTTTTAAGGTACATATTAACATAATTTAAGCTGTCGAATTTAAAATAAAAAAAAACCCAAAATTACAAAAAATAGGTTGATTAGTTCGTGAAAAATGGAAATTTAAAAATACGACTTTTTTAAACTTTATTACTATTATACTATTTGGACGAATTTAGTTCTTCCTTATTTTGTCATTTGAAACATTGCGTTTTGTTCATTACGTTATTTAAAATCAAGTAAAAATTAATTGAATACATTGCAGTTCGAAACTAAGTTTTATTGTTATTAAATATAATAGCAAAAATTAATATCTTTAAAATTTGTACTGTGTATAAAATTGTGTTTGAGCAAACGAGTTTTTTAACATTAAACAAAACTCACTTAAATAGTTCCATAACTGTAGTGAATTGTGCATAAATGTAAATTACACAAATGATTAAATTTTATAAAAATAGAAGTGACTTTGAAAGGGCCTAAGCGTTTGAGGTTCATTTGTCTAAAATTTTGGGACGATATTTCCCAGCTTGCTACCCCTCTATCCCACATAGAGTTAAAAATTCGTCAACTAAAAGTAATGTTCATTGAAGGAAAGTAGGGTTGTCGTCTACTTTTGTAACTTGAAATATCGTTTACTTTTATTAATTAGTATTTTTAAAGACTGTCTCTTGATCTTTACGGTAATTATTATGTGGATATAACGGTATATCATATTTTTTGTTCCGAAAAATGTTCCGGTAAAAATAGGTCTGACGGTAAAAAGTACCGGCACTCTATGCGCCGGTACTTTTTACCGCAATAATGCATTTCAAGCAAGAAATAATGCATTTCAAAGAGGGGAGCTTTACCCTGATTCACTAACTTGAAATAGTTTTTCCTCGTAACAATAGTTTTCACTGCTCCAGACGAATGGCTAGGGGATTTCTTAGGAAAAACAAACTATATACAAAGATGCCAACTTGCTCCGGACAGCACATATATATTTTAAAGTGGTAGTTAATCAATTGCGATTCTTAGTTTAATAAATTCAATTTAGTGGATTTTTATCCACCACTATTTCTAAATAATTCATAGGCTTATATATTTCGTAGCTTTATCGTAATTATGTCATGCTATACCTTTTAAATAGCAAGCAAAAATAGTTAAACATTTGAAAAATTTACTTTGTAGTTAATTAACGTTTTTTTAATTATTTTGGCGTGTCCGGAGCAGTTGGCATCTCTGTATATACAATGCAGAAAAACTTTTCCATTAACCCTTTCGCGCCGACTGTCACAAATGCGTGTAAGCATAAAACCGTATCAACCAAGGTAGAAAGATAAAACTGGTAATCAAAGTAATTCTTTAGCAGTTTATTTGTGGGTGGTTATTTAATTCACCACTACTTGTTTCGAATAAAAAATTGTATAGTTACACTTTTAACACACATGGTTTGGATGTGTCAGATTTAAAGTGAAAGCAAAAATAAATCTGTCAAATTAGCTATGCCCAAACTTAAGCTACCGCTTTTTGATTTTTACCATCCTGATACTTATTCCTTAGGAATACAATCATGACTCGCCCGCCACGAAAGGGTTAATTTAGGAATGCTTTTTTTTTTCATTTAAAAACTTTTATAAATATGACTCACCATTAGCACCTCTGATACAGAACTGATGCTGAGGATGAACATCGTGACGCTCACTATCACCGGCGGACCTATAAGACAAGACATGTTATTTATTAATCATGTGCAATTAATACAATTTAAATCGTTTATTGTAAATACAATTTGTTGCATTTTGCAGAAAGAAAATCTATTCGTTATTTTTTGCAAATACGTAACATTGTAAATCAAGTCAATATTATGTATGTAAACATCTTGATTTGCAAATATTTAATTACAGTAAATGAGACCTCTAGAGAAAAAAAAATTATTTATTTTGTCCCCTTAGAAATGCTGAGTTAGAATCAGTGAATTTGTTTGTGCTTTATTCTAAATTAATATAAATAATGATTTAGAATAAAATAATAATTGGAATTAAAAATAATTAAAATGGAATATTAATTAGATTTAATTTTAGAAAAATAATAAAAATTATGTTAGGACTAGATAGAACATGGACTATAAGTTTTTATTATGTATTCACATGCACAATTTAGGGAAATGATAATTCCTTTCTTTAAAGTCACATCTTATTTTATCCATTTATCTTAACGCTGTGCAAATTTGTAATAATATGTACAGTGCACAGAAAAACAAACAAAAAAAAGTGGAGTACCTTGAATAACTTTTGATCTAAAGATGGAAAAATCAAATATTTAAAATTTGATTTCTGAAGAAATGTTCGACAGATTTTACTAAAATTTTGTATTTTGCCTAGTAATATTATATTCTTTAAAATGCCTAGTAATATTATATTATATTCTTTAAAACCATCAATAAAGAAAACAATAAAAAAAATTTATTAAAAGTTAAATTTTGCATGGAATTATCTTTGAAAAAACACATTTTATAATTTTGGGCAAGAAGTTTTCTATTCGCTTAAAATGTTCTCAAGATATCGCGAAATACGCAAAAATTGAAATTAACATTAAGGGATCCAAACTTTTGAGCCCTCTCCTGGCAAAATTATTGGGACCATATTTCCTTGATAAAAGGTATAAGGTATGTTTATTCAAAGAAATCACACTTTTGTACCTGATTTCGTAACTTAAAACACTTATTACTTAGCATTAGCATCGTCTGCACTTATTAATTAGCTTATTTGAGGTCCCACCCTCGAGCCAGTAAGATTAAGTTCCAGACTATGATGATCCGATCATTACATCAAAAGTTATTCAGGATTGGTTCGTTTTTTTTCAGATATTAGTTTTTGAGAAGAGAAAACCAAATATTCAGAATTGTTCGTTTTATAATCTTTCTGATTTCGCTCTTAAAATATTTTCAATTATTTTTATGTATGTATTTATCTGAGGACATGATTTCAAAGATTGACGAGAATTTTTCGAGAACAAAAATCCGAATTATCAGAAATTTTAATCACAGCTTCAGTTTTAATTTTTTCAGATTTCGTCCTTATATTTTTTTTAAGGAAATTATTGTTTCTCAATTGTTTTTATGTATGAATTTCTGCCAGGACGGAATTAATTATTATTTGAGAGGTTGCAAAATATTTGCTTTAAAGCAGGTAAAATATTATTTTTTTTTTCAAATTAAAGCCCATTTTCATTACTAAAGCTTGTAATCCACTTTTGTTTAGATGAGTGGTTGATAATTAAGTGATATAATTATTCAAATCTCATCAATTGGAAATTAATATTGTCATTTTATTTTCTCAATTCCCTAATATTAAGGATGGATTTTTTAAAACTGAATTTTAATTTTCCTAAGCAAATCTCTTAATGAATATTTTTTCCTCCTAAAGTCTTGCCATGAATCGATGTTTTCTACTGGATTACAATCTGTACGACTGCTTCAAAATGAACATTTGTTTGGATCTTGAATGCAGCATTCGCTTTGATGACGAAAATTTACAATACGTGGATGTTATAGATAATTATTTTTCCGTTTTTAATTAGCTTATGTATTTTACTTTTGTATTTTGTTTTTGTATTTCATATTTGTTTGTATTCTTTTTCTCTTTTCCTGGACTTTAAAGAATTTATTTTAATTGCGCCATTGCAAAAATATTTTCAACATTAACAAAGCCAAAAAACAGAATCTTGACTTAAAACTTTCAGGGGTAGAAAAAATGTCACAGCATTTTGAAAAGCCTTTTTATATTTCGCTTAGTAAAAACTTTAGTTTCGATCATTTACAAGTAATTATGTATGCATGATGAAAAAAATTAACGTTGAGGTGGTTTTGAAAATTTTAGCCTTTCAGAATTTTTTTTTCATACTTCAATGAATATACTTGAAATATTTTTACTATAAAGAAACTAAAAACGGTTCTACTTCAAAGAGACATACGAAATTTACATAAACTTTTTGAAAATCCCTTACCTTATTTTTACACGGTGAAAAATTAAGTACTGTCAGAACTACTAGAATATGATAACATTTACAGCGTTCTGATTCTAGAGTATGCTTACTAGAGGAAAAGTTATTACGGTTTCTTTTTTTCATTTTTCGAACTGTAAATTTTACAACATGAACTTAAATGGTCAAATATTATTTAATTTGGTAAATCAAAATACAAAACTTAATTACAACGTGGAACGAATGCAGCGAGTTCTCACTGTACTGAGAAAAAATAATTGTCAAACCAAGCAAAATATGGCGAAATTAACCTTGTTTTTGTCTGTATGGGAACAAAAAAAAAGCTTTGAAAATTTTCCAAACCGCTTCGTTAATGATTTTGGTAAAATTAACAATAAAATATTGGTAATTTGGTAATCTTGGTATAATTCGGTAATTTTATTATGATACCTTACATCTTGGTTTGAAATAAAGCCATTTATTCGGTTAGATTTATATTTCGGTATTGTATTTTTCACTAATTTTATGGTGTTAATAACTAAAATTTTGCGGATCAAAATTTCCAGCAAAACGTTAATATATATAAACGGAAAAAATACACAATTAATGGTAGAAATACCGCATATTTAATTTTTTTAGGTTTTTTCTTTACTAGAAATGCCATTTTTATTCATTTCGGTAATTTTATCATAATTTTTCCTCCCATGTAACAGTTACTTAAACTAAATATTCTTTTCTCAGTACTCATATTAAAAAAAGGTAATATAATGTTCCAAAGAATTTAAAATAAATGTAACGTAAATAAAAAAAAATTGAAAAATGAAATTTTCTAAAATTAACAAGAAAATATAATTTTATGATATGTGATGAAATTTGGTAATCATAGTAAATTTCTGCAATTTTATTATGATACCTAATAGCTTGGCTTGAAATAAAAAACATTTATGTGGTTAGATTTGCTTTTCAGTATTGTACTTTTTACTAACTGTGTGGTAGTAATAACTACAATTTTGCAAACCAGACTATCCAGTTGACCGTTATCATGTAAACGGAAATGCCATATTTTGGTTTCATTACTTATATTTTGGCTTTATTAACCGAAATTGTGTCTCTTTTTTTTATTACTAGAAATGCCATTCTTTCAGTACGGTCTACACTGTTAGAAATTTCTCGGAAAAAATGGTTAAATAGCAATTTATTGAATGGTTATTTTACCATATTTAGTCAAAACAGTCAAATAACCGTAAATAAAATGGCAATCAAACTGTTAAATTTGTAAAAAGACTGTTTACTAATTGCTTTCAACTAATACGGTTAAACAAGAAGAATTTTATCGCACCAACTTGAACCACCTAATGAAGCTACTTATTTCCTTGCAAGCGCGTACGTATGATAGCCGAACGGGCTTATCTGTCAATCTCATGGCCGCCAGAACTGGGGTTCGAGTCCTAGTGTTGACACCACTAAAGTCCCTTAAAAACATGAAGAATTTCCAGTGTCTGGCACTCTCTAATGCCCTTTTCCTTACAAAATGCCGATTTGTTATGTCTAGTTAAAAAATTATTATTATTTTTTTTTTTACGTTTTAGAAAAATACTAGTTGTAAATGGTTAAGAAACCGTATAGTTTTGTATTCATGGTTTAATAAACATCCTTTTTGTAAATGGTTTCAAAACCATAAAGAAAAAAAACGTTCTTTACCGTAAACTTTACAGTTAATCGGATGAACAGACAGCTACTAGTTATTTTACCATAATTTTAGATTGAAAACTGTAACAGTGAACATTTTTCTCTAGATAACAGGTACTTAAACTAAGAATTCTTTTATCAGTTCTCAAATTTAAAAAAAATTGTTCTAACGATTTCTTTTTCATTACATTAAATTTAGTATTTGAAAGAATACACGTATTAAAACGCTGTTAGATTTTCAATTCAGGTGCAGTTACGGTGAAATATGAAAAAATTGAAAAGCTTTATCACACAATATATAGAATTTAAACCGTCTACAGCAGATGCTATTTCCCACAAATATTTTCGAATGCTTTTCTCTCACCAACTCTTTATCTTATGTGCCGTAAAATGTATCATTCTGTCACATGAAAGACAACAATTTGCGGTTATGCGTTGCCGTCAGCTCCGTGTGTGACAACAAATCTTTGTGCGAAGCGACACCTGTCTTTAGAAGGTGTCGCGAAGATGATTGCCGTAGTCATGTTGGTTGGCCTTAGAAATTGAACCTAAGTCTTAAGATTAGATATTATAAAGATTTTTCTTTTGTTAGACGGGAGTTTTGACATTTTGAATTATGAGTTGTAATTTTATGTAATGATGTCATCTTAGATTTGCTTCAGGTTTTTTCTTCACAAAACATTTTTGAATTTTAATATGAAGCTAAAAATGTGTTGTGGTTGAGTTTTATTTTAAATTTGAGATAAATAAAATTACTGATATTTTGAGATAAATAAAGTTGAGATAAATAAAGTATTGAAATGAAAATATATAATCTGTTTCAATGTCTATAATTTTATTTCAATATATTTTACTTAATATTATAAATGTACCGAAAAATGTCAGTTGGTTTCACACAGAGAAAAAAATTCTGATAAAATTACAGTTCTGTATGATAATAACATTTCGGGTAAAAAAAAAAACACAATTTTGTTTAATTTATAAAAATAGTTTTGTCTAGAACGTATTATAGTTTTATTTTAGACTATTTTCAAAATGCACTGATTCCACACTGTTAAAAATAAATACTCAAATTTCATGAAACTTTCTTCGTTTTTGACGAAGCTCTTTCCTGTCATATGTTCCGAGCAAAAATTTCATCAAAGTGACAAAAAAACTATCGCAACTTCTACGAAGAAACAAATTTCGTCAAAATTAAGAAAAATATTTCGCCGTTTTATTATTTTTAAATAAGAAGAAAAAATTGCTCTGCATAATATATCTATTTTTCCAATAATCTCTTTATTGTGGACACCATGAAAATGAACCAATGCCACACAAACAAAATAAGTAAGGCAGATAGAAGAGAGAGATAAACTACACACATGCCCAAAGCAAGATTCGAACCCAGGATCTTCCTGCTAGGAGGCCAACTTCTTGACCACCATATGATCCCGTTTTCATGTGACGATATTTTATTTTGTCGGAAATATATTCGTCATATATTTGAAAGTTCAATTTTTATCACAAAGGCCGTAGTTTTGTGACGAAATGATACTCAAAATCGTATCCTACGTATAGCTGAATCGTGAAAATGCGAGTTTAATTTCTGAGAGTGCAATTCCAAAAAATTAACGTTTAATGTGGCCCAAAATGAACTGCAGATGTTGATAAAACAGAAATTAAATTAGCTCATATAATTATTAATTGTTATCATATATTTATTATATCAAGTAATAATTAAACTACTGCAATAATTATAAGTTGATAAAAATCACCAATAGGAAAATTCTTTTTCTTTCTAGATAACTACTCATCTAACCTGAAGTCTTTTATGCATTGAACATTCTTTTATTATTTGACTTAAGCTGCTGTCAACTTTTATGGTCTATGCGAAAAATATTTTTAGTTCAAGGCAAGTTAGTGAAATTGTGCTAAAGAACAGGAAATTGTTGAATTTCGCTTCAAAACATCATTGTGTAATTATCAAGTCACTTTCATAAACACTTAAAATGATTTATGTCAAATCATCACATTTACTAAACAAGTAGAGAATATTAAAGCATAAATTGTACTGAAACAAACAAGTACCCTTTTCAAGTATAATTTTAACAGCTATGATTTTATTAATGGTTGAGAATAATTTATTTATTTCACGTATAATGCTATATTTAATTTATATATGATGTTAACATTTATTTTCTAGTGTTACTTAAAAATGTATTAAAATTATGAATTTACTGATGTAACTCATGTTAAAGCTGTCTATTCAATTACCCGGGTCAAAGCAATGATGACCTGAAAGGTCATTCGGATACTTTTTAATTTTGTATCCTTATTAAGAGCATAAGGGTTGTCATGTAGGTACTCAACCATATTCATGATACTCACTTATACTCACTTATATTCTTAATACTCACTTATATTCATGAAGTGCGTTAAGAACAAATTTAAAGTTCATTAAAGTAGTGCTTCCCATTATTTTAGACTAATAAATAACATTGGGGATATTTAATGTTTTTTACTTAAATTATAACTGACTGATATGAACGCACAAAGCCCACAGCTCATCTTGAAATCGGGTCAATTAAATCAGAGGCAATTATCTCTTAAGCTAACCCTGGCGAACCTTTCTGCGATTTCGGTATCTTAATGATTACACTCTGTGGTTTTGGTGGTTGTCTCATGATTAGAAATAGCCAAATAAAAAATGCCAAAACAAAAAAAAGAAAAAAAAATATTTACTTAGTTACAAGTATTGTATCTTAGCTAATTTCTTACACATTTTCAATTTTATAATAAATTAGTTTTATCAGATCTTTGATGTTATATGACTTCATCATAAGAATCAAATTTTTCAGTCAAATTTTAATTTTTTTCTCAGCTACTCTGTAATTACAGTGGCGTACTATCTCTCAAAATTTGATGTGAAACAATCCAAAAAAATTGCGGCAGAAAACACTTTTTTTTTCAAGTTGACACCAAATTAAATTTTCATATACAATTTAGCGGGTGTAATTAATAGTAGAAAGACTGAAATACCTATAAATCCCAAAAGCAGTCAAAATGACTGCATTGTGAATGAATAACTAATGTATAAAGAAATTTGTTTAAAATTAATTTTTAATACTTTTTATATTATTTTCAGTTATATAACAAGTTATTAGTAAAATTCAACAATGAAAATAATTATAAAATTCACAAAATTCTAGGAAATTAGATTATTATACACATCATTGTCTTTCTAATAGAAATTAAAAAGCAGTCAAAATGGCTTCCTCGGGCAATCTAGTGTTAAATATAAATCTCGAAGCTTAAGCTTAAAGCTCATGCGAATTCTCAGAATACCTTAAATATTTTCACTCCCGAAAACACCAATGTTGGCGCGCTTTAGATATCATTTGTAGATTTTTTACATTTGAATTGTTGGAGAGGGTTCGTTGTCTTCAACACATTTGCTGAAGCAAAAATTAGCTCTGAAAATATGTAGGAGAGAGTGGGGTAAGACCGCCTAGTGGAGTGAGGCTGAGTTTCTCGATTGCTTTGAAATTAGTTCTGTTTTTTAGCAGACCAACACTAAACTACCCGTTACTAGTCAAGAAGAAAGACCTGTCATTTTGGTACACGGAGAAAAATCTGATGAAATTAACGTTCTGTATAGTAATAACATTTCTGGTTAAAAAAACTAGTGGTTAATAAAACCAAAATATACAGTAATTAAATTATTCATTTGGTAATTTTTTCTGCTCATGCTATAGTGGTTCACCGTGAAATATAGTTTTAAAAATTATAGTTCGTATTGCCCCACATTTAGCAAAAAATACAAAACTGAAAAGTAAAATTAATCAAAAAAGGGTTTTATGCTATACTTTGAGGAGTCGTGATTAAAATATCAAATTTTTCCACGTTTAACAAATTTTATCTCATATTATAAAACCTAATATTATTGTTCAATTTACTAAAATCATTAATAAAGCGTTTTGGTAAAAACTACCGTGCTTTTTGGCGTTCCCATAAAGCAAGAAAGACGGTATATCTGACCATATTTTGATAGATTTGACAATATTTTTTTTTTCTCAGTGGACATGTTTAGGAAGTGACTTGAGTTTTCACTATAAAGGAATGGTGTATGATCATGTTGCGCTATATAAAGCAAGACATAATCATAGAAGCTAGAAATTAATGAAACGGTCAATTTAAAAAAATACGCACTGGGTCGAAAATCTAAAGGAAGTGGGAAATATTTTCAAAAAATGCATTTAATGAGACAAAACTAGATTGCTCAACCGCACTTCCTAGGGAGAGCATAGTTAAAATTTCAATAGGAATTCTTTTTCAAACGGAAAGGTATTTATTAGGGCCAAAATTTTTCTCCCATTTTTGGTCCACAAATGACTTTGTTATCTCAAAATAAAAATAGTGTAAAGATTGTTCAAAACGGTCAAATAACCGTAAATTAGATGGTATTCAAACTGCTAACTCAGAGGAAAACCGTTTAGTAGTTGCTTTAACACAATACGGTTAAAAAACCATTATTTAATCCCACCAACTAGGTCTACGTAATGAAGCCACTTAGTTCCTAGCAGCTGGGTACATATTATAAACAAGAGGGCTAATTTGTCAGTTTATAACTAACAGAGGGATGGTTCAAGTCTCAGCGTTGACCCTACAATATTTCCTCTATTCCCGTCAACACATGGCGAGTTTTCAGTGTCATGCACTTTCCAATTTCTGACTTTGGTCAATTAGAATATGATAATCTTATCCAACATGGATGGCAGAACCATAAACTGCTTGCCACAAAAAAATCTAGTATTTCCATGTTAGTTGTAAAAAGTTAAAGGACCGTACAGTTTTGTATTGTTGTTTTTAATCGCGCTTGTTGTGAACCTGTGGGGAGAGCAGTATTCGACCATGTCAACCGTCATCTATGAAAAGGTACCCCGACACAGAGCAACACCTCCTAGAAAGAACAGGCCTCAGCACGGGTTACCATAGATCCCTTAGTAGTCCAAACGTAATGACATATTTTGTATTTTCAACCACTGCGCAGCTTAGTACCCCTAACGTAATGACATCTTTCGTCTACTGCGCAGTTAACTTCGTCACATCGGACTACTAAATTGATCCGTGCTGAGGCCTTTCTACTTCTAGGAGGTGTTGCACAGAGTCGAGTTAACATCTCTTATATACTAGTGAACTGTAGTTGTAATTTTGTAGTGGTAGATACGCTACAGTACTCCCCCACTAGAATTATATCTGTGATAGAATTCGATGAACGAATACCACGAGTTGATTCATTGCTGTTTTGTGAGAAGCCGGGAGAGCTGTATTAAGATAACCGTATTTTTTTGAGTGCTGAATGTGAGAGGTGTATTTACTTCACTGTCGTAGTCGCTCCTATGTTGCCGTTAGCAGTCGAGTAATCACAAGTATGCAAGCCGACGTTGCGTGTGATCGAGACGAGACTGAGTAGCAGCAGTGCGAGGAGGTGGATAATGTCGCAGTCACAAGTCACGCAAGTCAACTGTTCAATGTGGATCATTCATCGAAGTAGGCGTTACTGCCAAGATAGGCGTGTTCACTTCACGTCCGAAGGTCACCAATGTGGGGAGAGAGCAGTATTCGACCATGTCAACCGTCATCTATGAAAAGGTACCCCGACACAGAGTGACTTGACTTGACTTGATAGAAATTGGAGCAAAGTACCTGCCCGCGGAGCGGGCATCTCACTTCTTCATCTGGTTGTTATGATAATAGTTGTGACTTATGGCATGGGTTAACATGTCTTATATACTAGTGAATTGTAGTTGTAATTTTGTAGTGGTAGATACGCTACAAACCTTTTCAAAATGGTAAATGGAAAAAATGCCCTTTACCGCAAACTTTACAGTTAGTGTGATGGACAGATTGCTTCCGGTTATTTTGCCGTAATTTTAGGATGAAAATCAAATAATGCATTAGGTCATAAGCATTAAGATATAAGCTTTATTGGTGATTTTGTAAAGCAATTCACAGAACTAATTAAAAACCAAAATTGTGTTTTGTACATCATAAAAAATATATGAATGTTGTTTGTTTCTAAAAACAGAAGCTTTTCCTTTCCAACGAAAAAAACAAACATAAAAAAGGGGAAAGAAAAAAACACTTGACAAAATGCAATTCCAGAATGAGTTAGATTGTGACAAGTATTAATTTCCGAAGAGATTGGATTGTGACAAGTAAAAACACGGAACAAAAATCGATAAAAGTAATAAAGCGAAAGGAATTCCGCTGATGATTGGATAAAATTAGTTCTTGAGAGCTTCAATTAAAATAACAAAAATAAATTATGGGAGATATTATTTTCCGCACTTTTTTTCCACCTGGTTTCAATGTTTTTTTAGTCTTTCGAATATTAATCATTATTAATACAAAACAAACCCTCTGATTCGTAATTTATTTTTCGGTCGGGAAATTAATAAGAAAGAAGTTGCGAATTAAAAATTAGCTATTAGGGTGATATTTATCATTATTTTTATTTAAAGATTTTGTGTTGTCTGTACTTATTGGCTAGTTATTTTACAATAAAAATTTAAAATGAAAAAGCAAATACAAAAAATAATTATTGTTTAGAGGTAAGGGAAAATGAATTTTTAACTTTTATTAATTGAAGTTATCAATTTTGATGAATCGTTTCATACAATTTAACAACTGAGCCTATACTAACATACAAAACGCCTGCAATATTCTTTCAGGCATTATAATTAGTATATTATTACATTTTAGGTACATTTCGTGATTTGTGAAGTGTTATAATATATTTATTATGCATATTCAGTAATAATGTGCATTCAAGATTCCATTTTTAGAGAATTAAAATTTTAAATGTGCTTAGGAAAAGCAACGTTTTTCTGAGAATGTACTATATAAAGAATTTAATTAATTATCGTTTAACAGTTTTTAAATAGCGAATAACCGGTTAAACCTGATTTTAGAGTTGCATTTCTGACTGCGTGTTAAAAAAACAAAAATTTTTACATTCTTAATATTGCATATATGTTCACTAAAAACAAATTCTATAAATCTTTGAATTTTGAGTTAAATATCACAATTAATGCTTGTTCCTTCAGAGCATTCTAATTTTTATTGTAAATAATCTAGCTCATTTTTATTTTACATAATCTATGTGGAGCAAGAGTGCGCCAGGTTTCGTGGGTTCCCATCCTGGTGATGATTGAGTAGTATTTCACTCAATCTTTTTCCGCCGTAATGAAAAAATATGGTAAATATTAAATTCAGAGAAAAAAATACTAATTCGTGAATCTAGATTCCTTTTATCTTACAATTTCAGGATTTTTTATTTTTGCATTTTACTAAGACGTGGTGAAATTTACATGCACCACTAGCAAGCATGCTACTGTGTCATCTAGTTAGAGTAAGTAACCTAAAACAACTAGACTAGGTTAGTATGACTATAAACACATGTAAGCAAATATAATTATCTCTATTCAGATTCTAAAAAAATAATATTCAATTATTCAATATTTTGGAAAAAAATTAAACTAAAAAATATATTTTTTCCTTCGTAAAAAGTATCGTGGTTTATCTTCTTTAAATAAATTATTGTTTTTAAAATAATATTCCGAACCTAACTGTTAAAAATTAGAAAATTAAAAAAAAAGTTATGAGTTTTGACTCTTAATAGTAAGCCATAATCGCCAGTTAGGAGTTTTTTATTCTCTCAATCCATTGCTTTCTTTCTTGTGTCGACTTAGCTTCGGTTGTTTCATTAGCAGTTCGAGAACTTTGTTTTTGTTGTTTATTTTGCATTTGTTTGCTGTTTGTAAGCTATTCTACGCTTTAGAGCTCTAAGAGATGGTACTTTTTTAAGGTTAAAGGTTTGGAGTGAAGATAATTAGATTTACAAGCAGCTAATCAGATTTTTCGAGGACTTAACAGTGTGAATACAACAGAATAGCAGACATGTTTTTACCTCAAAAAAGTTCTTTTCTTTAAAAGGATACATTTGTTAACAAGGTAAATTAAATGAGACAGGACTATAAACTTCCTTAGTGTTAAAAATATCTGGTATTTTTCTAAGATGGTCAGAAAATTGAGAACTAATTGATTAGAAAAGGCTTAAATATTCACAGCATATATTTTTTAGTAAAGAGCATGTTTTTGTGGTTATATTGAGTTAGACTTAAGTGATGCAAGTTTTATCTTTTATGTTTATGCTTTTGCTAACGTAACTCTTTTTGATTTCAATATACGTACATCGTATGATTTAAATAAGGAAATAGTTATTGTAAATGCCAATTTTGTAAACAATTATATTTTGCTTTAGAAATTATGATTTAACTTATAAAAATTATTTTAATTGAACTGAACGGTTATAAAATATTTTTATCACACTGAATAAAACAGTATGGTTGAAACTACTAGAATTTGGTAAAAATCTTTCGTATATCTGGTTCAATGAGAACACCAAAAAGCTCGGTATTTTTTACCGAAGTACTTTGGTACTAAATTCAAGATAAAATGTTGTTTCTGAATACGCGAATTTTTATATATATCGTTTTATAATATATGCCTTAGAGAGCATGATAGTAAAAAATATATATTCGGTTAAATGCATTATACGGTTTTGTATATTTCACTAAATGTGTGGTAATCAGAGCTATAATTTGGAAAAAAAAACTAAATCGGTAAATTTTTACCATATCAACGGAAAGAAGCATTAATACCGTATTTTTTTGTTTTATTAACCAGAATTATTTTTTTTTTTGCCAGAGTTGTCATTACCATAAAGTATGCTATATTTATAATATGCTATATATAAGCTATATTTGCATGAAAGAGAAAACGAGGGTGTATAACCGCCAGATAAGTATCTTATCACCAAAATACACTTTATTTCAGCAGAAGTTAAAAATTGGATAAATTGTTAATTTATAGTAAGTGTATAGTTACAATTTGAAATATATTTGAATGCTCAAAATAAGTTGCTAAATTCTGACGAAAAAAATGAGAAGAATAGAAGATGACTTTCGAGATATTCAGGATCATCTTAACTATCCGACAAACTTTCCAGTAAATGTTATATTTTCATTTTAATTCAAATGGCATAAAAAGGTTGTTTAACCAATGAATATTCAAAGTTAAGGAAGGCTAACGTCCATAGACATAATGCAAACCTGTCCCCAAAGGTTTGATGCAGTCCCTGTGTATAAAGGAAAAAACAACATTTAGGCGCACAACAGCAGAGGATCTTGTAACTTTTGACTCCCCCCAACCCCTACTTGGGTTAGGGAGGAGTCAAAAAGTTCTTTTTTCATTTACTGTTGGTTTGTTCTGCATTTTTACACTATTGATAAACACTACTGTAGTATTAGTTAAGATATTTCTTTAAAAATACATTTATATCGCCCATGTTATTTAAATCTGCTAGCTCATTTTGACATAAAAATAAAGAATAAAATAGCGAGATTTAGCATACCCAACTGTATTTGTCCAACAACTGGTTCACACGTGATGTACCTTCTCGATTGTCACTTTCCTTCTAATGCGCAAGCACTGGATCGTAATACATTTGGCGCTCTGCTAAATTTGCGTGTGTCGCTCATCCAGTAAGTTGAGTTTTTTTTTATTTATTTTTTTGTTAAAGCACTCCAGAAAGAACAGTTCCCCGCGTTAGTTGCGTATTTGAAGAGCTGGACTTCTTCTCCTTTTTATATTCTTTGTGTTTAACTAATACTTTTTTCAAACTTGTAATAGAAATATTAGTATACCGAGCTTGTTTCCTAAGAGATTGAATAAAGGCATGCAAAAAACTTTTTTTTAAAAAAAAATATCTTTTTTTTAGTTTTTATTGTGAAACTTGTTTTTGCTTCATTTTTTTTCTTTAAAGCTTTGCCCAGGCTCTCAAATGCAAATTTTCTTTCTGCTGAAAATGTAATTATAAAACCAACTTTCAGTTTTAGTTTGTTGAAGAAAGTATATAAAAGTCTGCGCAAAGGAACCTTATTTCAGTGATGGTCATAAAATCTAAAACAAACCTTGAGACGGTGAATTTATTATCGGTTTGGGAACTCCTTCTACTCTTGATTTACGAATGATGATTTAGTCCTGATTTCAGGTAATTTTTCTAGCTTTGTTTTGTAACGGCAGATTTTATCTATCTCGATATAAAGGAGTTGTTTATGCAATCTCAATACAAACCTCATAGCGCTTGAGCTAGCATAGTTAAATTCAACATTATTTCAGGCTTGAATGGTTTATTTGTAAATCATTTAAAAACCTTGTTGGGCTTTCTGAAAAAGGTTGTCGCTGACATTAAAATACACCTTACACTGCTATCTAGGATGCGATTTTGAAGGGAATATCACTGAAATTACTTGAGATAGACCACAAATACGACTTGCATTGTAACTGTTACAAAACATTTTAAGTATCTATCTTTTTGCATAATTATTCCTAGAAGACTCTGAGCAGACGTATACTGTCTAAATACTTAACTTAATGAAATAACTTTAAATAAATTGAAAATAATTTAATGACTTAATAATAATTTGGAAATAACTTGATTGTCATTTTAAATCCGGTATGAAATATATAACATCTAAAATATTTTTTACGCGAAATCTGGAAAAACTTTCAGAAATGTGTCAAGATATTTTCAAATATTTTTTCGAAATTGCTTTAAAGTATGCTTTTTTCATACTTTTCCTCACACTGATGCTGGTCTACGAGCACGGCTTGTAGTTAAATTGCTACGAACTTTTTTTTAAAAATTTGCATATTTGCAACCCTGTTAAACCAGGAGACTCAAAGCAGAAGTGTAGTGTGCATGCACGATAACATTACTCAATAGCCATTTTGAATCTGATATTAATTATAGAATATACAAAATAATTATTGCGCGGAAGTTTTCAGGACTTTGTATCCAATGAAGGTTTTTAAAATATTTAATTTAAATCAATGTTTTTAAGCATGAGGTTTTCGTGCCTTTTTTTCAAATCTAAAATGATGATTAAAAAAAATTCACAACGTCGTATTTTGCGTCGTATTAGATATCTCGCCTTGCTCACATGTATAATAATGGTAAAGTTTACGCGTCATTTTAATATTTTCTGTTTGAAGGTGTTTTTTCTGTGATTAATAAATAAAGTGTAATAATATTATTTATAAATATGTTTAACTATTCAATTTATAAATATAAGTCAAGCACTCTGCAACTTCCTTTTGTTGGCAAGGAGTTCATAAAAGTTAAGCCAGCGCAGTTTTGAAAGTAATATCATATGGGAAGAACTGGGGTCAGCGTTGAGCTTCAGCCACCTTATCTTATATCATTCAAATGTACTTAAAAAAATGGGGCGATAAGAAAAACTTAAGCGTTCCATTGAGTTCAAAAGCTGAAATTAGTTGAGTAATCAAATTTGATGAAGCAAATTACTACAAAAATAAATTATATAAAATCATAATTAAATCTGTTTTTAGTAAAATTAGATAATATCTGGATCTTTCCCCTGTTTCTTTTGCAATTTCGTTCTCAGTTATTATTCTTTCTCGCAATACAGGAAAAAGGAAAACAATGCAAAACACTAAACCAATTTCTTAAATAGAACTTGGAAATTTTAATTTCAAAATTGCAAAAATTTATTACTCATTCAAAATTTATAACGATAATTAAATGTACGAAAATAAATGCGTTACTTCCTGCAAGTAATCAATACGTAATGCATCAAAATATTAATTCAATTTAAAACGCTAATTCAAATCGATCCTTTATTTATTTATTTATCTTTTCTTTCACTAATTAAACTCACGACTTCCCCCACTAAATAATAATCCAATGATTTGACACATGGAAATACTGATTAGTTCATTAAATTGGAGAAAAAATATCATCACCAATGATAGTATTAAACTGTAAGGGTATTTTTGGACTCATTTCTGTGTTGTTTCTTTTGCTTTCAAGATGACTCTATTTAAATAAGTTTTTAAGTGCCAGTTAGTCATTTTATTGTATTAAAATTACTAATTATCCAATTTTTTATCTCCTGAAATTGATCATTCTACTAAGAGAACCGGGAGCTAATTCTAATTCTTCTTATTAAGAAATCAGTAAAACTTTATGGGCAAAAGTTTTGTACGAAGTTGTCTCGTTCCGTATAGTGTAGGAGTCTCACTTAAAATCGCTTTTCAAATGCGTAACAAATCGATGTAACCACGTTAATTTTTTAAATCCATTAAGATTTTTCTTAAACTTTTCTAGATTTTCTTGGAAAAATTGTAAAAATTTATTACTCACTTAATCTTGCATGACAATAATTAAATCTGCAAGAACAAATATATTTCTTTAATTAAGTAATTAATGCTTAAAACATCAAAATAATAATTTAATTTAAAATGCTTAGTCGAATCGATCCTTTATTATTTTTATTCCTTGACTTTCTCTTGGCAGCATCTAATAAATGAAAATTGTTTGCATTTTTTCAATGATTTTACATAAAGATGATAAATACTGATTAGTTTAACAAACGTGAGAAAAAATACCATGCTCAATGATGATATTAAATTTTAATGGTATTTTTGGACACATGTCTAACTGGTTTCTTTTACTCTTAAAAATGATTTTACTTAATTAAATTTTGAAGTGCCAGTAAGTCATTTTATCGTATTAAAATCATTAATTATCCAATTTCTTATCTTCTAAAATCGATAATTCTACTAAGAGACTCGGAAGCTAATTCTGAGTCTTTCCATTAAGAAATCAGTAAAACTTTCTGGGCAAAATTTTTGTACGAAGCAATCTCGTTCCGTATAGTGTTGGAGTCCCACTTAAAAGCACTTTGCAAATGCGTAACAGATTGATGCGAGCACGTTCATTTTTAAAACCCATTAAGATTTTTCTTGGAATGGGGATAAATTTAACGCCTGAATTCAGAACATAACTATTTTAATCTTTGTAAAAAGAAAAATTGAAATATTTGAATGTTCATAATGGTATATAATTGAATCGAACGACAGCAATATTTTCTAAGGAGATGTGCAATTTATTTTTAATGTTTGTAAAACTAAACTATTTATAAGCTAATTTAAACACGGAATTAGTTTTTCATTCGCATTTAGTTTGTAATGAATAATTATTTATTTGAAGTTTTTTGGAAATATTTCCTGTGACCCATTTGTCAACAATTTAGTTTTTAATCAATTGTTGTAGTATATATAATGAAATACCTGAATTTTCATAAAGGTATAATTGAATCTAGAAATTTTGACAATCATCATTTTTTTTCAAAAAAAAAAATTCTTATAAGCCAATTAAATATTTAATTAAGTTTTTACAAGTATTAATTAACTCTAATTAAAATTTGTTTCAAATACTTCAGATATTGTTTTTTAATAAAGTTCAGGACATGGCTAGTGTGTTTTTTGCTGTTATAATGTTACTTTCGAGATTTTTTTTTAGTGTGACATGAGTTTTAATTTGTCCAAGAAGATAGACAGTCACAGTTTCACGAACTTAAAACGAAGATCCTTTGATTCGTACATGGTTTTCCTGCTTGTAGTACACTGTTAGAAATTTCTCTAAAAAAGTGGTTAAATAACAATTTATTTAATTGTTATTTTACCATATTCTGCCAAACCAATTAAATAATCATAATATTTAACTAGCCATTCAAACTGTTTACTGTGAGAAAAAACGTTTACCAATTGCTTTCACATAACACTGTAAAACAACCTGAATTTTACCCTCCCCAACTCGGCCCACAGCCATTGAGCGAATTATTTTCTGTAGTTGGAAGCTAAGCTATGTAATTCATATTTTTATTTTTTCTCATTGAAAGCTTAATACAATAGCGAAGGCTTATGTAATAAAAGTGAGGTGAACACCTTATGTAGCTTTTCAGTTCATTTCAGCTGGGTAGATACTTTAGCTAAGGAGCTAATTTGTTAGTTGAAAGGGGTTCGATTCCCAGCGGTGATACCTCAATATTTCCTCCATTTCTTCCACTCATGAGTAGTTTCCAGTGTAAATCGGGAAGCTTGTACTATTGAAATACGAAACTTTCTCCCAAGCATAAATGGAAGCATCACAGAGCTGTTTAACACAATTTTAGTTTTTCCCATATCTCACAATAACCACTATATAATCTATTTAAGCCGCAATCCGCGGTTCACTTGACAGAACACAACTCAACTACTAACTCTGAAGCCAATTACCTAACAGAAAGCTTAAAATAGCTTAACTCTATGTCCAGTTAAAATTCATTGTTTATGGTTTTGAAACTACGCTACTTGTAAATGGTTGCGAAACGGTATAGCTCTGTTTTGCCGGTCTTTTAACCATACTAGTTGCGAATGTTTTCAATCCTGTAAAATAAAAGGAATGTTCCAAGTCGATAACTTTAGGTTAATTGAATGGATTTACTCCTGCTGTTTATTTTACCATATTTTTTTTGATAAAAAAGTCTAACAGTGTACGAGTCGCAACAGCTCAGTGGTTAAGGCAATGGGCTACCGTTATGAAAGGCCGGAATTCCATTCTCGCTGGTGATTTGAAACACGTGAAACTTCAAATCGTTAGGTATTATTTGATTTGAGAAGTATGGGAGAGCTTCTATGAAGCATCGCAACGAACTGCTTCTATTAAGCATCGCAATGCTGCACGAACTGCTTCTATGAAGCCACTGGTATCGAATTTGTGGAGTCCACGATCTTTTTTAGTTGACAACAGCTTGTTTTGGGAGTTTTCACTTTTTTCTAATTTTACCATTTTAAAAACACGATATATAATATTTTTTAAAGAATAATGTCAACTAATGTACCATAACTCGTATTTTTTACGACGATATGAAGATACCTAAAATATAATTTAAAATAAATGAACAAGATACTTACATTTCTTTAAAAATTATTCACGTAAAATATTCGCCCAAACTATGTTGAACACTCTAAATTAAACTTACCGATTTCTTTACTTTCAGAAACATGCTTGATGAAAATATAAATAATAACAATAATATCATGACTTACCTTGAAGAGCAAAGAAATTTAAACATTAATCAATAATAGAGTTTTTGACTATTATTTTAAAGCATTGATTCAAAACTTGGCAAGTTTGTCAGTTAGTGTCACACGTAGAGCTGTTTTATATCATAAATTTATTTTTCGATCTCAAAGAAAAATAAAATGAAATTGTTTTGTTTCCTTTTAGTGGAAAACTCTTTTTTCTCTGCTTTTAGGAATACAGAATGAATTATTTAACTTTGATGAGTTTAAATAAGTAAACTGAAATAGTATATTATAGCATTAAATACTGACCTAAATGATTTGCATCAAGTATTCAGTTTCGACTTTTGCAAGGAAAGAAATAAATGGAACTACCTTTTTTAATTTCTAAAATTAAATATCTATCTCTAGAGGCCAAATACTACATAGTTATAGGAATCAAAATTTAAAAAAAAAGGCAACTTACTTTTACACAACTAGTTAAGGTAATCCAAAATATTTTCATCTATAGTTACATTGTATACATGTAATTAAATTAAGAGCTTATTTAGAGAAATCTAATTAAAATATTTTATTTTAAAAATCAATAAAAAAATGAAAATTGATAATGAATGGAATTGTTTTAAAAAATGAGTTTTGTTTAAAAAAGAATCTCACCTCCGTAATTCGGTCTGACCCGCTTGTCATAGCCCTGGTCAAAGAATGCGTTGAGAATTTTGGTGATGTTGACTCTGTCATCCCTGAAAATAACAAGGTACTTCAAAAAAGGGAATGAACACATTCTGAATTACACAATGAATTACATGTTGAATACCATTGTCAGCTTTTGCTTCAAAACATTAATATTGAGATTGAAGTTCGAACGAGATGTAAAAAAAGGTAAAATTTGGTTGCTATTAGACCTTAAAAAAGTTCGCAAATTGTTTTCTGCTCTGAGTTAGGCCAGATTACTTTGAGTTATATTATAAGTTTTTGCTTTAAATAAATGAATTGATTTAATATTTTGGTTTAAGAAGTTAATTTTTATAAATCATTTCTTTCTTCTTTTTGAGCTTTGGTTGCTCAATGGAAAGAGCATTCGCCCTCCTATGATATCATTCAGGTTCGAATCATTTCGATAGTTGGTTGATAAGAATTCTGCTCCCGGCCTCCATCGATGAAAGTGCTGACGTAAAATAACTTCAGTGGTAGATAGATCAAGGGGTTGGAATTCCCTTGTCGTCAGGCTAACCGTGGGAGGTTTCCGTATTTTTTCTCCTCGTGTAAGGCATTAGGGCGAGTTCCATCAGAAAGTTTTCTACGAAGGCTAGATCTAAGAGTTCCCTGGTCTTCTGGGTTACGTTCAAAATTAAAAGACTACCGAGTTGAATATTATCAGCCATAAGCTCAGAATTGGGTCGGCTGCTCAACGACGGTTATAAAATATAAAATAAAATCGTTTCTTTAAATCCACGTAGTGGAACATAAAACGTTGCAACAAGATTACTGTTTAAATGTTTTTTTTTTTTTGAGTTTACTACTGCAAGCTTGCCAACTAATAAACAAGATAAGTTTTAATAAATAATTAGTGATAAGAGAATATAAGTAATAATTATGTGATTTTTTGTAATTTTCAAATGAAATTATTTTTAATCTTATTTTTTAAAAGCATTTTGTCTTAAAATATTTAATGAACATTAAAAATGCACAATTGAAGAAAATTAAATTAAAAAAAAATCATTACTCGAATGTACTAGTAAAATCTCAACTAAGGACTGACGTATTGATTTGAGTAATAAAGCAGATTTTAGTAGTAAATTTTTCGCAGTGTGCTTAGATGAACCATGACAGAACATGGTAATGATAGTTTAGTTATGATCAAAATGAACATTTGGCAAATCTTGTATTTTTCAAACTAGCAAGACTTTAAATTTGACTGATTGAAAAAAAAATGTTATATAGTGTACTTATCTTTTCCATTTCTAGAGACAAATCTGATAAAAGAAATAAAGGTACATACCGTGCGCTTGAGAAGATGATAGTATGTTTCGAAGTATATATTTATTAATTTAATAGTTGACGTAACAAAATGTTTTGTTATTTTGTCTCAAGTGGACATGAAATGAACAAAAAATTATCCATCAAGTATGTAGAAAAATGTAACCTAATATTAATCCTATTTTAAGAAGATATTTTGATCTTATTTTTTTATTTATGGCATTTTTGCTTTTTAGAATTATTAACTACATAGTTTCATTTTTAACGTTAAGTACTATTTTCATATATTGGTTCCTTTTCAGAATTTAGTAATAATGAAATTTTATTAAAAATATCATTGGTTCCATTATTTGAAATAAAAGAAAACTGCTCAGCATTTTAACTATAGCAGTCATTAAATGAAAAAAATGTTCATCTCGCCTATGCAGAAAGTTAATACAACCAAAATCCAAGTAAACCAATTTTAGTTAACATACAACACAAAATAATAAAATCTTTTTTTTTCTTCTCTTTTTAATTTTGGCATTAAATAACATATTTATTTTTGTAGAGTTTTTGACCGCCTAGTAATATGAAATACTTACACCCATTATCGGACATATTAAACCAGTCTATATTTTATAATTTTGTTTTAATAGCATTTTTTGAAAAAAATCAAAAATTGAATCTAAGAATTAATTGGAAGAAAAAAAGAAAACTGTGTTTAACAATTACATTCAAACCATCACTGTATACTTGGAACGTGTTAAAGTTTCAAGTACAACACAAATATAACATTTATAATTATTTTAACAATGCTTTCTCAATCAAAACTATTAATTCTTAAAATATCCAAACTGAGTGCAAATGTTAATGTAATACGCTCAAATATTAATTTTATATAAATATATGTTAATGCGAAAAAAAAGTATATTTTTTACTTAACTAAAATGTTAATTTCATAGAACAGAGGCTGTTGTTTGGTCATTTATTTATTTGTCGGTGAGTTTTATTACAACGAGCGGGCGAAAAGCTCCATAAAATGAAACTAGCAGCTCGTTAAAATACGCAAGGTAGTTATAAACAATGTTAATTGCTTCAGCAAAATTCCTACAAAATTCATGGTTATTTTGAAAGCAAGTAAAGCCCGAGAAGTAAAACCAAAAAATTTTACTTTGAAATTAATCGAAATAAACTTTACTTGATGGAATAACATTAATATAAAAGTGACTTTGGATGTCAGCTACCATCTTACAATTTATGTTAACAGCTCATTTTGTAAATTATAGTTTTATGACCTATTTTATATATATACTAAAAATGCATTCCATATATAAAGGTAATAACGAGAAAAAAAAATCTTCTAAAACTACCGTACTGTATTATGATAACATTTCTGAAGAAAAAACCATAATTCTGTTTATTAACACCAAAATATACGGTATTTAAACTACTCATTTGCTATTTTTTTCCGTTCATATTGCAAAAATTTACCCAAAAATCTGTTTTTCAAAATTTTAGTTCTTATAACCACACATTTAATAAAAATTACAAAACTGAAAAGTAAATTTTATGGAATAAATATTTTTTATGCCACGTGCAAAGGCATCATGATAAAAATAAATTTGCAAACTTTTATCATGCATTACAATTGCATATTTTATTGTAGTTTTCATTAATTAATTATCAAAGTGCTTCGGTAAAAATTAACAAACTTTTTGTTGTGTCTATCGAGCCAGAAACACAAAAAATTTTATTATATTCTGGTAATTTTGAACTTACTCCTTTTTTAGAGAACATACACAAAACAAACAAAAATTATTGGGAGCTCTGGGTTGCAATCCTTGTTATTTATTTTGTTCTCAATCAAATAGTATTAATTTCAAGCAGAATTTACATAAAATATTAATTTGTTCGAAATAAATTATCAAACAACTAGTTAAGCACACGCACAAATAAATAAATGAAGATACTAAGGTAGTATATAGTAAGTGCAAAAAAAGCAATTTTTTGTTAATCTAAAATACGCAATTTATACTAGTTATAGATTTGAAGCCTTTCTTATTCAAAGACTGAATATGCTTTCTTTTTTGATTAAATTTAAATAAAGAAAAATGGATTTTTGTACATGACTTCATTGAATATTTTTATCTATTAAGAATCCATTACTCATTTTAGAAAATCTTTCACTACTAATCAAAATTACTTTTTTCAGAAAAAAAAATTATTTTAATAATAAAATATTTAATTCTTCAAGGTTTTGGATTAAAAAAGCATTTTAAAATCTAAATTCTTATAAAAAAATCTATAATGAATAAATATACACTTGTGTCACATCGCATTTTGATTAAGTTAAAAAAAAGAAAAATCTAGCTTTTTTTATATGACTTAATTGAATATTTTAATCAATAAAGAATTTTTAATTCATTTTAGAAAATCTTTCATTATTAATCAAAAATATTTTTTAGATAAAAAATGATTATAATAATAAATTATTTAATCTTTTTAGGTAAGGATCAAAAAAAATATTTAAAGCATAAATTCTTATAAAAAACTATAACGAATAAATACACACACTTATGTGACGTTGCATTATTTTTTAAATAAATTAAAGTCCAGAAGCAAAGTCTTAGCAAAAGTATTTTTGAGAAACCTTATATCGTAATTACAAACTGTTAATATTGCAAGAATAGTTTGGCCTTAAGGATTGCATTTCATAAATAATTAAATTTCAATGCAAATATAGTTTGAAAACAATATGGAACTTTTCAAACATTTTGTTTGAAACTAGCAAAGTTTTAATAAAAAATATTCAAATAAGCTACAATTTTTAATAAAGTTTATTTTTGCTGTGTAGTTCGCATTTTTTCCTCCTGAAAGATTCACCTCGAAAAATTCATAATGTATCTAGTTAAAAGAAAGAAAAAAAAAATAGAAAAAAAAATGCAAATCGATTTGCTAGAGAATATTTGAGATTACTACAACAGACTTTATGCTTCTTATAATCAATACAAAAATTGTTTGACGAAGCCTGAAGCAAAGGGAAATGAAATAAATACTCAGATTATTCTATTCTTTTACCGTTGTTCGCAGAAATTCAATAAAAGTTTAAATGAAATCGGAGCTGCGTTGCAAATGCGGGTAAGCGTGAAAAGGCAAAAGATATTTTGTTGCCACAGGCAAGTTCTAATTGGAAAAATAGTTTTTGTATTTTGGAACTTTAATGTGATCATCGCCAAATGATTTTCTTTCTTTGCAAAAAGCGAATGTAATTAAAAATAAAAATTGAATCCTGTGTCAATGATTTAAATGCTCTAAAATTACTAATATCTATCTGGAAAAGATTAAATTTCTTGACTTTGAAACTTTGTTTCAGATTACTTCAGCCACAAAACTGTTATGGAATTCCTTTTAGAGATATGTGCAAAATTTAAATGCTTCAGACATATAAGGGAGAGGGAGAAATGACCTGGTAGTGGGGTGGGAATGGGTAGCGGGGTAGGACTGGGCAGTGGTGTACGACTGGGTACCTCAATAGCGTGGAAATTGCGTTTTCTTGCAGACGAATTCTGAATTACATTTTCTGAATTTTAGAGATATGTGCAGAAGTTAAATACTACACACATGTAAGGGAGAGTGAGGTATTACCCGGTAGTGCGGTAGGACCGGGTAGTGGGGTAGAACCGGGTAGTGGGGTAGAACCGGGTAGTGGGTTAGACCAGGTGACTCAATTAACTGAAAATTAGTTGTGTTTTCTTTCTGACAAATTCTGGTTTTTCATTTTACAAGTGACGGCGAAGGATCTACAATTTTGGCTTGTAGTTGATTAATTCACGGCGTCTGTCCAGATAAGTTTGTTTTAGTACGTCAACTTTTTAATGTTCTTTTGTTTTTAGGCTATCCATATTCATTAATTATCTGACTTATAAAATTGTTTTCAGTCTAACAGTCTAATTCCACGTTTAATTCCCTAACCAACATTAAAGACTTCGTCCAATAGTAATGTCTATGTTCTGCTTTGTTACGATAACCTCTTATCTTAGACAAAGACCAGGTACCCCTTTGTCGCATGTTTCTGCTGGGCCCACAAAAGCTGTACAGCAATAAAGACAAAAAGGACATAAAGAAAAGAGATGAAAACAAAAAAAATGAAGAAAAATTATCAGTTTTATTCACTGAGCGTAGGCTGCAAGTATATAAAATTTATTAAATCAGCTAAAAATATAGAACTTAAAATGGCCAATGCAATGGTGGCTACAGAATTCATTTTAGACATTTATTTTGCCCTTGGGCCACCAAAAATCTTACATTCTGTCAACAAGTGGTAGCAAAATAACAAAAACGCATTAAGTTAACATGTGCACCCGATATGACGGGGGATTTGATGTTTTCCAGAAAAAATTCATTTAATAAAAAAAGTAATATATCAATAAATTTTCAGGAGTCAGTTTCTCACTGTCAGTTTCTTAAAAGCCATCAAAAATTCAATGCATTTAATAAAATCCTTTAAATCACTGTTATTGTAAACACGATAGTAAATTCCTATACAGTTAGATGATAAATAATCTTTAATGATATTTATTTTGCTGTTAAATTTTAAGCTGAAAAATTTTAAAGCTATGAGTTTTTAATTTTTCTTTTCAAATATTGGTACTCAGAAATGTGAACTTTATTTTTTTTATTGTACCAGCTTATCAATCGCGTTAATCCATATGAATCATTGATCCAGATTCTTTTGATGCATTAAGCATCTGAAACCCGCTGAGGGTTCTGCACGTAAAAAGTTTTACTTTAACACGCAGTCTTCACCATATAGCAAAACCGAATTTTCCATGTTATTAGATAGGGAAAACAGTCTCCTAATTTTGCCTGTTTGCTAAACTGCCAGTGGGCTAAGCAAAGGAAAATTTTACTTTCCTCAATTTGACAAATTGCTCACTCGGAGCTTTTTCAAGAAAGCGGTTTTGTCAAAAAAAAAAACATCAAAAATTTAGATTACGCATTAATTGCTTACTTAGTAAGAGGCTCAAATAATCATAAACATTTACGTAGCTAATAAAAATGCATAACGATTATGTTTCAGAATACACTGTTAAAATTTTCATTCTAAAATTATGGTAAAATAACTGGCAGCTGTCTGTCCATCCGATTAACCGTAAAGTTTACGGTAAGGACCATTATTTTCCTTTATGGTTTTGAAACCATTTACAAAAAGTATTGTTATAAAACCATGAATACAAAACTATACGGTTTTTTAACCATTTACAACTAGCATTTTTCAAAAGCATTATCGTAAGGCAATGGGTATTGGAGAGTACCGGATACTTCATGTGTTGACGGGAATGCAGGAAAAATTGTGGTGTCAACACTAGGACTCGAACTCCAGTTCTGCCGGTCATGAGAGTGACAGATAAGCCCGCTCGGCTATGATATGCAAGCAGTTGCAAAGAACTAAAGCAGCTTCATTTGGAGGTTCTAGTTGGTGGGTTAAAATTCCGGTTGTTCAAGCGTATTAGGTGAAAGCAGTTAATAAACGGTTTTTCTCAAACTTATCAGTTTGATTACCATTTTATTTACGGTTATTTGACTGTTATGATTAAATATGGTAAAATGATCGTTCAATAAATTGTTATTTAACCATTTTTTCCGAGAAATTTCTAACAGTGTATGTTATTCCTCATACGAAGTCATCTTAGAAATTTTTTTAAGAAAGTGTTATGCTTGCAAACAGTAGTTTTACTGAAGTTTTTCCTGTGAAAGCGTTATAATTTAAAGCGATAAATGTCTCAAAAACATATTATATAACAATCAATAACAAACAAATATGAGGATTTTAATACTTGTCTAGACTGTCTCAAATTTTTAAACTTTCTTAAATTTCATGTCTTATTATGTTTTATTAAAGCACTTTATTAAGCTTCCAATTATTGTGAGATTCATTAAATTTTGTTCCTCTTTCATAGCTTTAAAATTATCTTATTTTTATACATTTTTCCTTTTAAGATTCAAAATAATTACAAGCCGTTTTCTCTGTTTTTAATCAAATAAAATATTAATTGTTTGAGTAAATTTCTTTTCAAATTAGAGTACATTTTAAAGTCACGGAAGTAATTCATTATTGATTGTTCTTAAAAGTAAATTCTCTTAAAAGTAAGCATTTCCGAAAAGGACATTTATGTAATCTAATTTATTTTCCTAGGAAGTAAGTTTTGATTCCTGATAATAGGTTATAGTTTGCTATTTATTTTTCTATTAAATTTCTTTGCGGAACTTTTTAAAAATAGTTTTGTGCTGATTTACTTCTGAAGATTATGATAAAGTGAATAATTAAATAGCTAAAACTAATGAAGGAAAAAAGTTTATAGATTTTCTCTGATTAAATTGCTTACTTAAAGAATATTTTCCTAAATCAAACTGTTTTTGTGCTTTTTCATTTCTTATTTCCGTAAAAAAGGGAGATAAAATAATTCTAAGTGTCAACAAAGTCTGTTTACTTTGATGTCATGTTTGAAAACGTTTTTTTTACTGCGCTCAGTTGAATCTCGTAGTTAAATTAATTAAGCTTTCTGATATAATATATAACTCTTCATTAAATTAATAAAATCCGAGTATTAAGCAGAATATTTTTCTCAAGAATGTAAATATTTTTTTAGAAGTATTAAATTATGAATATGCTAGCTATACGCTTTTTATAGCAAGAATTTTATGGTGACGTTTAGATTTAGAAAAATATTTTAATAAATATTTATCTATATATAAAAAGAAATAAAAAGACGAAATAACAAGAGAGAATAATTTATCTACAAATAACAAGAAAACATATCTATTTTATTTAACGTTTCAGGGCAAGCACTTAATAAGGGTATGTTAATGTATGTATTATAGTTAAGATAAGGATTGGTATACTCATGTGTAGGTATCTATGTTAATGTTAATGTGAACAGTCGTTGTAATTAATTCAATAATCGTCGTTATAATTAACCAGTCAATATTCATAATGACCAAATAAGCCGATTGAAGTGAACAATTTACCGGAGTTTATAACATTAACCGGTTATTATTAATAATAACTAATAAAGTTTTGTCACTGTCATTTTTTTGAGTTTTTATTTCTCCCTTTGACTAAAAGAAAAGGCTATTATTAATTTTGAACGATTAAACTGTTTAATCACATAGACCAAAATTCATTGGTTGTTATTAATAATAACTTTTTAAAGTGAATAATTCGTGATATTGACCAAACTTTGACCAAAAGAAGCGATTATTATTAATTTTGTCCGGTTATTATGAATAATAAAAGGATTTGTCACTTTAACAGTAATGTAACCCATGTCCCAATGCTATATGAACCATTTAAGCACATTGACCAATCTTCATTGGTCAATGTAACCAATGAAGTTTGAAAGCTTATTAATAATAACCGTTTAAATATAATAGTTAGCGATATTTCTCACTTTGACCAAAGGAAGTGGTTATTATTAATTTTGACAGGTTAGTATTAATAATAACAGCATTTATTACTTTAACTGTAATATATATATTCGAATTACTATCACTCTGTATTTTGACTCGTGTAATATATTTTTTCTCGTATTGAGTATTTTTATGAGAATTAAATTATTGTTAAAAGTAATACTTTTAATACTTATTTCATTTAAAGGGTTGGTCATTGGTATAATAAAAGGATTTGTCACTTTAACAGTAATGTAACCCATGTCCCAATGCTATATAAACCATTTAAGCACATTGACCAAGCTTCATTGGTCAATGTGACCAATGAAGTTTGAAAGCTTATTAATAATAACCGTTTAAATATAATAGTTAGCGATATTTCTCACTTTGACCAAAGGAAGTGGTTATTATTAATTTTGACAGGTTAGTATTAATAATAACAGCATTTATTACTTTAACTGTAATATATATATTCGAATTACTATCACTCTGTATTTTGACTCGTATTATATATTTTACTCGTATTGAGTATTTTTATGAGTATTAAATTATTGTTAAAAGTAATACTTTTAATACTTATTTCATTTAAAGGGTTTGTCATTTGTATAATAAAAGGATTTGTCATTTTAACAGGATTTGCCCATGTCCCGATGCTATATAAACCGTTTAATCACATTGACTAAACTTCATTGGTCAATGTGATCAATGAAGTTTGAAAGGTTATTAATAATAACCGTTTAAAGTTAATAGTTTGTGATATTTCTCACTTTGACCAAAAGTAATGATTATTATTAATTTTGACCTGCTGGTATTAATAATAACAGCATTTAACATTTTAACAGTAATATATATATATATTCGAATTACGATCACTCTGTGTTTTGACTCGTATTATATATTTTACTTGTAGTGAGTATTTTTATGAGAGTTAAAATATTGTTATAAGTAATACTTTTTAATACTTATTTCGTTTATATACACATATACGTATTTTTAAGCATTTTATATGTTGTACGTATATTTATATGTATTTTTTATCACTGAGAATTATAGTAAATTCAAAACTACCAAACTGGGGTAAAATATACCATGTTTTCTGCTCTGTGCACCAATAAGTTAGGTAATTATTACTTATTTTGTATTGATTTTGCTAAAATTAAAAATGAAATATGGTCTTGTAATATGTGACAAAATTTGAGAATTGTGGTAAAAGTTGGCAGTTTTAATCATGATACCTTAAGGCATGAAAAAAAACACCTTTTCGGTAAATTAAATTTCAAGTTTTGTATCTTGTAATGAATGTGTGGCAATAGGAAATAAAAACTATTACTTTGAAAATCAGAGTTTCCGCTAAAATTTTGGAACTGAACATTGGAATAAACGGAACCGCTTGAAACCGAGAGAATAAACTGAAAAATTATGGAATAAATAGTTTAAGCACTGTAAATTTTGGCTTTGATCATCAAAATTATGATGTTTTCTTAACGGAAATATAGCATAACCACATACAGTACGGTAATTTTATTGGAATTTTTATCTCAGTTTAAATATTCCAGTTTCTTTCATTTTGCTGCAGGCGAATACAACTGCCAAACATAAAACTTAATTTTAAAACTGACTAAATGTTTAGGGTTCTAAACTAAACTAAACTCACCGGCGCGACAGCCCTAGAGGGCCAAGGCCTACTGTGCCCATATCAGTTTTCTTGACCTTGGACTCTGGGGTGCAGAAGCAGATGTTCCGGTCAGGTGGTCAGCCGAACGCGGAACCCCCAGTGTTTAGTTCCCAAGCATGCTTGGTGCTCATTTATAGACCCACTGAAGGAATGAAAGGCTGAGTCAACTTTGCTCGGCCCGAGGATCGAACCAGGAACCTGTGGCACGACAGCGCGAAGCGCTACCGCTCAGCCACCGGGTGTCAAATTAAACTAAACTCAGTGGAGCGACAGTAACTGAAAAAAAAAGCATAACATAACCATGGCGTAAAAGAGAGCTCGGTTAAATTTATTTCTTTGGTTTTAGTAATTTACTTATTAGTTTCTTTACTAAATTCGTGGTAATATGAACTTAATTTTGCCTACCAGAATTTCCGGTAAACCATATGAATAAAATATTTACCAAATGAGTGGTTTAATCGGAATCAAAATGCAGACAAAAAGAGAAAAAAATGAATATCGCCTAATAAAACAATAAAAAGACATTAACGTCTGGTTAAGAAAAGTAATTAATATTTTAGTACAGTTAATGCTGGCTCCACGTGATGGATAGTGAGCGTTTGTTTTGTTATAAGCATTCGTAATAAATTATTTTGCTTTTAACATTTAAAACATATTAAAAAAACACCTAGTTGTAAAAAACTATGGTTTCCTTATGACTATCACTTAACTTCTGGCAGTAATTTTACTGCTTCTATTTAAAGGAAGGCAAGATACTAAGTGAATTCTGAGGATGTACAAGAATGGTCATAGATATAGTTTGTCTTATCGACCAAGAGGCATGGGCTTGACAAGGAAAACAAATGATGTTTAGTCAAAAGGTGTGGGTTAATGTACCAGGCTTCAGAAGTATTTTTCATGGCTGCAGAGATTTAATTTATGGTTTAAGCATTTTTTTAGGGAGGGGTACAGTTTTTTAAATGTTTATTACTTTAAAAAAAATTCTTAATTTTGTGCGATGCTGATTAATTTTAAGCTTTTTACATAATAATGAGGAATATTCAACGTAAGCAAAACGTATCAAAATTAAAGTTATGAACAAAAGTGTAAAATTTTCATTGTATTTTTTATGTAATTTTTATTCTATTTATTTTTTACTTAGTATTTCTATCTTTACATAAATTTGCTTTCGTCATAATGAATAATCTTTTTCGATAGCGTTAAACACGATATTTGTAATTCAATGCAGATAATTCACAATAACTTGAATCTTTGACCTTTAGAAATTATAAAAGCTCTCTCTATGAAAGATCACGCATATTGCTTGAAAAACTGAATAATTATTGTTATTACATTGAAATTATTAGTTCAACACATTGTTTGAAACAAAATACAGTCAATTCATGATAACTTCAATCTTTGACCTATAAAAAGCTTATAAGCTCTTTGTATGAAGAAATACGCATATTGTTCCAAAATTTACTCAAGTTTCTGCAATATAGTTCAAACCATTAGATTGACCAATTATTTGCAACAATATGCCGTCGAGACGGGAGAACTTCAACCTATAGAAAGTTTAAAAGCTCTTTGTATGAAAAAATACGCCCATTTTTCGACAAATTGGACAAAATACTTTGCAATATCATTGAAATCATCAGAGTAACACATTCTTTGCAACAAAATACAGCTAAATTACTATAACTTGAATCTTTAACCTATCGAAAGTTTAGAATGCCTTTGTATGAAAAGAATACGTATGCTGTTCGACAAATTGGATTAATTCTTTCAAAAACAGTGAAATCATCAGTTTAACACACTATTTGCAACAAAATACAGTCAATTCAAGATTATATAAATCTTGGACCTATAGAAAGTGTAAAAGGTACCCATGTATATAAGAATATGATTATTTTTGGCATATTGGGAAAATTTTTGGAATAGCTATAGCGTTGTTTAATACATTATTTGCATTAAAATACAGTGAAATCACGATAACGTGAATTTTCAACCTATTGAAACTTTGATTTCCTATAAATTACGGGTTTGATATTCATTGAATTTTTTGAAAGCGAATTGTTAAATTTATATCGTTTTTCTCTTTCACTTGATAACTTCGAAAACATATTTTAAAAAATTTACACTTTAACAGCAAACGGCAATCTTTCATCTCCATGAATAGATTTATCCACATTTTAGATAATATTATCTTTCAAGGTTAGAGTTATTAAAATTTTTTTGAATTGCTTTAATTTTTTTACGTAATTTTTTTTTGCATAGACACTTCTTCCATTTTATGTATTACACACACACACACACACACACACACATATATATATATATATATATATATATATATATATATATATATATATATATATATATATATATATATATATATATATATATATATATATATATATATATATATATATATATAGTTCAAGTGCTACTTTTTATACTAAAATTTATAAATATTTTTATTTCATACTATATTATTTCAATTCCCATTACATTATTTTCTTCATTTCCATTTTTTTTTAATTTTCAAAGTTTCATTTTTATTTAGAAAACTGCTGAAAACGCTTAAAATTAACTTAAGCATTAAGCATTTATTTACTCAGAATATTTGAAAGAAACTATTCCAGATTCTATTTATCTTTCTGTCATACCTCTCCTATTTAGATAAATGCTCTAAATGCAGTCATTATCCTCTTCAAACCCATTAAGTAATCATTCACTTAACAAGAGCGCTAGACATCAAATAGCAATCTCGAAATTACAGGATATAAACTGCAATGTTTTGAATATTCTGTTAATAATATATGTATTTCAGTAAAATATAGTCACATTTCTGAGATTTTAATTCTGAAAAATCTCTCTAATTCACTCTCTTATTGTTTCGTGAATATTTATATAAATTTTAAAAGTTTCGAACTAGGTTATGATACTTAGCGATTAATAACAGAAATTAAATAATGCTGCGAGTAACGAGAGCTATTTTTATATTTGTTTTCAAAAATAAAAGGTGCAAATTTTAATGGCGCATAATTTTAAAAGGACAATAACATTTTCTAAATTTAATTTTTGAGAAGTATTTTATGATATATATAAATGGTATGTACTAATTTGTTTAAAATGTGCAAGGTACATAATGTTAATCTCTCTTTCTCTCTGTATATATATATATATATATATATATAATTTACAAGTGAATTAAAACATCACTAATATTTCGAACCTTATCTTAGAATACTTTTTTTAATTATTCATTGAGATGAATAAATAAAAAATACAAAATCAATATCCGAAGTAACTTTTAATTGTTACCATTAAAAATCATAAAACGAAATATTTTAGCTCTTTATAAGTAACACTTGCAGTCACATAAACCACTTCAATTCATTGGTTAGTATTGAAAACCATGTAATATGACTAATGTTTACCAATAATATACTAAAACTTTAGTAGAATCTCTTTAGCAACCTAACATGTGTGTTCGACATTGGTGATTGCTTAGAGAATCTATTGACTAAAGGCATTTAATTGAAGCGATGTGATAAAGTTCAGGCCATGGAGTGTACTGAACAAGCCAGCTCACAGCATTACCAGAGACTATCATCTTTGTTAAGATGCAAATAGACTGTTTAAACAACAGTCCCGTGTTTCCTTCAAGATAGGGAAATTCATTAGTTGGAGAGGGTTATTCATTAGCTGAGTGTAACCGGAATGTAAGTTAGGTCACCGATTGGTTGAAGTTACGTCTTGAAATTCATGATGTCTACTATTTTTTTCTAACCAGAAAAAAGGATAATGACTGTAGCTTTCAGCAGATTAAATAGATGTGGTTATGTATGGCAAAATGAGTAAAATTAATCCATTTTAGCCTTCAAAAAAAATTGGAGGCTAAGGGTTTGTTTATCAAAATTTATTTCTCAAAAAAATAAATAAACATTTCTGTTTTCAGTTATATATTAAAAATATAGATATTTAGTTTTGTATCGTATTATCTAGGTATTAATATAGATCGTAAATATAGGTATTAGTTTAGTTGGTTGCTAGTTCAGAGCAGTGTTTTTTACCAAATAAAGTGGAAAGTAATATTTATTTATATTTATTTTTGCTTCTGAAGGATTAGCACAGTGCTCTTTTTTAATAAAGTGGAAAGTAATATTTTTTTATATTTATTTTTGAATCTGAACGTTCAGTACAATATTTTTTTTCAAATAAAATGGAAAGCATGTTTATAACCAGCCTTTAACAGCTTACACATTTCTGAGTTTGCGACTATCGATGATCAACTCTGTAGCCTTGTAATTTTGAACTCAACCTAGATGACAACGGGACTCCGGGAAAATGTTTTCGTCAAAACTGGTCTTCGTGGAAATTAATTCGTATTTGCGTTACACGGAGAGGAAATCAAGAAAACTTTAAATGATTTGTGCCACCGCAAAAGGAGTCTAATGCATGATTCGTCTATCAGTGATGGTATTTTACGTCAGCACTGTGGTCAGTGTCACAATTCGCTTCAGTGTCACAATTCGGTCAGTGTCACAATTCGCAGTTGGAGTTCGAACCCGGTTCTTTTTACTATTAGGTGATCACTCGATCCCCTGAGCTAAAATAACTCCCCTTTATATATTAAAAAGATAGATATTAATTTTTGTGTCTGAAAGTTCAACAGAGTATTTTTAAAAAAAAATTAAGTGGAAAATAACAGAAAAAAAAAACAGCCAGAGTTAGTCAGATTAAAATTTTAATTTTTGATCTAAAAAAATGCCAAATTAAGAAAAAGAATGAAATTTTTGGGTTTATTCATTGAATTCCTTAATAAAAAGTATTACATAAAGATGATTACAGTAAAAAAATATCTATGAAAATTTTTCTAACTATATTTCTCAATAGAAATTAATAACTAAAGATGTAATGTCAGTTCAGAACATAAAACTAATATTTAATTTATTCTTACAATAGACTTTTAGAGTGAAAAAAAACATTAAAAAGAAAAATTGATATAACTTGTTTCCATCTTCGAAATATGTCTTCATTCCTAGGAATAAATATAATGTAAATTTTTACCGAGAAAAAAAAAACAGATGTACTACTATTGTACGATTCCCTATTTCATCTCAACAATTCACCGCTATGTTATCGATTTCCGCTGCCTATGTTATCTTCAAGCATTCTTAAATTAGCGACTAGTATGTTATTTAGAATGCCGAATCCCGACAAGGGAATTCACGGAAGCTTAAATAATTCATTCCTTTCTTCCCTCCCTACAATATTTGAATATTTAACTCTGTTTGAGAACTTCTTGTATCCGATGGAAATTAGTTTCTCTTTCAGACATTTGAGAGCGGACATTGCAGTACATTTCCGATAAATATCGATATATTTTCTCAATTTTTACGTCTGAAAAGGTGCTAAACTGTTCTCATCTTTTAGATAAATAATAAAACAACTATTTCAAGAAGCAAAAGTTAACAGTAGTATATATATATATATATATATATATATATATATATATATATATATATATATATATATATATATATATATATATATATATATATATATATATATATATATATATATATATATATATATATATATATATATATATATATATATATATATATATATATATATATATATATATATATATATATATATATATATATATATATATATATATATATATATATATATATATATATATATATATATATATATATATATATATATATATATATATATATATATATATATATATATATATATATATATATATATATATATATATATATATATATATATATATATATATATATATATATATATATATATATATATATATATATATATATGTTACGGTGAAACACCGAAATCTGAAGAATGTCAACATTTACGTAGTCGCTTAGTGTATGTCCGACATATTTGCTAAATACCCTTATTTCTGACTCTCACCGGTGAATGTCAACAATCACATAGTCGCTTTGGTGAATGTCCGAAATATTTGTTATATCCAATTTTATATTAATTTATTCGTTAATATTGTTATATTTATTTGATATATTTATATTTATTCTATATTTTAATACTGATTGACGATAGATTAGAAGAAACATCAGTGTTTGGAGTATTGGGGAAATATATACCGGGCAATGGCACTTGACCTTAAAAAAACATCCGTGTAAGGTATACCGGGCAGTGGCACTTAACCTTAAAAAAACATCAGTGAAGGGTATACCAGGCAGTGGCACTTAACCTTAAAAAAACATCAGTGTAGGGTATACCGGGTGGGCAGGGGCACTTAACCTTAAAAAAAACATCAGTGTAGGGTATACCGGGCAAATGTATACCGGGCAGTGGCACTTAACCTTAAAATAACATCAGTGTAGGGTTAAAATATCGAATAAATATAATTATATCCACGAATAAATTCATATCAAATCGAATGCAATAAATATTTCGGACATTCACAAAAGCATATCTGTGATTGTCGACATACACCGGTGAGGGTCCGAATGCACAAGAATGTAATGAAATATTCGATCTTTCACCGACGTATTTGGTGTTTGTCGACGTTCACCGGTGCGGTGAAAGTCAGCAACCACCGATTTCGGTCTTTCACCGTGACTTATATATATATATATATATATATATATATATATATATATATATATATATATATATATATAACACCTTTAGCTCCTTTCTGCTTATTTTATTGAAAAGATAAAAATATTTTACAAACGCAGTGTATTGAATAAAAACTAAGTTTAATTTAAAGTCAATCTGAAAAGTTTCCTTTATTAGTAATTTATAATATTAAGAATGTTCTTAAAAATTTATGAACTTTGCAATCACAACACAACTTTAGTGAAAATCTCAAACAATGAAGATATATGTACTTAATCCCTGATCGTAGAAGGGAAGAACAAAAATGAAGACAAAGCGGTTTAGAAGTTCTTATTAAACTTTCAATACTTAACACATCAATCAATTAAGGGAACTCGACTTTTTATATTCGATGCGACAACATTTTACCAAGAAAATTAAGCCTGCAGGATTTTGACTTTTGGATGATATTTTAACTTTCGTTATAATTAAGTGAAATTATTTTACGCTTTCGTTATTAATTTTAATTTAGAAATACTTAATTGGTCTTCTTGGTAAAGTATTCGTTAATTTTTAATACGGAACAATTCCCAAAAAAGCTTAAATTGTCTTAGTTTGCTCTCTTGAGTTTTACAGAATTTTAAAAGATCTTTTTATATGAAAACTGTGCCGTAAGCAAATAAAAGTATAATTTTTCGTCATGGCATAAATTAAAGATAATCATTTCCCAGAAATGAAATTAGTAGGTATAAACTTCAATTCTTCGAACATTAAATATATATATATTTATGTCATGGCATAAATTAAAGATAATCATTTCCCAGAGATGAAATTAGTTGGTATAAACTTTAATTCTTCGAACATTAAATATATATATATATATATATATATATATATATATATATATATATATATATATATATATATATATATATATATATATATCCAAACATTTTTATTCAATTTGTGATTGCTTAAAAAAACCCCATAAAATATGCTTTTGATTATATAATAAAAAATTCTTCTTCTCAGTGCTTTAAATAGTTTTATCAAAAAATATTAAAATATAAAAATAAATTTAACTAGTTGGATAGCCAAAACATTAATTTCATAAGGCTCCTGTAATGAACATTCCATTCTAAATAGCACTAGAGTACTAGCTATTAAAATTTCTTCCTTAATTTCATGGACTTCCTACCTTTAAATGCTGCAATCATTAATCGATTTTAAGTTACGTCAATTAAATGCTTCCATAATTTCCGAAATAACTTTCGCATTCACAAATTTTCATAAGTGACTTTCATATTTTTTAATTCTGCGAAAGAATGCATTCAAAATATTAACTGAATTTTAAGTGTTTGAATTCTCCACCCTAGAGTATTTTATTTATTCTATTCACAAGACATTAATTTTTCTTAGCGTATGATAGAATTAATAATTGCAGAGACTATTCGTGCAAGCAATTAATGCATTTATGAGAAAATCTGATTAAATGCCAAATAATGTTATTTACTTTTGACATTTAGTTTTTAAGTTTGAAAATTTAAAGCTAATTATTTGAGAAATATAATTTGATTGTTCAATAAATTATGCGTATTATATATTTATATTTCATAATCACTGTTATTTCAAGTGTGTTAAATAAAACAAACGTTTTTTGACTTAGTTATTAAATATTAATCCAATATTTTTCTTTATAAACTTACTACAAGCATCTTTTATAAGTTTTGCATTTAAATAAAAGTTTGACTACTTAATATTCATAAATATTTATATAAATTGTATGCTATTCTCAGCTTTGTATTAGTACCTAAATGTAATTTTTGAGCTTATGTTTTTAGTCAAATTATAAAGATAAAACGAAAATTTTGTTAACTCATCAATATTATATAATTTATAATATGATAATAACTTGTTAAGACAAGATAATATTACAAAAACATGGAAGTTAAAAAAAATATGGGTATGATTAGGAAATTTACTTAAGTTAATTTAGGCATTTACCGCTATATATTATATTAAATGTTTTTTTTACCTCGTAAGTCTTATAATATTTACGAAAAATTTACAGTTTCAAAAGGAATAAATTAGCTTACACGACCATAAAAATTTAAACAACAAATCAACCTTAAAAAAGTATTAAAAACTTATACTATGAAAAATCCAAACTTAATATATTTTTAGGTTTCTATAACTTGAATGTTATTCTACACGGAGAAAAAAGTATGGTCAAAACTACCAGAAATAGATAATATTTACCATGTTTCTGGCTTTACCATGAAAACCAAGAAGTTCAGTAATTTTTCCGAAGCGATTTGGTAATGATTTTGCTTAAATCAGAAATAAAATATAAATTTATTATGTTTGATAAAATTTGGCATATTACCTTAGATCATACCATAAAAGCTATTTATTCGGTTAAATTTACTTTTCTGCTTTGTATTTTTAATTGAATGTATGGTAATATGAACATTAATTTCCCAGCATTGCGGGTAAACCGTTACCATTTTGAACGTAGAAATTACCAAACGAATGGTTTAAATGTCTTACACTTAGGTGTTTCTTAGCCATAATTACGGCTCTTTTTACTAGAAATGTCATTATCATACAATATGGTAATATTCCCAAAACGTTTTTTCTCTGTGTACTCGTCGCACTTCACATATAGTTTTTTAACATTGACTTTATTATTTTAATAATAATATGTATTTGTTAAAACGTATACATAGCACGTTAAAATATGCAATATGTTTAAACATCGTATTATAATTAAATCAACAATGCACTTATTTTTATAGTAAGACAAGCAACATAACATGAAAGAGAAAGTAAAATTATCTGTTTGCAAGTAGGAATTATTCATCATTAACTGAAAATTATTCATATAATTCTTTCTATACTTAGTTTAAAAATTTTAAAATTAAAACGCTATTAATTCAGTTTAATGGAAGTTACCTTTATGTTTTAAGTTCCTTTAAAAAAAATCTCTTGTCAATACACAAGATCGACCAAAAATAATTTATTATAATTTATGAGGTTTTAGCATAAAAACATAGAATCAACTCTTCTTGATAATATTCATAAACTTCTTAAACATACATTGCTACCGCCCTCTTTTCATTAATTTGAGTTATTTACAAGATAAACATCAGGATCATTATGCATTTTTCAAGTCATAAAAAAAAACAAATATAGTATTGAACATTTTATACCAAGCAAAGGTTAATAACTCAATTCGTTTATTAAATTGTATCTAGTTCCAAATTATATTTTCTTTTACATAATTAAAAAATTTTGTGAAAGATACGCTTATTTTTTATTTTTTGCTAAGTTTTTTAAACATATAATCAGGATTTTTTGGTCACTTAGCATAAAAGGAAGTGTATAAAATTTTAATTTTAAGCAAATGATTTTACATCATTGGAATTAATTAAATGATTAGTAACAAAATATTTACAACTTAATCAAAAATACAGAAAAATTGTCAAAATAGTAATGCTTATCGTGCGAAAAATATAAAGCTAAAATGTTTAATTAATTACAAAAACAATTATTAAACAGTTAAAACTAATAAAAAAATGTACCATGATTGGTTTCTTTGTCAGAATTTTATAAAAATAATTTGTGCAGTGCGCCAAAAAAGCTGACAACCCTGAATAACTTTTAATTTAATGATCGGATCTGCAGGTTATAGAACTCATTCTTAACACATTCTTAATTTAAATACTTAATAACATAATTCACACTTAATTAAAAGATTAAAAACTTTTTGATTTGGAGCATTTATCTATGAACATGATATTTTACATTTCTAATAATGTTTGTGCCTTCGTTATTTAAAATTATTCACTGAAAATCATCTTTTTTTCAAATTTTACGAGTTTCTCTAACTTAACCATTCATCAAGCATTGTGTCAATAAAGCATTTTACGCTTAAGTAATTTTAGAAAGGCTAAATTAAATCGCAAATAAGGAAAGGTAGACAACTTTGATTTAACCATTTATTTGCAGAAGTTAAAATTCATACAAAGTTTTGTAATTTGCTCTAACTTTTATGCAATTAAATGAAATATTTGATAATAAACAATTTAATTGAGACGCATTATTTTTTAAGATATCTACTATAACAAATTGTATCTACGCAGATAAATAGGATTTTTGTTTAAAAAGGGGATGTAAATATTTATGGTATATATGTTTGATAATGAAAAAAAAAATTTTTTTTAACAGATTAGTTGGAATGTTGTATTTAAAAATACAATGTAAATATTTATGACTTATATTTCTGAATTATCAATGTTGAAATCGTAATGCAAAAAATTTATTTTAAGAACAGGTTAATTTTATTCTTGTATTTAAAATGCAATATAAGTATTTATGGTATGTATGTTTGACATATCCATGCCGAACACAGATGCAAAAAATTGATTCTACAGGTTAATTGGGTAGTTATATTTAAAAATGCAATGTAAATATTTATGGTGCAAAAATTTGTCATATCCAAGTCAAAAACGTCATGCGAAAAATTGATTCTAAACAGATTAATTGAAAAATGTAATGTATTTAAAAATGTAATGTAAGCACTTATGGAATATATGTTTAACATATCGATGGCCAAAACGTAATGCAAAAAACATATAGTAAACAAATTAGTTGGACTATTGTATTCAAAAAGGTATTGTTAATATTTATAGTACATATATTTGATATATCGATGTCACATTCGTAACGTAAAAAATTTATTCCAAACATATTAGCTAGAATGTTGTATTTAGAAATACAATATAAATATTTCTGGTATATATGTTTGATGTATCCAAGTCAAGCAAACAATGCAAAAAATTGATTCTGCAGGTTAACTGGATTGCTTTGTTTAAAAATGCAATGTACATATTTATGGTGTATATGTTTGATATATCTTTGTCAAAAACATCATGCAAAAAAATTATTCTAATCAGATTAATTTTGTTGTATTTAAAAATGTAATGTAAATACTTATGGTATTTATGGTATTTTACGGTATTATGGTATTATGGTATTTTACGTAATTGATGTCAAAAACGTAATGCGAAAAATTTATTCCAAAAAGATTAATTGAATTAGTGTATTTAAAAATGCAATAAAGGTATTTATGGCATATATGTTTGACATGTAGACTTCTATTACATCTGTAAAAGTTTATGAAGTGTCAGTGTCGTTAAGTGTTTAAAATATTTTACCCTTCATGAATAAAAAATTTTAAAGAATAAGTAAAACAAATTAAACAAAAAGGCTTCGCAAAGAAATAAAGAGGAGAATTCACATGGGAATTAATAGCGCAGCAAATTGCATACATTTCTAAAAGTAAGTTAATTAAGCAAACTGAAAATGAGAAGCAATATGCGAACAACTGCATTGCTCAATGAAACGATTCGCTGACCGCTTCTTTTATTCGCTAATTAATGTGAGACTTATACTTTCCAAAGTTTCGCCTGACTTAATTCCCATTAACTTTTGTTTCTGGTTGCGACACAAGTCTTTCATCATTTTGAATGATGTGATATGATTGCTGATTAAACGTATGAAATGTCCCTGGTTGATTATAAGGCGTCAATAGCATAAATTGTTCTCAGATTTCTTTTACTCAGTTTTATCGCTGTGTCCAGGTAAGCAAGAAGAAAGGATAAAAACAAGATTTTTATGGTTGTTGCAAACGTGAGCTGAGTAAATTTGCTGGTGAAAGAAGGTGGTAACTGCAATTTTCTTGAAAAAAGTGAATAAATAGCATACGATCAGTAAATGGTGGCTTTTAAAACTTAATTTTATAATTGCTATATTTTTATCACATACAAAGGATAAAAAATAATAACATTTGAAGAAATTTATGAAGAATATACTGAAGTTTCACTAATTGAATTAATTTAGTGTTTTTCTAGTTGCATATAAATTAAATATGCGCGCAACTAACAAATTTACGATTGTTATTACTTAAGTTATATATATATATATATATATATATAATATATATATATATATATATATATATATATATATATATATATATATATATATATAATACACATATATATATATATATATATATATATATATATATATATATATATATATATATATATATATATATATATATATATAATCTGTATATATATATAATCTGTAAAATATACTTAAATTAACTGGATTAAGTGAATATTTAAAAAACGAATCGTAAAACAATACCAATAAAGATACTTAACATTTAATTTTACGTTTTGAAATATTTCCAATTTGATTTTTGTTATATCAAATAAACTTTATAGACTATAATCCTATAATCCTTACTATAATCCAAGTATAATCCTTAAGAATAGTTTCTGAACCTTTAATCATAGCAAAAATAATGTATTATCGCTGCCTTAAAAGTAAAATGAGGAATATGTTTTGATTCTTATCTTATTTTTGTATAGAAAAAAGACAATTACATGAAGCATAAATGGAAGACGAGTTCTTTTTGTAGACTTGTTGCTTTTTAAATATATTAGAAGGTAAAGAAAAATTGAGCTTTCTAACTCGATGTCTGCATTTGAAGAAAAATAATATTATAAAATTCCCTCTATAATTATCTTTAATATATTTAATTATTAACTTTCTATTTTTCTATTAATGTATGCTTAAAAATAAAAATTCTCACTCTTGACGATTCTGAAATTCTTGAGCTGTATTTCTTTAATTTTGAGAATAACTTCGTCACCAAAAAACTTGATTTGAGTAGAAACGTGGATTCTCAAATAATTCATGAAAATGGTTCATTAACTTAGAACCGAATTTCAGTGCATTGTGGGATTGTTAACTAGAATGAAGACTAGACTATCGAAACTAGAATGACAGTATACACCGGTTGGTTTGTATAGTGGTTAAGGAGTTTGCCTCATACGAGCAGGTTTAAACCCATCTCGGGCATGAGTGTAATTTATCTCTCTGTTTTATCCATCCCTCTTGTATTGTTGTGTGACGTTGATTCACATGCGTGGTGCCCACGATAAAGTGATTAAAAATGTAACCCACATTTTTCTGAAAAATATGAAAAATTATTGAACAATAAAGTGTAAACTAATATAAAATTAAAACTTTTGACGAAATCGATTTACTCGAAATCGATTTACTCTATAATATATAATTTGACAAAATGTTCACTGGGAGCATATATCATGAAATGGCTCGTCAAAAACGAGAAAAGTTTAGTGAGAATTGAGTATTCATTTTTGCAGCGTGAACAATAAAGTAGTAATTTTATTTATGGATTTCATTTTAGAAAGTTAGAAGACCAATAAAGAGTAAAAAGCGTGAAAAAAAGATTATTTATTCCAAAAAACTAAAAAAAAATGATTGCTTTATCTAAATATATAAACATATTTTACTGTAAATGGGTCTTAAATAGCTTTCTTTCAGGAAAAATAATTTGCTTTAAAACTTACTTTAATTAAAGCTAATTTTAGTTCAGTACCTTAAAAAAATATTTTTAAAATCATCAAGACAAATCCATCAAGAAGATAAAGAATTAATTTTAATCTATAAATTTTAAACTTTATCTGGTATTTTATATCATGTAGTTATAGAACACTCAAACAGCTTTCCCTCTTAACATATAGTAATAAATATTTATAGCTGCTGATTAAAAAGATCTTCGTTATAGCGTAATTGACAGCTGTAGTTTTAATCTTTCACCATTATTAGATACATAATCATAAAAATGCTGTTGTCTTCGCACTAAATAAAGTTAATGATGTAATGTTGGATCAATTATCTAGAAAATTCTGTGATTAATTTATTGATCAGTAGCTTCACATTTACTCTTAAGAAATATTTAATTATTAATGTGAGCGAATATTAAATTATTTATCCTTAGTGCTTAAACTTCGTTTTTTGTTTTCTTACTTTAAATTTCAGTGTTACGAAAATACACTTAAAGAGCCAAACTAAAAAAAATTGAACATTCATTTATTGTTTTAAATAAGACTATGCTAATGTTTATAAAAATATGGATTGACGTCTGATATATTTGTGATAGTATTGAATTGAATTGTTCCGATGAATTGAAATATTTTTCAAGGAACAAAGAACATTCAAAATATGTTTCATTAACAAAAACTGATAGGCAAGTTTTCTTCCCTTTACCATTATTACTTTGCATATGATATTTTGGAATGCGGTAATTTTGGTATTACGATGTTAAAAAAAAAGATTTACTTATGTAAAATTAAGATAACCAAAAAAAGATTGATTGTAGATTTTCAAGATTTTAATAAGTTTTTATATGGCTATAAATATTTAGAAAGCTTGAAATAAGATTATCACTTTTGAAAAACTCTATTTTTTCCAGAAGTTAAACTATACATCTAATTCTGCTTTTGAATTTTATCCAAACATATTGAAAACATTGTATGTGTTTCCCTAAATTTAACTAGATAACAGCTAGCCACAAACATTTACTGATTGAGAAAAAAAAGAAACAATCAAGGTTTTTTGCAAAAACAGCTTTTAAAAAACACCACTGACTAATTTATAACTATATGTTTTTATTATAGCCCTTCAAGTCCATTAAATTAGTTTCAGAACATGCACAAACTAAAAATTGTTTTAGATTACATAAACTATAATAAAATTTGCATAAATTTAAAATTGTTCAATATGATATTGTTTAAAAAGGAATGCTTCTAATTTTTTTTAAATATAGATAAAACGCATTCACTAATAGTCACCTTCTAAAAAATAAATTTTAAAAATGTAAATAAAATAGAAATCTTGATACTATTGAAACTATTCTCTTTACTATTACTCTTGAAACTATTTTCAAAAAAGTTTAAAAATGCTTTACACAGAGCTTAAAGACAATTTTAAATCTGTTAAAATAACTGTTGTGCATACAATTATCTAAAAATACATTTAAATAATTTATATTTTAAAATTAAGTTAAATAATTAAAATATGACATTCAAATGCGCATTTTTATATTTAGTCTTTTTTTCTAAAACAGTAATCCGCAATTAATTCTTAATAAAAACAAGCATTTTTACCTTTTAAGTTTTTAAATAGTTAAGATGTTCTTTTTCATTCATGATAAAAAAAAATTAATTATGTCGTAAATTAATCTGTACATTTAATTGAGAAAGATTTATTTTGGATGCTTCAAAGAAAAAAAAAGTTTAAAAATAGCTTTATTAATAGTAATGCGTAAAATATTCGTTCTGAAGAGGTAATTAATATAATTGTGAAAATAATTAATTTCGCTTTAATGCCTCTTTCAAACTTTTTGTATTTATTTTATTATAGTATTGAAATGTAAAATAGTCTTTCAAATAAAGAGAAAAGAGCAGAAACAGTTTTCGATTTTTAATATTATTTTAAGTAAATATATTTTATTTTATTAACGAAGAACTCTTAAAAGCAGCTAAAATATTATTGCATTTATTAAATTATCAGTTATGTTTCCCCTATAACAAACATACATTAACGAAGTATTTACATTAAAGTGGAATTTCTTTTTGATTAATGTATTACATAAAAATTTCACAAAACTAAGTTCAATAAAATAATTTCCTTTTCCAGGATAGTTATATAAGAAATGACATAGAAGTTTATTACCCTGAAAAAATTTTATAAATCTCAAGATAATTGTGAAATATTTTTTTAACATTAAAATATTATCAATTTAATATAGCCAGCTTGTACACAAAACATAAATGGCAGATTGTCTCAGCTTTGTTAAAATTTCAAAGGAACTAAGATTGGCAAACGTGAAATATGCTGCGAATTCTTTTAAATTAAATACTTATCAATGGAATATTCATGAAAATACCCTAAACACCACAGGGTCAAATGTTCTAATTAAAGCAAATATTTATTAAAAATAATAAAAAAATAAAGGTTTTATTTAAAACACATTATGTTTTTAGTATTGCATACTTATTTTTGTATACATTCTAGAGTAAACTTGTAAACAAAATCTTTATTTACTGTAACAAAATTAATAGTGTTAAATTATAATTTATAACAAACAAAAGGGAATATTTTATCGATTGGAATCAAAATTAAATTATTTGAAACAATGTATTTTAGAGATTTACTTTTGGGAAAGAATTTGTATTATGAAATTGGATTTTCTAATTAAGCGTTGACAATAGAAAATAATTGCGAATTATAAGCATTTTTGTTTGAGATACATCGTGATAAAAATATTTCGAAACAAGTCTGTAAGTTTATAAGTTTTTTTGAAGTTTATTTTTTTTAAAACACCCTTCAATATTTTAATCTTGAAATCTTAATGTATTGGTTTTAGCTATGGAAAATTGATTTATTCTTCGGGAACATCCAATTTTGTTTTCATTATGCCTTTCTCTGACTTTGTAAGGCAAGCATTGTTTTAAATTGAACATGCAATAAAATTATAAATATTGAAATAAAATAAACCATATGGATATGTAAAGTTTTTCGGGTACTTTTCTTTTAATTTTCTTCGGAGATAGATAAAACAAATTAAAGCATTAGATATATTTAATGAGAAATGCAAGAAATTTGTATATAATATATATATTTGTTTAAAAATAATTTGTACTAAAGCAATTGATTAGAGATATTAGTATTAAGTGTTAATATCGAACGGTTTCATAAAACAAATATTTATATTAAACATTTTAAAATGAAAAAAAAAAGTTTTCGATCGTTTTTGAGTTGTTGTTTTGAATTAGGAAACAAGTTTTTTAAAAAATCTTCTTAAAAGACGTTTGTTTTCAAAAACAATTTGAAAACTTTTAAAGGTTTATAATTTACATTTCGTTATATCTAGCATATTATACTTAAACAATTAAACTTTTCATGCTTTTTAATAAAGTTTTCCAAACTTTAATTTCTCACATAAATTTTTACATTTGAAAAATGACTTTTAACTTTAAAACTGATTTTAAATAGTTTTAATGCAAATAAAAAAATTATATGTAGAAATAGAAAGGAAAAATTTAAATTTTCTGAAGAATGTTAATACTGTATTTTTTTTTCATTATAACATATAAGTTTGAAACTGTATATAAATTTGAGACAATGAAAAAGAATTATTAGTGAGAAAAAAATTATAGATTATAATGAAGGATCATAGAATTAATGAAGTTTCAAAATGCAACCAAAGGAACAGTTTGTAATAGTTAAGCGCTCTTAGTGGCGTATGATGACATTTTCTTTTATGGATTCCTATGCAATTTTAACCCTGATGATATGCCCCAATTTCCCCAGAAGCTTGTCACAGCATTTATGTGACCCCCTGTTCTATATAAAGTTTTGAAACTTATACATTTCGACAAAAATAGACTAAAAATGCCACTTTAAAAAAAACTGTATCTTGGAGAGAAAACCCGAATGCAGATTTGATTTCAGTAATACGAAATTAGCTAAGACCTTAAATATTAAATAAATTATCCAAAAAACTAAAGAGTTAAGATACTATTTGATTAATCTTGAAAATGGGCAGTTTAACATAAAAAAGTACTTCAAATACATCATGCCAAGAAACTAAAGAGGCAATATATAAGTTGATTAAAAACTTCATTCACTCCTGAAATGCACTAATACACGTTTGGAAAGTCTTGAAAATGGGTGTCTGTTTTTGAGTGCTTAAATTAAATTAACTGATATCTCCAAACTGTATATTATTGATACGATTGCAGTTTTTTAATCAAATATCATTTAAAATCTGCTAAAAAGCCAAACAAAGAAATGTTCTACAATATTAAGTTTACTTTAAATTTATAGTTTAGAATTAACATAAATTATCGAAAGAATATCAGGTTCAGCAGCTATTTTTATTTTAATTAGTATTTTTATTTTAATTTTTCGACAAAATTCAATAAAACGTTTTTTAATTCAAAGATTTGATAGGTAGAAATTAACGTAATAAACGTAAATTAATAATTATAGCATTTACTACATGCTAATTTAAAATAAACTTTCTTTATTGTAACAATACTGTTGACTGACTCCAAAATATAACTTACGGTAATTAAAAAAAAAAATTGAAACACATTTTTAAAATTAATAAGACAAATATATCAAAACTATTTACTTTTTAGGATACTTGTTGTTCTTGTTATCTATAGATATTCTTCTTCGTATAAAATGCTAAAATATAACTTTCACTTCATGTAAAACTGTATCTATATGTAATCTAAGAACTTGACAAATTGAAATTCATACCTTACTTCTTAAATTACATAATTTAACGCATTAATGCAAGCAATTTCAATATAATTATTTCTTTTCTGACACTGCTGTTATTAAACTCATATAATATATTTTAGGGAGATGGTATAAGGAATTTGTCACATTTTTAAAATAATACTTGAATGTTGTACAAGCATTTACTTGTTGGGATAATTTAGTTTGTGTTATTACTATGCTTTCTTTTTATGTTTTATATGCTAAACAAAGCAGCCTTTACTTTCACATAAAACTTTTCTACTGTTTTTTGACAAGGGCTTAGAGCATATATGTCTTTGAGAAATGAAGAAAAAGGAAAAAGTTCTGAAAGCATGTGGACATAAACTATTTGATCGTCAATGTCAAATTTCTACAAAAAAAGAAGAATTGGTTTTCAGAAATCCCACATTGCTGTCAAATAAAATCATATTTTTTTATGATAAAGGAATAAAATAGATTATGTCTTATGGTTCGGAACAATAAAACCTTTGGGTTAAGATTATTTCTCCATCTTTTAACATAAAATCTTCGTCCAACAAAGTTTTACAAATCAATCCTTTCAATCAATATTTCTAGCTTATTCTTAAGAGTTAAAAATTCAAGCATAATAATAAAAATATTTTTTTAATTAAAATCCAAATAATATGGGTTGCATTAACTTTGATAGAAATATATTACTTTATGTGATATAGGGGAGAGTGGGATAGCCCCGCCCACTTAAGGAGTATTGCTTATATTTCTGTATAATATTGAGTAATAATTAATATTTTTGTATGTTTCTATTGTTTTATCATCTAATTAAATAATGCAAAAAGAATAAACCAAAAAAGAATAGTTTAACTTTAAAAAAATAGAAATTTATAAAAACACGTTTTTCAGCTCTTTTCAAAATGTGTCGGGTAGCCCAGCCCAGTTACAAAAATTACGTTTTTTGACTGTTTTTTTCAGGTGTAAATAAAAATGACCAATGTATTGACAATAGATGAACCTCATTTATCATTTCCATCACAAATACTTGAGTATATCACAAATATTTTATCATAAATACTTGAAACTTTGAAAATAATCTTTTTTTTTAATGTAACAATGAATGTCCGATGGCCCATTGACTTGAAAAAATATTCTATACATATGAAATTGACAGTACGTGGAGGTACCCACTGGGCGGGGGAACCCGACACTCCCCTACATTTATTAATCCTTTGACACAGATGGGTCACCAGTGTATGTATTTTTATGCACCTTTAATGTATTTCTTCTGGCACTTTAATTAAAAATGAGTCTAATAGTTACTGAAAAATCTGTTAGATTATCGCAAATACGCTTGTACTAAAATATAATATCCGAAAAAAAAATTAAATTTTTTCCTGACTTATCTTCAAATATTCATCAAAATTTGATTTTGCAAATTAAGGAAATTTCAGCGATGAATATCTGTTTCTCTTAGATCAAAATAACTTCAAATAAGTACAAATTAAAAAAAATTATATTTTTTGGAAGTGGAAGATAATTTTGAAATATACCGTCTTTGGAAGATACCTTTAACGCACAAAAAGACATTGGTATTTCTGGCTGTATTTTCTAACCATAAATTATTAAAATGCTAAATGTAATATCTTTCACTTATTTTGACCTAAACTAATACGAAATAATAAAAAAGAGTATAAAAAATATGTTAAATAACAATTATGCGTTAAAGGGTTAAATTTTGGTTTATTGAAATGCGTGTAAATTCTTTTTTTCCTTTGTATTCCTAATGGATTTTTCTTTCTATATCTTACAATTTGTTTATTACATGAACGTTTTTAATACTGTTTTTAAAAATTTCGGAAATTTGTTAGCATTACTAACTAGTTAAAAAATATACTTTAGTTAGTATTCATTAAGCCTGGTTATAATTTTTTGAAGGAGAGGAAGAAAAAAAATAGATGGAAAGAATTTAGACTGTTATGAAGTAAAGTGCAGAAATAGATAAGGGCAATTATGGATAGTAGATCAATAGTGGTAAAATTAAGTAAAGAAAGGGATATATCATAACAATATCTATCATTCTATGAATTATGAGCTGGAAAATGAGTAAATAGGTAATCGTGACTTTTTATAATAAATCTGTTACGTCTTCTCTCTCCAAGATATATTTCTTATAGTTAATAAATTAATGGTCCTATTATAACAAACTTCACATTGTTTAAAATATATTTTGACGTCTTTCCAATTTTTGTCTTTCCAATTATCTTATAATATGAATATTGTTTTTTTTGGAAAGTAATTTTTTTATATTAAAATTAAAAGGATTTTCTTATACAGAATAAAGATTTTATTGAATCATTTATTGCTTATTTTTGTCTAATACTTTCTGCCATTTTTCTGACAGAAATATGATTCCACGCTCATAAAATTTTTATTCTTTGCTGGCAAAGAAACTAATCCGGGAAAATATTAAACTTTTTATTTTAAGTATAGTTTTTCCATCTAATATTTTTTTAAATACCAGAAAATTAATGTGGAGAACTCTGTTCTTGTTCCCAGTGAAGATGCTTTTCCCAAATATATAAATTTTTGACGTTTGAAAAGTGAATCCCGTCAATGCGATGGCAGAAATTTCTTTCGGTAAGGACACGAGGAACTCTTGCGTCGAGCTTTGAGATTAAACCTTAAGTTTCTCTAATGATCATGAATGATCGGATTCGATAAGTTTATTATCTGGTGATTCCAGAAGTTGCTTTTCACCAGTTTGCTTTAATTATTGTCATTATTGTGTCCTCATCAGCCTAAATTGGCCTTCGCGAACATTAATCGAATTTTGCTAACCACTTTTAGCACTGGCATATAGTAAATGCAATCTTCATACACATTTTCTTCTTAAACAGCAATTTTACTTTTTGATGCTTGAAAAATATAATTTGCCCCAAATTTCGCTTTTTACTTTCCGCGTTGGAAAGTGCACAAAACTTCTCCGTAGAATAGGAAAAACTTCAGCGATGAAGCATTCGAACTTTTTCACAGGAAAGTATTGTTATATCAGTTGTTAAGTGGTCCAAGTAGACGAGTGGTTAACTGCCCCGACTGCGAAACCAATGGTTGCGGATTTGCTTGGATGTTTCTCTCTGTGTGGGATGTGGGAATGTGGCCCACCCTATAAATGGGTATCAGTGGCAGTGTGCTTCCTCCTTGGCTTTGGTCACAAGTTGCTAACGAGTCAACGCAAAATGAGCAACACCTCCGGCATCTATCTTGGCGAATAACGGTAAAAAAAATCAGCTGTCAACATATATAATAATTATGCGACTTTAAGGGAAGGTTGGCTGTGAAGAAATATAATTAAATCCTTTGTTGGAAAGAAGCGAAATTACTTTGCGAACAACTAAATATAAAGTAGATCACATTATTTTGGTCTTGCTTATGATAAAATTCTGAGTTAAAACTCTTATTTCTCCTCTGAACTGAAGTTTTGGTTCAATATTTCTCCTCAAAGAGTTGATTGTAATTGTAAAATTTCCTAGAGTTTATATTTTTATTTGAAAAACAAAACATTTATGCGATGTTTTGAAATGAATTTGCTTATCGAAAATATTTACTTTTGGTGCAAGCTTCATTTTAGCAATGGTTTGTATTATTTGAGTATGTATAAAATGTTCCTTTGTAAATTGTTATTGATGACTTAAAAATAAAACTATCTGATCCCTCATAAATATACTTCAACACAATATTACCAAATTCATATAATTTAAAAGATATTAAAGGATTTAAGTAGAAATATCTGAACACAAAATTGAAAGTACTAGTATTAGTTACAAAAGTTCCCAAATATCATTTTTGAGGGTAAATAATATTATAATGAAAATATTATAAAAATATTATAAAAATTTTTTTGTTTTGAAAAATCCTCTATTTCTTTTATCCTCTATTATCCTACAATGCTTATGCTTTATTATCCTGTAATTCTTATCCTCTATTATCCTACAATGCTATCGCCTTATGTGAAAACTTTCATCTTGGTTCAAATAAAAGTTCTACATTTCAATGTCTACATTTATAATGTCTATTGATTTGTTTTCTGATTCCACTACTTAATTGTTTTAAGTAATTATATAGTTAGGGAAATTTCTGTTTTTGAAACTGACTGGTACACTGAGAAAAGAATTATCCCGTAAATTTACAGTACTGTATGGTAAGAACATTTCTGGTAAAAAATATACTTTTGGTTAGTAAAACCGAAATATACGGTATTAAAACCATTAATTTTATGATCTTGCGTTTATATGGTAACGCTTTATTGAAAATTCTGGTTTTCAAAATTATAATGCCACACAGTTAGTAAAAATACGAGACTTAAAGTAAATTTAATCGAATAAATGTTTTATATGCCATGGTCAAAGATATCATGATAAAGATATCATGTCAAATTTTAACACAGATTAAAAGCAAATTTTTATTGTTAATTTCGCCAAAATAATTACCAAAGCACTACGGTAAAATTACCATGTTTTATAGCTTTCCCACAGAGCCAGAAATACGGTAAATTTTACGATATTCTGGTAATTTTGACAGTAATTCTTTTCTCAGCGCAGAATAATATTTTCCAGAAAATCTAAGAAATAGATTAGATTACTATAGTGTTACGCAATGTTCTATCGTATATTAGTTCCGTAAAAAATGTTTAAAAAAAGCGATATTACTTAGAGAAAAATATACTGACATATAAAAGAAATCTTCTGAAGAAAAACAGCTAGGGAGAATAAAGTAATAACGATAGATTCAATTACAGTTTGTGGTTAACCAGATCCTCTCTTATAGAAAAGAAAATAAGGTTTCCTTTTTTCTATTTTTTTATAATACAAAGATTTTTTTCCTTTCATTTTTTTTTGAGGATTATAATTGTCACTTGTATTAGAGTTAGGATAAGAAATAGATATAAATGATTTTCTAACTTTTGCCTTCAGAAAAGTTTTTGTCATTCATCTACGCACTTGATGTATGCAATTGAAAATATCAATCTCATTAAAAGAGCAGAATAACTATTGTGAAATTTAATTCCTAATGAAAAAGCAATAAATAATTTTTATTCATAACAATTAGCTAAAATTATTCGAAAGGTTACGCAATGGAATATATGGGTTACTAATTGTTATAGTAATATTCATAATTTTTTTTAAGCAGAATTTTATTGAAAAAAATAAATTATAGAAAAAGTATCATATTCTTTTCAATTGTAACCAAATTCAATTAGAACCAAATTTTTTCAATTTCACATGGAGAAACAAAATTCTGGTAAATTACCACACTATAAGGTAAAGACATCTTGGTTAATAAAACCAAGATATATGATATTTAAACCATTCATGTGGTAATTTTTCTGTTCATATGGTAACGGCTTATTGAGAATTCTGGTAGTCTTTATTATCACTCAATTAGTAAGAAAATACAAAAATTAAAAGTATATTTAATCAAATAAATGAATTTTATGCGATTCTCTAAGTTATCAAGATAAAATTACCGCATGTTCTAAAACCATATTTTGTTTCTAATTTCATCAAAATCGTTGACAAAAAGCTTTGGTAAAAATAATCAAGCTCATTTGATGTCCCTGTAGAGACAAAAAGACTGTAAATGTTACTATATTCTGGTAGTTTTGATAACACTTCTTTTCATTTTGAAAAAATACTGCTTTAATTATAACTGTAATTTTATGAATTATTAAAAAGTTCGTTTGGTCATATTATGATAAAACATATCAATATCTAGTTAAACACGTCTTATAAAGCTTAAAATTGCAGTTAGCTTTTTACTTATGAATAAAAAATAGACAAAAAAAACTTGATTAAGGTTATTAGAATTGCTTAGTAAATCACATCTTGGCAAACAAGCATTTTATTTTATTCAAGATATTCTCGTCTCAGTTTTTAAAATTTGATGAAGTTAATTAAATCAGTATCCAATAAAAACGAGGTTAAAATGTTCCATTGAATTTATTTCCATAGCTTTGGGCTATATTCATCCTGTTTCATTAAGAACTCCAAATCTTTCTCGAATTTAGATGAAAGTAGTCTTGTTTAATCAGTCAGCTTAAATATTTATTTTCTGTTCTGCTTCTAGCCTCATGTTTTATTGGAATTGTTGAATTTTCTGTTTCATGAATTGATTATTTTTAACATAGCCCAATACAAGTGTATTTTTTATTCAATTAAAGGTAAAATGGAATAAAATATCATGTAAAAAGTCATGAAAAACAAGTTGTGTAGAAGTATTTTTCGTAATAAATTCATTATATTTTTAAATTAGTTTTATAGCCTGTTTAATCAACTTCTTGTAATACAAATTCGGTATATAAAAGATTGACTCTAATACTAGAAAAGAAAAATTAATATTTTAATCCAGTTTCTTTCTATTACTACAGTAAAGAGACATCTTAATTGAAAGAATTTGAGACAAAATGTGTTGTCTGAAATTATTTCTACATCTGTTCTATAAGTATTAAAACCAGATTTGTAATATTAAGTAATAAGATCTGTAAAATATTTGGAGTCAAATTACGGTACATCATCCGTAAAATCCATTTTACCGTTTGATTTTAAAAGTATTAGCCATTTCGCATTATAAGTATTTACAGGAAATCTATCATTTTGAGCAAATTCTGGGCGATGTAATTTATTTTACAATTGAAATACAATTATAATTCTGCTTAATTTTTGAAGTTATTGTAATTGTTTTGTTCTTAAGGAGTTAAATTTCTTTCCTAAGATGTAAATACTGTGCTCAAAAAAATAAATGTATCTCCCTGAATAACTTTCTAAGTAGATGAGATACTAGGATACAATCCTAGGATTCCTAATGAGATATTAGGATACAATCTTATTGTTAGAGGAGGATGACTCCATATATATGCTAATTATTAAATGCAGATGATATTTTAAGTTACGAAATCAGACACAAAAACGTGCTTTCTTGGAATTAACATACCCTTGTTTCAGCGGATTATGATTTCTCTCTCTCAAAATATGCGGGATAGCAAAAATGTGGGAAACAAGGTCCCAATAGAGAGATAGTGAATAAATAGTAAAGAAAGTAAATAGTAAAGAACTCGATAGTAAAGAAAGCGGTTGAAATTTCGGACCATTAATGTAAATCTTGCCTTTTGCCTTGTTTTGCTTTGTACTGCCTTACGTCAGGAACATTTAATGTGAATTGAAAACTTTTTGAGCACAGTTATAAAATTCCTTTATTCATCAATTCCACGCAGTAAAGATAAGAAATTAATTACTATTAGTTATTATTTATTATTTTTCATAAAAATTATCGAAATTTTTTTTAATTTTAAGGTATGCACATTTTTACATCAGTTTAAGATAATTTAGTTCAATCTATAACTTGAAATTTTAATACCTGCAATACGCAAAGCGAAATTGATTATGGTTGAAAAAAATAATTTATTTTCCAGATTAGAATCTGAATGTTTTAAAGTAATTAATTGCGCTGACTGTATATGTGTATTTGAAAGACATTTCAGAGCGAGACGAATCATATCTTCAAATTGTCGGCATTATCAAAAATATATATAATGAATTTAATGTTAAAGTACCTATCGCATTTATTAGTAAATATGTTTCGTTTTCGCACTGTATAAATCTATTAAAATGCGTATTTGTTATACTTTTCATTAATTTATTGAATAATATTGAAATTATGCCATGTTTAATCCATGATCTTCAAATTAATAAATTCATTTTATAAATTTTTTCTAGTTTACAAATTTTCAGGCTCAAATTTCGGTAAAAAGTATAACACTCAGGGTGACAGTTCTTCTTACTGTAAAATCTTTTTTTACCGTAAAATGTTACATATATATGTATCTGATGTACGATAATATTTACTGTAAAATCATTTAATTACTGTGATTAAATGAATAGTACTGTAAAAATTACAGTATAAAATTTCATGGTGAAAGCGGACTTAACAGTAAAATGGACTTCACAAATGCTACAATCAGGGTGCCAGTAATTTTTACCGTAGTTTGATCAGGAAGTTTCTGCAGTGTTGTAATAGAATATTCACTGAAGTTTTTGCCTTTTGTATTAAATATTTCAGTGTACATCTTTCACGAAAAAATTACATTTTCGTGCGAAATATTATATATTTTTCGAAAATATTATATTTTTTCAAAGATATATTTTTATACTATGTCTTGAATAATTTTCAAATTCAGAAATCCAAATTAGTAGATAATTGAAAGCAATTCCAAAAAATACGTAAAAAACGAGACAAAATCGTAAGAATAAACAAAATAATTTATGTAAACAAAGGATTTCTAAACATTTTTTTTTCTGCAGACATACGATCTCCAGAAACTATTTCGTTATTGCGGATTTTTGTCTCCAGACTTACATTAGAAAAAAGTATTCCTGAAAAAGAAAAACTGTCGTTGTAAAATTAAATATTAAAGTAAAACTTCAGGTAGAAACTGGAAGACTCGAGATACTGGTATTACCTTTCTTTAGATTGATTTCTTCAAGATTAAATTTCGCACGTACTGTAGAAATATTCATATGTTCAAAGAAGTGTTTTTGACAATTTTCATCAGAAGTTTTCTATCCATTTTAATTTGATCTCGTTTCTTTTTCCAAATTCGCGAAGAATTCAAGCGAAATTGCATCAGAAAAATTTTATGAAACACGAAAAATTTCTATTATGTATGCATCGGCGTGAACAGTTTCATTCATTTTATAAATATACTTTAAAATTATTCCCTTCAAATAAAAACACCGCCATTAAGTTAAAATGATTTACAAATTTTCACATGAAATATTATATGATCCTTAGAATTATTGTTATACGTAATCTGGAAATATTTTAATTTTGGTTGACCATCAAATATCTCTGAGATTTCATTATTAAACTATTTCTGATATTTTATAACATGGTTTTATATTTAACATATGATGTATATATGTATTTTTTATTTACATTTGTGTGATGTATGGGACTGACGGGCTGAAGATATTCATGAAAAATAATTATATTAAAGGTATAGTATTCCTTAGTTCTCCAATCAAACTTCAGAAACTTCTTCATTTAAACATTAAGTATTCACTTGCTCAAGGACGTAATTTACACAAGAACAGCCGGATTTTGGACTACCTAAAACATCCTTTTGGAGACAACTTGACCCTTATAAGAAATTGATGTTATTTCAAAGTAAATCATTTTTTAAATGAGGAATATTGCTGAAAATACAACATGTAAAAGTTTTTAGAGGTTTGAAATTATGATATTTTTTTTTATTTATGCAATGACAATATTAAATTATAATGTAATATTGTATTACAGATTATTATTTCGCAAGAATATAAATAATACGAAAATGAAAAAAAAGACATGAAAATAAAAAATGCACATTAGTACACAACGTGTTTTAAAATGCTATGCTCCATCACTATTAGTATAATCGTGTACAGCATATCGGCGTGATAGGAAAGCGACAACCAAAACATCAACAAACTGTTTTCTAGTATTTTTCATATCTAGGGTTCGCTTTATTATGTGCCTTGCGATGCTAAAAGACATGTTTCTTAGATTTTAGGGACTGGATTTTATCAGTTGGGGACTATCTGATGCTGAAGTACTATTTTGTAGTTATTCAACATACACTGGAATGAATTCGCAATCAGTTATTGGGGTGACAAAGGATTAAAGCATTGAGAACAGAAATATCACAAATTTTGTAAATTAATGCAAAGTATCTGTAAGTTTCACCTCTTGTAGAATAATTTCGTAGCATCCTGTCTGTTACGTCAAAATCCTTACTATTGTTGTAATGTGAAAGTGCTTGTTTTTTACTATGTGTCATCGTTCTCAAGCACGTTCACATGAATACTATTCAGAATTATGGTATTTTTTTTTCTTTTGCATGTTACGACAACGAAAAAAAAAAGGAAATTTGGAGGAAAGTTTCCTTTTTTCAATTGTAGTATCCTGTAATGTAATGTTTTTTTTTTACGAAAAAATACTTGTATAAGTTTTACTGAAGCAAAAGCAATAATTTCGCTGCTCTTGAAGTTTAAATGTGGTTCCAAATTAGAGTATTTTTGCTTTTTCCTGGTCGCTACTTTTTGTCCATTTTTCAACTTACACAAATAGAAATTGACATTCGAAAAAATATATTTTGATCTTTATATCAGTTGAAATTAAAGTTATGTGGCTTGAACTTACAATAAATACAATAAATATTCATTATTATTTACTAGACAATAGCTGTTCCCCAACTCTGACAATAACTGTTTCATTACTATCATGTCCAGCATTATAAAAAATGCGACTGCTTATAATCAGCGTGTTTATGGTTTCTTTTAGACACAATAACGAACTTATAATTCAATAGGAAAGTATCTTAGTAAAGTAAGCTATTGTCGTAATCGAATCTAAGATGCAATATAATTTCCCCAAAACTGTTACGCCACATATTTTTTAACACGGCTGATCATTATTTCTGTTCTGCAATTAATCTTCATAAAGTTTGTAGTTCCACAAAAGGAAAAAAAAGACTTAAAACTTCAAAAATGAACGTTTTTATTATGGGGGCACAATGACCCCTTTTGACTATTTTAGTTCAGGCTAATGATTATTTACTTTATTAATCAACGGAAAAGCATTAAATTTTGATGTAGTATACTTAGAAACAATTTAGGAAAAGTAAAAAATTATGAGCTTCGAAGCTCACGTGTTTCGTCAAAAATAATAAAGGGAATAGCAAAAAACAATGAAAATGATCCCTAGTGCGCTTCTAGTGTTAAATGATAATAAATTATGTGACAACTAACAATAAATAATTAAAAATGTATCCTATCTTTAAGAAGCATAAGGAAAAAAATAATTGAGCTATTATGCCAGAAATAGGACAGGAATATTCTTATAAAGGAAATACTCTTAATTACACATTCAAACTATAGGGACTATTTCATATTTATTCATATTTAATTTTTAGATTAATTTCTAATTTATGAGGGATAAAAAAATCATAACTCACAAAATGCTTTAAATGATGTTTGTGATTTGAAATGAAATTAGGTGGAAAGTAACGTGTTATTTAAATATAAAGTTGGAATGCATTAAATATATTTACTTTCAAATCAGCGAAAAATGCATTATCTGCAAAAATTGTAAAATAGATTTTGAAATTTCACAAATTTTAATGTCTCAACATTTTATCATAACTTTTGAAATTCATACTTGCTAACTTTTAGTCTTTTTGAGCATGATTTTTTTAAATAGTAGTAAAGTTACAACATTACTACAGTCATTTGTAGTATATATTTTTAGTTTGTACGAGCTAAAATGAATCATCGTATGACTAACATAATTTTTTGCGTATTTTTAGTTTATTTATATTCAGTTGTGTACAAAATCTTCTTAATTAAAATTATAAATTAAAGAAATAAGCAGGGTGCATATATTTTCATACCACTTTAAGTATATATAATAATATTGCTTGATATGATTAAGTACATAAAAATATTGTGTGAATAAGCTGGTATCTATACGTTTTATTATCGATCCTTTGGATGATAGTGATTGAATTGGAACAATTGGTTGAATTTAATGAAATGGTTTTGGCTTTTTATAAAACTTTGCACTTCTGACTCTTCTGCATAAAAAAATTCCTTTTAGTGAATCATCCCATGAGAAAAAATGGTTAACAGAAAAAAACATTCAGTACAATTTTGTAAGAGATTGAAATTCTGGGAGAGTTCAAGATTTTTGCAGAACAAGATGTTTTTATGGTCTTTAACTACTTCTACTCTCTTATTTCACATTAAAATGATTCTGCGATGGTAGATGGTTTTATTTGTTTTCTGTTCAATGAAATATTTTAACAGTTCTTACTTACTCTTTCACCGCTGATTTTAAATGTGCTATCGGATTCTCCCAACACGCGGCAGCTTTTATTCTGTTTATCCATAATATACTCCGAACTAATTCATTTTAATTTTCACTTGAATTGCTACTAAGCGTTCTCACTTCACTGTTACGTTGGGCGGAGTTGGAAAAAGCGATATTAGCTTTCAGTTTATGATACGATATGCTAAAATCATATGTTTTTTTAAAATATTTGTTAGGTTTCCTTAAAGGAACAGAGAAATATGATATGTATAAACCAGTACGTCCTTCATATGTTTTTATACTTATACAAAACTAAAGATACCATTTTGAAGATGAAAAAAAATGTGTAACTCTGGGAACAAATCAAATTTCAGATTTGGAATCTCGGCAGTTGAATTAGGAATTACAAGTTGTTGGAAGATCAAGGAAGTTACATAAATGGAGCAAACGAAATTGTCCCCTAGTGTTATTTATAAAAGGAATGATTTCTTTGAAATATTAATATCTACTTGAATAAATTCAAGTTAAAATATTTGATTACTTTGAAGGAGTCAAAGAAGAGAATAGTAAATTTTTGCAATGGATATAAATAAATTAATATAGTAATTTTTGTTAAATAGTTTAGAATTTAAATAATAAAGGATTTGATATAAAGCAATGTGATATAACATATATCTTTACTCGCTACATGATGCAGCATAATACACTATAAAAAAAGCATGGAGAAAACTAACAGCACATGATAAAATTTACCGTGTTTCTTTCCTCTATTGAAACACCGAAAAGCTCATAAATTTCTCACCAAAACACTTTGGTAATAATTTTCAAAAAATTAAAAGGAAAATTGGTTTAATAATATGTGATTGAAATTTATAATTTTAAAATTTGATAAATTGATAAAAACATTATATTCGGTCGAATATGCTTTTCAGTTTTGTATTTGTTACTAAATTTGGGGTAATAAGAACTATAGTTTTGAAAACCAGACTTTTCCTTATGAGTTACTATATGAATGAAAAATTTGCCTGGCTAAATACCGTGTAATTCGGTTTTAACTACCAAAATTGTGTTTTTATTATTAGTTTTATCAAAAATATCATGACTACACAGTACGGTAATTTTACCAAAATTTTTTCTCAGTGTAATAGAACTCTAAAAGTAACAAAATTTGACATTTGCCCTCATTTCAGAAAAAAAATTAAAATACACATCTGTATGAGAGACATTTTTTTTCCAAATGATTTCCTTTCCTGCACCGTTTTTGCTGAAATTAATTTTGTATTTGAGAAATTCACCGGATCATTTATAGATACCTGCTAATTTTTTTTGACTTTTTGTAAAGTTTACATTATCAACCCTGACAACTAACTCTGAATATTTTTCATGGGTTTTTGAAAGATCATTTATTTGTACTTTTTTGTCAAAAAATAAAATACTTAGTAGTAGGTAAAAGATTCTGCAAAACTGTTAGTGGGAAAAGTGTTAAGATTACAGCTAGAGACATAAAAAATATTTCTTTCATACTTCCTAAAATATAGATATATTTCCATTTTTAAAGGAAAAAAAATAAAAGAAAACGTTTAGTAAGCTAAGAAATTCATTTTTCAAATTAAAATATAGTAAGTATGATACACAAATACTACTTTATAATCTTCTATCACTTCTATTTCAATATTCTATTGTCAAGTAAAGTTATTAAAAAAAGAAAACTTCCTTGAATAATAGTGCTTTAACTTCATACACAGAGCTCTTAAGTATTAAAGTTCAAAAATAATAATTTATTCTGACAGCTTTGTGTTTAAGCACATTTATTTCCTTACATTTGAAACATTCACGCGTTTATATTTTAAAGTAGAAAAAAAATTTACGCAATAAATTAGGGAATAGTGTCCATTGAGAAATTTAATATGACTCATATATGGCTGAAACCGCATATTAGATAAATTTAAAAATTAAATTAAATGTTTAAATCGTTAAAAAATATAATGGTAAACTATTGAGCTGAAAAGGTTATTAAAAATAATGGTTATTTTTTTTTAATTGAATACGTTGTTCTATTGAATCATTTCAACATAATCTGCAATGACAAACAAGGTTTCTACGCAAAAAAAGAATTACTTATTTTACTCTCTACTTTAACTCTTCTAGAAAACTTTTCCTTAAAATTTCAATTTTTGTTTATTTTGTTATTTTTCGTTGACGTTTTTATTCCCAAATATATCTAAAATCAGTGCAATAAAAATCAGATACTTTAGAAAGCAATGCACCTGTAAGATGTAAGTCTTGTTTAGATGTTTTTCTTTAAGAGTCTAGACCGGACATATATAACAGACGGATAACATAAACAGATGTATGATCTTAGGTGTTCTGTTTTCTTAAAGTTTAAAAATCTTTTTAAATTTAAAAAGTTTTTTCTTCTTGATACAGGATACTTATTTTACTTAGTATCCTGAATCAGTACCAATTGACTCATATTTCATTGAATTTCATATTTCATTGACTATAGATTAATATTCAGAGGAGAAAAATTCTATTTGCTTTGTGCTTCAATGTCTGTGATATGTACTCACACTCATTACAATAATAACAAGATATACTAAATTGGGCAATTTATACACCCAAATCCTAAAATATATAATTGCAACTTTTTGAGAAATGAAACATTACATATTAATAAATTATCAAAGAGATAAGGATGGATTATCTTATATCAGCTTTTCTTTTATTAATGTTCCTTACCCTTATATTTATTATTTAATATGCTCTTTTATTTAATAACAGCACTATTTTTAAGTTCGAGGTTTAGAATGTCAGCAAAGTTTATAATAATTAAAAAAATACTCTAAACGAGACATATAGAATATTCTAATAAAAATTATTTTAAAAATGAAGTGTGTGATAGATGTTTTGTTACCACAAATATCAATCATACGTTGAAAATTAGATTTTATATACTTTAATTCTTAGCGCCATCTTCAAGATGTGGTTTTGAAAAAAAATTTAATTAATTTTTCTTCTTAAAACAGTTTAGTAATCCTTGTTTTTAAATATATTTTTAAATATATAATAGCAGCGCGTTTTAAGCATTTCTAGAAAATTGAGACTTTTAATATTTTTACTTTTTACTTGAAAAACATTCGAATGACAAGCTTCAAAGTGTTAATTTGTTCATTCATATATTAATTAGTAAAATTGTGTACAGGTTTATGATTTTAATAGTTTCATGATTTTTTACTTCTCTCTACATTGAATGTATTTTTTCATGCAAAATATGTTGCGTCATGATTTTATGATTATGTGTCATGATTTATCTAGTTTATTTTACAGAATTTAATATTATCATGTAAATTATTATTAAACAAATGTGATTTAGACATATATGGGATAATGCAATATTGTAAATAAAGCAGTCAAAGTATGAAATATTTTTTAATTTTAAAAACAAAAAGCAATACGTTTTTGAACATTACATTTCCTGTACGATAAAAAAACTTTATTTAAGGAAATAGACAGGATCTTCCTACCAATTTAAAACTCATTGCTGATAGTTTTTTTTTTCAGTAAGAAGTGTTCTGCCTATTTTTCAAAATAGGCTAGATGAAAGTCATGAAATAAATTTGGCTAAATTTAGTATTATAAACGAATAACAAAGAAGGCAAGTTTAATTTTTTATCGAACAAAAAGGTACTTTAAAAGTTTTTTTTAAATTTCTTTCTTGAAAATTTTTAATTTGTCCCATTAAATAATAATTTGACTATTAAAAGATATCAAAGTAAGAGAAACAAAATTAACTGCAAATCAAAAACTGCTGTATATTTTCTTACGTGATATCTTTTAAACGTAATATAATTTTCTAAATAATGTTTGTTTACTTACCTTTAACAAACCTTTTCCTCATAGATGCCTCATAGTAAGTCTTATAAAAATGTTTATTTGATAACTTACCTTTTGAATGTTTTCATCGCTGTTTTACCAGATCAATGTAACATACTATATTTTTAATTTCCGAACTTATGGGACAAAGAGACAAATTACATCAAAGATTAAAATAAAAACTGAAATAAGAATAAAAAATATCGTTAGAATCATTATGATTTTAAGCGTTTTGTCGTATACGTATAAATGGTCTCTCTATTATTGAGCTAACTGAAAGAAAGTTACTGTTTTGTGTCATAATTTACTTTAAACCGCTTAAGTTAAATATTAAATTTTGAGGTTATTTCATCATTTTTATAACATTAATTAAATTTTAGTAAACATTGGGATTAGTAGGGAAAAGCGATTATCCGAATATCCGCGTTTTTGGTATTTATATGCGTAAGTGGAGCTTTCCCCCTACTTCAACGAACGTTCAGCTTTCCTTCCACTAGACTAGATAAAAGGAGAAACCACTTTTACAGCAAACATTCTATCTTTTTTATTAAGCGGGCTTTCTTAAATTGACAGCTTTTTTTTTTTTTTTTCGGTTTTGAAATTAATAAATATTTTGTTTTAAAATTAAAAGTAAATTTTATGACTACTGTATTTTTTCTTCAAACTAATAATTTTTAACCAGATATTTTTATTGAATTTTCCAGGAGAAAGTAATATTTGAAAAAAAAAAAAAAACAAGGAAAATAGTATTGCCGTAGGTATTTCAGGATTACTTTCATTTTGCTACTTTTAAAAATATATATTTAAAAAAATTTATAAATAAAATAATGGATATTATAATTTTTAAACATGATGAAAAATGGCTCAAAATTTGGTAGAAATAACGTTCAAAATTGTTTTTAATTTTGCGCATAACTTATAAATCCTAATAAAATACTTTAATTTTTTTTTTTTAAAAAACAAGGAAATTAAGTTGCATTACATAATAGAATACACATTTAAACTAATGTATATAAATAAAGCATCTTTAAGAATGAAAAATTTTTTGTTAAAAATTTAAAATTTTCTGGATTACAAACTTACTGGTTAATTTTAATGGTTCGTATTTTTTTTTTAAAAAAAGTTAAAAGAAATATAAAAGTTATAACTTGCATTTTTTTAATACAAACTGCCGTTTAATAACTGTGTAAATATTGCAAAGATTTTTTTTTTAATATGAGACATGTTGCCATTGAAAGTACGTTAAATTTAATCAATATAATCAATATTTGATGTGTTTATTTTTGTTTTTTTGTTTTTTCCAATACTACAAATATTTAATAAACATTTAACATTAAATAACACAAAATTAAATTTTCTTAATATTTATAAATAACAAACCACACTTTTAAAAATAAAACAGAAACTAGTCGTAATTAAAATGTTCCCATGTTTTTATACACATTATTTACCTCCCTATTAAAAATGGTAAATAAATATACATCAAAATAAATATTCTAACGGGTGTGCCTTTTATTCAAAAGCAACGCACGCTCCGTTAAGTTCCAAAAGTTTATGAACGAAGTATTATCTTACCCAGAAGCGGCGACAGTCCCTTGATTTCTGAGAGCTGGGGCCAGGAACAGTAAAATACAAAGCATCAACGAAGCAATCATCCCCTCTTTCATTGTAGCTACGCCATGGATGAAGTCCGAATCTCTTGATGTGCCTTGAGAATTAAAGGTCCAGTTCGTGGACCGGCGCGCGCGGTGCAAACTTTTCCTTCTCCTAACTTAGACCAGGTAATGCCGCAGCGCGCCCATTCGCTAGCCTTTTACCCCAGTCCAGATTCCGATGAAGGTCTGCTATCAACTGGGGTAACAGGGAGAACTGGATCGATCTCTCTGAACTGCTCCTGACTCTTTGCTCCAGGTCGACCAGCGCGCCTCCTAAGTTGTCCGATTGCTCAGTCCTCCAGTCCAATCGATTTGAAAATACCCGCGCGCACTCACACCACGCAGTCTTCCGCAGTCCGCACTGCTAGCTGAGATATCCTGGAGTTCGAGAGTAAGAGTCCAGCGCAGCTCTCTCAACTAAGCTTCTTAACTGTCAATGCTTTCCCCCTTCCAATTCGTTTGCATGCTACCTTTGCTACTGAACAACGCTTTAACCACGCCCCCTTTATCATAATAAAGAGAAGAGCGCGAGATTCGAATTTAAGGGTGGAGGTTTCGTTCTTCTCCGTGTCTTTGTCAATTGCTCTTGCTCCTCTTTATCTCTTAAAACTCCTTTACAAATTTCTAAAAAAATATATTAATTAATGGGAGTGTTTGAGATGTTTTAATAGAATTATTTTAATAGAATAAAATATTATGTTATGTATATAAATAATTCTTTTGGTTTTTATTTTTAGATTTTTTCTGAATAATTTTTAAATAAGCAGCATTGGGGCAGGATACCGTTTCCTCACATGGTTTTCTTATATTATGTATACAAGAGTATATACTGAATATAGATAATTCTCTTGGTTTTTGTTTTTAGATTTCCTCAATATTTTTTAAATAAGCAGCATTGGGGTAGAATTCCGTTTCCTCACATTGTTTTCTTATACTATGTATATACGAGTATATTCTGAATATAAATAATTCTCTTGGTTTTTGTTTTCAGATTTTCTGAATAATTTTTAAATAAGCAGCATTGGGGCAGAAATCCGTTTCCTCACATGATTTTCTTATATTATGTATACAAGAGTATATTCTGAATATAAATAATTCTCTTGGTTTTTGTTTTTAGATTTCCTGAATAATTTTTGAATAAACAGCATTTGGGCAGAATTCCGTTTCCTGACATGGTTTTCTTATATTATATATATAAGAGTATATTGTGAATATAAATAATTCTCTTGGTCTTTATTTTTAGATTTCCTGAGTAATTTTTAAATAAGCAGCATTGGGGCAGAATTCCGTTTCCTCACATGTTTTTCTTATATTATGTATTTAAGAGTATATTATGAATATAAGAGTATATTATGAATATAAATAATTCTCTTGGTTTTTGTTTTTAAATTTCCTGAATAATTTTTCAAAAATAAGCAGCATTGGGTCAGAATTCCGTTTCCTTACATGGTTTTCTTATATTATGTATATAGGAGTATATTATGAATATAAATAATTCTCCTGGTTTTCATTTTTAGATTTCCTGAATATTTTTAAATAAGCAGCATTGGGGCAGAATTCCGTTTTCTCACATGGTTTTCTTATATTATGTATATACGAGTATATTCGGAATATAAATAATTCTCTTGGTTTTTGTTTTTAGATTTCCTGAATAATTTTTAAATAAGCAGCGTTGGGGCAGAATTCCGTTTCCTTGCATGGTTTTATTGTATTATGTATATAAGAGTATATTATGAATATAAATAATTCTCCTGGTTTTCATTTTTAGATTTCCTGAATATTTTTAAATAAGCAGCATTGGGGCAGAATTCCGTTTTCTCACATGGTTTTCTTATATTATGTATATACGAGTATATTCTGAATATAAATAATTCTCTTGGTTTTTGTTTTTAGATTTCCTGAATAATTTTTGAATAAACAGCATTGGGGCAGAATTCCGTTTCAACCCATGGTTTTCTTATATTATGTATATAAGAGTATATTATGAATATAAATAATTCTCTTCGTTTTTGTTTTTAGATTTCCTGAATAATTTTTAAATAAGCAGCATTGGGGCAGAATTCCGTTTCCTCACATGGTTTTCTATTATGTATATACGAGTATATTGTGAATGCAAATAATTCTCTTGGTTTTTATATTAAGATTTCCTGAATAATTTCTTTCAGCACTGGGCAGAATTCCTTTCCCTTTTATGGGTTTTCCTATTTTTAAATTATCTCAATAATTTTTAATAAGTAGCATTGGTTTTCTCATATGGTTTTTTATTTTTATATTTCTGGAGAAAAATAAATTATTAGCAGCATTGAACCGAACTCATTTTTCCTAATATGGGGAAAAATTCCGCTTCCTCATATGCTTCTTCTGAATATTTTTTTCAATAATCAGCATTGGGCATAATTCCTTCTTTTCCCATAGAACAAAATTTGTTTCCCTTATATGGTATTTAATTTTTTAAATATTCTGAATAATTTTTTGATAAGCAGCATTGGGCAGAAATATCTTTCCTTCTGCTTTGATTTAATAATAAATGAAGAGGACATAAGCATTAAAAAGTCATATTAATGATCACTACTGACGTTTAACGAAAACATATTTCACGTATCTTAGAAAAATAGAGGGGGAGAGACGTTAAGGAGATAGCGGGCAAATTTATTTTTAATTTATCATATTTTTTATTTTCAAATTTAATTTAAAATTATATTTGTCCAACGTAGCTTAGAAGTAAGATTAAGATAAATATAAATTTATGATAACTAATGGGTTTTACAACCACGTGGGAAACTCCTAATCGGAAAGTCAAAAATAATTTATGATAATTGTACAAAAGTGAACATACAATTTACTAACATAGGGAAAGTCATATTCGGAAAATAAAAGAAATGGTCAGTATAGAATGATACTGCAGAAATTATTAAAAATAATTTTAATACTCCTTCATAATAAAAGCGAATTATTGATTATTAACCTATCCCATCCCTCTAAGAAAGGACGGAATGGAACGTTTTACTTTTACTGTTGTTTAAATTATCTTATAAAACTTATTTTCTCACATACAACAGATTTTGTACTCCACAAAATATGTTTTAAAATAATAAACAAAAATTTATATTATTATGCAAGTTGAATTAAACTGTACACTATACCATATCCCCCAACTACCGAGCAATTTCAGTTGTCTTAAAAATATTTTTGTATTGGTAGCAAATACAACTATCACGCCTCCACGCTTTTTGAGAAATATTTTTTTTTACAGTGGCACCAAGTATGTGCTTATTTTGCCTACGTTTTCTAAGCCTTACATTCAGAGAGCAGGAACAAAGAGGGATTTCATATAAACCTTTGAATAATTTACATATAGTGTTGCGGAAAGTAACTTTAAATCAAAATTCTTTGTTTTGCTAATTTGATTCAAAGTTACTTTCCATATCACTATATATAAATTATTCAAAGGCTTATATGATGCGCCACTATGACCATTACCTCCTACATCAAAAAGCCTCCACACGGGCTTCTATAAGTAGTCCGCGCAGACTGTTTAAAAAGCGAACCAGTTGTGCGCATGAACCCAAAACCTTTTATAAAAGTCATCATCATCATCATCAAAATTTAACTGGGCGCCTGGGGCCGTTAGCGGCCTTTTTCCCATTCATCTTGTATTTAATCTTTAAGGTGGTTCTTTCTGGTAACTGGAATAAGAGGAAATCAAATATTTTGTATTTTAGTTAAAATTATGTCACTACAAAAATGAGCTGCAATCGGCCTGAGGTTTATGTCTTCTCTTAAGTTTTCGAACGTAAAAATTTCGTTGAATCCTGCGGTGTCACAATATTTGGTTTTTTCAAAAAATCTGAAGTTTTGCTTTGCAATGTGGTGATCTAAGAAATCTATGTTGAGGTCGCTATGTATGTTTTTATTGCGGATAAACCATCTTGCTTTTGTTATTTTCCTGAGGATTTTGTTCTGGCATATTTTGAGTTTTTTAAGGAGTGATGTAGAGATGTTGCACCAAGCTGGGGATGCATAAGTCAGGATGGGACGGATCATCGAGATGTAAAGTAAACGTTTAAGTCTTTTATAAAAGTAATTGAGAGAAATGCATCATATATATTTGAGAATTGAATCTGTAGTGGTTGACAAGTGAATAAGGCAAACCAATAATATTCATAAATAAAAAAATTTTAGTCATATATTTGCTACCACTATCTTATTTTAACTAAATTTTATATTAAATGACTCGTTCGGGAAATGGATATCCATTCCTGCCAACTTTTAATCCTTCCAAGGATGATTTTCCCCAGTGGTAGTAAAATGAAATTTAAATTACAATTTTAGGCAGAAACATTCACCATATTTTGAACAAGCTTAAGCGGATTACTGCAACAGCATTACATATTAATATATATATGTCTAATTTTTTTAAAAAATAGTGGTGGATCAAAAATATTATAAATTAAGTTCATAAATGTAAGGAATATATAGAAAGCATACATTTTACTACCACTTCAAATATAGAAATAAAATTTTCCGCCAAATGCGTAAAAGTTGGCAGGTACGGATATCCTTCAGAGTGGTCTGATCGGACTACCTATAAAAAAACCGTGTGGAGGCTCTCAGTTATAGGAGGCGTTGCTATGACATGTCATTCCAATTACCAGAAAGAACCACCTTAAGGATCACAATTCAAGACGAATGGGGAAAAAGGCCACTAACGGCCCCAGGTGCATGATTATGATGATAGCTCTCTCATGGTAAGGCGATAAAAATGTGGGGCATAATTAACAAAAGTTTTATTTCATTAGTTTTTAATTGTCTACCACTGAAAATATTTTTCTAAAGCCGTAGCCCCTTGCTAATGTAATCAAATCTTCAAAAATTAAAATATTTTTTTTCTATCACTGCTTCTAAGTAATTTTAACAGATATGGTAAAGTTCATGTTCTTAACAGGTTCACGCCGGGGTGACCCACCGGTGGGTCACGCTAGATTGTTTTATCTTGGCAGCGCACCGAAGTAAAAACTGGTAACAATAAATTTCCCTTTTTAGTTTTTTTTCGGGAATAATAAAAATCCATAATTACCAATTGTTTTTAACGGATGCAATTTTTATATTGAATTGCTTCTTCGCCGTGATAAATTTCCTTACAGTGAGTTGTTATTGTTGAGAATAGATTAACTCCTCCCGAATATTATCTAATATTGAAATAGTTCTTCTACCAGTATTTTCTCTTTTCCCGTATCAGTATTTTCACTTTTCCCGGCGTGAACGTGTAAAACATAAACAAAACTACCAAAAGTTCTTAATTTATTAGTTAATATATTAATTCATTATCTATTTGTCTACCACTCAATAAATTATTTTTTTTAAAACTGAAGTAGTTGGTAGCTTTTGTTAATATAATAAAATCTTTATAAATTTAAAAAAAAACTAAATCACTGCATATAAATAATTTTATTACACTTAGCAAAGTTCATGTTCTTTTAAATTCCGTTAGAATTTATTTTTTTAAATATTCTAGCTCTTTTAAAATTCTGTTACTCTATTCTGTTGCTAGTAATGACTAATATACTTTGCAAAAACCTTAAATATAGAAGAATAGGTTTATAATCTCGCAAAAAGTTTATCGCGTCTGATATTTTCAGGAGTATAACTGACGCAAATAAGAGAATAAGAAAAAAAAACTTTTAATAAAATTATTTCATTTCCTGCTGGCTATCTGAAGGAATATATTGCACATAGCTCTCACCATAAATCACTCCTTATCACTGTAAGCGTAGTAATACCACAAAGAGACAATGTCACATGTAGACAACTTATCTCAAAGGGATATAAAATACGTGTAAAAACTTGTAAGAATTTGAAAAACTTGCTCATTTCTGTTTTTTTTTCCTCCCTATATTATCAATATCTGTCGCTTTATATCTAAGTTTAAAGAAAGTATTTGTAAAATTTCTTATGAGCAAATATATAAAGAGTTTTCTAAGATTCAATCGACAAATTCATCGGAGGGATAGAATAGTGCAAAAGGGTTAAAACTTACCAAAGAATATGGGGTCACAAAGATTGGGGGCGGTATGTTGAACGAACACAATAATGCTCTGAATCTAGCGAAGAATCTCAGAACGCAAATTGTCGTCGTTTTAGTAGAGATCAAAAGTACACCTGGTATATTCGCACTTTTTTTGGAATTGTTTTTACTTCGTTGTTGACTGTGCAATGATGTAAGTAGACGTCAATTCTCACAATTCTTCTCATAATTAATAAAATATTTTTTGTTGCTAGTACATTTGTAATTTCTTTTGGCTTGGTTCTGTGTTTATCGCTACTTTCAATATTTCCGCGTGATTTGCCACTTTATGCTCTGCTCTATCCTTTTAATTGCTTTCATTAAGCTTTTAAATTTATCGGTAGAATTTTAAACCATTGTTTGCGAAAAATTTTTTTTGTAATGCATGAGTCAAGGGAAATATATCTTTCTTTCTGTCTTGTTAATAAAAATGGAAATTAAAAAAAAATTCTGAAAACACGTTTTTTTTTTTTTTTTTTTTTTTTTTTTTTTTTTTTTTTTTGAGCTGCCTGAAAATACTCTCATAAAATTTGTGCAGTGATAAATTATATCAAAACTTGTTAGGAAACCAGAAAAAATTAAATGGTGGTAAATAGTTCATTCTCAAAAATATAGTATACTTATAATAGCAATACTTATAATTGCAAAATTGCGAAAGTTCTTAAAATCAGAAATATTTAACTTATAAACATGCTACTACTGTTAAAAAATTATTGTTTTCCAAATTTAATTAAATATTGTTGGTAAAAAAATAATTCACCATAATCATACTCAGAAACTCATTATTTCGCTTTTTTATTATAAATCGAGATGGTACATAGTTCGTACACACGTCGAGAACAATAAAATAACAAAAATAACAAAAAATAACAATCAATTGCTATCAAGTTCGATATAAAGAAGTTGAAAATTTCGTATTATTAGCTTCCACTCTCGAATTAAAATTTCATATATATATATATATATATATAAATATATATATATATAAACTGCTGTTTGTAGAAAATGCAACACCATGAAGGAATCATCAGAATCAAATGAAATTCGCAGCAAATGTCAATTATAGGATATTATGCAAATTAATAAAGTTTCAGAGCCATCGCGCGTGCGTGGCGCGCGCAGCGCCCTCTGAATTGATGCTGAAAGCGTATAAATAAAGTGCTGTAGCGGGACGTTGAAAATAGTCTATGATTATTTGTTAGTGGCAAACGTTTAGTGAGACCTGAGTATGCCTCCACGACGGAAGAATAAGAAATTCAAGCAACTTACGGAGTTTGAACGAGGGAGGATAATCGGCCTTCGAGAAGGAGGATTTTCCTATCGCGCAATAGCAGCTCGTATGCAGCGGAACAGTTCCACAGTGATGCGAGTTTGGAAGCAGTGGACCGACGAGCACCGAACAACTCGAAAAACAGGCACTGGACGACAGAAAGTGACGTCAGAGCGCGATAATCGACACCTGCTCCGCATGGCGGTGAATGATCGCACAGCTTCCTCCAGGCAGCTGGCAGCACATTGGTCTACTGCTACAGGTGTACAATTGTCGGCTTCGTCAATTCGTCGTCGTCTGCTGCGCCGTGGATTGCGTGCAAGGGTGCCATTATACAGGATTCCCCTCACGGCGGATCATCGACGGCTGCGTCGGCAGTGGGCTCTTGAGCACAGAGACTGGCGAGCTGATTGGCACCAAGTTGTCTTTTCAGATGAATCACGCTTCAATTTGTGGACCCATGATGGCCGTGTTCGTGTTAGACGTTATGCCGGTCAACGCTGCCTTCCTGAGTGTATTATTGAACGACATAGTGGTCGAACACCCGGATTTATGGTCTGGGGTGCGATTTCGTATCATGGACGATCCAATTTGATACGAATTGAGGGTAATCTCAATAGCAACAGATACGTCCATGAAGTGCTACAGCCCGAAGTCGTTCCTTTCCTTCAAGGCATCCCTGGAGCTATCTTTCAGCAGGGTAATGCACGCCCACATGTTGCGCGGACTGTTAGAGACTTCTGTTCAGCACAACGCATGCAACTTCTTCCTTGGCCTGCTTATTCGCCGGATATGTCGCCTATTGAGCACGTGTGGGATATGGTTGGTCGGCGTCTCACTCGTGATCCGCGTCCTGCAGTTTCCAAAGACGAACTTTGGTTGCGCATACAAGCGATATGGAATTCTCTTCCTCAAGCAGATATTCAACATCTGTTTGACTCCATGCCACGTCGTATAGCAGCACTTATTGCAGCGCGTGGTGGCTGCACCAAATACTGATTTCGGACGCTTAATTTGTTTCTTTTGTTTTGAAAATTTCATCATTTATTTGTATCAGTACAAGTCGTTTCTGCATTAAATTTCATTTGATTCTGATGATTCTTTCATGGTGTTGCATTTTCTACAAACAGCAGTTTATATATATATATATATATATATATATATATATAAATATATATATATATATATATATATATATATATATATATATATATATATATATATATATATATATATATATATATATATATATATATATTTGTATTTGTGACGCCCGGTGGCTAAACGGAAGCGCCTCGCGCTGTCGTGCGACGGGTCCCTGGTTCGATCCTCGGGCCGGGCTAGGCCCTCGGGCCGGGCTTTCATCCCTTCAGTGGGTTTAGTTCCAGCTTTCAGTGGGCACAGTAGGCCTTGGCCCTCTATGGGCTGTCGCGCCACTGAATTTAGTTTTAGTTTATATATATATATATATATATATATATAAACACAACTCAGCGGCGCGACAGCCCTTGAGGGCCAAGGCCTACTGTGCCCATCTCAGTTTTCTTGACCTTGGGCTCTGGGGTCCAGAAGCAGATGTTCCGGTCAGGTTGTCAGCCGAACGCGGAACCCCCAGTGTTTAATTCCCGAGCATGCTTGGTACTCATTTATCGACCCACTGAAGGGATGAAAGGCTGAATATATATATATATATATATATATATATATATATATATATATATATATATATATATATATATATATATATATATATATATATACATATATATATATATATATATATATGTATATATATATGTATAGAGAGAGAGAGAGAGTGAGAGAGAGAGTTAAAAGCAGCACAACTGTTTTGGTTGCAATTATGATCTTCAACTCGACGTTTAATTCAATCCAATCCTCATAATTATGAACATTTTAACTGACAATATTTATCTTTTTTAAAAAAATCATTTTATGCAATGGTAAATAAACGTATTGCTTATTCAAAACAATATATTTTAAATACTCTCTTAGGGCTTAAAATCTATTAATTTGCCACATTGAAGATCTGATAAATATTCCACTTAATTAATTAGTTGAAATAATTCAGTCAATTCATCTATTGCAATCTTCCTTTGTTCGAAAGATAAGCACTCACCAGGCACGTTCTATGATAGAGATTTATGGCTTCTTTGGAGTAGCATTTCTATAATAATTGTATAAATTCTCGATAAAGGGAAGCGGAAATTGAATTGCTTGGGCAAAGTCCAAAATTTTCATTCATAGTTCACTTATGTATCAAAATGAAATAAAAAAATGTTACATATATTGAGTGGAGATAGATAATAGACACAAATATAGATAATTTTTGAATTTACTTTTTTAATTTAATTTGTTTCATCAACAAGAATATGTATTAATAGGTGAAGCAAGAAAGATAATTAATAAATAATTAATAAATAATATATTTTACGACTGCATTCAAATATATATTATGACTACATATAAAAAAGATATTTTATGTCTTTTAGAAAAACAAGAACAAGAGGTTGAAAGTTTGAAACTCGAAACTCTTATTTACTTTTAAGCAAATAGATTGAATATTTCTTTTTCTTCAATTTGAAGTATATATTCAAATTGCTTCTTTTTTTTACAAGATGTTCTGAGAAAATCCAAAACTTACAGTTACTAACATTATTTTATTTAATACCAAACGTTAATCTAATTACAAAGCGTGTAGGTTGCGTAGTAGATGAAAGATTATATATATATTTTTTTAAGGAAAAGGTGATTTCTTAACACAAAAAAAACTTGTTTTTCTAGTATTTAACTGTGCAGCATTAATTTGTTTTACCACATCTTTAATGGTTACATAAGCAATTAGATTAATGTTTGCAAAAGTAATCTAATAAAATTTCAGAGAGGTAAGTAGAATAATGTTATTAACAATTGCATCTGATAACAGACTTTGATAGATTTTAAAGTATTCCAAATGCATTTGGTAACTTACAATTTACAAGCTATCTTAAAATCCTTTTATTTGGCAGCAGATTTCAACTACAAAATTGCGAATATTAGGAAGCGAATTGTTTAAATAGGGGTTAAAGATTTATAAATTCTAACAGATGGATGCTGGTGGATTAAAAATAAAAGCTTATATGTACTTCCAATTATCTATGTCTATACTTTAATTCTCAATGCACATGCTTTCGCTTCAGGTCAATTTTAGGACTTTCATCCAGTCATCTTTTCGACTAAATTAGTATTCCTATGAAACTGGGAAAATTAAAATTTAGTGACAATTTGGTTTAAGAACGTCGAATATCAGTTAGTATTAGCTTTCACTGTGGAGTTGATATTTCAAGTCTATAGTCTCTGTATTCATATATATTTACGAAGAATTAGTCCAATGTTCTGGGGTTGCGAACATAATTATATATATATATTTCTTATATTACGTTATTATATTTTTAACTTTTTCCTGGTTTGTACGAGTTCCACGTATGTGAGCTATCTCGTCCTAGGTCCTTGCAGATATTGAAAAAATGTTAAAAATTATTATAGATTAATGCAAACAATAGCAGGAATTAATTTTTTAAAACTGGCCTGATATATAGTATTTTAATTGTTCTCATATAAATATTTTCTCATACAAATATTTATTCATATAAATATTTCGTCATATAACTAGGATCCATTTGATCTGTTAAAATGTATAAATTCGGTCTACTATTCATTTGCTGAGATTAGATTTAAGTTAAAACATTAACAGATACATGACGCTTTTACAATATTAAGAACTATTTAATACGCAATACTCCAAATTTAAAATTAGATTTAAATTTTTATTTTTTAAGATTTTGACTGCTTCACAATTAAGAGAGGAACCTTTTCATAAATACTGCTTGTTAAAAAAGGTACTGAAATTAGAAATTTTTTCCCTATTCATTATAATTGTGTATTTCAAATTCAAAACTCTGTCTCTTTTTTAATTGATTTTCTTTTAAATGTAAAAAAAAAAAAACTTTTCCATTAATTAAATACAGTAAACCTTGGCATATTCTATGAATTACATGCATTTGAAAATCGCGTTTTGTGATCAAACTGGTCGAATCCTGCAGACGATCAAGTTGCGAAACCAGCTATTTTCATAATCGTTAAATGTCGCTTTTGATCAAGAGTTTAGGCTTTACTTGTGGTTTACAGTTATTGTGTCATTACAATTGCGACAGTACACAAAATGTTTATTTGGGTTTCATTTGTTTCCTTCTACCATCGTACTTTGTGAAGGGCCATCTATCCTCAAAATTGTGAACTATTTTTTGCGAATGAAACCTCGCCCGTGGTCTAAACAACAAATACCTGAAGCATGATTTGGATCAGTTAAGTAGAATCGGAGTTATAAGGCTTGAAGTACTGACAGTGTAAATTTGACCCCCGGAAAAATCTCTTTTCAGAAAAGATAAATTTTTAAAGGTTTATTATTATCCTCTTTACCATAAATCGGTAAATTTCTAAATGTTCTGAAAGTTTATATGTGATTCAAAAACAGATTTAAGAGATATTATTTGTCAGATTATTCTTAAATTTAGTTCTCTAATTTCTTAAATGAAGCTTATACAGTTAATTAATAACTAAATGGTTTATGCATATTGAGTTTAATGAAACCTCATTATATGTCTGTAAAGATGAGAAAAAAAGTATTGAAAGTTGTAATTGTTACACTGCAAAAAAATATGTACAATCCACCTAATTATATTTTTGGAATTTCTCACCGAAGCCCTTCACAATTACTTATTTTTCAATTAGTTTTCGATATAGTTTATGCTATTTGGATTCCTCTTTTACAATTGATTACGCCATTAAAAATGTTGCATACCATTACGAAAAATTTGCTTTGAAAGAAGTTATATTAAACAATGTTCAATGTTCAGTTCGTTTTTACATAAATAAACTGCTATAAAGAGCAAATGTTTGTTCTAGTATTTATTCCTGCGTAATATTCCTAAAAGCTAATTTAGTATTTCAAAGAAAAATAATATCCGATCTTAAAAATAAAGAAAACAGACATTTTTGTATAAATTATACGAATGTTTAATCTATTTGTCTTTGTATTTATTTAAATTATCTAAACAAATTGGAGATTCAAAATAACATAAACTATTCTTTAAATACACTGAATAGTAACTTCAAATATTAAAGAAATACTTCCGTTAAAAGTCCAATGTTTACTTTTTTCGAGGCCGATTTTCTCAAGAAGAAAGGTAATTGAAAAAGAGGAAAGGCGATTAAAGATTAGAGTTAATTTTCTTTAATTTCGCCAAACGGCAAGAAATGTTATATGCATTGCAACCACCCATGAGATAAACATTAAGGCATATATTTGTTACTCCGAGTGGATATTTGTTCCAATCACCTAACACAATAGCTTTAAAAAAAGCTATTACTTATTAAAACTTTTTAAAACATAGAAAGATTCTAGGAAATCTAGTTCGGCTAAATCATTCATCACTGCACTTCATCTACCGATCTTGATGTCCAGGAATCATTTTGCAATTTGTGGGAATCATTCCTCTAGCTCCACCTTCTTGAGCTCAGAAATAACTGACACTCAGATTGCTTTTCAACGCAAATCGGACAACCAAACAGTGTATTCTTTTTTCCCCACTGACTTTGCTTTTTCACCTGTTGTTATACATTGTGTTATTCTAGCTAGTTAAATATATTTTTAATTTAAAATCTAACTTTTCTAAATCACTTAATTTGCTTTATCGTCTGCTATTATAAATTCTGTTATTCTAGCTAAATAAATATAATCTTGAAATTAAAGACTGATACTGCTTTAGCATTTACTTAGCTTTATCGTCTGCTATTATTCATTATGTTTTTCTATTAAGTTAGAAATAATTCTTATTCAAAAACTGAAGTTTTTTTTATCTCTTGTTTAGCTTTATTATCTACTAATATATAATTTGTTATTTTAGATAGTTCAATATACTCACGCATGCCACCTACTACGCTTTTTGAATAATATTTTTTGGAGTGATAGATATTTAAAAACCAAAGCTTTCAGAATTTTTGATAATTTTGTCAGCATTTTAAAAGCCTCACCGTGAGTGAGCCGGAGCAAAGTGGTGTTGCATATGAAATTTTTAATCTTCTACATGTAGATATGTGGGAAATAAGTCAAAATTTTTAATACATGAAAGCATCAACGTAGCTGCCACTAGAATAAATTTCCGAAAAAAGTGCACGAAATTGGCATCCCTGTACTTTTAATTTAGAGACTGGTATTTTAATTTAAAACACAGTCAACTGTACTTGAAAGAAAAAAAATTCAGACTGTGCTACACAATAAAATAAATTAAGCAGAGTTTAATTTACTGTATAATTATAACATTATACAGGGGTGTTAGTAAATAATAAAAGGGAATACAGTTATAAAAAAATCATTTTATTTCTTGTTTGTTTCACAAAGTATACATAACCCTTATTATAAGGACTTACTAAAAACGATTTGATAGCGCAAGAAACAGTCTGGATTTAAAAAGTCTTGGTACCCAGGGTTATTTTTTCAGAAAATAAGTTAGTTACGAAATGGTTTTGCTATCGGTGTTTTTTATATATTTTCCTGGTTCTTGGGTTGGGTGAATAAGAAGATCTTTGCTCTTCGCTTTTATCCTCTGTGCTGTAAGGTGGAGTTAGTTTGAAGATGGTGATTTGAAGATGAGGTGATGTAAAAGTGAAAGAGTACATGACGTTCACGAAGAAATTTTAAGCTAATTCAATGCAGGAATCAAAGTACAGAATTTTGTAGCTTCATTTCGCTTCGCGTTTATTTTCCTGGTTAAACGTTAACTTATACTGTATCAAATATCTAGCAATTGAGGCCGATTGCGGCCCTTTTCCCATTCATCTTCAGTTTGATCTTTGTGGTGATTCAATGAGGTTGTGGAATGCAAATGAAGTAAAGGAGTATTCGTGTTGATAATTGAGGTTCTGACTGTATAATTATATGCAGTAGGGTGATAAGACTATATTGTAAAAGCATGAACTTTAGCTAAGCTGATATGATGAAAATGATGTTCTGTGTATGCCATTGATGTGGGGAATATGAAGCATCACTGCAATAGTATGCTGCTATTGGTCTGATGTTCTTGTCTTCAGTTAAATTTTCAAATAGGAATATTTCATTGAAATTTGCTGTAGAGCAAGAGGTGGCTTTTTCGTAAAATTTTTTAGTTAATTTGGCTATATGTTTCTCTATTGCATTTATTTTGAGGTCTTGGTGTATTGTATCATTTCTTGCGAACCATCTCGAATTTGCTATCCTTTTTGAAATGTCATTCTGGCAGACTAATAATTTATTTAGCTGAGTTTGTGTTATATTTGTAATGACTGTTGAAGCATATGTAAGAATTGCTTGCTTTATTTATTAAAACTGGGTACCTGGGCCGCGCAGCGTCCCCTACCCCATACCATAACTTACATTGAGTTAAAACATATCATATGTAAGAATGGGGCGGATCATGGATACTGGGAGCAATCTTTTGAGTTATTTTCCTGGTCTTTCTTTCTTTCTTTAAAACAAATTGGGTGCCTGGGCCGCGTAGCGACCCATAACCAATACATCATGAAAATGGTATACAGTGTATGAAAACATTTTGTATTATGCATCATTATGGTGGCCAATAGCTATTTTCCTGGTGACAAACAGAAATGCTCTTATCACTATAAAACTTTGATTTAAAACGGTTTTTATCTCTCGTGAATTGTTTAATAAGTTTTCTTAAAATATGGGGAGATTTTTATTGTGCATTATCTAATCTATATCGCTTTGTTTCTTCCAACATCAATGATCACCGTTTAAAGCAAATTAAATGATAAATAATTAGTGAAAATAGCATTTAAAGCTACAGTAACTTTCGAAGAAATTGAAGTTACGAAAAATAAACTCAATTTTGAAACTAAAAACAGCTTTGAAGCATGTCAAATTTCATTTTGGTAGTTAAACAGGGCTCCCACTATCTGGAAAAAATTAAGTAGTGGTTACTAAGATTTTTTTAGGCTACTGAAAAATACTTAAAATCTTAAATTTTTGAATTTCAGAATTATTGCAGAAGTATTTTTGCAGCTATCTATATTTCTTTTAAATTAAAAATTCATTGGAAGTTAAAACATCTAGATTTATATCACTTTTTTCATCACTTTAAAAGGAATTCTCCAGGCAGTGGTAACCCAGTTAAATTTCTACATACAGTTGTGTGGTCTTCATGGTATTTTAAACCAATCGAGTATAACATTTAGAAAATTCGAAAAATTTGAAACTAGAAATTCAATATTATTTTTTTTTCTAACACTATGCTACTCATTTGTTCATTTTTCTAACCCCCTTCGTAATTTAAAATTTTTAAATTTTACTGTTTTTTTTTGCATAGAAAAGCAAAATGAAATACAAAATAATGTAAATCAAAAAGTTAGTAAAAATTCCCGATAAACTGCACTTGAAACTGCAATATTGGATTTCGATCATAACCAAAAATGGTCCTCCCAGCATGCCGAATTTCAACGTGGTAGTTCCAATTCAGGTTGCAGGGTCAGGTTTCAATTCAGGTTGCAAACATGGTATTTCTCATTTCATGTTTAGAAGTTAATAAATCTGGAGCAAATTATCAAGCGTTATTTTTTTCAATTCCATTGTACTCTCTATACTTTTTCTGTGAACTTTCTTATTTACAGGTTTCAAAGCTTAATAGTTTTTAAGAGGAAAAAGAAATGTAACGCAAAAAAATGAACACAGGAAACATAGCTGCTGCTTTTCTGATATTTTTTAACAACTTGAACGACTAACATTTTTATTTATTTAGAACGACCTTTGTGATCACTTTGACCTCAATTACAAAATAAGTATAAATATTTGATTTTTTTTATTTAAATAACATTATACAAATTTGAAGTTTTAAAAGGTTGATTTTAACAATTTTAATAATCTGCAGTATTTTTAAGGGTATTATTTTATATATAAAAAACAATTCCTTTATTTTCAGAAAAAAATAAAATCATAAAACAATTGCATACCCTTATAAAAATTATGACCTAATTTGAAATAAAGGTTATTAAAGAAAATTTCTTAACACTTTCCACATGAAGATTTGAAGCAAGAGGGACATTTTTGTTTTGCGTCGGCAGAAAAAACATTGACAGCGTTAATTACTAGCAGTTTCAGAAAAGTCAAAGGGTGGGGGAGCAAGCAGATAGTTTCGTTGCCCAGAAATGTACAATTCAATTCACAACAATCTCAATTCATTGACAATACTCAAAATGATGGACTATCAAGAACTTGTATAAAATAACACGCTTGAACCCGTTTTGTCCCGACTTAATATGTTGAAATGATACAAGAAGTGGTTTTATGGAAAAGGTGGTATAATATATTATCGAAATTAATTGGTTTTTTTACTGTTAGAGCATTCTTAAAATCTTTGATAGATCAAAAAGTACTTGCTCCTTTTAATTCTAGATCTAGTCAGAAATAACTAAATCATTGTGGTATCTGAGAATCTATTAATTCACCCAGATAAATAAAAATTCTGAAAAAAGTTTCCCACCACAAAGAATGTCTTTGAAAATAGGAACTGTCCTAAATATATGACGCTGGGCGTTAACCGGTTAACACGTTGAACGCCACGCTAATTTTACATGACTTGCCCATCAGTCCACGGTAAGTAACTGCAACTAAATTTGCAAACATTAGACGGATTTTGCTATTCTTTTAGAATGTTTATCATGACATATCTGTTCGTTCGTTCGTTGTAGTGGAACTGAGCGTCTGAGGCCTTACGGTTCTTTCATGACATATCTGACAAAAGTGGTGAATTAAGTAAGCCGACGAATTGTTTGAAAATCGTGGTGGATAAAAATCTACTAAATTTTACTTATTAAACCAAGAATCACGATAATTAAGTAAATCTTGAAGAAATTTTCTGCAATTTCATAAAAGAGTGTAAATTTTATAGTTCTATATCATGTTATACGCTGTCAGCCAGCTGTTTTTCGCGGCCTATGTGAAAGGTCTGTGTCAGCAAGCGGTGGCAGAAGCAGTCTAAATGTAATTTCAGTATCAGTCATCGGTGGTTGACGCGGACTAAGTGTAATTTCAGTGTCAGCCACCAGTGGCTGACGCGGCGCTCAACGCGTTAAAAAATTCAAAAAAATTGACAAAACACTAAATAATTCTGAATTGTTCATGTCTGAAATTCTGAATTGTTCACGTCGTTTAAAATTCGTTTTATACTGATGGAGCTCACCCCCGCTAAAAAACTTATGCGCTGAAAGACTTTTTCTTGGAAATATTTAGGAAATAAATTATGTTAACGTTTCCAAAGTCACGTATGATACTCAAGAAGCCGATTTTTTTTCAGTTTGCATTGATATATTATTATGTCTTTTAATCTTGTACTGGAATATGTAAAAAAAATGCAAGGTAAATGTAGCTTTGTTAATTGGTGGGATTTTTCTATAATTTAAACATATTGTAACAGCTATGGAAATTCCTTTTGCTCGTAAAGAAAACGCAGATTATTATGAAGTAAAAAATGTCCTTTGAAACACTTCTCTTTTACATAGTAAGGTATATATTAGTTATAAAACAACATGTCTTCCAAGCTACTTCTGTCTTTATCTTTTTTTGGATTTGTCAAATTGTTAAAAAAAAAATTGTCTATAATTCAAATTTAACAGTCATAATTATCCATGTACTAAATAAAATATCAACTTGAGTAACTTTTTACAGCAATTTTATTTATTTATTTCTTTTGCTATAAAATACAAAATAGAATATTTTACAGAAATCTTCCCCTTCTCGGATGGTTGGACAAGTTAGTCGCTTTTGGTTTCATCGCTTTGTAACGCCGATTGAGAGCTTACATCATGAAGTGACCTGAATAAAAACAAATTGAGAGTTTTGTAAACATTTATGAAAGCAGGAGAGCAGTAGTGAGCTGGATTTCATTTATGGAAAAAAACTTATACTGTATCTAGGCTGGAGCATGCTTGAATAAAAAAAAATATAAGCAATGGGGGAGAAACAGTGTGCTACATGCAAGTAATACATTCAAATTTCTATAGAGATTATTTTGACCGCAATGGTTGTTCTTAGTAAATCGTCATTTTAAGTGCTCATTATACATTCCAATTAAATTTTACTCTAATGGTTTTGAAGATCTAAGAGAGTTAGAGAAGGTCGCGAAAATCAAGTAACTTGGTATAATTATTTTAGGACTCAGATCCTAAAAAAAGTTGATCTGTGGTCAAACTGACCCCTCCGGTAGTTCTGGTATTAGCATAGATTGATTTTTAGGAGGGTAAAATTTAATACTATTAAACATATGTTTATTATATTTCACTTTTAAAATTTTATCTTGTAAACTCGGCATCGACTAAGAGTTCACGATAAGTACCACAAACAAATGGATAATACTTTGCATGTATTCTGCCGGGGTCTGAATGGTCCTTAGAAACGCTCTATTGGTAAGTAAATGCGCATTTTTTGATTTTGCAAAATTACAAGTTTCGTGAAGATTCATTTTAGAAATGGAATCTGTGACCACTGTCAACGCCTCCTATAACTGAAAGCCTCCACACGGTTTTTTACAGGTAGTCCGATCTGACCACTGTGAAGGATATCCACTTACCGAACGAGTCATTTAATACAGAATATAGTTAAAATAAGAAAGTGGTAGCAAATATATGACTAAAAATTTATTTTATTTATGAATATTATTGATTTGCCTTATTCATTTGTCAACCACTACAGATTCAATTCTCAAATATATAAGATAAATTTCTCTCAATTACTTTTATAAAAGGTTTTGGATTCATGCGCAAAACTGGTTCACTTTTTAAACAGACTGCGTGGACTACTTATAAAAGACCGTGTGGAGGCTTCTTGATGTAGGAGGTGATGCCACTGTGCACTTTTTCTGACAAATTTTAAAATTGCATTAGATTTAGCGAGCGAAAAGAAACCCGGATACTGAATTTCCATAACCTACAACAAATACGAAATTCCCATAGATTAAGTAATATTTTTCCTAGTTATGGCAAACGAATTGTATTACTTCCTCTGTCCGAAAACAGTTTCTAAATTTGAATACCTTTGAGCCAATTATTGATACTGATAAATTTATAGTTTTATTTTAAAATATTTTTCAGACATTTCAGGGTGTTATGTTGTTGTTGGTGCCAAGCATTCCCTCCTTAAATCAGTCACGAATTATCTTAAAAAATCCACGGTTAGCCCGCTCTTAAGGTATGCCTATTTTGTAAGCACTCCTCCCCCATCAATAACGTAAAACAAGCTTCTACCTAATGAATCGTGAATTCATTAGTAGTATAATTTCACTTGCATTGATCTGCTAAACTGCATCGGTATTTATTTAAGACTTCATCTACTTAAAATGTAGCCACAAATTTGGGACAAAATTTTCAACCTAAATGTAGCAACTAATTTGGGACAGAAAGAATAATATTTTATTAATTCAGAAAAAAAATAGTTTGGTGTTGGTGTAACGCTGCTTATGAATTGCTAAAACAGTTTTGATAAGGTCAAATAATAAAGCAGTTTTGTTCTCAAGTTTCAATTAGAGATGCATAAAAGTTTCTCTGATTTAAAAATTTCTCTTTAGTTCTCAACTGCTAGAAAAAAATAGTTTGCGAAAGTGTCACATCTCGGAGTGTCTGAATTTCATAAAATTCTGACAATTAGGGCATCTGCAAAAAAGGAAAAAAATAAACATTATAAAAAAAAACGAAATGTCGCCAATCTTTGGCAATCGCAGAAGCAGATTTATATAGCGCATCGTTCGGAAATCGTGCTGCTGTCGAATTATCCATAGAGTAAGCTTATTGATACTTACAGTGAAGTGAATATGATGCCAAATTTATAAAAGAAATAAAAAGTGGTAGCATTATTTTCATTGCGTAAATTTTTCTGCTAATGTATAGAAGCTAACATGACTCCAGATTAATAAAATAAGTAAAAAAGAACTAATAATAAGCAGTAATAAAAAACAGTAAGATCTCTCTTTCTTTAAATAAAAACTGCGAACGGAAGTATTTTACTTTCTGTTTTATTTAAGTTCAGTAGGCGGAGTGGTCTTATCTTACCAAATATTCTATTCTTGAAGTTAAAGTTGTGTGTTTTTTTTTCATTCAACTGGAACGTTTAGAAAAAAAGCTAACATATAGCTTTTGCTTCTTTTTTTGCTGATACAGAAATATACTTTTAAACACAGAAATTAAATTTAATTCCATTGCTCGTATCCAAGATGCAATTTGGCCCTATCATATAAAAAAACAAGTATCGCAGTAATTTCAGGATTAGATTTCATCTTGTCAAAACAGAATGTTACTTACCACAACATTTGGTAAGTAACTTAAAGCTTTTAACACTAGGTTTACGGGACGCGTCATTTCGCTTCATTTCAAATTTTATAAGGAACATTACAAAACCCGTTTGCATTTTTATTTTATCTCTTGTAATGATTTTTATCCTTTGATAGAGGTAAATATACACCAAAGAGCCATTACATTATGACCACCCTCCATCTATAACAATGGACTCGCCCAAGTTTTCATGGTTTCTCGCCCAAGAACAATGTTTTCATGGGGCACATTAGGACCCATAATCCTCATAGAACAATCCCTGACGTCTGTAATCTACTTGAACATAGTTGCAGACCAGGTTCACCCATCAATGGCAACAGTTTTTCCTGCGGGGGATGGTGTTTACCAACAGGATATTGCACCATGTCATAAGGGTCAAATCGTCATGGATAGGTTCGAGGAACATTCCAGTGACTTTCAAGTCATGTCTTGGCCCCCAAATTCGCCTGACCTTAATCCAATATAGCATTTGTGGTCCTACTTGAAAAACCAAATTCGAGCTGCCACGCTACCCCCTCGCAATGTGAGGGAATTTCAGGACCAGTTGGTGAGCACTTGGTACCAGATAACTCAGACTACCTATCAGCATCTTGTGGAATCAATGCCACGGCGGTTGCTAGCAGTTTTGAGGGCTAAAGTTCGTCCTACATGTTTTTGGAAGGGTGGTCATAATGTAATGGCTTTTCAGTGTATATTTTAGTCTATTTTCTTCAAAAACGTTAAAATATTGAAATTCTCTTTGTGGTATGCCTATCTCTACGGATATACTTCAATTTGATACGATCATCATTTAGACAAAATTTTGAGTAAACATACAAGCATCACATCAATAATAAAGAGGAATGCACCGAAAGTACTTCGATCCGTTTTCCGATATCGTTATCTCAAATGAAGCAAGCGATAAACAACTGTTGCCGATAAGCAATAATAGAAAGAACAAACCCAGAATGTCAATTGATGTCAGAGTGTCAGATTTTGAAAGTTTCAATTGCTTAGTTCGAGTATTCAAAAATTAAATACTTCATAAATATATATCTCATATTTCATTTTTTTTCTTATAGCATACCTGCCAACTCTTCCGGATTTTCCGGAAGATTTTATTTTCATATTTAAAGAGGTAGCAATACTCAGGTTAATCCAATTAACTTTTTGAATTGTAATGATAATTATAAATGAGTTTGACCACCACTACATATAAATAATTACAATAAATATATAAAAGCATAATAATTCTTGCGCAAGCGAATTTCAACGGGATCGAAATATAAATGAGTCGCTCAGAAGCCAAAGCGGTTAAGTCCAAAACACAGAAATTGAGAAAATTAATGTTTTCTGATACATTAGTTTTTAAAATTCTTGGTTTAATAATTTAATTAGAAAAGTGTATAAAGTCTTTTTTCGAGGTGTAAACTCTGCAAAAAAACAAGATATGTACAGGATGTCTAAATAAAAACGTAAGTATTTATTGAAATAATGACAGCATCTTGAAAATTTTAGGACTTATACCTTTTGGCAGCTGAAAAAGATATGAAATTTATGTAAAAAAATACATATAAAAAGTGGACTTATTCACAATGGCTTCTGAAATTATTGTACAATATATTCAGAAGCTATTAAAAAAAGGGCTGTCTAACCTAGAAAAAATTAACCAACGAGTTAATCCTTTAATAACTTAGAAGATTATTACTTATTTCATCAAAATTTCCAAAAATCAGAAAATATCAAAAAATGGACTTAACCGCATTGGCTTCTGAGCGGCTCAAATATATTTTTGAGTCGGATTGTTTTTCGTTTATTGTTTTACAACCACTCCGAAAATCCATTCTCGGAAAGAGTGAAAGTTGTCTGCCATGTTATAGTATATAATTACATTGCTTTCTAAGTGCAAAGATGCCAACTGCTCCGGACACACCAAAATAATGAAAAAAACGGTAAATAACTAATAAGAAAATTTTGCAAGTATAAAGTGGTGAATTATAGAAGCCTACGAATTATTTCGAAATAGTGGTGGATAAAAGTTTGCTAAGTTGAATTTATTAAGCCGAGAATTAAATTTGATAAACTACCACTTTAAAATATATATTTGCTGTCCGGAGCAAGTTGGCATCTCTGTAAAGTGCTGTTATATGTATTCGTTCTTGCGTCAAATTGACGCGTGTTCGTAGAGATTAGTGTTCGTAGTGAGTAATTTAATTCTGTACTCCTGATTCATAATTTTTAAAAAGTCATTAATAATACAAAATATGATCACTGATATGCTGTGTTTTTATTTGAACATGAGCTTTTTAAAATGACTTCTTGTTCATAATTTTTTAATAAAGAATATGACAAATTCAACACACATCCAAATGAAGCTGAACATCCTTGTTACATTGTTTTGCTACATCTTGTTGTTCACATTAGCCTAAAACATTTTAAAATTTATTATCTTAAAAACTTATTAAGATATTTTAATAAAAATTTAAAAAGAAATGCAGTATTATAAAGTATTTATGTTAATTTTAAAGTTGCACTACAATCAGTTTATGGTAATCACATAAACAGACTTATGGAGTTCACCGTAGCCTTAAATGATTGCATCCGTTTTGATCATTAAAGAAAACCAGGAATGCGAATGATCAGTTTAATTTCAATCTCTATACAACAAAGAAAAATATTTCTTAAAAGCTGTGAAAAATATTTTGATGGCGACATTTCGGTTTAAGAAGAATCCCTGTGGTAACAAAGCATATGTATAAATATTATAACAACTTATTGGTAAAAGAATTTTGTCTATCACTGTACATAATTTAAATAGATATCAAATAGTTCGGATTCACTATAGGCGATTTTCTTAGGTTCGATAAATGGTGTTTGCAAATTTTGTGAGATTTTTTTAAAAGAAAAATCTGCTTTTGTTTACTACCACTAGAATAAATATTTAAAGCAAACCTCAAATATCGGAGGATATGATCATACCTGCCAACTTTCACTCTTTCCGATAATGGATTTTCTGAGTGGTTGTAAAACAATAAACGAAAAACAATCTGCCTCAAAAATATATTTATATTTTGATCCCGTTGAAATTCTCTTGCGCAAGGATTATTATGCTTTGATATATTTATTGTAATTCTTTATATGTAGTGGTGGTCAAACTCATGTATAATTATCATTATAATTCAAAAAGTTCATTGGAATAACCTGAGTATTGCTACCACTTTAAATATGAAAATAAAATCTTCCGGAAAATTCGGAAGAGTTGGCAGTTATGATATGATGTACATATATTTCTCATACACAAACAGCGTTTAATGCATGCAAAGAAGTTATACAGGAATTCCACAGGTGATTAAAAATGTGAAAAAAGTGGTAGAAAATTAATTTATTTTCATTTATTTATTCTCTCCAAATCAGGCTAATCGTTACTACCATTAGGACGTAAGTTTCAAATTATTCATATTTAAAGCAAATTATGCATTAAATGGACGCTAATTTCATTAAAAAATATTTTAAATTTTAATAGGTACTATACATTTTGCATTCTAGTCACGTGCGGTAAAAGTGGTAATACGCACAGTTTAACCTCGATTTAACGAATTGATTGACCGACAAATCCGATTGTTAAATCGAATATAAATTTTTGTGAAGAGTATGGTATAAAAATATCTATCCAAAATACCCTTAGATATACAGATAATGAAAAAAGTGATTATTGTTTACTACAGGCAATAAAGCTTATTCAAATTTATTTCAGCTAACTATTATTCATATCAATCTGGCTAAGAGAAATAACACAGCATTTTCCATTTTCTAGAGCAAATGCATTTTCAAAAAATCATTTTACTAAAAAAAGGAAATTCCTTTGCTGCTTAAAGACGAACAATTTATTCCGCAAAGATTAGAGCAAGTTTAAACCATTTAATTCTTTTCTACCTATTGATTAACATTTTCTTTCTTCCACATCGATTTTTATGTATATGGATCCCCCAACAGAAGTTACTTATATTTATATCTACAAGAAAAGTTCTCAATAAATAAATCAATATTTGGCATCCTCAGAGAAAAGAAGTCGCCTTAAGCTTTCTGTAGCCAAAGAACTCGAGATCTGATCGATGTTCACCAATGCTAGATTCATTCCAAACATCGTTAAGAGTCTTCATTGTCACAACGATGAATCATTTATATACTTTTTTTTTACTTGACATACTTTTGGTCAGATTTTAGGGACGCTTTTCTTTGTAACCTCGCTGTTATTCTTTTTTTTTCTGCTTCTTATCATGACAAGACCATATTTTGAAAGAGTTTCTGTATCGGAATGAACAACACTGTAACCAACACCACATATTAATATATTTCTCTAGAGAAATCTGCTACAGTACACTTAGAATGATAGGGTCAATGCTATACTTTTTGCTAAATTGAATATGCTTACATTAAGAAATGTAGCAGGGCTTATGCAGGTTTATTTATTTTAGATTCCCACAAAGGTATGTTAAAAAATTAAATAACTAACAAAGAGGATAACTAACAGAATAATGATAGGTAATAATTAACTAGTTAATATTTAACAGGAAAATGTATTTTTTACTCTCAAAAATTTATTTCAGAAGATACTTGTTTCTAGTGATTTAAAAGAAAATTTTAATATACTTGAATTGAACGCAGTCATATCATAGCCAATATATCTATCTCGTATCGCAAAATTCACAGTTCAATTTAAAAATTTATATATATATATATAATATATATATATGTATTTGTAATCAATGAAATGTATTTGTAATCAATGAAAATATATTTTTAACTACTACGTAATTTCGATAGTTACAGAAGGTATTTTTTCTAAAGGTTTCAAAAGAAATTATATTTTTACAAATTTGAATTAAATGAATTTTCTGCAACGTCGCACATCAATGAGTTAAGTAGATAAAATAAAGTTCACACAGAAAGTTTGCCAAACTTTAAAGTCTTGATAAAGGCTTAATAAGATGTTTATTTGTTTTCAAAATTTTTGTTTAATATCCCTACTGCTGAAAAATATATTTCGTACAAACATCAAATACTGGTATGCCTACTACAAAACACGTATAATATTATTTAAGAAAATTAATTTCATAAAACAATCTTTATTGCTAGTTAAATGTCCGGAACTTAAACTTCGGGTCAAAATAATATTTTTAAAAATTTTTAAGCATATATTGTTATTTAACAAATTTTGACCTAAATTTAAATGAAATCAACACTACTGGAATGTGAAAAAAAGTTTATAAAAATTCTCCGAAAACGTTATTTTTGATTTAAAATTTATGTATGAAATCAACATCTATATGATTAGTACATCTTAATAAACTTTCACTAATGTTTTGAGAAAAATAGAGCATAGACACAATTATTCTGATATTTACAAAGGATAATATCTTTTACAAAGCAATTTAGAGCTTTTAAAAGCTTAATTAATATCATTATCTTCTGTTGAAATCTCTGATGTATAATAACCTTGAATATTTGGATGCTACACTAATTGCTCGATAATTTTCGAGGCGAAATAGCTTCGAAGCACGTGTTTTCGATGAAATCATTTGAAATTTATATTTGCTTATAATAAAGATGTAAATTACTTAAGCATAATTAGGTATTTTTATTAAAATTCTAGGAATTTTATAATCTCGTTCTTTTCAGAAAATTGCTTAAATCTTTGAAACAACAACTTACCAAGGTCTTTAAACATAAAATGACATTAAATAGTTTTTCTTAATAAATTCATGGTAAATATATTGGTTTCATGCAGCACATATGGTATTGTCAATTTTTTTTTTTTTTTTTTTTGAATTTATTTAGAGATGCTTTTATATACAGTTGAGTTGACGCTTGCAGCATCCCTGTAGAAACTTAAGATATCCACTTGTGTTAAGAGAAATATATTTTCATAAGGAAGATCACAAGCAGCAGAATTTTGCAATTTTTATTTGATATTTTTTTAAGCTTTTCTATATTGATATATTTCACGTTAGACCTCTCTGGAAAGTTTTCTTTATCGTTATCTAAAATTTTAAATCTAAATCGCTATCTAATATCTAAATTCTACAGTACGGCCAAAAATGAAGGAACCTCAGAAAACAATTATAATATAAATGATAAATATATTAAGCTTATGGAATTGCATTCCTCGGACATCCAATTTCTGACCAACTCGTTTGGGGTTGGCTCGGATGTCACCTGAGGAACATGGAGTCTGGGTCTCCCCATCACCTTCTACATCAGAAAGCCTAAACACGGTTTTTTATAAGTAGTCTCGGCAGACTATTTAAACAGTGAACCAGTTGTGCGTATGAACCAGAATTATATTTCAAAAGTAATTGAGGGAAATTTATCATACATATTTGAGAATTGAATCTGTGGTGGTTGACAAGTAAATAAGACAAACCAATCATGTTCCTAAATTAAACAAAGGTGTAGACTTATATTTGTTACCACTTTCCTTGTTTTTACTAGATTTTCTATTAAATGGCTCTTTCGTAAACTGGTTCACCTTCATAGTAACTGTGGCAACTGTCTTAACCCGTTTTGTCCCAAATTTATATATTGAAATGTTACAAAAAGTGGTTTTATGGAAAAAGTGGTAAAATATATTATCGAAATTAATTGGTTTTTCTACAGTTAGAGCATTCAAAAAGTCTTTGATTGATCAAAAAGTACTTGCTCCTTAAAATTCTAGATCTAATCAGAAATAACTAAATCATTGTGGTATCTGAGAATCTCTTAATTCACCCAGATAAATGAAAATACTGAAAAAAATTTCCCACCACAATGAATGTCTTTGAAAAAGGGAACTGTCCTAAATATATGACGCTGGGCGTTAACCAGTTAATGTGGAACTGACGCCATATCATGTTTTTAACTGCCCTGCTGTCGCTGCAGGCCTTCACCTCTTAAACTACCCCACAGAAGAAGATTTGTATTCTTTTAATGCCTTAGAAATAACAAAACTATTCAAGCACACCATGAAATATGATTCAATAGAGGATACGACACCAACCAACCTTCATAGTGGTCTGATTACTTTTAAGAAACCGTGTGCAGACCTTCAGTTATAGGAGGCGTTGGTCTCCCTCTATCTGAACCTTTTTTGATTATCGACTCGTTGTGACGCTTTTACTCATTTGTGACTCGTACATTTCTTTAACACCTTTTATTTACAGAGTCAGGGCTGACAACTTCCAACTCTTTTTTCGATAATTTTTTTCATTGGTATAGCTAAGCTTTAACCCCTTGGGGACGGGTGATTCAGAAAAGCATTCGTGCAAAATCAGGATCAGGAAATAAAAAACGGTAACTTAAATGTAGTCGTTTCTAATTTGACAGACTTACATTGCTTTTACTTTAACTATTGTTAGTATAATCATATATATATAATCAATGTTAATTCAAAGTATAACTAAATAGTTTTATTTTGAACAAAGTAATCGTGAATGAAATAAATCAAGCAATTATAATAATCATCAAGCCCACAAATAAACTGCTAAAGAATTACTTTGATTACCAGTTTTATCTTTTTACCCTTGGTTGATACGGTTTTATGCTGGCACGTATTTGTGACAGTCCGCCCGAAGTGATTAATGTATGATTCTTTGTTTTATAAATCTTACTTAAAGCTATTTTCCACCACTGTAAGTAAATGATTCAAAAGTTCATATGGAACTTAAATCTTTAAGTAGTAGAAAAATTGCGGGCTGCTACGCGGCCCAGGTGCCCAGTTTTTCTGTAAATGAAAAACGAAAAAAATGAAAAGGACGTAGTAAAAGTCTGGCTTATTGTATTATTCTTACAAGTTATTGTTTAAAATACTTATTTAAATATTTTTTCTGTAAGAATATTTTATAATTGTTGGCTTTTAATAACTTTTAGAGCATATAATCTGCTCAGAAGAGATTCTGAAATTCCTCTATATATTAGTTCAACGAGTTGTTGCTCTTTTTTTTCTGTTTAAGGAGAGTTAGTTCCATCAAAAAGTGCTCCACGAAGTACACATTTCTCCAAATAATTGATCCAAGAGTTCCCTTGTCTTTTGAATTGGGTTCAAATTTACAAGATTACGGCGCTGAGCATTAATTGTCTTAAAATTAAAATTGGGTTGGTTGTCCAACAATGGCTATAAAATAAAATCTTTAACTTAATTTTAAAAATAAAAGTTAAATTAAAACCTTTAAAATTTTCAAAAGCCACTTCAAACAGTTTCACCACATTTTTCTTGACTGCTGTCCCTCATATTTAGATCATTTACGTTCAGTCCCATCCATATGCATCTGGATTTAAATGATTTCTTAAACCTTTTTGCTAACAGACAAATATCTGTCAATAGATGTATGTTTCTTTTCTTATCAGAAAAGTGTTTTAAGAATTTGTTTCGGGCAGACTAATAATAACAAATATAACTAAGTTTGGTCGCTTTGTAGGAATGACTTGTTGGACCTATCGGGAATGATAATTTATCTATGAAATAGCAAATGGGTATTCGTGAAATTGGTTAGTACAATAGAAAATTCGAAAATCGAGGCTCTTACTAAATAGCAGCGAAAAACTGTATTAATTTCAAATGATAACTCCAGATTAAATATTTAAAAAAAAACTCAATTATTAATTAGCATTTTTAAATACTTGAACGAAAATTTTAATACTATAAAAATTGAAGGCCGAGGGTCTTACTAAAGATCACCAAAAAACTGTATTAATTTCTAATGATAACTCCATATTAAATATAAAAAAAACTCAGATTTAATTATTAATTAGCATTTTTAAATATTTGACCGAAAGTTTTAATACTATAAAAATTGAAAACCGAGTGTCTTGCTAAAGATCACCAAAAAACTGTAATAATTTCAAATGATAACACCATATTAAATACAAAAAAAACCTCAGAATTAATTATTAATTAGCATTTTTAAATACTTGACCGAAAATTTTAATACTATAAAAATTGAATACTGAGGGTCTCGCTAAAGATCACCAAAAAACTGTATTAATTTCAAATGATAACTCCATATTAAATATTAAAAAAACTCAGATTTAATTATTCATTAGCATTTTTAAATATTTGACCGAAAGTTTTAATACTATAAAAATTGAAAACCGAGTGTCTTACTAAAGATCACCAAAAACCTGTAATAATTTCAAATGATAACACCAGATTAAATATTAAAAACACCTCAGAATTAATTATTAATTAGCATTTTTAAATACTTGACCGAAAATTTTAATACTATAAAAATTGAATACCGAGGGTCTCACTAAAGATCACCAAAAAACTGTATTAATTTTAAATGATAACTCCAGGTTAAATATAAAAAAACTCATATTTATTAATTAATTAGCATTTTTAAATACTTGACCGAAACTTTTATTATTATAATAAAAAAAAACATTAAAATTATTTAACAATGTTAAAACTAGAAAGAGAAAAACTACATTTTAATTTTCTTAGAAATATTCTTACGCTAATAGGCTACTTTGCGCTTTTTTAAATGTCACTTTATTCATTCTTTTTTAAGCTAAATGAATAAAATTTTATAATATAGCAAAGAGAATAAAATGAAGCATTCATGGTCCTTCATAAAAGCCTTTTAAATAAATAGCAAACATTCAGGGACTTTGCTTTTAGTGACTATAATTATAATAATAGGTTTCGGGGAGAAAATTTAAAGACCCAATCTCCCCACGGAAATAAATAAAAATGGCTATAAAAATATAAAGGTGCAAGTTCATTCTTGTCAGACATCATAAATGTCACTTCTTCTTAAACTTCATTTTCCATTTTTACTCTACAATCGATTGAGCTTAACTGAAGAAATTTCATAAAATACAATTTCCGAAGAAGGCTATTTTTAGAAAACTAAAGAGTTTGTTTTCAATAAAACTTTCTCCTATACCACTCTGTTTTTACAATAAATGTTTTCAAAGAAACAATGCAAGTGAGGACGGTAAGTTGAAATTCAGCGCAAGAAAATGTTTCGGTCGGACACGGAATTCTGAAGTTATTCCCTTGATGATGGTAGTTAAGCCTGGTAATTGCCTGGAAAAATGTTGTTCGCAACATTTTTAAGACGCCACCAGCTGTAAATATTCAAATGTTTTTGTGACTTGCGCATAGATGTACTCTTGTTTCATTTTGATTGTAAACTAAAACTGCAACAAAAATATATCAATTTTGCGATTGCAAACGTTCCTGAAATAAATATGCACTCAATCCTATTTTTTGTACGATGGATAGGGACCGCATAAAAGAGAATTCATAAAAAATCGCATAAAACTTCTTTAATAGCTTGTATTAAGTACAACATTCAAATATTTGTAAATATATTTAATGATTTAAAAGATAAATGAAAGGGTGCTATTGCTTAAAAAGCATCCATTTCAAGTATAATGCAAGGGGTTGTTGTTGTTGTTCCTAATGCTGATTGCCAATACCAGTGGTGAAACCAAGCGAATTTAACCCTTTTGAAGGCCGTGGTAAGTACACTTATCACCACGTTTTACCACTTTTAATTTAGGTTTCCATTTTTCAATAACTTCAGCTTTCTTGAAGTGAGTTTGAATAAAATTGGTAACCAATTGTCACTTTTAAAAAACGCATAAAAGTTATAAAATACATAACCCTTGGAATTCATTTAACAAATGAAGAAAAATAAAAGTCGGTAAGTTCCTAATAGGTCATGTTAAATATATTTACCACCAAAAAAATGGCATTTTTATAAACTAAATGAGTTTTTTTTATATCAATTACTGTTCTTAAAACAATTTCAATTCCAAAAATACTTTAATTTACCTTTGCCAGAAACGAAGGGCCCGTTAAAGGGTTAAGGCAGAGGGTGCATTTCTTCTTTTTCATTGGTGCTATCTATAGCCAATACATACAACCCAGCACGTTTTAAAGTGCAGATCCATTCACTCATCCATTTATTCATCCACAGATCGTAATTTTAATTTGAACCTGAGAGCGATCAATCTCCAAATTAGTACCCTCAAAGGTATTGATTTGAGATGGAAACTGGAAGGACTTTGTGACCCGACATCTTAAACGCGCACCAGTCACCATATACTGCACGGGGAATCTTCGACTATTAGGGATTGAATTCGCGACCTCTTGGACATTTGCCCAACACCCTACTAATCAGGTTATCCAGGCAGCAATACAAGGTGTACTGATGATAATATCATTCTTCTTCTTCATCAGCACTACAGCCTAGTGCAGGTCAAAGCTTTCTCAATTAGCTGCCACCAGGCAGGGTGACTTTGAGTTAGACTTCACCACGTGTTTATTCCTAACAATTTTAAGTACTTCTCAACACTGTCATACCACTTGTAGCTGGTTTCCCTCTTCTTCTAGTTCCCTCAATTTTCGAAAAAGTAAGTTTCTTAGCTAGGTCCAACGCTTCACGCCGAAAAGCGTGCCCCAGCCGTCTGATCCTGTAGGCCCTAATAACCCTCAATATATTCTGTAATCTATATTTATTGTATATCTCATGATTGTATAAACTTCTCGAAATATTATTTTCCTTAACTGCCCCAAAAAGTGACCGAAAGATCTTTATTTCAAAAATGAGTAGTATATTTTCCTCTGTTTTATTAATTGCCTAGGTCTCGCTACCATATAGAATAATTGGTCTGATTAAGGTTTTGTATAGATTTACTTTTGTACCAATGGAGAGGAGTTTCGATTTCAATTGCTTCCTCAGATCAAAGTAGCACTTATTAGAGATTAAAAGTCTGTTCATAACTTCTACCCCTATCTCATTTTTGTTGGTAACAAGCGTGCCCAGATACTTAAACTGGTTATCATTCTAGCTTTCACTAATTTCTCACCTCGCATAAAGTTAAAAAAGTAACTTATCCAGTTTCGAATATGTTTAGAGTATATCATATTAATAACGAAATTGTCCCGCAGTGGACTGATCGTTAAGACACGGTTCCCAGCAGATCACCGAAGTCAAGCATCACTTGCTGCGGTCAGTGTGCGGGTGGGTGACCACTTGGATCAGTCTGCGTAGGGACCGAGGGTGTGCGGTATTGGTCCTCGATAAACTGTGCTACCGTAAAGTGCTCGACTTCGCGCGCAGGTTGTCGGGCTACCGAAGCAGGGGTGCCATCCCCTCAGCAGAGGATCAAAATTGTGATGGCATGTCTTCGGATCATCCTCCGGGATGTTTCCCAGACCGTCGCCAATAGCCCATTGTGCAGCTCTAGTGCGACGCAAATTAACAACAACAACAATAATAATAACGAAATTGCAATAATGAATCACCACTTTTTTAAGAAAGCAATTAAAAATTTAATATTCATTTGAATAAACATCAAAAATCATTATTTAAATTTATATGGGGTTATTTTTAGATAATCCTTGTAAAATTTTGTCATTGTGTACAAACACTGTTAGACTCGCTTAAAAAGTTCTTGAGATACAGCAAGTACGCAAAAAGTAAAATTAACATTACCCACTGGTTGCTTATCAAATGGACAAATTTGGGAGAACGTTTCTCCCCTATGCACTGTACCTCTATCTATAACATGGAAGCACTTCTTTTGTTATGCATAGAAGACAGCAAGTTAAAATACAACTTTGTTTGTACGAACAGCTTCTTAATCTAATTTATGTCATAAGTTACGTGTTTTAAATTATATAAAGCAAGGAGTCGTGCAAATGTTGTAACGAACTTTTAGGGGATTTAGGTCACATCATCAGGAACTGCATAGCAACCAATGCCAGGAAATTCTTTCATACGCTTTCCTGTTACAACCTGTTTGTGTGTGTGCTTCTGAACAGGTCATAATGGAGAAGCGTCCCTAGCGGCGTGCTGCGACATTTCCAGGAAGGGTTTCTGATGCAATTTTAATTTTGTTCACCTGCCCTAACACTCCTCGAAGCTTTTTACATTTATGTGACTCCCTGCAATATATAATGTTTTTAAACTTTTACATTTAATCAATACTAGACTAAAAATGTAATTTTAAAAAATGTGTAACTTTTAGGTGGGAAAAAAGTTCAGGTTTGACTTCTTCACACCCAAATCAGGCGAGATCAAGTATTAGTATAAATGAAAAAACAAATCTATAATGTTATTTTAATTTCAAAACTTCGACCCCTGTTTTACCGATTTGAGAAACAATCCAGGTTAATATTAGGAGAAGAGGGTGAGTATATGTATTTTGGTAAATATATCTCATTATTCCGTAAGGAAAGCTGAAAAATACGACTTTATTAGAGGAAAAACCAAGGACATTTCATAAAAAAATGAAGAAAAAAACACACAAAATACGGTTGTAGTTAGTAAAACGCTAGAAAACCGTTTAAACATGCTATATGTACATTTTCTTACTTTTTTTTACCCATTAACACTAGAATTTCTATGCTATCTGAACGTAATTGTGCTATAATGAAAATAGTAGCAATTCCTTGATGTAAAATTTAAGTAAATACTTCTTATGTTGACGAATAAGTAGGTTTAAAAAATTATATTTCATGATTATAGGTTCAAATTAAAAGTTATATATTACTATCTACAGTTTCTCATAAATAAAAAAAAATTAATAATGAAACAATTGTAATACCAAGTACTTTTCAAAAAATGAAACTGTCTTAAAACGAAGATTCTTTTTTCTAGTAAATATTGAAAACGTTTATGTGATTTGTTAGCAGTTTAACTAAAATTGTTGAAAAATTCCGAAAAATGATTCAAGTGACTCTTAGACAAAACATCTTTAAACATACAATTTCTGATAAAAGTATAAATAAAACGAAAATGAATTCAGTAAAGTGTAATTAAAACAGCTTGAAAAGTTTTCTGTTGCACTAAACTACTACACCTGAATCCCACCCAGTTTTCAAATGCCAACATCTGCCTTACTTAAGTACTAGTTTGGAGTAGAAGCTTAGGGTAAAGTTCTGATGATTATCTAACATTTCCTGTGTAGTTTAGAAACATTAATTAGGATGCCCTCTTCGAAAACAACACAAGGGTGTAGATCAACGTTGAGAGTTGGAGAGAGACATGAGATTATACTTAAAAGAGAAGTATTTAGTTAACTTGCATGATTACGAACAACATAAATTTTTAATGCATCTCCGGATAACAGTTACTTTCTTTCAAAAGTATTTATGTAATATTAGCTACAGGAGAAACATTAATGATAAATGACGTAATAATCAGTTAAACGTGTAATTGAGTTGATTGTGAAATGAAAATATTTAGCGTATATTTGCTGAAGTCAGAGTCAAAACGTCGAACAATTAAAGAATATTATCTATAAAATATATTCATCAATTTACTCCAGATAGCAGGCAACCTTAAAGAAATCGCTGTAGTTTTATGCTTGACATTGAAGGGTTGACTGATTTATCATATTTTTGAACGTAGTAAAAATATTAGTATGAAAGGGTTGTTTTATTGAAATAAAGCACGCAAAACAACTTTACAAAAAATCTCATTGTTTAGCTTTCGCTGTAAACCTGCTCTTTTTTTTTCATTGCATCTTTGTCCAAGCTCAAAAATGCAGTTTTTTGTTGGAGTTGAAAACTTAATGATCAACCTTATTTTTAAAGTGTTAAAGAAAGTATATAAAAGGCTTCGGAAATAAAACTTGTTTCAGTGATGGTCATAAAATCTTGGTATAAAAGGATTATTTATGCAAGCTTGAAGTGAACCTCGGAGAGCTTAAACTAGCATAGTTAAATTTAACATTGTTTCAGGCCTCCATGGCTTATTTGCCAATTATTTATAAACTTAGATAAACCTATATATATATATATATATATATATATATATATATATATATATATATATATATATATATATATATATATATATATATATATATACAGGGTTATACAGGGTTATTCAAAATTCCCTCCAGGATAACGCCATTTTTCTTTACTACAACTGGCTTCAGTGGTACATGTTACTGCCATCAACCGCCAACTGCTTAGATTAAAACTTGAATACTTTCGGAATAATTTCATATGCTCTTTTTTGTCATATTCGTCTTCGTTTTGTTACTATAACGCTTCGAGACCCCGGAAGGAATTATGAATAACCCTGTATATATATTCTTGATTATATTAAGAATTCATTTCACATTTAATGCTTTCTTTGTAAGGGTGTTTCAGATTTTTCCCTCATTTCACAAAATCTTAAGGTGTCTTAAATCTTGATATTTTAGGAGCAATGGTATAACTGACATATTTAAAAGTAATAACATGAAGCTATTGATAACTAAACTTTTGGTTTCTGGCCTATTCTAAACTTTTGCTAGAATCTATGGAACAGTGGTTCCCAACCTATTTTAATCCATTCCCCCATTTTCATTCTAACTAGAAACTCAATACTCCCTTGAAAAATTAAATGCAATATAGATCTAACATTTAAAATAGTTAGCTACATAAAATTAAGGTATCTAAAGTTGAAACCTAAAAATAACCATAATTTATTTTTAGGTTATCTCTTTCTAACTGATGAGAACTTTTCAATGATCTCTTTCTCACAATTAAAGCGCCACTTCGCGTATAAATCATCTTAAATTTGAAAGAAATGTAATTTTTATAAAATGAATCCATACTGCGCAATAAAATGCCTTTTTGAAACCGAAATACCAAAATTTTAATAAATATTTTGAGATTTTAATGACATCTTCATCTGGTCTTATGATTGCCTGCTCAGTTGAATTGGAATAGACAGGTCTAGAAATTATGGAGCCATGAGAAATTTCCCACAGGAGTTGCAAAGTTGTTATACACCCGTGCTTTAGAATAATAAGTTTCGAAGTAAGTATAACGAACGTTATACGTTCTCTCAAAAAATATGTAGACATTCGTCTGAGTTTTTGAAGTTTTAGTAGAATTCAAAAATTATAGATTAAAAATGCAAGAGATTTTCGTAACTGATTTCTCACATCGCTTGCTAATCTAGAGTTTTGGATTTGAATTAGTAATATCTTTTAATTAGCTTCTACAGTTTTCAAGCAATATATTTCCCATAGGAGTTTTAAAGTTGTTATACACACGTGCTTTAGAATAATAAGTTCCGAAGTAAGTGTAACGAACGTTATACGTTCCCTCAAAAAGTATGTACTCATTCGTTTGTGTTTCTGAAATTTTAGTGGAATTCTAAAGTTATAGATTAAAAATGCAAGAGATTTTCGTAACTGATTTCTTACAAATCTTGCTAATCCAGAGTTTTTGATTTCAAATAGTAATATCTTTTAATTAGGGTGTACATTTTCCAATCAATATCATCGAATTCCATCAAAGTCATAAAGTATAATATTTACTCTTTGTAATTGGAAACTTGGTGAAATCTATTTCATCCCTAAGGATTTGTCTCAAACTTTTAAAACTATTGCAAAGCAAATAAACTCGAAGATTGTGAAACTCTGTCTATTCAAATGAAATATTTTAACAAGAGAGAGACTAATAGATTTTCTCCGTCTCCATTGAATGCAGAAAACTTTAGAGCAGTGCGTGATTTCATATTAGTCTGAGAATTGTCCATATGCTAGTTGCTTTAAATGTGCTATACAAATTGCGCTTCAACATAATAAATAATCAAGACTGAACTTAGAAAGGATAGGAACTATAGAATATGTTTAGGCTTGAAATAACCTTCTTAATTATATTTATATGGTTTGATTAATCGAAAGGTCAGAGGGATAACTAATAGATAGTAATTTTATATGGTGAGATTAGAAACTTATTAGGAAATTGTAAAAAAATATATTAATACAGCAAAATGTATTTCTTCTTATTCTTTTGTTTGGAAAAAAAGAGTTTTTCAGGTTAAAAAGAATTGCGCTTAGATTGCGGTTTTTAATCAGAATTTATTAACTTTATTCATATTTATTTGTTTTTTAATTTTGTTTAGAGAATGGGAGGGAAGAACGGGTGTGGACAGATTTTGCAAATTCGCCAAAAAATTTATTAATCATTATTTGTAACCAATGGAGTATTTTTTTTATTGAAATTGGATTTTCATCTTCATTTTGAATGATACATAAGATTAAAAAGTTGGACACTATATTTTAAAATTATTTTTTTCAAGAAATAGTAGTTTTGTCCTCACTATTCCAGAGATGCCAACTGCTCCGGACGCACCAAAATAATTAAAAAAAACGGTAAATGACTACAAACTAAATTTTGCAAATATTTGACTTTTTTGCTTGCTTTTTAAAAGGTATAACATGACATTAATACTAAAAAAGAGGTGAATTATATAAGCCTACGAATTATTTAGAAATAGTGGTGGATAAAAATCTACTAAATTGAATTTATTAAACCAAGAATCACAATTGATAAACTATCACTTTAAAATATATATTTGCTGTCCGGAGCAAGTTGGCATCTCTGCTATTCAGACACCGCAGGGACAGTGTCGATAAGTTTTGAAGCATTATAAAGGATTAGAACCATAGAATATATTTAGGCTTGAAGTAACCTTTTTAATTATTTTTATATGGTTTGATTAATCGAAAGGTCAGAAGGATAACTAATAGATAGGGATTTTATATAGTAAGATTTAGAAACTTATTAGAAAATGAAATGGTAAAAAAATATATTAATACAACAAAATGTATTTTTTCTTATTTTTTAATTCGGAAAAAAGATCAGGATGAAAAGAATTAGGCTTATATTGTGATTTTTAATCAGAACGTATTAATTTTAATCATATTTATTTATATTTTAATATTGTTTAGAGAATGGATGGGAGGAGCTGATGTGGAGAGATTTTACAAATTCGCCGCAATATTTACTAATAAATTTTTGTAACCAATAAAGTATATTTCTATTAAAATTGAACTTTCATCTTCACTTTGAATGATACATAAGATTATTACGTTGGACACTATATTTTGAAATTATTTTTTTCAGAAAAAAGTAGTTTTGTTCCCACTATTAAAACACCGTAGGGACAGTGTTGATAAGTTTTGAAGCATTATAAAGGACTGGAACCAAAGATTATATTTAGGCTTAAAATAACCTTCTTAATTATATTTATATGGTTTGATTAAATGAAGGTTAGAAGAATAATTGGTAGATTGTAATTTCATGTACTAAGATTTAGAAACTAATTAGGAATAATTAGTATAAAAATATAAATATATAAATATATAAAAATATATATAATAATAAAAATATATATCTGTGATGCAATGCGTCCCCCTTGGTCTTTTAAAGGATTATGCAGATTTTTTGATAAATATTTGTGTCTCCCATCTTGTTTTTACTCGTTTTTCAAATGGCATATTGCAAACTGGTTCACTCTTTTTACTGGCCAGAATAGACGACATGGTTCAAAAGTTCAGTAATAACAAGTTATGGTAAATGCAGGGCAATCACTGAGGAAACTACATCCAGTCAGTGTAATTAAAATACAATATACAATATATGCATTTTAATAATATACAATTTCATTGTATAAATTTTAATAATATTAAATTTAAGAAGTAATGATTTTTTCTTAATCGCTAAAGATGTTGAAATTTATTTGAGAATGTTATCTTTTCGAAGTAAATATTTTACTTATTAATAATTTTGTCATTTACAAGAAAAATTAACTTGATATTTTTTAATTTCAATATTTACATTTTGCAATATTCAGCAATACAAATCTACATTTTTCAATTACAAGAACTTCATTTTTTAACTCTAAATGAATTGAAAATATTGATCTTAAAACCTTTTCATTTGTTATTTTTATCGAACCACATAGACTCTAAACCTTTGGTCATGTATCTCATAATAAATTATTTTCATTGCGCTTTAAAATACTTTACTTCTTAGTTGTCATTTACTTTGAAACATATTTCATTTCCTCAAGATATTTTTTAAGAAACGTTACATTTTTCTATTTTACTTTAATTTATTCATTTAATTTACTTGCCGATGTTTAATCTGAATTGATTGATAAGAAGGACCTCATAGAAGATGGTTGTAAATTTATTCCATGGTTTTTATGATCTAGTTTGAAAGAATTCAATTTAAAAGGCAAACAAGTTTTTTAATGCATAAAGGAAAAGCTGTAACAGAATTTTGACTGGCATAGTTTACTTAAAAATGTTTTATTTTATTTTTAAAGAATTGAGATAGTTGTGCATAAATTTTTGCGTCAGGTAAACCTTTTTTTATTTTAAGATAAAATAACTTCCTAAACAAAGTACACTTAATTGAAACTTTTTGTTCAAAGAAAATTTTCTATATATATATATATATATATATATATATATATATATATATAAATATATATACATATATATATATATATATATTATTTTTTCAATCTTCAGTTAGTATTTTTCCTAAAAGAAATACTGGATATTGTTTAAAATAATAGTGAATTTGAGAAATATGCCTTTATAAAATTTCGATTACTCTTGAAAAATTCGAACAAAATCACTGAAACTTTAGTTTTTGTCATTTGAAATAACATTCTTTAAAATGTTGCGAAAATTATATATCTTACTATTCAATTTTATAAGCTTTTGTTAAATAAAAAAATAATAAATATTTACTAAACGTTTGATTATTTTTTACGGAAAAAAGGTTGAAAATTGAAATGATAAGTTTAATGATAAGTCGTTAATTGATTTTGATAATTGAGAGCAAAAACGTATCACTTCGGTTAAAATGCTCTCAAGATATGGGAAAATACACAAAAAAATAACATTAAGAAGTAAAATCTTCAGATCGCTTTCCTGACTTAACTATTAGGACCATCTTTTCCAGATCGCAGCTACCTCATATATTTTTAAGATCGGTCAAAAAACAAAATTCGTCGGGAAAAATACAGGTTTATTTAAAAAAGAAAGTAAGTTTTTGTAACTTTAAATATCGCCGCACTTATTAATTAGCATATTTGAGATTACCCCCTTGAACCATTAAGATTGCGTCCTAGAACGTGAAGATCTAATCAATAGATCAAAAGTTATTATGGGAGATCCTTTTTAATATTTCTTTGCTCAGTGTACATGTTTGTTTTGCCAAATGGTTATTTCTTTGTGTTACCTACCACTTTACTTTTGAAAAGGACTACTGGATGATTGAAAATATAAATATAAATATTTGCATTCTAAATAAAGTGTGGAAAACCGAACTACCTTGTTTCCATGGCTGAAAGCCCTTATAGCAAGACGGAAAAGTGCAAAAACTGGTACGAAAGACATTTCATTTTAGCATTTTTTTTCTCGAAAAATAAAATATCTGTAACTATCAAGATTTCTTTTATAATTTTAGTCTATATATAAAACTGCTTATTTTCGAAGGATAAAGTAGATATTGTTGAATAGTTTTAAAAAGAATAAGTTAACTGGTTTTACTACCAGCCTTTCCTCTTTTCCGTCTCGCTTTCACCCCTGCTTGTTTCTGCAAAATGAACCCCTATACTAATTTTTTTTTCTTCCGTCCTTTAAAGGAACGCTAGGTACAAATAGGTTTATAAATGTCATCATTATTTATCTCTATTTTCCTTCAACATCAAGTTGGATTTCCAATACTCGTATTGACATTAACAATATTAAAATTCGCATCACTAGTTACATCATTTGCAGTTTTTTCTGTAGCTGTGGTTAGAAATTTCTTTCTTATAGCATATGTTATTTAGAACAGAGTATTAGTGTTATCTCAATTATTAATTTATATTATTCCACTCATTGTTACTAATTTCATTCACTTTAAACTATTACCTCACACTTAAATAGTTATAATTACTATTATAAAGTCACTATTCACACTAAATTTTTAGAAAAACCTTTATATGAATATAAATGCGTAAATGCCTTGATGTAGCACCATATAATTTCTAATTTTGCCCTGTATTTGTATGTAGTATATTTTGCTTGCTGGTAGGGATTTATGTATTTGTATTCTATAATAGTATTTATTTTAATTTTACTTTTCTATATGTTTTGTACGTGCTTTTATCAGGGTTTTACGACCTGGAAAAAATAAATGAGTGGCAGCTAAAATTTTCAAGACGGCTTAAATTTATCTATCTTTATATATATATATATATTGATAGTTTGAAACATTTAGGTTATATGTCACTTTTGCTACCACTTTAAAGAAAGTTTTTAAGACCGTGGAAACCCTGATTACTATCTTTTACTTAAAAAAGTATGCATATTTCTACTTATTATTTAGTAAATATCATAAAATTATCGAAAATATTTCACTTAATACATTTTCCACAGTTATTCAAACTTTATTGAGATTAAACAAACATATTTCAATATTTTTTTGGAAATAATTTAGGCTGACTATGTAAGCTACCTTATTTTATATATGAAAAAAAAAATCTTTTCTTAAAAAAAAAAATCATATTCATAAGTTTATATATAATCGAAAAATTTCCTTTAACTAATATTATTTGATAAATATCATATATTGATTGTGAATGAACAAATAAATAAGAATTCATTTTCCTAAATGATTAAATACGAAAATAATAGATATAAATAAAAAATGTAAGTGTCCTTATTAAGAGTGGTAATGCTGTATTCTTTAGCAAAATAATTTTATTGTTACGTATTAATTATATCGTTCAAAGTGATAACTTGATAATTTTTCCTTAAAAATTGAAACCAATTACCAATATCTAGATCTATATAGATCCAAATTTTATTTAATATATTTTCTCACTTGGTTCAAGTCAAAAAATGTGTAAGCTAATTTACATTATTAAATAATCTAAGTAAATATTCTTATTAAGGATAGTAAAGTTTTATTCTTAACAAAAGAATTTTATTTCAATATATAATGTCCTTCACACTATAAAATTCGTTGAAAATTATTCATTGGTGATTGAAATTAAACTAATAAATACCAACATCTTTGCCAATTTGATTAACCCCTCCACGCCGACTGTCTCAAATACGTGCCAGCTTAAAGCCGTATCAGTCAGAGTAAAAAGATAAAACTGGTAATCAAAGTAATTCTTTAGCAGTTCATTTATGGGCGGCGTTATAATTGATTGATTCATTTAATTCACCATTACTTTGTTCAAAATAAAACTATTTAGTTATACTGTGAATTAACATTGATTATATATATGATTAAACTAACAATAATTAAAGTAAAAGCAAAGTAAGTCTGTCAAATTAGAAACGACTACATTTAAGAAACCGTTTTTTATTTAATTACGTCCTGATCCTGATTTTGTGCGAATGCCTTTCTGAATCACCCGTCCCCAAGGGGTTAAAGCCCGAAAAAGTATTAACTAATTTCCATTATTAATTAATCTAAGTAAGTATCCTTATAAAGAGTGGAAAAGATTTATTCTTCAGTAAAATAAATTTAAACCAATATGTAATGTCTATCACTCAATAAAATTTCCTGAAATTATCCGTTGATAGTTTTGATTGAATTCACTGATGTTAATATCGTTTCCCATTTGGTTCGGGCCGAAATATGAGTAAAAAATTTCCATTATTAATTAATCTAAGTAAGTATCCTTAATAGGCGTGACTAAGCTTTATCTGTTAGTATTTTATCTGTTAGTAAGAGTTTTATGCCAATATAGAATAATTTTTACTCAATAAAATGTCTTGAAAATATTCATTGTTCATTGAGATTGAATTTATAAATACTAGTATATTTTAACAGCGGGTTCCAGTTGAAAAAAAATTGCAAACTGATTTCCATTTTTAATTAATCTCTGTAAATACTCTTGTCAAGACACCAGTATTCATTAGAAAAATAATTGAACGAAAATATCAAATATCTTTCGCTCAATAAAATGCCTTCACTTTAAATTTAATCCCCATTATTAATTAATCTACGTCAAATTCTTTATCAAGAGAGGTAAGCTGAATCCCTTAGTAAAATAATTTTATAATAGTATATCATATCTTTCGCTCAATAAAATTTCTTGATATTTATTCAGTTCTAAATTAGATTGATTCAATAGATACCGATGTCTTTTCCCAATTGGTTCCAGCTGAAAAATGTTTAAATTAATCCCCATTATTAATTGTCTAAGTAATTATCCTTAAGAGTTGCAAAGCTCTTTTTCTTGGTAAAAGAATTTTATAACAAAATATGTATCTTTCACTCAACAAAATTTCCCGAAAATCTTCATTGTTATTCATTGTATTATTATTGTAAATTCATTGTTAATTGAGTTCGAATTAATAAATACTAATATTTTTCCCAATTGGTTCCTGCCGAAAAATGTGTGATCGAATTCCCATTATCAATTAATCTCCTTAAATACACTTGCTAAGATTGTAACAGCTGTATTCATTAGTAAATAATTGTGCAAAAATATAGAATACCTATCACTCAATAAAATCCTTTCACTATAAATTGAATCTTTATTAATCGATGCCAATATCCTTTCTCAAAAGGTTCTAGCCGAAAACTGTGCAAAGTAATTTCCATTATTAATAGTGTGTATCTTTATTGAGAGAAGAAAAGCTGTATTATTTAGTAAAGGAATTTTCTAATAATGTATAATATCTTTCGCTCAATAAAATTTCTTGATAATTATTCAGTCTTAATTGAGATTGAATTAATAGATACCGATATCTTTTCCCATTGGGTTCCAGCCCAAAAATGTGTAAACCAATTTCCATTATAACTAGTAGAATGAAAACGCAAACTTTCATTTGAAAATCACCCCTTTCTGAATTAATGTCAATATCGTGAGGTCTGCCTCCAATATTTTAACATGGCCGCAATTAATAATCTGAAAAATTTGAGAATTCTCAAAGGTTCTTCACGCCAATGGGCTTTCTTCCGCAATTAACGAGAGGTTTCTGTTTTCGCAAACAAAGAGCTAATAAAGATCAGTTAGTATAAGATTTAATTTTACTCGGTTTATCTTCTCTAGTCTTCTCATCATATTGAATTGGTTCAAGCGAAAAATGAACAGTATCTGGGTCGATGCACTAATAATGATGCTGGAGGTATTTGGTAGATTAGATTTTGAGAATATTTTCGAGAATTTGAAGAGTTCCTTTACCCACCCGCCTTCTTTTTGTAATCACACTTTAATTCCAGCAGTTATGCCTAGGAAGAAAACTCTCCAAATTCATCTGAAAATTTAATTAATTTCAAAAAAGCTTATTTTTGATTAAAAAAAACAAATTTTTATATCTTGGTTAGTAAGAGTTTTTTTCCCTTCATATTTCAAAGTTTTTGAATAAATAGCGCACCTGAATTGATATTGACATAGGATTTTAAAGATGTTGTTTTTAATGGTATATGACGTAGGTAATAAATCTTTTATAAAATGTCAGTAAGAGTAGCTTTGCAATTTAAAGCGAAGTGAGATTATTAGTTTTTCTGCAAATTAATGATGATGAAGTCGAAAAAAAAATAATTATCAACAATTTAAAATAAGGTTTGCATAATGTTTATAAAACTTTATTTATTAACCTTATTTAACTTAAATCAGTGTTATTTTGACACTGATCTGTTAGATTGTGGATTACAACTGAACACAGACTTATTTTCAAATCTTTCTATTTATGCTACACAAATAAGCTCGTCTAAGGTAAACTATTCTCGAATTTTTAGTGAAACATGCTGAAAATGCAATGCAATGCGACAATTTCGACAATGCAATGCGCAAAAAAATAAACAGATCACCCTAAGTAACTTTTCATCTAATGATCAGATCTTCATGCTTTAGGATTTATTACTAATGGTTCAAGAGGGTGAAATCAAATATGTCATTTTATTAGTGCAAACGGTATTTTAAGTTACGTAATTCGATACAAAAACGTACTTTCTCTGAATAAAAATCTTTCTCTCAATTGCTCCCTTTTTTTCGACAAATTTGGATTTCTGACACCAAAATATAGGGACTTGTTGCAATTTGGGAAAGATGGTCCAAATATTTTAATCAGGAGAGCGGTCATAGGTTCGGATCCTATAATGGTAATTTTACTTTTTGCGCATTTTGCCATATGTCAAGTGATTTTGAAGTGAATAAAAAAAAATTGCGTACAGTTATAAAATTCGTTTGTCCAAAGATAATTCCATGCAAAAAATAAATCTTATTTTATATTTCACAATTTTTAATTTATTTATTAGTATTTAAAATAGTTTCGAATTAAATGGTGTGAAATTTTTGAATCCTTTCAAAGAGTACATTTTAAATGACGAAATACAAAATTATTGCATCATTTTAAATGACAAAATACAAAATTTGAGCGAAATCAGTCGAATAGTTCCAGAGAAATCGAATCTTAAAAATATGACTTAAAACATCGTCTGTACTAATTAATTAGCACATACATGCCAACTTTCGCTCTTTCCGAAAATGGATTTTCAGAGTGGTTGTAATACAATTAACGAAAAACAATCTGACTCAAAAATATATTTATTTTTTGATCCCGTTGAAATACGCTTGTGCTAGGATTATTATGCTTTTATATATTTATTGTAATTATTTATATGTAGTGGTGGTCAAACTCATTTATAATTATCATTGTAATTCAAAAAGTTAATTGGAATAACATGAGTATTGCTACCAGTTTAAATATGAAAATAAAATTTTCCGGAAAATCCGGAAGAGTTGGCGGGTATGTTAGCATATCTGAGATCACCCCCTTTAACTGACAGAATTGAATTCTCGAATGTGAAGATACAATCATTAGATCAAAAGCTATTCAGTGTTGTCTGTTTTTTATTTTATCACTGTGCATTAATAATAAAAATTAAATGCTTACATGCTTTAAAGATGTTAACCTTTAAGTGTCCAGTTACAAAAAAGCTTCGAATGTTACTTGTAAACTTGTGTAAACTTGTGAACGTAAAGATACCCTCATTAGAACGAAAGCTATTCAGTGTAGTCTGTTTTTGTATTTTGATCACTGAACATTAGTAATAAAAATGTATTGCTAACAATCTTTAAAAAAGTTAACCTTTTAATGTCCAGTTACAAACTGTGGTCTATATATGAAAACAATTTAGCAAACGAATAAGTGTAGTACTTATTTGTTTATATCAATTTAATATTTCTTTCGTACCTATCACTTAAGCTTTAAAGAAACACTTTACCATCATGGATGTCACATGAACCTAAAACTGTAAAAATTAGTGACTTACAAAAAGCAAAGAATTTCAAAAGAGACAAAAATTAGCAACTTTTTCTATCATATTTATTCCAGTTTGCAAGTGAAAGTGAATGGATACACTTTAATGAAAGATTGCAGTGCATATTTGTTTATACCAAGTGGATATTTCTTTCTCCTCTACCACTTCCGTTTCAAAGAAGCACTGTACCATCAGGCATGCTACATGTACCTAAAACTGTAAAACAAACTTTTTTATCACATTCCTTCCAGTTTACTATCAAAAGTGAATGTATGGAATATTTTCTCGTTAAAAATATATAATTTGCGATATAAGTCGTGGTGGTAAATTTGACTAATCAAAAATAAAATTTCGAAATTTGCAAATAATATTATTTTACTATTTGCAAAATTTGCAAATAATAAAACTTAATGACTGATAAATCTCAAGATTATACTCAAACTGTAGTGGAAGCTTAGGCTTAGCAAAAGCTGAAAATGGAAGGACTGAGTGCTGAAGATCAAGAATTTACCTAAGCTGAAAATAAACTATTAAGTTGAGCTCAACTGAAAATGTGGCTCTAGTTGAATATGAAACTCAAGCTGAGGATGCAGCTCAGGGTTTAGAATTTAGATAGTTGAAGCTGAGCTCATTCTTTTAAAACTAAAGATGAGTTGATGTTCATAAGCTGAATAAGAAATTCACGATTTTGCTGAAAATACTCTTATTTTGATGCTAATTTTCATTATGATAATGTAAGACTTATCTTGTCTCGAGTTAAAGATAAACTTCATGCTGGCTATAAAATATATTTTGCTTACTAATCACTCACTGGACATTTTACGTTCAGTAAATTAAGTACCAGTATTTTCTCTTTTCCCGTACCAGTATTTTCACTTTTCCCGGCGTGAACGTGTTAATGACTGAAGTTGTCTAGGTTCAGATGTTATTCCATCAAGTTCATATAAAGGTCAAAGACAGTCACCTTCCTCTGATTAACAAGTTCACGCCGGGAAAAGTGAAAATACTGGTCGAAGAACTATTTCAATATTAGATAATATTTGGGAGGAGTTAATCTATTCTCAACAATAACAATTCACTGTAAGGAAATTTATCACGGCGAAGAAGCAATTCTATATAAAAATTGCATCCGTTAAAAACAATTGGTAGTTATGGATTCTTATTATTCCCGTAAGAAAACTTTAAAATGAAATTTATTGTTACCAGTTTTTACTCCGGTGCGCTGCCAAGATGAGACAATCTAGCGTGACCCAATGGTGGGTCTCCCCGGCGTGAACGTGTTAAGGTATTAGGTTTATTAGAATCACTTAAAGGAGATGAAGAAAAATCACGATCGAAACAGTAGTAATTGTTAATATATCAAAACATACAATAGTATTATATCAAAACAATAGTAAATGTTTCTTGAGAAGGTATCTGTATTACAGTCGCCCTTTTCAATGGATGATTCTTTACATCACGCTGTCCCTTAGTATTGTTTTCAGATATATACTATCCAAATAATCAAAACCTTCTCTAGATAACAGTAAAATACACAAAACCATCTTGTTGCCATAATAGAAATCAAGGCGTTCCTAATCAAAACGCTCCCCATTTGAAAATGTGGTTTGTCATTATATTACTCCCAGTACTTCAAATATACTTTTTATGATGATTTTTTTCATGGATAAACTGATTTATCATTTTTAAGATAGATATCACAAATTTAATTCTGACGAAATGACATGGATTATCATTTTAAGAATGACACAATCTTTTCCCTACATATCTGAAAATATTCAAATTATTCTCGAAATTTCTTTCTTTTATTTCGATCTTTTTTCCCCCTGGGAGTCAAATTAGATCATCATTTCTAGCTGTCACTGAATTGTAATAAGGTTAATGCGATTGTTTTGATATCATCAACCTCTAAGGTAATTTGAATATGTTTGAAAATAACGTTCGTAAAGTGTGAGATGGGAATAGGAAGAAATATTTCACCCATTTACATTAATAAAATGAGTTTAAGATAACAGCTCTGGTAACATTGAATCAATCTGTTAAAAGTTTCAAAGATGTCATGAAAATTTGTAACTGACAAGATAAAATGAATTCATTTTTATGATCAGTTTTTTTATTCCTTTTTTTATAGCAAACATTTGAATTTTGTAAAAAGAAAAGTTTAATGCAATTTGATTTGATTTTTGTTACAAACCTCTAACTGCCAACTCTCACAATTTTATATGTAGGGTGATTATAAAATAAATTTGCTGACATATAAACCTCTGACGGGCGCATATCAAAAGGAATAAAATTTTGTACAGTGCACCAAAAGGAAAAAAAATGGACCACCCTAAATAACTTTTGATCTATTGATTGGATTTTCACATTCGAGGACTCATTCTTAGTGGTTTGAGGGGGTAACCTCAAATATGCGAATTAGTGCAGACGATAATTTAAGTTACGAAATCAGACATATAAACATGTTTTTTTCTGAATAATCATATTTTTTTGACAGATTTGGATTTCTGATCCCCAAAATATAGGGAGTAGCTGCAGTGTAAGAAATATGGACCCGATAGTTTGGTCAGGAGCGCGCGCAAAAGTTTGGGCCCCTTACTGTTAATTTTACTTTTTGTGTATTTCGCTACATTTTCGTCTATCAAAAGATAATTCCATGCAAAAAATAACTTTTCCTAAATATTTATTACTTTTTATTATATTATTTAAGAAAGGTAAAAAAATTTAATCGTATGGCGTAAATTTTTTTGAATCAGTCTAAAGAATGTAATTTCAAATGGAAACGTACAAAATGTGAGCGAAATCGGACCTGAGAATTTGAATTTCAAAAAAGCTAGATACTCAAAATTCAAGGAACTCATGAACTATTCGACCGATTTCAATCAAATTTTGTATTTTGACATGCAAAATTGCATTCTTTAAAATGATACAAAGAATTGTACACCTTATAATTCAATTTTTTTCGATTAATATTTAATAAAAAGTAAAAAATAATAAACATTTACTAAAAGATTTTTTTGTTGTTGCATGGAATAAACTTTGGCTAAGCGAATTTTATAATTGTGTGTTAAAATTTTTCTATTCACTTAAAAGAAATTTGAGGTATAGTGAAACACTCAAAAAGTAAAATGAATGGTCAAAGCTTTGGAGAGCCATCCTGACCAAACTATTGGGAGCATATTTCTCGGATTACGGCTGACCCCTATATTTTGGGGATCAGAAATCCGGACCCGTCGAAGAAAATTGGATGCTTATTTATGTAAAATGCGTTTTTTCTGATACCTCAACTTAAATCGTCTGCACTTATTAATTAGCATGTTTGAAGTAATCTTTTTCAGCCATTAAGATTGAGTCCTAGAACTTGAAAATCTGATCATTTTGATTAAAAGTTATTCATGGTGGTCCGTTCATTTTTTTGAACACTGTACATAATTATTACGATCTATGCGATTAAGAATGGTGTTAAAAACGATTACTTATCTCGCCGTTACAGTTACATTGAAAAAATTCCGTACTTTTTAAATGACAATATCCTTTTTTTATCAAAAGGTAATCATTAAAGTAAAAATCTAAATTGGAGTTTGAAAAGTATTTTTATCACTAGAAATTGCGAAACTGGACTTTTTCAATTTTTCGTGACCACTAACGAGAAAAGAGTGTTCTTTATATCTTTAAAAGCAGAAAAGAAGCTATTGACATGTGAGGACGAACATGGTGACGCTCGGCGAAAGTCTAGGGTCACAATTTCTTGTGCTAAATTTATCCTCTCAACTTCAAATTGGGTTTTTTTACTGTTAGGATTACGTTTTGATTGAAATAAAGGGGCACTAATGTTTGAAAATTATGATATTTTGTTACTGTAACTGCAATCATGTGAGTTAAGCAATCGTTTTTGTCGCCAGTTCTGAGGGACAAAGGTCACAGTACATCTGAGACCAAAGGTCGCAGTACATCTACAATCATTTGTTGCAATCAACTGATATTTTTCAAAAGAAAAAATCATTAGGGCGGAAATATTTTTCACAATCTTTTATAGAGATGTCACAGGTGACTAAAAATGTAAAAAGTGGAAAAAACTTAATTCATTTTCATCTCTTTTGTATATCGTGAATCAGTTGTAACTACCACTATAACTTACAATTCAAATTATTCATATTTAAAGCTATGTATTCACTTTCAAGAGTTAACAGCCACCCCATAGACTGCTGAACTCAAACTGTCTTTTATTTTAACTTTTCATACTATTTCATGATGTATGGGATATGCATACCTGCCAACTCTTCCGGATTTTCCGGAAGATTTTATTTTAATATTTAAAGTGTTAGCAATACTCATGTTATTCCAATTAACTTTTTAAATTCTAATGATAATTATAAATGAGTTTGACCACCACTACATATTAATAATTACAATAAATATATAAAAGCATAATAATCTTTAATCAAGCGAATTTCAACGGGATCAAAATATAAATATATTTTTGAGTCAGATTGTTTTTTGCTAAATGTATTACAACCACTCTGAAAATCCGTTCTCGGAAAGAGCGAAAGTTGGCAGGTATGGATATGGGCCTTCTGCGAGGCCCAGGTGCCCAATATTTTATAAATAAAGGAAAGGAACTTTCAAGAGTAAACTAGAAAAAAATTATGTTCTAATTTCAATCTCCTTTAACCCTTTCGGGCCGACTGTCACAAATACGTGACAGCATAAAACCGTTTCAATCAGGGTAAAAATATAAAACTGGTAATCAAAGTATTTCTTTAGCAGTTTATTTGTGGGTGGGGCTATAATTGTCTGATTTATTTAATTCACCATTACTTTAGTTCAAATAAAAATTATTTAGTTATACTTTGAATTAACATTGATTATATATATGATTAAACTAACAATAATTAAAGTAACAGCAAAGTAAGTCTGTCAAATTAGCAACGACTACGTTTAAGTTACCGTTTTTTATTTAATTACAACTTGATTCTGATTTTGTACGAAAGCTTTTCTGAATCACCCGTCCCCAAGGGGTTAATATACTTTTTATAATACCACTTCCAGAGTTTTTAGTCACCTGTGATAGACTTCTTAGTATGGTCTTTAATTAATTTTTATCTAAGTCTAACTTCATTGACAAAGAAGGTTGTGTTCAAGGAAAAAATTAAAGATTAAAGTAAAAATTAATTTGTTCACATTGACTACTAAATGAACTACTAAAATGAAAAAATGTAATGAAACTTTTAAAGAACAATTTTCCATTAGCTGTATGAAAAATAATTATATAATCATAAACATACTTCAATTATTCACATTTAATTTTATGTTTATCTGAAAAGATACGCTAATAAAAAGTGTTAGATATGTAGTTAATTTACATCAATAATGAATATAGAAGAAAACTAGAAAAAAAATTCATTAATGTAATTTGATCTAATCTAATGTACTCTTCATATGATATTTAACTGATAAATTGCTTCCATGTTTTTTGCGCTGTAAGGGTGCTTAGCTAGAACAAAAATATTAATGGACACAATTCATCGCGGTAACAGTTCGTCAAGTACACAATTCATCGCGTCGCCAATTCGTCGTGTGCGCAATTCTCACGGTGACTATTCATCGTGAGTACAATTCGTCGCGGTGACAATTCGTCATGAGTACAATTAATCCCAATCACGATTCGTCGCGGTGACAATTCTTCGTGAGCTCAATTAAACGCAATCACAATTCGCAGCTGTGACAATTCGTCATGAGGACAATTAATCACAATCACAATTCGTCGAAAGCAAAATTCATCGTAAACACAATTCACATGGGGCACAACTCATAGTGAGCTCAATTCCTCGTAGGCATTATCTCTAATTAGCATATCATACCGGCCAACTTTCACTCTTTCCGAGAATGGATTTTCAGAGTGGTTGTAAAACAATAAACGAAAAACAATCCGACTCAAAAATATATTTATATTTTGATTCCGTAGAAATTCGCTCGCGCAAGGATTATTATGATTTTATATATTTATTGTAATTATTTATATGTAGTGGTGGTCAGACTCATTTATAATTATCATTATAATTCAAAAAGTTAATTGAAATAACCTGAGTATTGCTACCACTTTAAATATGAAAATAAAATCTTCCGGAAAATCCGGAAGAGTTGGCAGGTATGGCATATAATTTTGGCTCAAGCAAAATATTTTTATGAATCGTAACATACTTGTTTCAGAAATATAATAGTCATAAATCGCCTTGGTATAGAAAATATTCTAGATTGTCCAAATTTAATTTTTTAAGCTTAATTACTCTCTAAAACATAATTTTAGTAATTTTTTATCTTATTTTTTCTTCACTTAATTTCAGTTTTGCCGGAGGTAATATTTGAATTAAAAGAAATTATAAGTATGATCCTCAACTAAAACTAGTATTTTTAGTTTAAAAATTTTTTTACTAATATTTAAAGCAAAATAAAAGCACCATAATCATATTTTCTAAATTTAGAAACATTGCTGTTAAATATATTTGTTTCCTTACAATAAACACTTCTAGAGTTTAGGTATCTAAAATAAATGAGCAGTGAAAACATTTACTAAAAAATTTCAGCTATCCCCGAAAACTAATGTATAAAAATTTTTTAAGGATATTTACTTAAATATTACAATAAATAAAAACATCACACCGCGATCTCCAAAGACAAATCTTTGCCGATTAGGAACAGACAATTCATTCCATTGCCAAATCAGGAATGATAAATAATCTCCCAATAACTCTTCAAGTCTTGTGACCATTAATTTAAACAAATAGAATCTCTCTTGACATTTCCACATCTGCACATTCATCATCTCTGAAAATAATCGAACGTTGAATACTTTTAAGATGCGAAGAAAAATTTTCAATTCTTCTTTTAAAACTGTGGAGATTCTTGAGGTAGTGTTGTTCATTTTTTTGTCTTCCTCTCCATCATTTGGGACGATGCTAAGTGAGTAAGTTTTCGGAAAAGAATGAAAAAGACAACCAATCAGATGCAAGTGCCTTCTTGACAGCTCCTTATTTAAGGGCTCATACGTAAATATAAGTGGATGCTTCCTCCAACTCCAAATTAGGATCCCTTTATAATGTTTCAAGAGTACAGCGAAGAGCTGAAGAGCTTTTTACTGCTTATTAAAAATAAGATTACTGAAGATAATTCCTGAAGTGCATTTTATTCCACTTTCATATGAAGTTTCAGCATAATTATAAGAGGAATCTATAATGCCAGGATTCAATACTAAGTTCCCTACAACGGATGCTAATAATGTTCTCACAAATGGCACAATTCGGATTTCAAGCAAGTTTTCTACTTCTATATAAAGTTAGATCAAAATTAACGATGTGATCTTCGATAACTGATTGCAATAAAAAGTTTTGTAAAACTGTTACAGTCCCGCAGTGAACTGATCGTAAAGACACGGTTCCCTGTAGAACAACGAAATAAAGCATCACTGAATGCGGTCAGTAAGCGGGTGGGTGACCACTTTGATCAGTCTGCGTAGAGACCGAGGGTGAGCGGTATCGATCCTCGGTAAACTGTTCTACCGCAAAGTGCTCGACTCCACACTCAGGTCCTCAGCCAACCAAACCAGTGGAGCCATCCCCTCTACAGAGGATCAAAATTGGAATCGCATGTTTCCAGATTATCCTCAGGAATGCTTCCCAGACCATCACCAACAGCCCATTGCGCAGCTCTAGAGCGACGTAGATAAATTACTTTCTAACTTAAAATCGTTACTAACAAAGCAGTTATAGTTTTGTCACACTGTGCATAAAGCTACATTTTGAAATTATCAGTGTTCACATATTATTCACATTCATATGAGGTTAGGTCATAATTCGAATGGAACTCTATAACGGAGTTGAAGTTTGTTTATACAAACACGGACAAGAGCAAAATCAAAAACTGATAACTGAGTAGAAGAGTCTCCAACGGGTTATTAAAAATTAGATTATGGAAGGTAAATCATTAAGTGCGTTTTATTCTACTTTTATATGAAGTTACATCATAATTATAAGTGGAATCTACAAGGCTTAAACTCAATGCTTATTTCTCAACAACGAATGCAAATATTTCTCTTACAGGTTTAACAAATTAAATTTCAAGTGAGTGTTCAAATTTTCTAATTTCGTGTGAAGTCATACCACAACAAGCAATGTGATCATTAATATTGATTTTTATAATAAGTTCTCTAAAATTGTTATTAATCCTCCGCGTTCTGCTCAGTTTTTATACTTTCCGGTCCTGAAATAAGTTAATTTACTTTTAAGTTACTTTTAGTTTAGTATTTTTCATTATAAGTAATTTTTTCAACACTAAATTTCAAAAATTATAAGTATGATATGAAATGCAACGTTAAGGCATCTATCTACTGGTTACTTCATCAGATGATGGTTTTGGATGATGGTCGTACAGTCCGCAAAAAAAAAAACGAATCACCCTGAATAACTTTCGTTCTAATGATCGGATTTTCACGAACTAAGTGTCAATCTTAATGGTTCCTGGGGGTGACCTCAAATATGCTAATTAATTAGTGCTAACTATTAATTAAGTTACGAAATCAGACACAAAAACGTACTTTCTCTGAATAAACATGCATTTTTTTTTACATATTTGGATTTCTTATCTTCAAAATATAGGGGGTAGCCGCAATCTGGGAAATGTGGTCCCCATAGTTTGGTCAGGAGAGCGATTCAAAGTTCGTACCCCTTAATGTTAATTTCGCTTTTTGCGTTTTCAGTCATATTTTCAAAACTAATGAAGCAATTCAAAAAAAATTGCACCCACTCATAAAACTCATTTACCCAAAGATAATTTCATGCAAAAAATAATTTTTAATAATTATTTATTATTTTTTATTATTTAATTAAAGTGAGGATGAAAAAATATTGAATTATAAGGTATGAATTTTTTTATACCATATTAATCTACATATTTTTCAATTGAAAAATCTGAAGTTTCAACTGTTTTTATTTATTAGAAGCTAAGAAAAATTAAAATTAATTATTTTTAAAAAAATAATTTGGCGACAATAATGAAATAACTAATTGGGGCGATTAATACTAAAATGTGATAAACTTGGGAGGAACTTGACTTCGCGCGCGTAGCTTAAAATTTCATTCATATTTTTTTCGCTAATAATCGTTTGCTAATCTTTTTATTTTTATTTCTTTCACACTATAAAATACGATGTTTCTTTTTTAGTCATTTAATAATTTATTTGCAATTTAGTAAAGAATTTTGAATAAAAAACACTTTATTCAACAAATGTCTAGTTTTAAAAAAGCGTGCTTCTGATAGAATACACCAGATTGTGCTTATTTAATCTGATTATTTTTTATTTTTTTTATTTTGTTTTTCAGTAACTGATACAATTTCAATAATATACATACGTATGCATAGATTTGGAATAATATATTTATCAATTTCTTGAATATATATTTTGTAAATATTAATAAAAATACGTAGTCAACATTTTTAAACATCTCTCACAACATCGCAAATTTCTCAACATCTTATAGGGTAAACTAAACAATGAAGGAACACTTAAGCTTAGCTTGCCTTTAAAAAAAATTCATAAAAATTTCAAAATTTGTAATTTTAGCTAAATGATGGTTTCGACATATTTGTTATTAAATGCAAATTATGTAAAAAAAGTTAGATTACTTACATAATATTGTTTTAAGCTTTTGGTGGTTTAAATAATAAGTAGTAAGATGACCAAGTGAAGGAACAGTTCTTACCAGTGAATAAACACTAAATTTTCCAGAGAATGAACACTTAATTTTGATAATGTTTGATGCTCGTTAGGAATCCATAGGCCACACAAATGTCTAAAAACAAGATTTTTCTTGGAATTACGACATATAACCATAGTTAATGTGGAAAATTTTACTTTTTTTTCAGTCATGGAATGGAAAGTAAAATATGTTTGAATACATAATTTTAAAAAAATGTTTTTCATTTTTTTCTCACAGTTTAATAGTCCGTTCTAAATTATGAATGTTTATCATTGTGTAATCTGATGATGTTTTTATTATTATTATAATTCGATCATTTTTTTGTTTAATCTTTTCCTCATATTTTTTGAGCTTTTTTTTAAATCTTTTTAAGTATTTTTTTTCCTCTTCGTCATGAGTAATTTATTTCTTTTTCTTTTGATTTAACTTTCCTCTTTTTTCCAAATTTTTGGCCAATGTAAATGTATCTTCGAATTTTCTTTTGATTTTCCAGTTCCATTTCCAGAATTCCTCACTGGATAATAAATGAGAAAAAGGAGTTTCGAAGTTTGAGTAAAACCCATCTCTCATTGACTTATATCTAGTAGTTACTTATGAAACCAATCGTTTTTGCAACTAACAATGCCTCAAGAGGACTTATCTCAAAATCGGTTTTCAAGATACTTTCATTATTAATGTTAGTTGTCTCAGCTTCAGAGCCAAAATTTGATTATACAATTGTTCTTTTTGAAATAAATTCTTCAATATTGAGAAAAGCGCAGGCTAATGGATATTTGGGAGATTAAACTCTTCTGTCAATGTTCCTTTAAAAATTTGCAACATAACTTGTGAGATTTCCTTCTCAAGCTTCTGAAGAAATAGCGCATCATTACTCTCGAAGCATGTGTTTTGTTGATAAGTTGTCTTGCTCATTAACTCTTGGTGTCTGTTTTGCATGCATTTGTTACAGTCAACGTTTTCTACATCGAATGAAAAAATATCGCATTTCATAAAAGCATTTTAACTTCATCAGTTGATGCCTCAAATCTTATTTAAAAATGGATGTAAAATTTTCTAGACATATTGTTTTACAATTCTTTTGTTTTCAAGATCTAACGAGATTTCCAAGAATTACGTAGAAAACTAAACCAGAAAATTTGTTTTGAGGAACAAAACTTGCTCAGTTTCAAATTGATATGAGATTTATACCTATCCAGAAGAAGCAAAATTAGGAATTTCATTGCATTTTTAATTAGCCATGGGTAGAAACATTTGCAATATATTTGTAAAATGTTGCTGTGGTCATCGTTTCATTTCATGAATAGCTTTTTCCAATGAAATATGTAGCAGGGACTGATTCTGTAATATCTCTACGAATTCTTCTGTAAGGAAAAACTACCAATGGAGGTACTTTTTCTTTCCTAGGTACTTTAGAATATAAATCCTTACAATTTTTAAGGCCGCAGATTTTTCCCGTTTAAGGGCAGTATTCAACTCTTGTTTCATTCGCATTGTAAATGCAATCACTTTATAAAAGGATGCCAGGGCTACTTCCCTCCTAAAGATTCTCTGAAGTTCTTAAAACCAGTATTTCGAATATTATTCTCTAAGGGAAGTTTTGCCTTTTGAAATTATCTTCGCATTGCACTGAGTTATCGGTGGATGTCACCTTAAAAAACCTCACCCATTTTTCACCTAGATAATTGTCTTTAAATGGATTTTTCCTACCAGTTCCCGTTAGGACATTAAGCCCGGCAATAGGATAATAATTTAGCTAATTATTGGCACAAAATCCTGCAAAGATTCCATTCAAGCTTTTATTATTATATTTAGTTGTTATATTTAGTTAATAAACATAGTTTATTAAGGAGTCTAAGGTATGATGTAATAACTGATCATTACATTTATAAAGATAAATAATAAATTAATTATTATTATAATTCTTTAAATAAATTTAGCAATTAAATTTGCATATTTAAATGAAATAGTTATAGGAACTATTCATACAACATTTAACTGAATTTTAGGAGTCCTCTATGTCGCTGAACTACTAATTATCCCAGTAAAATCATATTTCACACATACTATTCATTCACTGGGAAATCTATTCTCAGTGAAGGAACATGCCTGTTCCTTCACTGGTTAGAAGTTGTTGTTTTTTTATTTTCAACATAATTTTTATTTCTAATATGACAAAAGGTACAAGAAAATTAAAATTTTTCTTTTATTTTCATTAACTTGAAAAAATCCCAGTAAAGGAACACTTGTTTATACATTGCTTTTTCATCGTTCTGTAATCCAGTTAATAAACACCCCCTAATCTCAGTACTTGCTTATGTTATGATGCTTAAAATAAATAAAACGTAACTTCAATGACCATATTTTGAATTCTTTTTTTCACAATGAAAAGAAAAAGCATTATTATATGCAATTAATTGTAGTTTAAACGGATAACAACAAACACTGACCTTATAATTTTGTCAAAGAAACAAGGCGTTGAACAGATACTAACAAATTCAAAACTTTTTCCAGAGAAGACTCAAAGACCAGATAACTAAATGCATTGTTAAAGGACTTCCTATTGTTAGGTAGTAAGCTACTCTTACCAATCAATCTAAATTAAAACGTTTAAAATCTTATTTCTAAGAAATATCTATGAAATGCTCCTTCATTTGTTGGTTTACCCTATATCATCCTAATCTTAAAAGAAATTTCCGGAAGTGTATCGCAGAACTATTTTACCAACTATTTAATAAAATTTTAACATTTTAAAATTCTTATTCTTTTCCATTTTACGTTTATTATTTCTTCATTAATATACTAATAATTTTTTTAGAACTTTAATTTAGATTTTCTTTAATTTAGGTTTCCTTTTCAAATTATAGTCAAGTTTTTTTTAAAGAATTATTATCTGCTAGCTAAGAATAAAACCTTGTTAAGAGATTAAAAACATTCAGCTGTTTAAAATTATTTAATGCAAAGCAGCTGATTATTTACTTTTAGCATACTATTTTTTTGAAAAAAGAATATAAATTATTGATTGTCTTCCTTTTTTTGTTTCTTGTGACTTCAACTTAGATTATCTAAAATAGTGTTGATGTTTTATAAGTCACTACAAAGTGGATAAAGATACCGAACATAAAAAGCTGTGGAATACGTAACCAATTTTTTTAGTGTCTTAAAATATCTCAGTATCTTAAATGTCATCCTACTATCTTAGTTGTGAAATTAAATTTTTAATTATCTGACCACGTGTGATTCACTAATTATTTCATTATATCTTTTACTCTTTATGATACCAAGTAGATTTTTTTTCTGATAATATACTAAACTATTTTGTTTAATTTTTTACTTTAGCATGATTTCCAAGATATTATTGTAGTATAATTTGTTATCAGGAAAATGCCTTATTTTGTTAATCAGGAAATACTAAAAATTGAAATTTGTAAGGATTCCGAAGCTGTGCACACAATACACAATTTCCGACCTTATTTTAATAAAAAAAAATTTAAAAAAAAACGTGGCAAGTAGGCTAACATACTTTTTACAGAAACTGTGAAAACTAATTTTTCCTATATTTCGTCAAAAGAGGATAAGAATGATATTGCTACGAGGGACCTACTCAATAATTTCGCTATTTCCAGAATGAAATCTGTTTGATCGAAACATATTATTCCTTGAAAATTACCCGAGGGAAAAATTAACTTTTATTATTTATCTAAGCTTACTCCATTTATTTAATGATAGCGGTATTAAGGTTAAGGATATGCGTCGGAAGCTCCGTTTATTATTATACTATAAATGCATTAAATCATGTAGCTTGAATAATTTATTTTAAGTAAATTATTTAATAATTTTAAGCAAATAAGGGTGTAAAAATAAACTCGATCGAAATACTCCGAAAGTATACCCTGAAATATATGTAGAATAAACTTTGGAATCGATATATAAAAAATACCTTTTCAAACAACTTCGAGTAGGACGGAAACGCTAACTTGTTTAAAAAAGTTGTCCTTGTTACTATTTAATTTCGATTCCTGGTACTAGGGGACATTCCATTTTCACATTCGACTTTTGAAATTTCAATTGTAAACGGAATTTTTTTATGACCTTAAACTAAAATGTTAAGGCTTGCAGCAAAAAAAAAAAAATTTTTTTTTACTGCATTAATTTTTTTACAAAGTAGTGAATTATTATTTTTTCAATCTAAGAACCTGTGCCTATAACATATGTAAAACTTATTTTAATATCGAGTGAAATAATTTAATATGTTGTGTAACTAAATGGATAATCCCAAGAAACTGAATCGAAAATATAAAAACTTCATTGATTTAAAAAAATAATAGATGATAATAAAAATAGACATGTTTTGAGCGTCCAATAATAAAAGTCACAAGTTATCCAAGCCTGACAAGTCTTGAGAATGGGCGATTATATTTGAAAACTCGAAACATGTCGACTTTTACTTCCCTCTTCATATGTTTTGAAGCCAGTTGAGTTTTTATCGTCAATTATACTGTTTTACATTTGGGTCTTGATCATTATTTTGATAAGGATTTTACACTAGTTAAAGTAAACATATTCATTTTAATATTTTATCAGGATTCATATGGTCTTTAAAAATGTAAGAACATCAATATTGTAAAAGTTATATTTAACTTAAAAATTAACATTTTGACACCAGATATTTTGAGTTAATGAAATTAAATATTTTATCTCTTAAGTTTTTGTGCCCCCATTTCAGTATCTTAAGGATCTTACGAGCTCTGTTTAAAAAGAGATCATCAGATATATCTAAGAAAGCAAAAATAACCATAGTAGCAGTATTAGGTGGTAAATGTAGCTTATCGTAATTGAAGAATATGCTGTGCGACATTTTATGGTGAATTTGCGAACGTATAAGTTTCAGAATGTATCGAAACATGAGGATGCTATTTGCTGATCATATTTATCCAAAGGAAACGATGTAACCTAAATATCTAGTAGAATGAAGCGATTTTTTAAACAATGAATCCTACAATTTGCAACATATTATTTCAATATCTTATTCTTAAACATAACATATTTCAATCTTTTTAAAATGCCACTAAACATTCAGCAATTCCTTGAGTTATAGAAAAAAGAAATATCGTAAATTATAGAAAGCCTTGTGAATGTGCATTAGAATTATTATACAATCTACATTTTATTTTTCAAGCACTTTTTTTTTCTTCAAATTTTCTTGCCTAGAAGACTCGATTAAAACTGTAAAAATGATTATCCCTAAAATTTTGTATATAGCTATAATAAGTTATGCTCATTTCATTTTAGTATAAAATCCTCGAATAAATATAGTAAAAACAGTGTAATCTAAACAATATCAGATAAAAAGTTCATGTATTTAAATTCTAAATACTATCATAAATAATTTATAAATCGATTCAAATTTACTTTTCAAAGGAGATTAAAATAATATTTTTTTTGCTTTTTGGACAGAAATCCCCTAAAAAAAATTGTTTATGGCCTGGAAACTTCGAGATATTTTCTATTAACAATAAATTAAGCCCCTTCGAGCAATCACTGAACATTATTTCAATTTTCTTACTATCAGAGTTTGGTTGCGTAGCAACCTAGTAAAATTAAGCACTCCTCTTTTGAATTAGTCAATGGGTTATCTTAAAATATTTATTTGCGCAGGCGACTTTTTTTTGGCGGTTTTCTGGACTATCGCCAAATATATAAACATTTATTGCGGCCCAATTTACCACCCAATTTTTTTAAAATTTTGTCTACCCCCACTAATTCAAGTGTCTAGATTCCAAATATGTAAAAAAAAATATATGTTTATTCAGAGAAAGTACGTTTTTGTGTCTGATTTCGTAACTTAATTAATAGTTAGCACTAATTAATTAACATATTTGAGGTCACCCCCAGGAACCATTAAGATTGACACTTAGTTCGTGAAAATCCGATCATTAGAACGAAAGTTATTCAGGGTGATTCGTTTTTTTTTTTGCGGACTGTACATGGGGAAATGGCGGGATCCGTATTGAAAGCAGGGGAAAAATTTCTTCGTCCGAGATTTTCACGTGACCCGTAGTGGGGGACGAAACAGATACCACGCTCAAATCGCGGGAGTCTTACGCGGAGGGTTAATAATGCTATTATAGTTTTCTACATTATGTATGAAGCAACATTTTAAAATTATTCTTTCTCATTTTCATATATAATTCCTCATTTCTATGAAGTTACGTCATAATTTGAAATGGAAAATCTGTAATGCCTGAATTCAATACTAAGTTTTCAACGATGGATGCTAATACTGCTCTTTCAGGTTTAACAAATTAAGCTTCAAGCAAAATTCTCACACTTTTCTACTTTCATTTAAAGTTATATAACAATTAGAAATGTGATTAATAATAATTAATTACCACTTTCTCCAAAACTGCTAAGAATGATGTCTTTATATTTTTCTCACAATACAGAAGAAGCATTTTAAAATTATCCCTTTTATATTTATACGTTATTCCTTTCTCTTAAGAAATTACGTCATAATCTGAGGTATAATCTCAAACCGGTTTGATTATTTGTTTATATAAAGACAAAAAAGAACAGAAACTGGTAAGAAAATAATTTTATTCCAGCTTGCTTTTGGGAAGAGAAAAATATCAATAACAACCAAGATTTTTTTAACAGTAATAACATCTTTTAAAGACTGGTTCTTACCTGCGAAAATCAAGTAGTGATTTTATTTTTCTCAAACTCCAGATGTAAGCAAACCTATTTTGGCTGATGTAAGGCTCCTATACCAGGGGTGGCGAACCTTTATACACCAACGTGCCATTTTCTCTAAAAAATTGCTTAATGAGGTCATAGACGCGCCGTCAAATAATTTTGACTTCGTGATTATTGGGAAAATAATAATACTAAATACTATCAACTCAAAACTCTTTATTTACATTGAAAAAAAATACATTTTGCAATGTCGCAGTTATACAAGTTATATCAACTTAAAGTAACATCAATGTGACTTCTGCTGTTGCAGATCAGATAACCAATAACTTATGTTAGGTTCTAAGATGTTAGTTTAAGCAGGACTGCTGATTTTTTTTGCTAGTTATTTATTGTTAGCTTGTTTTTTGTGGTTATTAATTGTTTTTTTGTATTAATTTTGAATTTTCTTATTAGTAATTGTTTAATATTTTGTTTGTTTTTTGTGAATTTTAATTTAATTGTTACATATGCTTCATAGCGTAATAACTTTTGTGTAATAACAATTCATAGTGTAACAACAATTGTGATCTGTGGAGTGCCCAAAATATTGTGTCGCGTGCCATAAATGGCATGCGTGCCATTGGTTCGCCATCCCTGTCCTATACTATCAGAGCTGACCTATCAAGCAATATTGGAGCAAACAAGTTCGCACGTTAAGGTTTTTTAGTATTAGTTATGTTATTACAGAGATGCCAACTGCACCGGACAGGCCAAAATAATTTAAAAAATGGTAAATAACTGCAAAGAAAATTTTGCAAATAGTTGACAATATTTGCTTGCTTTTAAAAATGTAATGCTTGTTATAAGTACTATAAAGTGGTGAATTATGTAAGCCTACGCATTGTTTAGAAATAGTGGTGGATTAAAATCTACTAAATCGAACTTATTAAACCAAGAATTACAATTAATAAACTACCACGTGAAAATATTTATTCACTGTGCTTATGTTAGCTCTTTGCTCCAACAATAAATGATAAGTCGGCCTGTCTAATTCAGGGGCTCTAGCCTGATGTAAGGCTCCTAAACTATCAGAGCTGACCTATTAAGCAATATTGGAGCAAACAAGTTCACAAGTTAACGTTACGTTAGTACTAGTTATGTTACTACAGAGATGCCAACTGCTCTGGACATGCCAAAATAATTTAAGAAACGGTAAATAACTACAAAGTAAATTTTGCGAATAGTTGACAATATTTGCTTGCTTTTAAAAATGTAAAGCATGTCATAAGTACTATGAAGTGGTGAATTATATAAGCCTATGCGTTGTATAGAAATAGTGGTGGATTAAAATCTACTAAATCGAACTTATTAAACCAAGAATTACAATTACACTGGTTATCATAAATTAAGGAAAATTCACAAAAATCGCGATAACTCAAGAAATTACACATGGAATTTTATGAAACTTACCCACAATATACAACACATAGTAAGGTATTAAACAACATAAAAGGAAATTATCAGACATTAATAGTAGTATAGAAATTAGCACATGTATAAAATAAACAAATTGGAAGTATCGGTTTGCAATAGAAAAAGTACCTTTAATATGGCCATTGCTCTTGTAAAGCAGTTGCAAGCGTGGCAAGGGTCTGAGGGGGCGGATTGATGGCAGATACACGCCTCCCTAGAGCATCCCAAACGTGCTCGATAGGATTCAAGTCCGGGGATCGAGCTGGCCACTCCATGCGAGTAATTGTTTCCTGTTGAAGATAATCATCAACAATGCGAGCTCTGTGTGGTCTTGCATTATCGTCCTGTAACAGGAAGCAATCACCAATTGCCCCGGCATATGGGCGCACATAAGCATCAAGGATGTTGTCTCGATAAACCTGAGCATTCACGGTTCCCCTTGGAAAGACATGGAGGTATGTGCGCCCTCCTAAGGATATGCCTCCCCAAACACAGACACTGCCTCTTCCGTATGCATCTCTTTCACGGATGTTTGATGGATGATAACGGGTCCCAGGTTCTCTCCATATCAAATAACGTCTACTGTCACTTTCTAGACTAAACCTGGACTCATCCGTAAAGAGAACAGGCCTCCATTGATCTGACGTCCAGTGGACATGTTGTCGGGCCCACTGCAAACGGTCTCTCCTATGGCGTGATGTGAGCGGCACGCAAATGGCTGGTCGTCTCGCATACAGACCACCTTCGTGGAGCCTTCTGCGCACAGTTGACGTTGACACCAACCTTCCGGTGGCTGCAGCAAGAGAGGATCTAAGATGTGTCGGAGTAGCGGTTCTATTCCTGCGTGCACTTAATGTCAAATATCGGTCATCGGCACTGGTCGTAACAGTTGGCCGTCCTTGACTGAACCTCCTAGATGCCGAATCTGTGGTTTGAAATTGCCTCCAAAGTCTATGAACCACAAATGGACTCACATTTAGCCATCTGGCCACTTCTGATTGACTCTGCCCTGCCTCTAGTCTCCCGATGGCTCTCCATCGTAGTTCTTCAGGCAAATGATGCCTAGAGGTCATTATTACGAATTGGCTATCTCAGATTTTCAATGTCGCAATCACAGTAAAATTTGTGTGCTTTCTCTCAAACTTGGACTTTTATGCTCCAGGCAGATGACGTAAGCCGAGTGCAGCGCCACTAATTTGCATATTGCAATTTTACTCAGCTACTCCTAGTGGACAACATATGCAAATTTTGCACGGTTTGGCTTACTTTTGAAAGAGTTATCGCTATTTTTGTGATTTTTCCTTAATTTATGATAACCAGTGTAATAAACTACCACTTGAAAATATTTATTAGCTGTGCTTATGTTAGCTCTTTGCTCCAACAATAAATGATAAATCGGCCTGTCTAATTCAGGGGATCTAGCCTGATGTATAATGTCTGAATTGAGTAATAAGATCTCTGCAACAGCTACTAACAATGTTGTAACATGTTTCATTCTTTTAGCAAGAAGCAAACTTTTACATCATAATCAGAAACGGTATCTAATATTGTCTTGACTCAATAGTAAGTTCTCTACAACAGTTATTAATAAAGGTGTTGGAGGTTTTGAAATTTTGCCTCCTTGAAAAAGCGTTAATTGTGATTCATAAACTTTGTTTTTACATAACAAGCGATGAAAAGAAATTAAATATTATAATACAGGGAATAATAACAAAGTCGTAAACTGTATCACACAGACCATGATATTCTGAAAAAATTAAATTGTCTTAAAGGTTTGCTATTAAAAAAGCTGAATAAGTGACAACTATACATGTTACTATGTGTAGCCAAGATGAAAATTTAAGCATATAGATTGCGGTGAAAAAATAAATGACACCACGCAGATCTTGAATTGCGCGTTATTGGTGAGCATATATAGAAAAATAAATTCCAATAAGAAGTAAACCTAACCAGCGCCTGATTTCTGTGTAAGCTTATATACATTGTTTTAAAATTAATAGTAAATGCAGGAAAATTATTTTTTGAGAACAGGTATTTAATATTCACATATTAGCTGCTATTTACTTTCATAAATTAGGCATAAGAAATGGTTTTATTTAAATAAAATCTGGTTCTCGGATTTTTATTAACTGTGTTAGTCACTGGTATATAAATTCTCTTAGCATTAGAGAAATCGAAAAGTAACTTCCTCACCGATTTTCATTTTATAAAAGCAAGATCCTCATACTTTGAGATAACTTCACCCCCCCCCTGTCATTACCAAACTCTAAAGAACTTTTAATCATATTAATTCAAATACGAAAAAGAAACTACAAAAAAAATCATTGATTTTTTTTTAATATTCAAATATTCGCTGCTAATTACTATCCTAAATTAGGCGCAAGAAATAGTTTTATTTCTAAAAATACTGACTCTTAAGTTTTTATAATTTGTGTCAGTCTCAGGTACATACAAAATTCCACAACATTAGAGAAATCAAAAAGTAACTTCCTCTCTGATTTTCTTTTTAAAAAGGCAAAGTCCTGAATCTTAGGAATAACTTCAACCCCTGTGTAACCAAACTCTGGAGAAATCGGAAACATACTAATTCAAATACGAAAAATAAACCTCAAAAAAAATCATACAGAGTTTAAATAGTGGATAAATAGAAATATAAAAAGCTATTTAGGAGCATTTATATAGCAAAGCTACAAGATAAACTTTTCTGAAATCAGCAATAACAAATAAAATTTTTTAAACAGACTCAAGTTAAGCTAATTTTGGAACTTTTTTTAGGACGACAAAAATGTTTCCAAACAGTATTTTGTTTCGTAAAAAAGGAAATGAACTCATCGTTAGAAAGGAAATGTAAAGACTTATATAAAGCAGAGAGGAATATAAAGGTTTCTTTTGTTGAAGGAAATTGCCTTGACATTTGAATTTGATGCCATGCTAAGGGAGGGGATTAAATCGTTCCGATTTCAACTTTTTTAAAATGTAAAACTCTAGAATAGAATAAAATATATTTAATTCAAATTTTAATGGAAACGTAAAGTAATCGAGTTTTCCAAAATTTGAATCAACCGAAACATTATTTTATTTTTAATCTCAAATAAGTAGGGGACTTTCAAATTCATAGAATTTGGTCAAAAAGTGGGAGATATATATATATTTTTTAAATTTTTGTAATCAAGCATCTAAACATCTTTTAAAAATAAACTTTTTAAATTCTTTTGAAAAGGGTTTTAACACTAGGTTTATGGGACACGTCATTTTGACGGATTTCGACTTTTGAAAGGAAAATTATAAAACCCGTTTCAATTTTTATTTTATCTCTGGTAATGACTTTTAACCATTGATCGAAGTAAATATATATTAAATGCTATTTACCTCAAAAGCATTGAAATATTGAAATTCTCTATCTGGTATACCTATTTCTACTGATATACGTCAATTTGACGCGATCATAATTTAGATAAAAGTTTAAGTAAACAAGCAATTATAACATCAATAATAAATAGGAATGTACCGACAATACTTCGATTCGTTATCTCAAATAAAACAAGTGATAAACAACTGTTGCCGATAAGAAATAATAGAAAGAACAAACGCAGAATGTCAATTGATGTCAGAGTGTCAGATTTTGAAGGTTTCAGTTGCTTAGTTCGAGTATTGAAACATAAAATACTAGAATATTTCATAAATATATATCTCATATCTTCATTTTTTTTCTTATAGTATACATATACATTGGTTTCTAAGTGCAGAGATGCCAACTGCTCCGGACACGCGAAAATTATTAAAAAAATGGTAAATAACAACAAAGTAAATTTTGAAATATGAAGTGGTGAATTATATAGGCCTACGAATTATTTAGAAATAGTGGTGGATAAAAATCTACTAAATTAAATTTATTAAATTAAGAATCACAATTCTTTCATACGTCAAATTGACGTGTGTCCGTAGAGATAGGTATATAAGAAACGTCCGTAATCCTAGTCTTAAACAAAATATACCTGTCGACAGTGATAACAGTTGCTTCACATTCTAAAAAAGGTTTAATAGGGTTTTTGTGTGGATAGGGTTAGTAGGGTTAACAAGTTGAGCCAACGCCTCCTATAACTGAAAGAATCCACACGGTTTTTTATAGGTAGTCCGATCAGACAACTGTGAAGGATATCCACTTTCCGAACGAGTCATTTAATACAAAATTTAGTTAAAATAACAAAGTGGTAGCAAATATATGACTAAAAATTTGTTTTATTTATGAATATTATTGGTTTGAATTACTCACTTGTCAACCACTACAGATTTAATTCTCAAATATATATGATAAATTTCTCTCAATTACTCTTATAATAGGTTTTGGGTTCATGCGCACAACTGGTTCACTTTTTAAACAGTCTGCGCGGACTACTTATATAAGACCGTGCGGAGGCTTTTTGTTGTAGGAGGAAATGGTTGAGCGCCACGCAAATTTTACATGACTTGCCTTTCCTGCCACGGTAAATAACTACAAACTAAATTTGCAAATATTAGACGGATTTTGCCATTTTTTTAGATGGTTTATCATGATTTATCTGACAAAAGAGGCGAATTATATAAGCCTACGAATTGTTTGAAAATAGTGGTGGATAAATATCAACTAAATTGAATTTATTAAACCAAGAATCACTATAATTAAGTAAATCTTGAATACATTTTATGCAATTCCATAGAAGAGTGGAAATTTCATAGTTCTATATCATGTTATACGCTTTCAGCCAGCTGTTTTTCGTGGCCTATGAGAAAGGTCAGTGTCAGCAAGCGGTGGCAAACTCAGCCTAAATGTAATTTCAGTGTCAGCCACCGGTGGCTGACGTGGCCTAAATGGAAAGTCCAGTCTCAGCCACCGATGACTGACGCGGTGCTCAACCATCACCTCCTGCATCAAGAAGCCTCCACACGGTCTTTCATAAGTAGTCCGCGCAGGCTGCATAAAAAGCGAACCAGTTGTGCGCATGTACCCAAAACCTTTTATTAAAGTAATTGAGAGAAATTTATCTTATATATTTGAGAATTTAATCTGTAGTGGTTGACAAGTGAATAAGGCAAGCCAATAATATTCATAAATAAAATAAATTTTTAGTCATATATTTGCTACCACTTTGTTTTTGTAACTATATTCTGTAGTAAATGACTCGTTCGGAAAGTAGATTTCCTTCACAGTGGTCTGATCGGACTACCCATAAGAAACCGTGTGGCGGCTTTCAGTTATAGGAGGCGTTGGCTCAACGTGTTAAACACAAACTTATGCGAGATTTTGGTTTATTCTGAAAATACGAAAGTTCTGAAAGTTCTCGAGACGCGAAATTTTTTTTTATAAATATTTTACGATGAACACCAACGTTTTATTTAATTTCTTCATCAGAGTATTCTATTTAATAAAATGAACTGTATCTGACAGTTTTCCAAAGAATAAGCTATCATTTTTGACAACTGGCTAATATGTACTAGGGACTACAGACTGAGAAAAAAAATTGTAGCTTAGGTTTCTCAATGTTGATTTAAAATGTTTAAATTTAGGTACAACTTGAGTAACAGAATTCTTAAGCTTTGCAATTATATTTATATTGCAATTAATAATATAAGCAATTTATATTTCCTTCAAATTAAGTATTTTTGGTATTCAGAAATAAATTAACACGTTTACGCCGGGAAAAGTGAAAATACTGGTACGGGAAAAGAGAAAATTCTGGTAGAAGAACTATTTCAATATTAGATAATATTCGGGAGGAGTTAATCTATTCTCAACAATAACAATTCACTGTAAGGAAATTTATCACATCGAAGAAGCAATTCAATATAAAAGTTGCATCCATTAAAAACAATTAGTAGTTATGGATTTTTATTATTCCCGGAAAAAAACTAAGAAAGAAATATATTGTTCCCAGTTTTTACTCCGGTGCGCTGCCAAGATGAGACAATCTAGCGTGACCCACCGGTGGGTCACCCAGGCGTGAACGTGTTAAAACATGCATATTTTTCGCATTTTTCGCTACAGTTTCAAACCTCTTCTTGATCGTGACAACCCTGATAACTGGATTATGTGCACTCGTAACTTACTAGTTTGCAGGTAGAAGAGTGCCCGATCTTGGTGCTTTTGTGCTAGATTATGTAATCGGTGTGTTCATAACGCTTTATAAAAAAGGGTTAATCTAAATAATGACATTATTTTATATTTATATTTAGAATTTTTAATGAAAATAAGGACTATTTTCAGAAAAAGACTCTGGTCTCTAAAGTGTCAATAGAAAAAAAAATTCTAAGATAAAGTTTCTCATTAAAGCCCAATTTAATTACGTTGCAATAACGTGGAAAGGGCTAGTGCAAAAAGATTCATAGTGTTACGAACATCAGTAGATCCTGAATAGTAGCTGAAAGTCCATATATATCAAGACGGAAAGGAGTAAAATCTGGTAACAAATAAATTTCCTTTTTGGCTTTTCTCGGGAATAGTAAAATATCCATAACTACCAAATTTTTTTAACGGATACAATTTATATATGGAAGTGCTTCTTCCCTGTGAAACAATTAATAGCAATGAATTGATTATTATTATTATTACTCTTTCCGGAAATTATCTATCATTGAAATAGTTCTATAAGTAATTTCTCTTTTCCGTCCAACTTTCAGGCCTGAAACTTGTTCTCTTTCGCAAGCTTGCCAACTTATCCTTACCTGCCAACTTTTACGCATTTGGCGTAAAATTTTTTTTTCATATTTAAAGTGGTAGTAAATATATACTATTTTTTCATTTATAAACTTAATTTTTAAATGATTTTGATCACCCATATTCTTAAAAAAACTAAGCACAAATATTAATATGCGTTACTATCATGGCTGTCAGCTTAATTTGTGTCAAATACAGAGTACTTTTTTGCTTAAAATTGAAAATTTAATTCCATTTTAATATCACTGGGAAAAATGATAATGGAAGGGATTAAAAGTTGGCAGGTCTGCAATACGCTTTTTGCAAAAGATTTTATAGATTAGTAGGCATTTAAAAACCGAACCTCTAAAAATTTTTGATAAATTAACCAACCTTTTGAAAACCTCACCACGAAAATATTGGAACAAAGTGACTTTGCATATGAGCTTTTAAATCATTTAAACTTTGTGGTGTGAAAAACAAGCTTAAATGATTGAAAAATAATACGTTTAACACGTTCACGCCGGGAAAAGTGAAAATACTGGTACAGGGAAAGAGAAAATATTGGTAGAAGAACTATTTCAATATTAGATAATATTCGGGAGGAGTTAATATATTCTCAACAATTACAATTCACTGTAAGGAAATTTATCACGGCGAAGAAGCAATTCAATATAAAAATTGCATCCGTTAAAAACAATTGGTAGTTATGGATTTTTATTATTCCCGAAAATAAACTAAAAAACGAAATTTATTGTTACCAGTTTTTACTCCGGTGCGCTGCCAAGATGAGACAATCAAGCGTGACCCACCGGTGAGTCACCCCGGCGTGAACGTGTTAAAAAAACCATTGGAATAATTTTTTGAAAAAAGAGTAGAAAGTAGGCAGCTTTGATTTTGTAGCGAATATTTTCTAACGGTTTTGTATTTGTGATTTTGGATTTAGAAAGCTTGAGATTTAAAGCTATTTTTACCAACACTACGTATAAATACTTCAAATGTTCATACAAAACACCGCTATGCTACATCATTGACAAGACTGCCAACTTACCACGCTTTTTGAGAAAATTATTCTTGTGGTTGCGAAGTATATGCAAAGATGCCAATTTCCGCTTCGTAAAAAAATATTTTCGAGTGGTAACGAAACTCAAGTTATTTTTAGTTGAATATTTATCATTTTAAGTCATTTTTCCTCCATTTCGTATGAAAAATTTAAAGTATCATATAAAGCAATTATCTAAAGTGTAGGAATACTTATCCATATTCCACCAGTTTTATTATTTAATTCATCAGAAAATTATTTAAAATTTAGCATGCGGAGCAGTTGGCATCCCTGTAGATGATTCCTAGTTTAAAAAATTTTGATTCAAAATTATTTTTTCACACGTCAGCATGTGTTATTCATCAGTTCATATATAATGGAACTATGTTCCAGCTCTCTCAGGGGAACAACAACAATATTGAAAACTCTATCAAGCGCTCAACCACGCTGACCATCAACCTGCACCCAAAACTAAAGCCACACATAGTTTAAAGCGCTGCTTCATTTTATTTTCATTATTATTATTTATTCAAGCAAGGCGCTTGAATCCCCTTGACAGCTACCACATCGCCTGCTGATCTCAACGAACTTATACAACGATAAATAATACACGATGGATGGGATAGGGGAGACTGCGCGGCCCAGGCACCCAGCTCGTAAAACAAGATTAGATCAGCTCTCTCAGGGGGGGGGGACTTTTAAATAGTGCAACTTTTTTAATCTCTTAAACGAAACCGTTTTTAAGCAACCACTTTGAAAAATGTTACGATAAGGCAAATAGCTACATAGCGACTTTGCATACAATGACCACAATTCTCTTGCATTTCCTTCACTAAATTTTTGCATGTAATTTTCTGTCCCGCAAAGAGTGACAACTTAATTTATTTGTACCAACGGCTCAGAAAGTTGTATAATTAGCTCAATTTAACTCATTTGAGCCGTGGTGCCTCAGGGGATAGAACGGTCGCCTCCCAATCAGATGACTTAATTTCAAATTCCTGCAATGACTGGTCAATAAGAATTCCCCACGTGGCTCATACCGACCACAGTGCAAACGTAAAGCATCCTCAGTGGTAGAAGAATCTTGGATTAGAGTACCCTTGCCGTTCAGCTACACGTAGGACGTTTTCATGGTTTTGCTCTCCATTTAACCTTTTCGGGACGGGCTAGTGATAAGTGTATTCGTACGGAATCAGAATCAGGATAGTAAAAAATAAAAAGCGGTAGTTTAAGTTTGGGCATAGCTGATTTGACAGACATAATTTTGCTTTCACTTTAAATCTAACGCATCCAATCCTTGTGCGTTAAAAAATATCTATACATTTTTAATTCGAACAAAGTAGTGGTTAATTAAATAAAGCAAACTATCATTACCCTGTCCACAAATAAACAGCGATAAATAGAGTTGAGCTACCAGTTTTATCGTGTTTACCATGATCATCGACTACCTGAGAATGCATATATGACTCACCCGTCTCGAAGAGGTTAACACAAATGTGGATAGGTTCCATCAAAATGTCGTCCACAAAGGCTTCTTCCAAAACTTGATTTAAGAGTTCCCTCGTCTTCGGGATTAGGTTCAAAACCATGGAGTTGAACATTGGTAGTTTTAAAGTAAAAATTGGGTCCCCTGATCAACGACGGTTGAAAAATGAAATAAAATTTAAATTAGGGGTCTCTAAGCATTGTTTGGAGCGTGTATTATATTATTATTCAATTGTCTTGTATCAAAAACTCTTAATGGTTGCGTCTTTTTTTTATACCCCGTTAAAAAGACCTATTGTACAAATAGTTAAATAAGCTTTGAAAGAGGACTTGATGAGATAGTTTAAATTTTAAGATGAACAAACAGAAAAAAGTAATTACATTTATTAGTTAAATATTGTATATTAAAATAATAATTTCCGACTTTTAATGCTGGGAAGAACATCCATAATAATCATATTTAATAAATTGTAGCATTCTAAAAAAAAATACTAAAAAATGTTTTTAAAACTTTATAAGGAGTCTAAGTTCACAAACTATTTAAAACTTGCAACAGACTCCTTACTTTTCCAAAGTTCTCAAGTCCAAAAGGGGTGGTCTCTAAACGAGCGAAGGAAATATGAACGCTTTTACGGCTTAAGGCGATATGAAAAATTATGTCTTCTTAACTTTTAATAGTGCAAGCCTTTACCCATTAGCGATCTAACTAGGCTGAGACTTATGTCTTAAAATTCCAAGGAAGATGAAGACATCAGATTTCTCTATGTTGCTGGAGAAAAAAGTACTTTCAAAGCTTCACTTCATTTTCATTTATATTTTTCTATCGCGCTTTAAATAGATATTTTAGCTCGAGCCTCCAAAAATATTTATATAGAAGAGATAAAGTACGTGTTTAGGTTGATTTTCACTCTTGGTTGTTTATCTAGGGAGAAGGTTTATTAGAATGGCAGTCATCAACATAAACTTCCATTTAGTATTTAAAAAAAAAAAAAAAAATTAAATTGAATGCAGAAAATGCTGAAATAGAACGACAACATAGAATATGGCTGATCTGGAATGTAAAAAAGAACTGATTTCAGAATTTAGTTCAGTTTAATATTCGTTAATTAAAAAAAGACATATCGAATGTGATAATTGTTGCTGTTGTCTTACGCTACATGCCACAGATAAGCCTATTTTTAGGGCAGAGCGAAACGCTTCTCCTTGTTTTCCAGTGGTGCCATCTATAGCCAAGAATTAGACTTTTGCCACACGCATACGTAGTAGTCTGTTTTGCAGGAAGGATACATTTACACGCCAACCATCCATCTGCAGATCGTAATTTTGAACTGAACCAGAAAAGTGTGATTATTAAAACATGCAATAAGCTTTTTCATTAATAATATAATACCTAAAGAACGAGTTTCGGTTGATTTTCACTCTTGGTAGTTTATTTAGGGAGAAGGTTTATTAGAATGGCAGTCATCAACATAAACTTCCATTTAGTATTTTTTTTAAAGAAACAAAAATAAATAAATGAAATTAAATTGAATGCAGAAAATGCTAAAATAGAACGAAAACATAGAATATGGCTGAGCTGGAATGTAAAAAAGAACTGATTACAGAAATTAGTTAAGTTTAATATTCGTTAATTAAAAAAAGATATATCGAATGTGATAATTGTTGCTGTTGTCTTACGCTACATGCCACAGATAAACCTATTTTCAGGGCAGAGAGATACGCTTCTCCTAGTTTTCCAGTGGCGCCATCTATAGCCAACAATCAGACTTATGCCACACGCATACGTAGTAGCCTGTTTTGCAGGAAGAATACATTTACACATCATCCATCCATCTGCAGATCGTAATTTCGACCTGAACCAGAGAAGTGTGATTAGTAAAATATACAATAAGCTTTTTCATTAATAATATAATACCTCCTATAGTTAAAAACAAAGATTAAAAATAGCCTAAAGTTGCAATTAATTCAAAAATAAAAAAGTTACTTTCCACCAAACAATTCTTGTTTTGTAGTTTAATAATTTACAAAGTGTTTTGTCATGCCACTTTACATAAAAGTGTAATATAGCTTTGTCGATCTGCCAAAATTTACAGAGAAATTTCGAGTGATAAATAACAGAAATATTCCATTTGTCTATACTAACCCCCTTCATTCTATATATATATATATATTGATTTTCACATGAAATTTCTAAATTTGTCTGAAATTTTTAAAATTTTTCTCTATGAAAAAACCATGTTTCAAGAAGAACCATGGTTGGAGAGAGCTACACCCTTTTCTGGGCAATATTTTTAAAGGTGGTAGAGAATTTAATAGACAAGTTTGGGGAATTTAGTTTTATTTGACAATACTTTATAAATCCTAGCACGAGTAAAATGGCGCTTCACATTTAAATTTAAACTCTATTTGTAACCAGTGTTATCTAGTTTTTCCAAATCAAATTTCAAAAATAAATAAATAAATAAATAAAAGTTATCAATACTTAGAATTTTGATATGCTTAGCTGGTACGCTTAATTTGATATATGCTTAATTTTGATATGCTGAATTTTGATATGCTACTTAGATATGCGGTAGCGCTTCGCGCTGTCGTGCCACAGGTCCTTGGTTCGATCCTTGGGCCGGGCAAGGCCGACTCAGCCTTTCATCCCTTCAGTGGGTCGATGAAATGAGTACCAAGCATGCTTGGGAACTAACGCTGGGGGTTCCGCGTTCGGCTGACCACCTGACCGGAACATATGCTCCTGCACCCCAGAGCCCAAGGTCAAGAAAACTGAGATGGGCACAGTCGGCCTTGGCCCTCTTAATGGGCTGTCGCGCCACTGAGTTAGTTTTTTTTTACTTAGATATATAATCACAATTGTTAAACTATCACTTTGAATGTATATTTGCTGTCCGGAGAAAGTTGGCATCTCTGTATATTTTATTCTTGAATAAATATGTGTAATAGCTTACAGCCCTATGTTAATAATTAAACATCAATAAAACGATTTCTTTTTCTTAGCTTTCACATTGTTAGTTTCAATTCTCGATTATATTCGAGTGTGAAAAGTTATAGCAACATAAAATAAAACGCAGCTCGAATTATCTCGAGTGTGCACAGTTTGGTCTGCTTATCACACTCGAATTAACTAGAGAGCACAAGTTACGATGTTAATGTAACAAAAATTGTCTTTTTATATTAACTATAGATTGGCAAGTCTAGACATTTAAAAATACTACTTTATAATTATATAAAAGTCATTTCGTCGGGAAAAAATAGTGAAACTTATGTACTAAAATTAAATTAGGGTTCCCAGCACGGGGCTTGAAAATTTTAAAAAGTGGTAACAAAAATAAAACATATGTCTATATTTTAATTTCAGTGTAACAACCACTGAAAATGTTTTCCAAAGAAAGAATGAAAATCCCGCTTGCTAAACCACTTAACAAAGGGCCGTAATGGCCTAAGACGTCCAGTTCCACTACAACGAACGAACAAACCACTATTTCAAACGATAAAGTGGTTTATTAAAATAATAAATATATCCTAGCATTAACCTAAATTTACTACTGCTACTCAAATCTTTCAAGGACCATGAGAACCCTGTAAACTTCAGCTAAGCTCGTATGTCTTACAAAACAAATTTATTATGAAAATTCAAAACATAAAAAAGAATAATCTTTCTTTTTTAATGTTTTCTTCCAAATTTGAATAGCTATGATATTTAAAGCCGTATTAATTGCGTTTTTAGTACATTATCAATATTATATAGCTTTCACAACTATTTTCACGACATTAATTTATTTCCTCATTTTCCTATGACTTGAAAAAATTATCTGAATAGGTAATTTCATACTCACAATTTTTCTAATCAAATATATGCTATATTTGTGCATCGAATATATGCTCATAAATACATATCACCTAGTAATCTGAATTCTAATCAACTATCACAATCTAAAATAATTATTTCAATTCAAACATTCCCGAAGAAACGCAAAATAAATATCAAACAATTACTAAACAAGGTATTTATTCAGATACTTTTTTAGTACATTATCAATATTATATAGCTTTTGCAACTATTTTCACGACATTAATTTATTTTCTCATTACCCGATGACTTGATAAAATTATCTGAATAGTCAAATTCATACTCACAATTTATCTAATCGAATATATGCTATATTTATTCATCGAATATAGGCTCACGAATACATATCACCTAGTAATCAGAATTCTAATCAACTATCACAATCTGAAATAATTATTTCAATTCAAACATTCCCGAAGAAACGCAAAATAAATATCAAACAATTACTAAACAAGGTATTTATTCAGATCTAAAATTTTCCCTCAAGCGTTGTTTACGTTTTACTTTGGAGAAAAGAACTCCCCTGTCTCCCCCCCCCCCCCGTCAAAAACTGCGAAGTTGTAAGACTGCTCGTTGTGCTCCCATTTGATTTTTCAAAAAGAGTTGGAAAGAATAAATTGCTCACCATCTGAGAAAGTAGAAGGGCTAGAGGGAAAGGTCCCGGATGTAGGAGAACACGAAAGATGGAAGTAGAACGTTGAAGAAAATCAATAGATACCAGGCTTCAATTCGCCAACTTTGCCTTTTTCCCCCCTTTCACTTTTTATACTCCCATAGAACTCGTTGACTAACCACGTAGCACATCCATTTCACTGGATTAAAATTTACCCTATGTCCCTTTCAGACTAGAAATTTTCTTTTTCAACTTCAGTAACCCCAGTTGGGGGGTAACTTTATCTGGAAACTCGACAAATGAAAGCGACGATAATGATTATTTGTAGAGAGATACGTATCTTGAGTAAAGAAAACTTATTCTTCATTGTTTCGAGTTTTCAAGAAGAGTTAGAGTATGATAACAAATCAATAGATTTTCTATGAAGAAAGAAGTGAAGTTACAAATTTTTGGGAGTTTTCTTTCCTAAGAGTATTTAGGGTCAATATTATTTTATTGATGGAGAACTCTCTTTGTTTTATTATTTTTAAAATCGTGCTTGCTAATGAATAAGGAACATGGATTAAATTAGATTTTTTTTAAATCTAATACTATATTGTAATAAAAAGAAACCTTTATTTTTAAATCCCATGACATACATAATTAGGTAGTTTTTTTATGTGTATGATTTTTTACTTCTTTTTTTTTATTCTAACTATTTGTAGCAAAGTAAGCTTTACTTTGATACATACAAGAATGTTGTAATGCTTGTTCTTGAATGTTGATACATACAAGAATGCTGTAACAAGAAAAAATTGATTTTTGAATCCATGAAATGATAAGATTTATATAGTGACAGAGATACAATGAAATATAATCAAAGAATGTAAAGATTTAAAAATCAAATTCCTTTTTTCTCTAACTCTTTGAAAAAGTTATCATATGATTACTATGCTACAATAAGAAGGAACTGATTTTTAAATCCGTGGAAAGACAGGATTTATATTCAATGAAATATAATCATGGAATGATAGGATTTAAGAATCAATTTATTTTTTTTGTGTCCGATTATTTTGAAAAAGTTTATATTTACTTTTATATAAAAGAGGATGATTATGTTATAACAAAAAATAATTGATTTTTTTTAATCCATGGAATTATTGAATTTATAATCAATATAAATTTAATTATGGAATAGTAGAATTCAAAAATCAATTATTCTTTTTGTTTCTAATTGTTTTGAAAATCTTATCATTGTTTTTGTTCATAGAGGGGTGATTATGTAATAACGAGAAAGAATTGATTTATTAATTCTTGGAATTATAGGATTTATCATCACCGAAATATAATTATAAAATGATAGGATTTAGAAATCAATTACTCTTTCTTTGTTTCTAACTATTTTTGAAAAACTAATCTTTACTTATGTACTTAGAAGAATGATTATGCAATAACAAAAAGAATTGTTATTTATATCCAATCCAAAGCAGAATTGGGTAAATTTATATTACTTTAAAAAAATGCTTTTTCAATTGCGTATTTGATAGAATTTAACCATTTGAAGAACCAAACAGCTTAAATTTGGTACATAGAAGGGTGAAAATGGCCAAAGAAAATTTCAAGATCACATTTTATTAAACATGCCAATTAAGCATTCAAATTGTAAATTATTAACATACTGTGCACATAGGAGCGCTAAGGAAATAAAAATACATAATTTTTCCTTTGCGGAAAATATTTCTAAAAAATACATAAAATCTTAACATTTTAAAGATTTAAAAGTTCATTTTCCTGAAAATCTTGAACAATATGAATTTACGTTACATAATAAATCTTCAAATTTTCAAGGAATTTAGTTGAAACCATTTTTTCTAATTCTTTTATATTGTTAAATTTCAAAATGAAGCTTTCAATCCAAGCAGGAATAAAATAGTGCTGTTTTTTTATGTAACCAAGAGTGTAACTTCATAAAAAATAAACTATATTTAAAAGTTGAAAATGTTTTTAAACAGAAATGGGCCTCAATTTTCATGAGGGTTAAACATATTATAGGAAGTCAGCTACGAAAACAATGAATTTAAGGGATAAAGGAGCTAGTATGGATATGGGGATATTGTTAGATAAATGAAATATTTCTGTTATTTGTAACTCGAAAAATATTTCTGAAAATTATGGCAGATTGCCAAAACTGTGTTACACTTTCATATGTAGTTTCAAGACAAAGCACTGAATAAATATGTTGCAAATAAATAAATAATGTTATTACGGTGGAAAAAGTAATTTTTGTTTAAACTGCAACTTTAGACTGTTTTTATTCATCGTTTTTAAAAATCAAAGTTATCAAGATATCAATGAATATGCTAATATATTTCAAGATACACTACTTATGTACCTTTCTTAGATGAACGGAGGGTGAAGTTAACACTAGGTTTACGGGACGCGTCATTTTGACGCATTTCGAATTTTATAAGGAAAATTACAAAACCCGTTTGCATTTTTTTTATCTCTTATAATGACTCTTATCCATTAATTGAAATAAATATATATTGAAGTCTATTTTCTTTAAAAGCCTTGAAATATTGAAATTCTCTTTGCGGTATACCTATCTCTGCGGATATGCGTCAATTTGACGCGATCGTAATTTAGACAAAATTTTGAGTAAACATGCAAACATCACAAAAATAGGAATGTACCGACAATACTTCGATCCGTTATCCGGTATCGTTATCTCAAATGAAACAAACGCTAACCAACTGTTGCCACTAAGCAATATTGGAAAGAACAAAAGCAGAATGTCATTTGATGTCAGAGTGTCAGATTTTGAAGGTTTCAGTTGCTTAGTTCGAGTATTGAAAAATAAAATACTGGAATATTTCATAAATATATATCTCATATTTTTTCTTATATTATATAATCACACTGTTTTCGAAGGGCAGAGATACCAACTGCTCCGGACATGACAAAATAATTAAAAAGAATGGTAAATAACTAAGTAAGTTTTGTAATTATAAAGTGGTGAATTATATAAGCCTACGAAGGATTTTGAAATAGTGGTAGATAAACATTTACTAAATTTAATATATTAAACCAAGAATCACAATTTATAAACTACCAATTTAAAATATATATTTGCTGTCCGGAGCAAGTTGGAATCTCTGTAAGTGCTGTTATATGCATTCGTTCATGCGTCAGATTGACGCGTCTTCGTAGAGATAGGTATATAAGCAACGTTCGTAAACCTAATGTTAAAGAGTGGGAATAATTATGCTTATTCCACAAATGTTACTGCTTAATTCACTTCCTACTTATTGAATATTTCATAGAAAGCAGAGCAGTCGGCAGATCTGTAAGTAAAACAAAACGAAGATTTTCTTTCTAAATTTCGCTTGAACTTCACTTGAACATCAGGCATATTGCATGTGTGTTAGGGTTAATTACATTAATGATAGTCAAGAACAATTTAAATTAATACATTGAAACAATAATGAGGCATTAACTTATAGTTATTGGCACCAGTTTACTAATAAAAATAAAATCTTTAAGAATATGCAGAGACATTAACAGCTATAATATTATTAAATAAAATAATGAATTTTTTATACTTTATTGAAGTTGTTCAAAAATAAAATGAGGTTTTTCACCAATCTTCCTTGATATACCCAAAAAATAAAGTACTATGGATTTATTCTATAAATAAAAATTAATATTGTTTTAAAAATATATTTTTAATTATTTCATAAACAACGCAAGCCTTAAAAATACATTCCCAATTTTCATTTCCAATGGAATAATTTTGAGTTTTGTCTGTTATACACCATAAAATTTAAACAGAACTTGAGTTTTTTTTTAACTGAAGGAAAAATAAGGAGATTTAATAAAAAAACATCCAACCTAATAAATATCTCATATTTGTAGATGGAATCATTTAAGAAAGATATCTCCTAAGTAAAGTTATCAATGCCAGAATTTTAATAGGCTTTAAATACCACTGAAAAGCTTCATGAAGGTAAGAATCACTATGATTTATATCAAAACAAGTGGATTTTTTTAAAAAAATTTTCTTTCTGCAATTAGCGGTAGAGAAAATATACTTGGAAAGAGAGAAACGTAAAATGATTAGAGTTTTGCAGTGATAACACAAACACTTTTACTATTCAGAAGGCTTCTAACATTAAAGCATAAAAATTTCCATTCCATAAACAGAAGAAAATACTTATGCTATAAACGTAAAGCAGTGTAGCCATAATCAGAAGAAAAAAATTAAAATTTGTGATAAAACTTTCATAGAAGTTTTAAATATCTATTTGACTTTTTACTTTAACCCCTTGGGGACGGGTGATTCATAAAAGCATTTGCAGAAAATCAGAATGAGGATGTAAATAAATAAAAACGGTAGCTTAAATGTAGGCGTTGCTAATTTGACAGACTTACTTTGCTTTGACTTTAATTATTGTTAGTTTAATCATACATATAATCAATGTTAGTTCAAAGTATAACTAAATAATTTTATTTTGAGCTGAAGTAATGGGGAATGAAATAAATCAAGCAATTATAACCCAGCCCACAAATAAACAGCTAAAGAACTACTTTGGTTACCAGTTTTATCTTTTAACCCTGATTGATACGGGTTTTATGCTGGCATGTATTTGTGTCAGTCGGCGCGAAAGGGTTAAGGGTTAACCCTTTCGCGCCGACTGTCACAGCTACGTGACAGCATGAAACTGTATCAATCAGGATAAAAAGATAAAACTGGTAATCAAAGTAATTCTTTAGCAGTTTATTTGTGGGCGGAGTTATAATTGTTTGATTTATTTAATTCACCATTACTTTGTTCAAAATAAAACTATTTAGTTATACTTTGAACTAACATTGATTATATATATGATTAAACGAACAATAATTAAAGAAAAAGCAAAGTAAGTCTGTCAAATTAGCAACGACTACATTTAAGTTACCGCTTTTTATTTAATTGCAACTTGATTCTGATTTTGTACAAATGCTTTTCTGAATCACCCGTCCCCAAGGGGTTAAGTCCGGCAGTCATAACAACTTGATAGATTTTTCTCTTTTTTTTTTTAAATATTCAATCACATTTCAGTTCATAGTAAAAATTATTTATTTGTTTAATATTACTCTACCAATTTTTTATAATTAATTCCAGTTTTGACAACCCTGTAAAAATATGGAACGATAAATGATACTGGGGAACAAATTTTTTATTGCATCTATGCAAATACTTGATCTTGCCTGATACAGGTGAGGGGATTTAAAATCTGGAATTAGATTTGTTCTTTTAGCTACAGTCTCTTTTTAAATAAAATTTTTAGTCTATTTTTTGACGAAATGCACTAGTTTAAAAATATTTTGTGTAACAGGGGGTCGCGTAAATGTTATGACAAACTTTGATTTAAGACAAATCACCAGAATTATAATTGCTTAGGAACCCATACCCAGGAATATAATCGTACTTGGTAAAGGGTGTTTCTCTATTAAACCTGATCAGAGGCACACATAGAAACAGTTCATGATAGGGAAGCGCCCCTAGCGCCGTATGACATTTACGGGTATGACATTTTCATGACGCTGTATGACATGCTCAGGGGTTCCTATTCAATTTTAATCCTAATGATCTGTTCGAAATCCCCCAGAAGTCTCAATACTTTACGATTCCTGTTATATAGATTTCTTTTAACTTGTACATTAAAAAAATAACTAAAAATGTCAATTGCTTTAAAAACATCTATTACATAGAGAGATAAATCAATTACATATTTGAAATCATAAAGAAATTTGAAATCTTACGAAAGTATTTGTTAAAAAATCTCATGCCTCAGAAAACAGAACAAAAGGAAAACATTTTCCAAAGTGTAATAGGTGATTTGGAACGAATTTCATTAAAATTTCATTAAATTTCATTAAGGAACTACCTTTCATTAAATTATTAAAATATTTTTTTTGCTTAAAAACCGGCAAAGTTTTCTTGAGTGATGAACGAAATTTAATGAACGAGAGATGAACGAGAGACTACGAAATTTAATTTGTCCCAATGCCTGATCCAAGAGTTCCCTTGTTTTTTGTATTGGGTGTAAAATTACAAGACTACTGAGTTAAACAATGAAAGTCGTAAGCTGCTCAGTTTTTAAAGAAAAAAAGAAAAACGCTACACTGTAAGTGAATTTGAAATAAAGCAATAATTTTGAATTGCATATATCACCCTGTCATAAGCATTTATCAGAGTGTATTAGAACCGATAAATAATTTAAACATTTTAAAAGTTACTCCTCCAATTAAGTGAGATTTTTCATTTCAGATGAAAATCTTTAAAATAAATTAATAATTCTGAGAATTTGTATCATATTATGATTTCAGACAATGAAAGCGTTTACAAAAATTTCAAACATTGATAAATTATATTATAAATACTTTTCATTTTCATAAAAACTATAGTTGTTCTTTGTATTCACTTTTGGCACCAGTTTTATTATTAGTAAAGAGGGCGCCAGGCTGAAAATAGAAAATCCTTAACCTTAATGTCATAAACAGCTGTTGCATACTCAAAACAGCGCTGAATATTCAACTGCTAAGCAGCTTAGACAAACAGAGCTTAAGACTGAGCCTTCAAAAAACACCACATAAATAATATTTTTTAACAAAAAACAATTAATAGTTATATAATTCGTCAATTTCTTAAAGCTGACATAAATTAGGTGTGAGGAATTTAATAACTGATAGTGCATATCACGAAATATTTAACTATTTTTAGAATATTTACCTAGTATTAGAATATTTACCTAGCAAGGCAAAGGCAAATAAAATCAATAAAAAATTCCGAGACTCGGTGGCTCAAGGGATAGAGCACTCGCTTCCCTTTGAGGTGACCCGGGATCGATTCCCATCGATGGCTGGTCGATACGAATTCTGCACCCGGATTACACGGACCACAGTGCTGACGAAAAATATTCTCAGTGGCCAACAGACCACGGGTTAAAGTCTTCTTGCCGTAAGACTAACTGAGTGAGGTTTTCATGGTTTTCCTCTCCATGTAACGCAAATGCGGATTAGTTTCATCAAAACGTCCTCCACGAAGTTTTCCCAATAAGTGATTCAGGAGATCTCTTATCATCTGGATTGGGTTCAAAACTACAAGTCTACGGAGTTGAACATTTGTAGTCGTTAGTCCAAAAATTTTGTTGGTTGTTCAACGTCGGTTATAAAATAAAATAAAATATCTGTACAGAAACTACAATTTTAATTAAAGGGTCTTTAAGATTGAGTTGAACGTTGGTAGTCGTAAACTCATCATTGGACGACGGTTACAAAATATAAAATAGAATCGAATAGAAAATATTAAAATCTGAAAATAGTATCCAATTTTTTTTGCTAAAACGTCAAATACAGTGTGTATATAATGTGAGGAGAGTTAAAAGTTCCATAACACGTGCTGTTCTGGCCTGAATGCTAAAGAAGAATACAAGGTTTCAATTCCGAAAAACAAAAAAGCTCCAAAAATAGCCTATAGGGGAGAATTAGGCACTATGACTATAATACAAGGAATTCATATTTGTCAATGAAGCAGTAAATAACTTTTTAATAATAATATAAACAGTATTTATTCATAATTTAGAAATGGGATTCAATGTGATCATCATTCTACTGTTCTAATTTTTGCATGCGGCAAACGACGTTTTTAACCGGTTAACGCCAAGCGTCATATATTTAGGACAGTTCCTTTTTTCAAAGACATTCATTGTGGTGGGAAATTTTTTTCTGCATTTTCATTTATCTGGGTGAATTAAAAGATTCTCAGATACCACAATGATTTAATTATTTCTGATTAGATCTGGAATTATAAGGAGCAAGTAATTTTTGATCTATCAATGACTTTTTGATTGCCCTAACAGTAAAAAAACCAATTAATATCGATAATATATTACACCAATTTTTCCATAAAAGCACTTTTTGTGTAATTGCAATATATAAATTCGGGACAAAACGGGTTAAGAGAAGCACGCAGCTTACTTGGGCTTATCCCTTTCACATTCAAAGCAATGCTGTCTTATTTGAGATATCAGAGTACAGATCCTTGAACAATTATGCTTTTCAAATGTCCCATATACCAGCGTTTCCAGGTCTTTACGGTTACGAAATTCTATATCATCTTGTGACGGAACCCCATATATATATATATATATATATATACATAAATAAAAGTTATTAGCTGCCGTGGACATATTAACTAAAGAAACACTATTAATTATTTTGATGATATTTAATGTGAAAAAGGAATTTTTTTAACAATCATTTTTTCAATAAAGCTCTTAAAATAGTTGGTTTTATTTCAAACAGTTGAATTTGCCAACTTGGAGTGGTATCTAGGTCTAGTTTTGAATTAAGTGTTTGGTTCGTAAATTAGATTAAAATCGATAGATTTGAATTATAGTTTTTGAAAAAGATCTCGAGTAAATGTTGAGAATGGTTAACAGAGAAATAAAATTCACTGTTCTTGCATTTGGTCATTTTATCTTTAATCTAAAAGTTCAATGAGTTAAACTAAACTGTATAAAACATCCGGGCACCTGAGACCGCTTCCCATTCATCTTTGGCTCGACCTTTGTGGTGCTTCGATGAAATTGTGGAATGCAAATGAAGTAATGGAGCATTCATGTTCATCATTAAAGTTCTGACTGTGTAATTATATGCAGTAGGGTGATAAGACTATAATGTAAATGTATGAACTTTAGCTAAGCTGATATGATGAAAATTAGGTTATGTATAGTTCGTTCACCAGGAGTTGGCACTTGGCTCCACCTCCTCGGACGCAGAGTTCATTTCAGCGGGGGGAAGTAAGAGGAAAAGCATTTCCCCGCTTGAAATCGAGATAACCTCTAACGCGCGCAAAGCCTCCACACGGTTTTTTATAGGTAGTCCAATCAGACCACTATGAAGGCAAACCAGTTTACCAAAGAGCCCTTTAATAGAAAATCTAGTAAAAATAAAAAAAGTGTTAGCAAATATACGTCTAATATTTTTTTTAAATTTTTGAATATGATTAGTTTGTCTTATTTACTTGTCTACCACTAAGATTGAATTCTCAAATATATATGACAAATTCCTCTCAGTTACTTTTAAAATAGAATTTGGTTTCATGTGCTCAAACTGTTCACTTTTTAAATAGTCTGCCCAAACTACTTATAAGAAACCGTGTGGATGCTTTCCGATATAGAAGGTGATGGCCAAACACAAACAGTGAATTCTTTTTCAGTCACTTACTTCACTTTATCATCAGCTATTATACCTTTCGTTATTCTAGCTAATTTATGTTTAAAAACTTTTTCCCAGCAAAATATCTCAAAAAGAACAAACTATTCTATAAAAAGAGAGAAATATCAACAAGTTTATGAAATAAAATGCACATGCTCAGAATATGCACATGAAGATTGCGAAATAAATATTTTTGTCATACGATCGCCAAATAGCAGCCTTGTTCACATCCTTCTCCCCAAAATAGCGAAATAGTATCATCCGATACCACGTGATGTAGGCGGAGCCAAGTGCCAACTCCTGATAAACGAACTATATGTACATACCATTGACGTCGGGAATATGATGCATCACTGCAATAGTATGCTTCAGTTTTGACGTTCTTGTCCAGTTTGAAAATCCATATTATATTATATAGTAAAGAATTATAATAATCTTTGCAGTAAAAAAAGTATTTAAGAAGATCATAAAGAAGTAATTTTATTCGAATTATTTAAACAGGCTAATGATGAAGAAAAAAATGAGTTTTAATCCATTATCTTTTTAATTATAATGAATAATATTGCTGACCGTATAGGAAATTTTGAATTAAGTGTAAAAATTTATTAAAATTTTGAAGTAAAGGGAAAGTATTTTATTGTTTTTATTTTTTAGACCAAAATTTGAAATCTTTTGCATTGCGTTTGTCTTACGCTAACGGCAACGCTAACCTTTTTTTTTACCGCTTAGAAGCAAAATACTTTCTCGCATGCACTGTAAAGCCCAAATAATGTTAGAGTTAAATGGAATCAACATCAATATGCAAAATCTCTTTGTTTTTCTAAATATGTGCCTATTTTAGAAGTTTAGGTTTAAATTATGAAACATCTGTGAACCAACCGGCTTTTTGGGCAAACCAATAAACTGGTAGTTAAGTTTATCTAAGGATATTCAAGAACACGCCATAACTGAAGAATCTCTGTTCGAGATTCCTGCTTTGATAATTTCAGAATGTTATTTGGAGGTTTTTTTTAAGATACTGGTACCTGAAGTCACCTAAATTCGACTAAAATATGTTTAAATTTAGCTTTAATTTAATGGTATAAAGTTTATATTTGAAGCTCCTATTTTCAGGTATATGATTTTGAGCAACTCGTATAAAGAACGTTTTTGTGCAATAATAGAGCTATAAAATGACATAATTCATACATCTGGCATAAATTTCTGGGCTTAAAAAAACCCAATATATTTCCGAATAACAGCTATATGATATGCATTTTAATTAATAAATTCTATTTATAATAATAAATTGAGAAAATACAGAGAAAAACAAATGTGAACACAGCTAATTTATATTAAAAATTTCTATCTGTGTCAAAATAAAATCAAATATTTTAAAGAATAATTTTAATTATTTCATATTCGTAAATAAATCTTTCATTCTTCAAATAGAGGAATTTTCTTTCCTTTTTTACTTCCCCTTTTGTCATTAAAAATAATCCTATTTTGATGAGTTATGTGAAAGTGAAGTTTTCATTTTTCTTTTTAGAATTTTAATGAGGCAAAACATACAACGGATATAACTTTCATTAATGACTGTCCCAGAAAAAAGAAAAAGTGTATCATGTGTCCCAAGCTCATTATTAACAGTCAGGGAACATTTTGCATGTTTTTTCTTGAATCTTTTTATTTTTTATTTCTTTGAATTTAAGTACAGATATGAACTCGTTAAAGTTATTTTGATTATGTTTATTAACTTCAACAAAAACAGAAGGGCTAAAATGTGAAATACTATTTGAAAAATAAACAAATGTCATATAAAATTTTATTTAACTAGTTAATAAATAAAATATTTTTCTATCCTATTTGTGCCAGGTATGTGTGTTCTTTCTTTTAAGAAAAAAAAAGAAGTATTGATCTTGAGCAAGTCTCTTATTAGTATCTTTTAATACAGAAAAGAAACTAGTCATCTCTACCTCAATTATTATTATTTATAATTGAGTTATTATTATTATTATTCATAATTGAATTTGATGTCTGACAAAAACAGGAACTCCAACTGCTCCACTTTCCGTCAAAGTTATGAAAAATTGGTTGGGCATTAAATGATAAAACTTGTAGAATGTGGCTATAGTTCCAGAGATGCCAGCTTACTCCGGACAGCTAATATATAATTTAAAGTGGTTGCTTATCAATTGTCATTCTTGGCTTAATAAATTCAATTTAATAGATTTTTATCCACCACTATTTCCAAATAATTCGTAGACTTATAAAATTCACCACTTTTCACTACATATGTCATGCTATACATTTTAAAAAGGAAGCATAAAATAGTCAAATATTTGCAAAATTTACTCTGTAGTTATTTACCGCTTTTTTAATAATTTTGGCTTGTCCGGAGCAGTTGGCATCTCTGTAGTTCGTTCACCAGGAGTTGAGACTTGGCTCCACCTCCTCGGACGCAGAGTTCATTTCAGCGCGGGAGTTAGAAATTGAGACAACCCTTAATTTGCGCCAAACACAGAAAGTGAATTCTTTTTCAGTCACTTACTTTGCTTTATCATCTGCTGATATACCTTTTGTTACACTAGCTAATTAAATATAATTTAAATTTAAAAACTGTTGTTCTCCCAGCGAAATGTCTCATAAAGGACAAACTATTCACTCACAAGAAAGAAATATCATAAAAAATAGTGTAAAATATCATCAAATTTATGAGATATTCATTGTTAAAAAAATGCACATAAAGTTTGCGAAATAAATATTTTTGCCAAATAGCAACATTGTTCAGGATTGCTCATAACCTTCTCCCAAAAATAGCGAAATAGTATCGTCGCATACCACGTGATGAAGGCGGAGCCAAGTGCCAACTCCTGGTGAACGAGCTATAATTATACATACTTGCCAACTTTTAATCCCTTCCATTATCATTTTTCCCAGTGGTATCAAAATGGAATTAAAACTTCAATTTTAAGCAAACAAATACGTTGTATTTGAGAAAACTTAAGTTGACAACCATGATAGTAACGCATATTAATATATGTGCTTAATTTTTGTAAGAATCAATATCATTTAAAAATTGAGATTATAAAAGAAAAAATAGTATATAATTACTACCACTTTAAATATGAAAATAAAATCTTCCGGAAAATCCGGAAGAGTTGGCAGGTATGATTATACCTATTCTTTGTGAGAGTCACTGCAGAATTACTGAAATAAAGTTGCATTTCATATGATACTTTGAAATTTTAATATGTAGTAGTGGGAAAATACTTAAAACGAAAAGTACTAAATTTCGTACCTTAAATAAAATTTCGTTTAAATTTCGAAAAAGAATGAAAACTGGTAACACAAACTTTCCATTGTTCGTCTTTATTTTTGACTAATACAACATTCCTGTTAACTTTGATGAGGTTTCAAAGTCTGAAAAAATTTAAAAATGGTAGAAAAAGATGAATCGGAATTTTTAGCAACGCAGCAGATTTGTATTTACTAGCAACAATCTATGCTTGCTTAAAATATAATGTTCATACATAACCTAGGGATATGTATAATTGCAGTGAAAAAGTAGGTCAGCAGTGTTATTCTTCACTTCTAAAAAGCACGCAGCGACGAATTAAACTGTACTTTAATGAGCAAAAAGAAAGTGTATGTATATGCTAGTTGGCCTCGCTGCATCAGCGCCCGCTGTTAGTGGTTGGAAACAATATAACATCAAAGATACCAACTTAATCTATTTTGTAAAAAATATTTTCTAGTGTTGACGAAATAATATTTGAGCAAACATTACCCGCTGTGTAAATTATCAAGGTTAATAAAATTTATTGCACATGGCAATTAATACAATTCCAAATTTCAAGTTTTTAGTTCACATGATTAAATCAAACTATTTCGGAAATAATAGATTTACTGAATTACAAACAAGGGCAAATAGATCACTCAAAAATTAACAAACATAAATACAGTTCATGATAATCTGAAGCGGCTAAAATTTAGTGTCTATCAAGAAAATTACTATTTTCCAATTAAGTAAAGTTTTGATAAACTTTGACAAAATTAAAGCTTCACAAGACAGCGAGACAAAAAGACTATGGAACTATCTTACGAATTTATTAAGTAATCTTGACGAAATAAAACTTATAGCATATGGTCCGACGAGTATACTTATTCCATTCATCAGAATTTGACAATCAAATGGTTTGCCTAAAGAAATTGCGGTAAGTAACTATTCAGCATTACTACTTCCTGTATAAACTTATAAACATCCTCCAGACTTATCATATAAGTAAATAACTTTAAATAGATGTGTCAAGAGGAGATGCACCAATGCAATCACACCAGCGCTGGATAAGCCTAATGGGAGCTGTACCTGAAATATACCGATTATATATACCGACGGAGGGGGAATACCGTTTGAGGTGAATGGACTGTGTTAAGAACTTTTCTTCCTCCTGAATGGCAACAGAGCCGAAGATTCCAAAAATACCTTTTTCAGAAGTGTGGCAGTGTGTTTTGAGTATTTTGCTGCCTTGCCCTGTCTGGCGTGGGAGGGTGAGTTTTTTCTCTCTCTCTTTTTCAGAAAAATGGTGAAAGTGGTGGATGAGTTTTCTACGTTGTGATGTAAAATGTTTCTTTTTTTCTTATTTAAAGTCTAACTTCATCAAAATTACATAAATTCAACAGAAATTTTTTATTTATTTATAATTTTACGCTATAGTGATTTAATGCTCTAGAGCAGTGGTCGGCAATCTTATTAGCCAAAGAGCCAAATATGAACATTACAACAATTTAAAAAAAAAAATTGGGAGCCAAATCTGCTTGTTTAGTAAACTTTTATTACAATAAGTAAGTAGTACACTAAATAAAACTAAATTTCATACTTAATATTTATTAATGCGAACAATGTGCTTGCATCTCTCTGGAAAGTTTGTGTAAGTCAGGTTTGTATGTTGTTGTTTTTAATTTTAGGCATGATTCCTAGTTCTCATCAATAAGACGACTTCTCAGTTTACTCTTGATAATGTTCATGCTTGAAAAAGATTGTTCGCATATATATGTAGAAGCGAAAAGGGAAAGAACAGCAAACGCGAGCTTTTTCAGCTGATCGTAAGAGTCAGGAATACTATTTCAAGCGTTGAATATGATCATGTCTTCCTTCTCCAGGTCATTCAAAGCAGACCACTTGTGCTGCAAACTAAGATCAAATTTTCAACAACAATATAAAATTTTAATTACCTATCTATCTTTTAACTTAAACAAAAAATTATACATGTTCTCGATTTATAGAAGAATTTTAATTTATCAGAATAAGATATAATTTTTTCTTACCAAGTTTCTTTTTAAATGAAAATATTATTGCGCCTTCCGTGGTTATTTGTGCCAGAGCCGCACTTGAGGAGCCAAAGAGCCACATGCGGCTCTGGAGCCGCACTTTGCCGACCACTGCTCTAGAGCATACGTTTTTTTTCGTTTAATTTATATTGTGCTTCAAATGGAGATCATGCCATGTGCCAAAATTTGAACACATTAGTCTAATATTATAAATAAGGGGAATGTAAGTAGTTAATTTGATATTTTGTCTCATTATTTCGAAGTTTCTTTTGTTCAAACTTAATTTTATTTTTCAAATCATTTGTTTGTCTTGGAGGATCAGGAAATTTAACTTCCGCTTTATTTTCTTTCTTAGTGTGATTTAAATTTAGTGCGATAAGTTACTTTATTTTTTTTTATTTACTCTTCGGCATGTAGCATATTTTAATGTTTAAAATATAATTTTGATTAATCGCAGAAAAGGCTAAATTTGCTACCTTGCATATTTTGATCTAAGAAACTAATGCTCAGAATGAAATAATTAATTTGATATTCTTAATTGCCTTGCCGAATCTATTAAAATATTTAATGCTAACTAACCTAACAGCCTGCTCAGTATTTTGATAAGTAAATATCATTACATTAAAAATACAACATATATTAAATGGTACACTATATCGATTCTGTATCTAGTACAAGTTAATTAGATTAATTCAAATTATGTAGTTATCAATGTTTGATGTAATTGGATGGTATTCAAGCTTATCTGCCCTAGCAATATAAAATCAGCATTCCACTGGGACACACACTGATTCTGTGAAAAAAATTCACAATCTCACTCTAAGAGGGGAGGACTAGAATGCCACACTCACACTTAACCCCTTAACGATCCGTTATTTTTCAAGAAAACGGTCATAAAAGTGCCTATTTTTTTACACACGTATATTTGATTGGTGCTGGCATCTAGTTCAAAATAAACTAACTATCTACAATTACCTTAAAAAAATCCTGTCAGTGCCATCTGGTGTTTAAAATGAGAAATATTTTTTTTCCGGGCGAAAGAAATTAATTAGTTTTATTCTTATATTGGCGCGTTACTGCTGAACAATCCAGCACGGGAATATCACGGGAGCGAGAAATAGAGGGCGAAACCTCACCCCGTCATTTTCACGGGAGCGAGAAGGAAGGGGTTAAAATCCCCAAGATTGTTTCCACTCGAAATGTAAAGAAGATTCGTAATGCAGACTATTCATAATCCGTCGGAATCATCCTGTATTTGTTTGAGTAGGTATACCTGCGAAGTTGAATCCAGCACCCCTATCATTGCTTCTGGTCTTACATTGCTTGTATTTTCTTTACCTGCAAATCGCATCATTCGAAGTGATTGTTTTTATACTTGTTCATCATCTTGCGGGATATCAATTTATAGTTTAGGATATATTGTTAAACCTTTATTTCGCACCGCCTCTACATATAAATAATTTTAAAACGTTTAAGAAATCTCGAGTGAACTGTTTGGTCTGACATGTTTACTCGTCAAGCGAGCGTAACTTGTTAAAAAAGGAGAATGTTACGTTCTTAAAAAACCGGCATTGAATAAATGTTGATTTATCCTCTACATAGAAAAAAATACAGAGGACGCAGCACAATAGAGGCTTATTTTGTAGTGTATATATGCCAGAAGCGATTAGCAGTTTAAGAAAAAGAAAATGTTAATTTTTTTCAAATCTGACAATAAAAAAAAATTGATTTCACCTCTTCATACAAAAAAATACTGATGACGTGTACCATTGTGAGATTTGGTCTGACGTGTACATGCGGCAAATGCGCTTAACTGCCTAAAAAACTGAGTGTTTTTTTACTTTTTTTATTTCTTATTATTTTTTTTAAAATCTGGCAATAAAAAAATGTCGATTTATCCTCTACATAGAAAAAAAAATACTTAGAAAGCAATTCGTTAAATTGTTTACTCCGTTTCTCTAAATTACCATAGAAATGATCTAAAAATCAAAACAAAGCCTCATCGGTTTACAGAATTTACATTTAATATAAGCTTATGTTAAATGATGTGTATCAAATAATTTGGGAAAAGAACTATTATTTTAGCCATTTCCTTTTAAAATCTATTGAATAAAAGGAAAGTGAAAGTTATTTGCTCAGAATGTAGCCGCATACGTTTACACTATTCTTCCTGAATCTACTTTTCGTAATGTTTCATTTCAAATGTAAGATTCTAAAATTGTAAAATAGAACTTCTTTCCATTTTATTGGAATTGTTACACCCCATATCTCGAATAATGGATTGAGGAGAATTGTATTAAATGAAGCTGCTCTGCGAAAACGTACTGATGTTGGCAATCTTCCAAGTGTGCAGCACACAAATGATACTGAAATGGGGATTCTTCTTTAAAAGACATTTCTTTAAATTAAGAGAACATTTAGATAGATTGATGCCTCAAAGGTAGCATATATATCTTTTCTTTTCAAACTTAATCTCTTTTATTTTAAATGTCCGATGTATGCGAAGCAGATAAATAATTTTTTACCTATACAATATATGTTTTAATTTATTGGATTAAAAAATTCATTTACTTCAAAAATATACAAAATGGAAGTAACAGTCGACATATTTCAATCGCCCAAAAAGTAGGTGCCCATTTTCTAGACTTGAAAGAGAAAAAACAAAAGTGATTTATAAGAGAAGAGAAAGAGAGACGGAGAAAGATTAAAAACAGAATATCCACTGTGGCCGAGAGGTGCAAATCAGGGTAAAATGCATCTCCACGCTCTATGGATTGATCGTGAGGAATTAATGTCGTTAACAAGGGAATAAATTCCTCATTACCCCCCCCCCCATGAGGCCAGGAAATGAAGCTAAATAAAGTTGCTCTGCGAAAACGTACTGATGTTTTTAATCTTCCAAGAGTGCAGCACACAAATGATATTGAAATAGGGATTCTTCTTAAAAATAAGAAAGCATTTGATGCCGCAAAGGTGGCATATACACCGAAGAGCCGTTACATTAAGACCACTCTGCTAGTAACATGTAGGACCACTTTTAGCCCTCAAAACTGCTAGCACCCGCCGTGTCTTTGATTCCACAAGGTGCTGATAGGTAGTCTGAGGTACCTGGTACCAAGCGCTCACCAACTGGTCCTGCAATTCCCTCGCATTGCGAGGAGGTAGCGAGGCAGCATGAATTTGGTTTTCCAAGTAGGACCACAAATGCTCTATTGGATTAAGGTCATCTGAATTTGGGGGCCAAGACATGATTTGAAAGTCACTGGAATGTTCCTCGAACCAATCCATGAAAATTCGACCCTTATGACATGGCGCATTATCCTGTTGGTAAACACCATCCCCCGCAGGAAAAACTGTTACCATGAATGGGTGAACCTGTTCTGCAGCTATGTTCAAGTGGCTTACAGACGTCAGGGATTGTTCTATGAGGATTATGGGTCCTACTGTGCCTCTTGAAAACACTATTCCTGGGCGAGAAACCATGAAAACCTGGGCGAGTCCATTGTTATAGAGGGAGGGTGGTCATGATGTAATGGCTCTTCGGTGTATATATTTCCTTTTGAATCTTAATCTCCGTTTCCTTAAATATATGATTTATATGAAATAGATAAATAATTTTTACCAATATAATATATGATTAAATTTATTAGATTAGGAGCTTCATACCCTTCAAAAATATGCAAAATGTAAATAACAGTCAAAATGTTTCAATCGCTCCAAAATTAGGCAAGACTTGCCTGGCGTTAATAAAAAGAAACCATACAAGTGATTCAAAATGGAAAACGTAAATTTGCTAATGAAAAATGGAAAATAAAGATCAGAAGCAAATCTAGAAAAAGCCGCAGTAGCTGAGAGAGAAAACATATGAGAAACAGAACAACAAAACCCACAGTGGCAGTGAAGAGCTGTTCAGGGTAAAATGCATTTCCACACGCTATAGAGAGGTGATGAGGGATTAATGTTGTTAATATGGGAATCAATTCCTCACTACCTTTCCATAGTGTGAGGAAATGCATTTCACCCTGATTCGCCTCTCTTGGTCACTGTGGGTTTCTAATTTTGTCTCTCAGCTTCATTTTTTCCATTTTCTGTTTGCAACTTTACGTTTTCTATTCCAAATCACTTTTTTTCCTAGTTCAGATTACCTTTTTGCCTATTTCAAATAACTTTTTTCCATTACTTCTCATTCATGTCTTTCAAGTCTTGATAATGGACGTCTATTTTTTGAGCGCTTAAAACATGTCGACTGGTATTTCCATTTTCTATATTTTTTAAGAGTATGAAGTTTTTAATTCAGTAATATCTTACCGTTTCAATTTCTTGGCAATATTTATTTAATACTTTAATTATTATTGTCAGACAATTGCATAGAAAAGCAAGATTCATAATATTTTTTCCACGGGAAAGAAATTAAAATTTCGTAAAAATGCATTTTCTAGTCGAATCAGTATTTTGTTTTGATTACAGTAATTTTCGGTATGCGCCGCATAACCAATCAGATCTGGGTCCAAATAAGCCTGAAACAAACTACTGTAAAATAAGTTTCCAATGGAAAAAAAAATTAATCATAATCATTTTTAAAGATTTACATTTGGCAAAGACTTTGGAAAATTGGCGAATACTTTTGATATTTGGTTAATTTTCGATCTAATAATTTGAGATCCTTAGCGTTGGCTCTGTACTTGCTGGCGCCTATTTCTAGTCTATCAAAACATGCCCGATCGCGTCAATAATGTGAAAACTCAAAGACACAAACATCGACCTGATAATTAGTTAAATTTGAGCGAATGCTGATAAAAAACCATCTGACTTGATCTGAAGATTAGTTTACTGTCACTTGAATATTTTTGCACATGTCCTTTTAGCCATGGAAAATATTTTATGATTATTTAGGGTGGAAACTCTCTGGAAAAATTTAAAATGTGAGAACTAATGTTCTTGAGGCTGTTCATAATATTATTCTAGTATTAAAAAATATGTTATTTCAGTTTTTTTCCAGAAATTTCGATTTTAAAAATTTCAAAATATTCAAAAGATCTATCATAAATATTTAACTAACGAAAAATTTTTAATACTTAGTAAGTAGATCGAAAATTTTTCTTCGATCTTTTTCTACCAGATTTAAAATTTTTCCAGACTTTAACCATCTTGTTATAGTAATTTATTATTTATATAAATATATGCATTTCAAATTGAAGCTATGTAAATACAATTTTAAAACGAAAGAAATCAAGGTTTTCGCAAAAGATTACGACAATCCTATTGCTATTTATAACCAGGTACCTTTTACCCTTTTGTTAACGAAAAGATGTCTATGTTCGAAATTTAAATATAATGTCCTTTTCAAGGAACATTTCCTTTTTTATAAAAAGAGAAAGGGAAATGTGTAAGTTTAAGAATTTTATTATTAGCATTCATTTTAAAGAAACAGTACAGTAATATCTTCACAGCAGCCGAATCTTCGGATTTATTTACTACTTTCAAAATCGTAGCAAATCGTCCAATAAAATTTTGTATATAACACGTATTGTATTTCGTATTTATAATATCTTGTCGTTACTCTGTTTAATAAAGTTGATTTGCAATGATTTTGGCCTTCAGAACACAGAAATAATTATGTAAAATTTACACATGGGTAACAAAATAAAATGAACACTCCAATATTAATTATATATATACAATCATTTTTTCAGTAGCAACTTTTATGGAAAATTTTACATGGCAAAACTGTTGGCCTACTTTGAAAGATTATGTTTGAAGCTTTTAGAAATGGTGTTATTTTTACCCCAGAAAATTTCAGACGGACAAAACTGTGGAGAGAAAGTTAGTAGCTTCTTTCCAACTGTAATACCAGTAATTTTGAAATCATTCTTTATGGTTGTAATATTTATAAAAGAATACTTTTAAAATTATAGTTGCGTTAAAAAAGGAATGATGCTTTAATATTCCAACACTCCTTTTATTCGATTCAAATTTCGCTTCAATAAAAGCTTTAAACACGATTTTTAAAATTTGCCATTAAATTTGCCATGCAAAATTTTCCAAAACGATTAGTTTGAAAGAAAGATAGTCCCTTAAAGTTAGCACAGACGTATTCCTATTAATTTGTCACCCATCTCTCTGTAAGCAGAGCTGCGAACTACTACGCTTTTCGTAAAATATTTTATTAAGTGGTAGACTATTAAAAACTAAAGCTTACAGAATGTCTGACCAACCAAACTGAAGAGAGAAAGTTAGAAACTTCTTTTTAGCTTTAATGCCAGCAATTTTGAAATCTTTCTTTAGTATTGTGATATTTATAAAATAATGCTTTTAAAATTATTTTCCTCTATGTCAACCTGGAGTATGACCGTTCATCATGCAGGTATCTGAACGGCAGATTTGTTGGTAACTCATTCAGGGACTCTATTTTGGTGGGTCAATGTTGCTCCAAAAGTAAGGACAGATAGTACAGGGAAGGAAAGAACATCCATGTCTTGTCAGAGATTTGAACCCAGAACCTTACTGATGCAAGGCCAGTTCCCTGGGCCCCACACAGGCCTGTCGGCACTTTTAAAATAATTGTGTTAAACAAGGATTGACGAAGGCATGTTTTAACAAAGCGGAGAAAGTTGGCATCCATGGTCAAATTGTTATTTTTAGAGTGGTAGACAGTAAAAAACCAAGGGTTTCAAAAATTTTGGTAATTTTCCATCACATTTAAAGCCTCACCACGAAAAAGCTAAAACAAAGATTTTACAGATGAACTTTCTAACCAATTATTTGTAGTGGTGTGGAAAATAAGTTTAAATGTTTATATCATAACTTCAATGTTTATGTCATAAGTTCAAATGTTATGTCTAAGTTTATGTCAATATATTAAGACATGAGCTTAGATACCACTAAATTTTTTTTCTTCAAAAAGTGGAGAAATTAGGCAGCCCTGCTTAATTACTTAGGTTGCTTTAGGTAAAATATGAATTAATGTTATAAAAGGTATAGTATAATTAAGATTTCTTTAATTGCTTCCTCTAATAGCTCAATTATTTTCAATTGGATACCTGAAATACTTTTTAATAAATCTTTTCTTTTTATATCAGAACTGTATTAAGCAAACTTCCGAAATAAAATTGTCAAATTTCGACTTCATACATAAGATTCAAGTGTATTTGACACGACAAGATACTGACAAGAACATCATTTTCAACACTTCAGAAAATAGGGAAGCATCATTTAAAGAGGTAAATGTTTATTTGAAATAGCGTGACATTTTAAATGACTTGCTGTATCATGATAGCAAGCTTTCAATGTCTATTTTATCATCTGTGATAAAAAAAATATCTCCACCTAAATTATGGTGCGTGAGCCAAAACAGTTATTTGAGGTTTCCACAGTAACATTTGACAGATAAAGCAACTCGTGGGTCTGTCACTTCAGAGAAAATCATTTACCTGATATCCGGATGATAATTTCATGAAGAACTCTTAATGCAACAGTTGTACATGTATCAATTTTTCGCTTCACAAATAGTTCCTTATTGAATTTAAATTTGCATTTCCTATTTTCCAAAAATTGAATATTTTAATTATTTTATAAAAGAGTAATGGAAAGAAATTGAATTTCAGAATTTTTTTTCTTAAAATTAATTATTTATGGTGTCTTAGGTTAAAGTTAGCTTTTTGTGACTAGCTTTCTTCTATATAAATTGAATCTAGAAGTAAGCACTATTTTCCCAAAAATAGTATCAGTACATATGTGTTTTACATCAGCATACCTGCCAACTTTTGCGTAAAATTTTGTTTCTATATTTAAAGTGGTAGTAAAATGTATGCTTTCTATAGATTCTTTGCATTTATAAACTTAATTTATAATCTTTTAGACCACCACTATTTTTTAAAAAAAATGAAGCATATATATTAATATATAATGCTGCCATGGTAGTCCGCATAACCGTATTATAAAAACAGCGTATGTTTCTGATTAAAATTGTAATTAAAATTATATTTTACTACCACTGGGGAAAATCATCCTCGAAAGAATTAAAAGTTGGCAGGCATGCATCAGTGTTTTTTATTTTTAAATAACATTTTACTTTAACCATTTTGGATGTAATCGAGTCAATGTTCCTAGACAAAACTGACCAAAATATCTGAAGTTGCAAACATATTATGGGTTAGAGTAATTATCGGCAGGTTAACAATTTAACAGACAATTGCAACATTTCTCGCTTTTCTTTTTAAGACAAAACATTTTAAATCTAAATCGAGCTAATAATTAATATATAAGTAATTTAAAACCTAAATCACCTAACTAGTAGGATTAACTAACTTTGAATATATTCATAACTGCGAAATTTGATTCTTGGTGAGGATAATTTTCCCAAGCGCTGTAAAGTTAAAACCAAATCCCATTTATTGGCAGAGTTTTTTATTATGAGAGTTTTTTTACAAACCAACACTTCCTACAAGCAAAAGCCTCCACAAGGTTTTTCATAGGTAGCCCGATCAGACCACAAAGAAGAGAAACCTTCTTCTTTCTTTCTTTCTTTGAAACTAACTGGGTGCCTGGGCCGCGCAGCGGCCCCTAACCCATACATCATGAAATATTTACAATGAGTTAAAAACATTTTGAATTATGCAACAATATGGTGGAATGAAAGAAGAGAAACCTTACTTTTACTTTATTTATAAAAAAATTGGGCACCTGGGCCGCGCAGCGGCCCCTATCCCATACATCTAGAAATTTACATAAGTTTAAAGTGATAACATTTTGAATTTAGCAGTCGATGTGGTTGCTAATACAAAATTACAAGCACTTTGCTTGGGTAAATAAACATTTGAATATCGAAACTAAATTTACACATATAAATATAAGCATATAAATATAAACATAATTTGAAATATATATACATTGGTTGACATAGATAAACATAGTAGATATAACATTTGACTATAGAATCTAAATTGACACATATTGACATATATAAATATAAACATTATTTGAAATATATATACATAGGTTGACATAAATTAATATAGTAAATATAACATTTGAATATCGAATCTAAATTGACATCTGTTGACATATATAAATGTAAGCGAAATATTGTTCATTACATACAATAGAATTTGCAAAAGAATTTAACGTGCATAAGTTAATAAATATATATGCATAAATTGGCTATATTATCAGAAAATAAAATTTGATGTAATTTAATGTAACATAAGTAAAAGTCTACTGTGAAAAGTTCAGTGAATTTAACTTGAGAGTCTTGAAAATAAGAATAGAACTCACTGGGTTTGAGATGATTCCCCGATGATCTCCCTTAGAAGACGGAGCACTTCTTCATTTTTGAGCAATTCCTGTAATTCTTTGATTAATGACACTAATCGGTGAGCAAGTTTAGGCGTCGAATTTGATGTTGCTCGAGGGCTCCTTCTGCTGGGGCGGGTCTCGCACCCAGTATAGTTGGCTGAGTGGTTTTTGTAGCAATTACAACATTTTGGAGGTGTTGTTCTGTCTTTGTTGCATTCATGAGACCTGTGGTTTTCAGCGCATTTTACACACCTTGCAGGTGCATTGCAGTGGCTTTGCGTATGTCCATAATTTTGACAGTTGTAACATTGTGTAGGTCTTCGACCTCCTCGAAATCGTTCGATTTTGATCGGGATCTGCTGTATGTTGTTGAATTTGAATACTCTATGGTGATTCACCGTTGATGTTAGGATTATGAGAAAAAGTGGAAGGAGCCGATAGGCCTCTCCCATTCTCTTCTTAAACTGCACTATTTTAAAGGTTTCAATATTGTTTTTCTGTAATTCTGTATTGATGGCATCTTTATCAAAGTCCACAGGCAGGCCCCAGACCAAAACCTTAATAAATCTGGTTTGCGGTGTTATTTCTGGTTTGCTGGGCGGATCCTGTAGTTTGTCGGTAACCTCCTTAGGTTTCGTTGTCGGCAAGATAGTGACGTCATCTGTTGAGTTATGTTGGCTAGAAGAAGGACAGCTGTTTGTAGACATGAGTGTAGAATTATCTTCAATTGTTTTGACTGCATTTTGCTTCTTCTTCTTTTTTCTTTTCTTTGCTGGTGGTTCTGTATCATTGTTAATATTGATGTCCGTGTCAGTTTCTGTATTCTGTGTTGTATTCAAGTTTTCATCTTTATTTTCCACGGTTTTGTCTGCAGTGCTTGGATTAGTTTCAGTCATTATTGATTCGACTTTAATGGAGTTTTCATTCATCACCTTGTTTTCTTCTGCTTGAAATTTTTTCCGCTTCCATCTGACGTGATAATCTGCATTTGTCAGTTTTAGGAAGTATGAGTATTCATAGTCTCCAGGGTAACTTGATCTTATCTGAATGAGCAGTTTTCTAAGTAATTTATCTAAGCGAATCAGCTCCTCTGTATCAAACTGAGAGTAAAACTCTACAAGATCATCAATATGTTCAAGTTTAACTGATGGAAAATATCTTTTTGAAATCCCACAGGTAGCAATGATTTTTTCTAATGACGTGGACTCTACGCAATGCGACGGTGAATTACGACCAGAGAATGAGACCTTTCCACCACGAGCTGTTTTATGATACGGCATGATTTGAAAAAACAAAATGGCGGGATCAAAATCCAGACATCAAAATGGTCAGTTATCAGTATTGTCTCTCTCGTCTCAGAAACCTGACGAGATCAAAATCAGCATCACTCACCTTGAAACTTTCAGGATAATCAGCATCAATTCTTCATGACCGACATCGCAAGGAAGAAGAAGACATCAGTAGAGCAAGACCAGCATCAGTTGTCGGCATCCTAGACCAGCATAGATCACTTTCTCGCAATATATCTTCACGACATCGAGTCATCAAAGAAGAGAAACCAGATTACAAAAGAGCCATTAAATCAGCGTTTCTCAACCTTTCAGTATTCGCGGCCCAGTTTTCAAATATAATTTTCTTCGCGCCCCCCACTTGCAGTAAAATGTATGCAACAATAATGTATGTTGAGTATTTTGAATTCTGTCTTTAAATTATTTTTAACTAACTACCAAAACAAAAGTAAAGTAAAAATCAACAGCAATTGAGATTGCAGAAACTATGTTTGGAGTTAATTTTTCAAAACAATTACAGTTCATACCTCTTTCAAATGATACTGTTGCTATGAGAATTGGTGATACAGCTGAAAATGTAGTGTCAGCTTTTCTCGATGTTGCGTGACAAAATGTTTTCAATAAACTTTGAAGCAAGAGATATTAATAAAGATGCTCATTTCATTGCCTATGTTTGATTTTGTGATAATATGTCAGTAGTAGAACTACTTTTCTGCAAATCAATAGAACTCAAAACAACAGCGATAGCTTTATTTGCTATTTTAAATGATGTTATGAATGATGCAAACACAGAATGCAAAAATTGCATCGGAATATGCACTGGAATATGCATCAGAATATGCTAGTTCAATATCCGGAAGGTTCGAAAGTATACAAGCACTAGTAAAACAAAAATCGCCTCAATGCGTCTGGACACATTGCATGATCCACAGAGAAGCTTTGGGTTCGAAAGAAATACGTCCTGGTTTAAATATTGTATTAACTGCGGTTGTAACCATTTCAAATTATATAAAAATGAGAACCCTGAGATCGAGAATCTTTTCTGCTCTTTGTAATGACAGGGGTTCAGTACATTCAGAGTTACTATTTAAATGTGAGGCAAGATGTTTATCACGTGAGAAATTTTTGCAACGTGCTCATGAATTAAGAGAAGAAATCGTCATTTTCTTAAAAGATAACAGACCGGAAACCGGGAATTTTCACTATTGTTTATTTGTGATGAAATTGAGATACTTGGTCGTCATATTCGAGAAATTAAATAACTTGAATCTTAAACTCCAAGGAGCAAATACACATATGTTGGATACGAGTGATGAAGTTAATGCTTTTTGTAGAAAATTAGAATTGTGGGGCAGAAATTTAAAGCAAAAAAACCTAACAATGTTTGCAAATGTGGATAATTGTACTAAAACTTATAAGGCTGAAGAAGAATATATAAAGTTACGTTTGTAACCATTGAAAATCATTTAGCCATGCAGGCGAAGAATTTTAAAAAGTATTTTCCTGCTCATGACAAACTGCTAGCAAGTTACGAGTGGGATAGGAATCCATTTCATAAGACTCCCGAAGTACTCTCAATTGATGAGGAAGAAAAATTCATAGACTTCACGACAAGTGGCGAAACTGAAATGCAATTTAGTAATAAATTACTATTTGAATTTTGGTAGGAGGAGGATTTTTCTGCACTGAAACAAAGGGCATTTCGCATTCTATTACCGTTTTCAATATCCTACCTTTGTGAAACTGGATTTTCTGCTGTGGCTTCTTTGAAGACAAAATATGGATCACGGCTAAATATAGAAACAGGACTGAGAGTGGCTATTTCTAATATTAAGCCTCACCTCAAAAAACTTTGCTCTGCAGGACAGACCCAAGGAAGTCACTAAAAATTATAATTTTTTTTTAAAAATTTGGTATGTTTGATTAAGGTGGGTTAGCCAAAGGTCGCCAGTGCTCCTAACGTAGCCCCCCCCCCCAAAGTAAAATGAAATTTATTTTGAATCATAAGATGTCCCTTCTGCATTGTAAGTCTTGTATCTGAGGTGCATGAGGCTGAATTGGAAGATATTTCCTTGAATGGCCTCCATTGTATGAAGTGATTTAATTATTTGCAGTTGTCGTTCTAATTTCCAGGTGAGAAGATAATGCGTTTAAATTCTTAAAACTTTGAGTTATAATATGTTTTCTGAAAGTTTATTTCTTTTTCTTTAACCACATTACTTTAATTCGAATTAATCTATCAGATTAATAGTTTTATGTCGTGCAAATGGTAAGAGAGACCTTATGTATGTTCCCAAGTGGCGCGACACTCGGGCCACCTTCGGAAGCAAACGTGAAATCTATAAAAGAGTTAATTATAAATCATTACGTAGCATATTATTTCTCAAAAAGGAATGCTTGAATTAAATGCCAATTGATTTATTTCATTTTTAGCAAATGTGGAACTTTGGTATTTTTTAAATTTTTATAATATTTTGACGTTCTCTGCACTTTAGTAGACTTAGCGATATTTTGTTTCAAGTTTTTTGTTTTGTTTACATTTTAAAGTCATTTTTCAGGTATTTTTTTATTTTTGTGGTAACTTTTTTATTTTTGTGGTAGTTATGAGTGTTTTTGTGGTCGTTTCTGGTATTTTCTTGCAAATTTGGTTATTTTTAGATTAGTTATGGGTTTAGTTAGTTAACTCTAGTATGGTTATTTAACTCTTACTTGTTGGCTAATCCTTCTGAAAAAATTAACTCAATAATTCTTGATTAATTCTAATGAGTTAACTCAAAAGAATCGCTAATGACTTCCCACAAGAACTATCAAAGTAAAATCAATAAACAAATTATGCACTCTGAAAACAAATATCTTTTTTAAAGTCGGGAAACTTGTTCCTATCAGCAAGACACTTAAAGTGCCCTTTTAAAAGAAGTTTGCCAGTCCAAGTGTTTTTTCTAAAGATAATTTGAGTAAGTGAAAAAGTGATTTCAAAACATGGCTCACCTTTGGAACCTGTGCGAAACCTTAGGTGCAGAAGCTAAAATTTTAAAATTGTACTACAAAATAAATGAAATTTTCTTTTACAATTAAAAGTATACGTGATATATATTAGAGATAGGTGTAAGATGCTACAGTAAAAATTCAGATACACAGACTTAATCAGAAAATTATAAAAAAAATCCTTAAGGCCAAGCCACCCTTGGCTCCCCACCTTCAATTTTGATTTAATAAGTTGTTTCACTTTAATAAGTTATTAAATGTGTCAAAATGTATTTTGTTTTCTATGTATATGTGCGCTTTCCTTTCATCCAGTTAATCAATTTTTTAAAATAATATTTTCTCTTGAATATTCTCGCGCCACCCCTCTGGTGTGCTCGCGCCCCCCTAGGGGGGCGCGCCCCACAGGCTGAGAATCGCTGCATTAAATAGTAAATCTAGTAAAAAAAAGGGGTAGCAAATATATGTCTAGAAATTTGTTTAATTTATGAATGTGATTGGTTTGTCTTATTCACTTTTTAATCACTGCAGATTCAATTCTTAAATATATTTGATTCATTTCTCTCAATTTCGTTGAAAATAGAATTTGGATTCATGAGCATAACTGATTCACTTTTTAAATAATCTGCGCAGACTACTTATAAAATACTGTGTGGAAGCGAAACTGCTGTATAGTCTGCAGTCATTTATTTATATATACATGCGTACTTAATTATTTCCTTTTTCAGTGGGAGTCTAAGGTTATGTAACTAACCTATTTTGAAAAGAGCGAAAGTTAACTGATATGGCAGGTCGAACCTTGTTGTACAATTTACTAATTATGTTGATATAACTTTTTTAAGAAAAAGCTTAATATGATTTGATTGTGGTTTAGCAAGTATCATATTCACACTGAAAAAATTAAAATGTGTGTCTAATTAATTTTTGATGTTCCTAATGATCAATCTGTTTCATTGATTCTAACAAAATATATTTATAGATCCAAATGTCGTGGATTTGAAGTTTAAAATCTAATTCTGAAAAATTTACAACTTCTTCATAACAAAACTGGTGACAGATTCTTTTTTTTCCCAAGTGCAGAAAAAGACCTATAATTTTTTTTTATTTATCGCGAATTTGACTCCCGTCAAACTATAAGTTGAGAAAACATTTAAAATGCAAAGATCGACCACTGCAACAATGTTATGGAATAAAAAGTTAACTTATGAATGTTTTGTTAATAAGTTATAAGTAATTTTATTCAAATTTAAGGTGCTAAAATAAGATAAAATGTGTCGAGAGTTCATCAGTTTGTGAATATTATAATAAATAAGTAACATCAAAAATCAGATTATAGGAACAAAAGTAATTAACTATTTTTCTTCAATTATACAATAAAATGTTTCCTTTAATCAAAATCTTTTAAAAATGAAATAATTCTTATCTGAATTCTGGTGAAAAAAACTTATATGAACATTTCTTATGAAAAAATTTTATTACTTGATTGTACTTTAGAATTAATTTTCAATACAACAATGCTATTAGTAAAACGTAGTCCCTTAAAGGTTTGTATATTGAAAGTGTTGAATTAAGATAAAATATGTCAAGCGAGTTCATCAGTTTGTTCATCAGTTCATTACAATAAATATGATAAAATTCCGATCATAAGAACAAAAGCAATTAGTTATTTTTTTTCAATTACGCAATAAATGTTTTTACACAATTATTATGGAAATTTCTTAACCTATTCCCCAAAAAATTTTATTTATTAAATGTGCTAAATTAAGATAAATATGCTAAGAGAGTTCATCTTGTTTGTGAAGATTACGATAAATACCATAAATAAACTTTAAAAAAATTGATCATTAAAACGAAAGCAATTAACTTTTTCTTCAATTATGCAGCAAAATTTTTTTTAATCAATATTAGGAAGTTTACAAATTGAACAATTCATATCTAAATTCTTAAGAACAAAATTTTCATAAAAATATTTTATCATTTGATTGTACTTTAGTATTAATTTCCAATATGAAAATGCTATATAGTAAAACGTATTCCCTTAAAATTTTGCTTATTGAAGGTGCTTAATTAGGATAAAATATGTCAAGAGAGTTCATAAATTTGTGAAGAATATCTATAAATACGTTAAAAAAATCGATTATAAGAACAAAAGTGATTAGTAATATTTTTCAAATATGCAATAAAATGTCCTATTCAATGTTTATAATTGGAACAAATGGAACAATTCTTATCTAACTATAAAGACATTAAAGTTTAATCTTATCAAATCAAACCAATTCTTGAATTAAATAAACAAAATGTAGAAATGTTTTGAAATTTATGCTCTTAATATCATATGAACACAAATATGTTGTTTAGCAGAAAATGTGGAAACAATGTTGAGCTTTTGTAATTCAAAATGCATCTTTTAATAAACAACATTTAGTGAATGTCTAGTAACAAATTAAGATTATTTTCGTAAAAAATATATTTTGTTTGATGAACAACAAGAAGAAAATATTAAAAGTTTCGAGTCGAATTTTTATTGTAATAATGCGAGTTGTCATTTTAATCGTTGGATAACAAAATGTAGTTTTTTTTCATATTATAAGTACTTGAGCATCCACAAAATATATTTACTGTAGTATCTTCTATTTTTAGAATTTATTTTTTTATAAATTTGTAAAACTAAACATCATTTCTCTTTATTACTATGTAGTGTTCTTTTTTATTAAAACATAATAAAAAATTTTTATACAGAATATTCAAATAAAACATACATTATTTTTTTTACGTATGTTTAATTTTATTATTTATTTTTTAAGAAATGGTATTCATATAAATAATTCCCTACATTATTTAATAAAAAAAACTTGGATAAATTTTTTCAGTTAAGTTCTTCCCTCTCAGTTTCTATTTTATTATAATTAAAAGAAAGAGATTCCTATGCTTTTTTTCAAGAAAAGGCTTATTATCATTTTTTTTTAAAGTTTGAACTTTATTTTAGTTTATAAATCTTTTTACAAATCAGGAATGCATTACTGCTTCTTTTCAGTTTGAAATTATCATACATGAAAATTTTTCATTTTCCTCAAAATAAAATTAAAACCAGCCTTTAAATTTGTCTTCTCTCCTTATTTATTGGAATATTCAGCTTAGTATCTTTTTCATTTTGCCGATTGTATTCACAATTTTTTGGAAATAGAAAAACGTATGCATGCAAGGAGTTGTAAAGCATTTGTGAATAAATTAAAAGAATATTTTATTCCTTTAGCAACAAGTTTAGTTTAAAAATTTCTCAACTTTATTTTTTCAGAAGCACACTTAAAATTTTTGGATGATGCAAAGATCTTGCTGATACAAATTAAACACTAACACTGAAATAATTCGGACAAAGTTTGTTTATCTTTTTGACAAAATGACATATTTCAAAAACGGAACAGAGTTATTTAAAAGGTTACTCGGCTTCTGTGGTTTTTTTCTACTTTTGTTTCTCACCTATATTTTTCCATTTTTCCGTTGCCAACTTTACGTTTTATATTTCAATTAAATTTTGTTTCGTCTCAAGTTTTGTTTCTCTGGCAAGTCTTGAAAATGGGCACCTGTTCCTGAGAACTTGAAATAAGTCGACTGTTGTTTCCAATTTGTACATTGTTGAAGTGGATGAAGTTTTAAATCAAGTAATTAATACTGCCACGAAAAAAATTATTTTCTAAAACTACTGAAGTTTCGTAGATACTAGAGGTTGGGCATTTATTACCAACACTTAAATTTTCAGCCCTTTCCGGGGAAGTGTAGTCAGTCCGGAAACACTAGTTCGACAAATGTCAGAAACTCCTAGAAATGTAAAACTAATTGCTTTTAAATGTTTTGCAACCTTCAAACAACAAAGAGCTAATGTATGTCGCTTTACAAGAGCAAAAGTTGGCAGGCATAACTATAAACTCTTATGCATAAACCGTTAAATTTTATTTTTATATTTCAAACTATAATAAAATATATACTTTTTATTTATTCCTTGAAATTATAAGTTAAATTTACACCTTTTTCCCCCACCACTACATTCAAACAAAGAACTATATAAATACACGATATTCTCGTTATTGTGTTTTCAAGATTTTACAAAATATGGAATATACTTTTGCATATAGTTCTAATTGTTTTACTACCACTGCAGAGATTCCAACTGCTCTGGACGCTCCAAAATAATTTTTAAAAATTTTAAATAACTATAAAGTAAATTTTGCGAAAAACTATTTTAGCTTTCTTTTTGAAAGGTATAGCATGAAATGAGTACTATAAAGTGGTGAATTATATAAGCCTACGAATTATTTAGAAATAGTGGTGGATAAAAATCTACTAAATTGAATTTATTAAACCAAGAATCACAATTGATAAACTTCCACTTTAAAATATATATTTGATGTCCGGAGCAAATTGCTATCTCTGCCACTAGGAAAAACCCTCCTCTGAATGATTAAAAGTTGATATGTATAGATAATTCGATCATACCTGATAAATTTGCAATCTCCCCAATGAAGTTTTTTTCTAGTTAGTGCTCGTGAAATGCCTTAAATACATATAGAGGAAATATAGGTAATCAATTAGGTCAATTAGGAGGAATAGTTAATCAAAATCAATTTAACTCAAATATATTAAAATAAGAATCAATTACGATTGATAGCAAACATGTGAGAGTTTTTTCAAATGGAACGTTCTCAAAATTCTATCTTACCTTTCATATATATGTTTAAATGCTTTATATGTAATGGTAGAGGAAATTCTTTCAATTTTAAGTAATTAAAATATTAGCAACATTACATATGCTGTTGCTAGAAAAATACTTTCTGAAACTACGAAATTTTATAGTAGTTTGGAGTTACGGCTATAACATTAGTGAGTGAACTACAAATTATACCCTATTAAATTTGAGAGGCTTTATTTCATTTGACAATAGTCGCTGAACAGCTGACCCAATTTTTTTGAGTTTACGACTACCAATGTTCTACTTCGTAGCCTTGCAATTTTGGACCCAATCCAGAAGATGAGGGAACTCCTGGATTAAGTATTGGGAGAAATTTGCCTTCGTGAAGAATTTTTATATCCAACTAACCAACATTCGCTTTATATGGAGAGGAAAAAAACGAAAACTTACCAGCGTTAGCTTGACAGCAATGGGACTCTAACTCAAGATCGCCTACCAATAAGAATATTTTACGTCAGAACGGTGATCGCAGGGAGTCAAGAGCGGAATTCGTATCAACCAGCCATCGCTATGATTCGAAACCTGGAAACCTCATTGGGAGGCGAGCGCTGTATCCTCCGAGCCACCACGACTCTTGAGAGGTTATATTATTTTATTTCATGTCCGTCATTGAACTACCAACTCAATTTAGGGTTTACGGCTACTAATTTTCAACTCCGTAGCCTAGCAAATTTGAATCCAATCCTGAAGACAAGGGAACTCCTGGATCAAGTGGAGGACTTTTTGATGCAGCTAACCCGCATTTGTGCTACACGGAGAGGAAACCCACGGAAAATTTCCACACTGAGCCTGACGGTAAGGGGGCTCTAACCCATGATTCATCTACATGTGAGGATATTTTGCGTCAGCACAGTGTTCGGTGCGTGATGGGTGCGGAATTCAAATCGACCAGCTATAGCTGGGATCGAATCCGGGTCACCTTATTGATAGGCAAGATCTCAATCCCCTGAGCCACCATGGCCTTGAGAGGTTATAGTAATTTAATTAGCCATTAAAGCATGAAAGGCTGTTCAAAATGGTGGTTATTTTAAATCAAAAGCGCGTTTTTGGGATAGCAGCGCCAGCTGTTAATGAAAATTCTAATTAAATTCTTAAAATTTTGAAAGCAAAATGTCTAGTTGCCAAATCAGAATGCATCAAACCGTTCATTTTCACCTCCTTTCGTGTTTCTTAATTTATGGTGGATTATTTTAGGATCACTCGTAGTAGTCGCAGTGCATTAGTAATTGAGCCTTTGGCGAAGATTGGACACCGGTGTCACTTTTAATTTTTTTTTATGCTCTAATTAAAAGTAAAGATATATTGTGGTGTTTTTAATTATAAAAAAACAATCTAATAGTTACTAAAAGTTTTTTCGATTCTCTGAATTATATTAGTTCAACAATATGAAATTCAAAAAAATGAATTTTGAAAGAAAACTTTTTTATACATATTTATAACTTTATCAATAATTCATTTTGTAAATTAAGGAACTTTTTAATTAAATGATGCATTGTTGTTTCTATTTGATCTAAATAAGTGCAAATTTGAGAAACTATTGTTTTAAAGTGAGCCGTGTTTGGAAGATTTTACTTTTAGCATAAAAAAAAACATCGGTGTTCCGGGCAGTATTTCATAACCAATAATTATTAAAATGATAAGTACAATATTTTTGCTTATTTCAGTTTAAATTAATAAAAATAATGAAAAAAATATGAAAAATATGTATAATGAAAATTCTGCGTCAAAAGTGTTAAAAGAAGAAAAATCAATATTTTTCTTTTAATTCAAACTCATTTTTATATCAACTTTCTAAATATTTGAATCTTTATCGAATCTTCCTAATAAATTTTTGATTTGAATTAGTGATATAGGAAATGATTTCGAATCTTCGAGAAATTGCTTTTCTTTTCATAAAAAAATAATAAAATTTTGGTACTTTATTACCTCTTTTACGAATAATGCAATATATATTATTAAAAATAGATAATTAAATTTTTCGCTTTATGGAAAAAAATCCGTCAAAATATTACTTTTTAAAACGCAGTCAAAAAAAGTTTAGCTAATTGTCTAGATTTAAAAAAAATACGCTGTCAAAATCAATCCCTGTCTCTAAATTATGAGCTGATTTTGAATCTTTCCGGAAGGACATTGTTTTTCGATCTATAATAAATAGGGTAAACTAACCAGTGAAGGAACACTTAAGCTTCGCTTGCCTGTTAAAAAATCATAATAATTTCAAAATTCGTAATTTTAGTTAAATGACAGTGTCAACATATTTGTTGCTAATTGCAAAATATGTAAAAAAATTGCAGAGAACTTACATAATACTGTTTTAAAGTTTTGGAGGTTCAAGTAACAAGTAGTAAGAAGACCAAGTGAAGGAGCAGCTCTTACCAGTGAATGAACACCCAGTAAAGGAACACTTAATTTTGGTTATTTTTTAATGCTCTTTATGAATTTATAAGCCATACAAATATTTAAAAACAAGCCTATTCTTGAAATTATAATATATAAATACTTGGAAAATGTTAAATTTTTTTTGTAATCATGAATTTAAAATTAAAGTGTTAACATATTAACACATACTGTTCATTCACTGGGAAATCTATGCCCAGTAAAGGAACATGCCTGTTCCCTCACTGGTTAGAAGTTGTTTTTCGTATTTTTAACATACTTTTGCAGCAGAACATCACTAAAGGTACAAGAAAATTAAAATTTATCTTTTATTTTCATTAACTTAGAAAAAAAACCAGTAAAGGAGCATTTGTTCCCTCACTGGTTTTTCATCGTTTGGTGATCCAGTGAATAAACACCCCCTTATCTCAGTACTTGATTATGCTATGGTGCTTTAAAAAAAATAAAACGTAACTTCAATAACTATATTTTGTATTCTCTTTTTCACAGTGAGAAAAATAAGACTATTACATGCAATTAATTCCACTTCAAACATATAAATACAAACACTCACCTTATAATTTATTCAACGAAACAAGGTGTTACAGAGATTATAACAAATTAAAAAATTTTTCCAGAGGAGTCTATTTGACCTGGTAATCCAAAACATTGCTAGAAGACTTCCTATTGTTTGGCAGTAAGCTATTGTTACCAATCAATCTAAAGAAAAACTTTCAAATTCTTATTTTTAATCAATATATATGAAATGTTCCATCACTGGGTAGTGTTCCTTCACTGGTTGGTTTACCCTAATAAGAAATAATTATTTCAGTACCTGTTATACGAATGATAAAATAAATTTTATTAAAACTAATAATTTAATTTTCGTTTTAAGGAAACAATCCTTCAAAATATTACTCTCCAAAAAAACTTTAAAAAAAGTTTAGCTATTAGTTAAAAAAGAAAAAAAAATCACTGTCTAAATTAATCCCTGCCTCTAACTTGTGAGCTGATTTATAATATTTCTAAAGAGAAATTGTTTTCTATTCTTGATAAATAATAAAAATTTGTTAATTTAGTACCTCTTATACAAATGATACAATAAATTTTACTAAAAATAAACCATTTAATTTTTCGCTTTGAGAAAAAATACGTCAAAATATTATTCTTCAAAACATATTTAAGAAAATATTTAGCTATTAGTTAAATGATAATAAAAATAAGTCACACTGTCAAAATCAATCCCTGCTCTATGAAAGCTCGTAGAAACACTTATGCGGCTATTTTTTTTACTCTAATATCAAAATTCTTGTCGTTTTCTGGAATGCCCTAGATACTTTTTATCGGTATCGATTTAAAATGATACCACAATTCCAGAAATGGCATAGTTTCTTTAAAACTAGATGACTTCATTTCAATATTTTAAGTGATTCTTAGCAATATTTTTTCTCTCTTTTTCTTTAATGCTTTGAGCAATAGCACGTTATACTTAGTATGTAAATCTTGAAGAACTTGGAGGATGGAAAATTTCTTTTGAAACTTTACTAAAGTATTTTTTATTGCATTTAAGTAAGAAGCGTCAGGAAAATGGGGAACTCAAAAGAAAAAGGGAGCCTTATGGGAATTGAAAGATTGCAAATCAATGTTGTTCTGTCTCTGAATTTCAATAACAAAGCGTAATAAAATTATATTTAATTCAGTAAATGAGTACTTTGAATAAAATTAGGTTTTGAAATTTAGGTATGTAAAATTAAGACGTTTTTTCCATTACATTCAACATTAAAAAACTATTATATAATTACTCTCAATTATCAATAATTTTAGATTTATTACTACAGTCTGATTTTGAAACATATACACCGTATATCAATATACAGCTTATATATTAAAATACACCATATATTTATATACACCATATATTAATATACACCGTATGTATTAATATATACCACATATTTACATACACCATATATTAATATACATCATATGCATTAATATACACCATATATTTATGTACACCATATATTAACATACACCATATATATTAATATACACCATATATTCATATATTCATATAAACCATATATATATATATACACCAGTGGTAATCCGAACTGTTTTTCTAGCGTAACCAGTGTTCAAGAAAAATTTTTGCTGCTTAAATTAACTGGTAGCGTGATTATCAATAATATAATGCGTCCTGAATTTTATTTATTGCAATTTCCAGTTTCAATTTTTTCTTAATATGTTTTGTTTCTTAGTTTGTCTTTAAATGTGGCTTGTATAGGTATTGTATAGGTATAGAACAGAGCATGCCGAACACTACATCAATTAAAAATTAAAATTAAAGGTTTAAATTAAAATTAAAGATTTAAAGTCCAGTAAGAAAAGCGAGCTAGAAGTTCGAAATCCAAATCACTGTCTGAATCGAAGTCCGAATAAAAGGAAATCCGAATCATTGTCTGAATCGAAGTCCGAATAAAAAGAAATCCAAATCACTGTCTGAATCGATGTCCGAATAAAAAGAAATCCAAATCACTGTCTGAATCGAAGTCCGAATAAAAAGAAATCCAAATCACTGTTCGAACTGAAGTCCGAACCAAGAAAAATCCGAATCACTATTCTACATCTCATCATTCTTCTGAATCACCGAGAGTCAAACTGGAAGTCCGAATCACTTTTCCACCTCTCAGAGTGAATAAATAACTAACTGATATGCACTTACCATAGAATTCAAAAGCTATCATAGAATTATGAGACACCTGATATAGTTTTTAAATATTTATTTAATTTCAGACAAAATTATTTACATTTAAGCAGTTTTTATCATATGTAGGTAGGTAGGTATTTTATTTACGCAGGCCCTAGAGCGGTACAATGGGCTATTGGCAACGGTTTAGGAAGCCTCCCCGATGATGATCCGAAGACATGCTATCACAATTTCGATATTCTGCAGAGGGGATGGCTACTCAGCTTTGGTAGCTCGACGCCCTGAACACGAAGTCGAGCCCTTTACGGTAGAACAGTTTAACGAGGACCTATACCACGCAATCTTGGCCTCTACGCAGGCTGATTAAAGTGGTCACCCACCCGCTTACTGACCGCTGGCAGCGATGCTTGACTTCGGTGTTCTACTGGGAACCATCTTCTTACAATCAGTCCACTGTGGGACATTTTTATCATAAATTTTATATATATATATATATATATATATATATATATATATATATATATATATATATATATATATATATATATATAAACACAAATTAACATGAAAAACATGAATAAAATAAAAAACTAAATGGTAGAGAAACAAGAATGGTAAAAGCAAATAGTCGTTATCAAGACACATCCATTGCTATAAATGCGATATTTCTGAATAAAGAATAATTATCCTAAGATAAAAATTATTCTTTATATGTGTCGATATCGCAAAAAACCTTATGTTGTAAAAAATCATGAAATAAAAGAAAAATGTAAAAAGAAATCAAACTTACCGGCGTGAATTATATATATATATATATATATATATATATATATATATATATATATATATATATATATATATATATATATATATATATATATATATATATATATATATATATATATATATATATATATATATATATATATATATGCATATATATACATATACATATATATGTATATATATATATACATATATATATTACTTTCGATTAAACATTTAGTTTTATTTGAAATCTTTGACTGGAGAAGATTTGACTGGAGATCTGATATTAAAAGAAATCTGTTTGAAAATATACAATTCGCAATAAATATATAAGCTTAAATTTAGAAATATTTTCAAAGAAAATTCCTCCTTTTAAAAAGAATGCTATTCAATATAAATGATTAATATTTTTCCTTGAAATCGGTAATCAATTCTTACTCGGTTTCAGTGTCAAATGCTACAGTCTTTATGCTTAGAATAAAAAAAAAATTTATATATATTCCAAAAATAGAAACCGTATTGTTTTGTAAGAGGGGATACTATTGCCCTCACTTATCGTTTTTTGTTCCTCGGGGATGCGATTTCCGGATATCCGGAGAAAGTTATTGAAACGGAAACGTACTCTTGGAATTAAACTGTTGGAGGAAAGGTTTTGGGAAAAGTGGCCAATATCATAGAATGTTTTAAAAGGCGAATCTAAACCCCTACTTAACGAAATTGTAGAGAGTATTTCCTTTTTGCATATAGATAAATGCATGGATGAAGATACGGTTTAATTTACACAAGTTTACTTTTCACTGACTTTGACCTAAAATAAATAACCAATATATTTTAAAACAGCTCAGCACTTTTATTTTTTGTGAGAACAAGTGCAAACTTTTTTGTAAGCACCCGTGAAACTTCAATGCATGCATTTTAAATATTTTTGCTGGTTCTTAGCTTCTTCTTTCTAGAGTTTAATCAACTAACTATAAACGGAAAAGCAAAAGGAATTTTTGTGTTAATCCATTTATACCTTGCTTAATTTTATTAGGACGGATAATTTTTTTCAGAAAAAAAGAAAAGTATATGCATTTAAGTATTATTATTATTATTTGAGAAAAAAAGTTTTTATGCCGACCATAAAATATTAATAAAAAAGTGAAGTTTAATTAGAGTAGTATTTCAAAGATAGAGTGGTTGGTAACAGAAGAAAATGCCCTCTTAATTTAAGAGGTAATTTTTATCTGGGTGGCAACTTAACTTGTTCGATAAATTTTAATTAAACCTATTTTCAACTCCACTACATCTAAATGATACCAAAGCTCATATGAAAAGCCACTTTTTATTCGCTGCAATAGTCTACCACTCTATAAATTATTTTGAAAAAAGCGTAATAAGTGGCAGCTCTGCATGTTCTCTTAAAATGTGCTAACGGTTTTGCCATGTAAAATTTCCTAAAACCATTTCTGTGGAAGGAAAGATGGTTCACATCGATTTAGTATAGAATAGTCTAAACCCTGTAGCATACCTGCCAACTTTTAATCCCTTTCATTATCATTTTTCCCAGCGTTATTAAAATGGAATTAAAACTTCAATTTTAAGCAAACAAATACGTTGCATTTCAGAAAACTTAAGTTGACAACCATGATAGTAACGCATATTAATATATGTGCTTAATTTTTGTAAGAATAGTGGTGATCAAAATCATTTGAAAATTAAGTTCATACAAAAAAATAGTATATATTTACTACCACTTTAAATATGAAAATAAAATCTTCTGGAAAATCCGGAAGAGTTGGCAGGTATGCTGCTGTTTCTGAAAGTACAATAATTCAGTAGCTTTTGGACAAACCTGCCAACTACTTTGATTTTTGTAAAATAATTTTTATAGAGTGGTAGACATTAAAAAACCAAAGCTTTCAGAATTTTCGGTAAGTTTGCCAACATTTTAAAAGCCTCATCATGATATATAGCTAGAATCACATAAATTTGCAGGCTTACAAACCATTGTGAATAGAAGGACAGCACAACGATCCATACCTGCCAACTTTTACGCATTTGGCGTAAAATTTTATTTTTATATTTTAAATGATTTTGATCACCACTATTCTTAAAAAAATTAAGCATATACATTAATATGCGTTGTAATCCACGGTGGTCCGCTAAAGCCTTTTAAAATATAACAAAGTTTTTTGCTTACAATTGAAATTTTAATTCTATTCCACTACCACTGAGAAACTGCATAATGGAACGGATCAAAAGTTGGCAGGTATCCGAACCCTCTACTTCCACGCTTTGGACAGCGTTTGGCAGGTGATACCGTGTAGCCACGGAAGCCAAATATACATTTAAAACAAATTGGGGGTTGCATATAAGCTTTTACATCTTTGATAAATAGTGATGTGGAAGATAAATTCAAATGAATAAAAAATAATGCATTAAAACATAAACATTGGTACCAATAGAATAAATTTTCACAAAAATTATTTAAAGGGCCTCCAGCAATTTTGAAATCTTTCTGTAGGATTTTGATATTCATAAAAGAAAGCTTTTGAAATTATAGTGGCATTAAAAAAATAGATAAAGCTTTTTAGTCGATGCAAATTTTTCTTGAGTAGAAATGGCCACCATTTCTTCACACTTCAGTTATAATCCTTCAAATTGTGTTTCAACAGTTTTGCCATATTTATCCTCCAAAACACTTGCTTTTAAAAGAATGATTCGACTTATAGATGCGAATAAAGCATCTTGCTATAAAAATATACAACTTAAAAAGCCGAATTTTATTTTTAAGTGCATAAACCATTTTAAAGAAGTCAGTTACCCGGGCAAAAAAAATTTGAAAAAAGCTACTCGGAATGCCGGAAGAAGCTACCCGGGTAAAATTGTTGAAAACATACTCGCTCGTTGTGCGTAAAATCCATTTTAAATTTATATTAAAATAGTCATATGAATATCTCTCGAATTTAAGATTTAAAATAGACCTGTTCATTGCTAACAAAAGAAGTTCATTTATATGCTATTTTTTATATATATATTATAAATTTTTTGAATATTTTTTTGGCACTATAATGCTTTAATTTTCTGACGTTAGAGAAAGAAGTTAGAGGTTTTCCAATGCTTTGTTAATCCTTTCACGCCGACTGTCACAAATACGTGTCAACATAAAATCGTATCAATCAGGGTAAAAAGATAAAACTGGTAATCAAAGTATTTCTTTAGCAGTTTTTTTGTGGGCGGAGTTATAATTGTTGGATTTATTTAATTCACCATTACTTTGTCCAAAATAAAACTATATAGTTATACTTTGAATTAACATTGATTATATATGTGATTAAACTAACAATAATTAAAGTTAAAGCAAAGTAAGTCTGTCAAATTAGCAACGACTACATTTAAGTTACCGTTTTTTTATTTAATTGCAACTTGATTCTGATTTTGTACGAATGCTTTTCTGAATCACCCGTCTCCAAGGGGTTAAAGAGACAAATGGGTTTGTAGTAAAACTTGTTTTCATGAAAGTAAGTAGAAGTAGTAAAACTTGCTTTCGCAGTGAAACTTTGTTTCTTGTATTAAAACCTGTTTTTTATTTCACCAATTTTGTAAACATGCTGCAATTTCAGAAACCCCTTACTTCTTTGCTCAGAGTATTTTGTTTTGGCTTGCATACACATTACCAAACTCATTAATTATAAATGTTTAAAAAAATTCAATTGATATAGGGGCTGCTAATTGGTAAATAACATTAAATATTTCAAACAGAAAAAATTATCATTCATAAACTATGATTTGAATTTAATTGCATTTCCCTTAAGTTTATTTATTATTTTTGCCGATGAAAAGCAAATATAAGAAATAGCACATGATTTCTTAGTCTATGGATGAATTAATAGTTAAAGAGTTACACAAATTTATCTTGGTCTTTAAAAGGGAAGCGGCAATGCCTTATCCGGTAAAACTGATTTATTATTATTATTATTTCTTTGACTTAATAAGCTTCATTCATATGATTTAGCCCTCCAAGAGAAATAAATATTTGAAATAAAAATATCAATAATGCCAATTTTGGACAGTTAAATTTTCTTTTTGATTCAGCATATCCTAAATATTTTTCATTTATATATATATACAGCAAAATAAATACATAAGAACACGAAGGAAATTGAGAAAAAAAAGCTTATTGATATAAGTTTTACATGTGCAAATCCATTTCGGACAAATCGGTGGCTGAAATTACTTGCAAAGCAGGCAATTCATGTTTCTCTTTTCTATTTTATATATTTTTCTTAAATAAATATTTATTTTCCACAATTATTTTTGGTCAACTTCTTTAAATTATCCAGTATAATATTACCTTGCGCACATTCATTTTCAGGCCCATCCTTGGTAACTAACAAATCAAACGCACTTCAGCAATGCAGTAAGAACGGCACTTTAAAACAAAATTCCTCTAGTTACGCTTAATTTGCGCTTTTGTTTTCATATTTTGCAATCTGGCAATCTTGTTACGAAAGTATTTTAAATCATTTTTAAAAAATTTCCCGTTTATGTAAGTACATTTGAATTCGCTACTCGCTATATAGATTATGTTTTATGTTTTATTATCTTTTTTCTTTTTATTTTATTTTCTTTTTTACGTGTCATTTTTACTTATTGTGTTCGATTTTATTTGTTGTAATTTTTGTAAAAATTTTTTTGAGTGCTCCTCTCACTATTGTATTTATATTTTGTTTTGGCTATATTAATACAATAACAGAAAGCACTCTTTTTTGCGGATATAATCGTGTGGGCTGATGAAAAGATTATATCTTTTATTGTTAGGATTTTTTAAAAGAATTTTATTTTTCTGTAATTTTCCTTTGTTTTATCTTCTTTTCGAACTTATATATATATATATATATATATATATATATATATATATATATATATATATATATATATAAAGTTATTTTTAGATTGTGTCGTGTTTCTAATAATATCCACTGTTTATCATCCAAATCTGACTAAGCTAGTGTGTTCCCAATGAAGGAAGAATGAGAAAAGTGGAACAGAAGCAGAGATACAACTATATATAAACTGTAAGCTCTGAGTAAGAAAGATAAGACAAGGCTATGCGAGTATATATCTTCTTTAGGGGAAAGGGTACATTGGATCAATGGATAGAACAAGAAAAAGTCTACTAGATAATTGAGATATGTCAGCTAGGGCTTACAATGAGAAATGTGCCATTTGTGAGGAGCGGAAAGCGAGATTGTGATCAAAAAAGTTTCTCAAGACGGAAATCGTTTCGTTATTAGTTACGAGTGATTTGAGATTGTCCTGGTAACCGACACTTTAACTAGGTGAAACAAAAATAAGTTTGTAAAATCGATTGAAACTTCCGTGTCCCGGTATACATTGTTACGAAAACTACGTCGGGAACTTTTTAAACTAGATTTTAACTACATACTGAATGATAGTAAAAAAGAAGATAGAGCTGTGACATTGAGACTATTTATTCTTCAATTCTTTTAGTTATAGATGTTCAAATATGCTAATTCATTGTTGATTACAAAATAACTGAATGTATTATTATTACACGTGGCTCTTTACACATGGTTTGATAAAATATTAAATGTAGCTTGTTTTTGTCAGGAATAAAATATTCCTCACTGCCAAGACTTATTACAAGCTATCACACACACACACATTTGTACATGGGATTGCTTCTTATCCGATTAAAAATAAATGGCACAAGTTAGTTCACGCAAAAATTCGATTAAAAATAATAGAAACCGAGAAAAGTATTACGGGTACCGGAAAGTAATGTTGTTTCGTCGTATTAAATATTTGTTAGTCTTTAAAACCAATAAATTTTTTTTTCTGTCCTTTTCGATTCATTTTAAGTCCGGCATTGAAAGGTTGTTGTTAACGAGAATACATTATTGACTAAAAAGAAAATCTTGATAACAAATATCAAATGCGACATTATTTTCCGGTCCCATTTTTATGTTTATTTAATCTTTTTAATGCTATTTTACCACTAAATATGTTTATTTACTTGTTTCCACGAGTAAGGTACAAGCAATTATTTAATTTAACTGATGGAAAGAACAATTTTACTGGCGGTGTAAACAGTGAGAGATAGTTTATAATAAGAATATGAACTTTATATTAGGTCTACCGAAAAGTTTTTCCCCCGCAAGTACGTGCCACCTTTTACAGAAATGCAACAGGTTCTTTTATAAAGGAAAGTGATAGAGTATTTACCTTTTAAGTCAATGATAAAGGTATAGCTGAAAGAGACGCTGCATATATCGAGCAAAATAGCATATGCATGCATATTCAAGCTTATTAACGAAATTATAAGATACAACGATGCGACTTATCTGATATATACGTTTAAGGATAAATACCCTACCTTTATATGCATATATTTATAATTATATATTTTATATTTTTCTCTTCAATAGGTAAATTATAGCACTGGCATATAACAACATATTTTACAACATTTATGGCTTACAGAAAATGTTTTTCCACAGGTAGTAAAATAAAGCAGAAATTTCTGATTGAAATAAACTTTTTTAAAACTTTTATCAGAAAGGAAATACAAAAGCATTTGTCTAATTGTATTTCTGTCAGTTGTGGACAATGTTCTTTTAATTCAAATTTTCGAAAACAATATTTCGTTATCTTTAGTAGCTATGCAGTTAGCACAATATCTATTTAACACGTTCACGCCGGGGTGACCCACTGGTGGGTCACGCTAGATTATCTCATCTTGGCAGCGCACCGGAGTAAAAACTGGTAACAATAAATTTCATTTTTTAGTTTTTTTCCGGGAATAATAAAAATCCATAACTACCAATTGTTTTTAACGGATGCAATTTTTATATTGAATTGCTTCTTCGCCGTGATAAATTTCCTTACAGTGAATTGTTATTGTTGAGAATAGATTAACTCCTCCCGAATATTATCTAATGTTGAAATTGTTCTTCTACCAGTATTTTCACTTTTCCCGGCTTGAACGCGCTAATACAAAAGCCAATAAAATCAAGATAATAGCTGTAAATATATATTTTACAATTTGTTCAATGAATGTAGTTGGTTCATCTCAATTCTATACTAACCAATTTATAATAATTTTTTTAGTATATAAATATTAAAGAAAGATTTCGTTCAGGTGTTTGAACAAATCCAAACTTGATCCAAGCGTAGACTGCGTATTAACTAACTGAACTCATTTGTCTCTCAGGCAACAATGCCAATTTGCTTCGCTTTGTAAAAAAAATATTTTCTAGTGGAAACGAAATTTAAGTTATTTTCAGTCAGCAATTTTTCACCACCACATATGAGAAAATCAAAGTATCATATGAAATGCAACTTTGTAGCTGCCATTTAATGGCGAAACTTTTGAAGAATAGGCGTAATTTTTTTTAATCCACAAGTTTTACTACTTAATACACTACCAATTTAATAAAAAATTTGCGCTCCTGCTCTCAGCTACCAAAATTCTTCGAGTTTTGTTATCACCTTCATTTAGTTTAAATCTGTTTTGTTGAACACGCTCACGCCGGGAAAAGAGGAAATACTGGTAGAACTATTTCAATATTAGATAATGTTCGGGAGGAGTTAATCCATTCTCAACAATAACAATTCACTGTAAGCAAAATTTATAACGGCGAAGAACATACCTGCCAACTTTCACTCTTTCCGAGAATGGATTTTCAGAGTGGTTGTAAAACAATAACCGAAAATCAATCTGATTCAAAAATATATTTATATTTCGATCCCATTGAAATTTGCTTGCGTAAAGATTATTATGCTTTCATATATTTATTGTAATTATTTATATGTATTGGTGGTCAGACTCATCTGTAATTATCATTATAATTCAAAAAGTTAATTGGAATAACCTGAGTATTGCTAGCACTTTAAATATGAAAATAAAATCTTCCGGAAAATCCGGAAGAGTTGCCAGGCATGGAAGAAGCAATTCATTATAGAAATTGCATCCGTTGAAAACGATTGGTAGTTATGGATTTTTATTATTCCCGGAAAAAAAACTAAAAAAGGAAATTTATTTGTTACCACTTTTTACTCCGGTGTGCCACCAAGATGAGAAAATCTAGCGTGACCCACCAGTGGGTCACCCCGGCGTGAACATGCTAATATTCAAGTTTGACAAGTCTTGAGATTGAGCTCCAATTTTTGTGCACTCAAGCATGCGGACTTGTCTACAGTTATAATATCTGAGGAAAACAAGTTTCTTATTTTCTTTAACAAATTTGGGAACCTGGGCAGCGCAGAAGGCCCATATCCCATACATCAAGAAATTTAAGAAAATTATAATAAAAAACATTTTGAGTTCAGCAGTCTGTGTGGTGACTGATATTAATGAAGAAAACAAAGTTTCTACATTATCAAGTAAATAATAAAATTAGTTACATAAAGTGGTGGAAAACGTTTTGAAATTTATATTTATTCTACCAAATAAGTAAAAAAAAACTTTTTTTTTTACGGTTTCTATGAAAAACTTTATTTCAGTCGAATTTTAATATTTTTTGAATTTCATGCGTCAAATGTAAATAAGAAATAATTCAACATAAAAAGTGATAATGTTTCTTCATGTAAAGTAGGAAATATTACAGTAATTACTATTTTTTAGTTTCACATTTAAATGCTCCTGAGTTGCTAAGCCTGTAATATAGTCAACACGATTTTATATAGTTCATAGATTTAAAAGAAATTAGAAGCATCTAAATACGTCTTAAATAAAGCGAATATCAAAATTTTATAATTTGTCAGAAAATGAATGATATTTTAAGATAAAACTGAACTTTTCAAAAACTTAAAGAGTTTTGTTACAGGACTGCTATAACAAAAAATAATTAAAAGCAAAATTTTGTAAACAGTCATCAAGAGATTGTTATTCAAAAATCATCATGCCTCAAAAGTAATGTATAAGGTAACTCAGAAAGTTGTTTACCTCGAAAAGTTAAGGAAATGGTTTCTAGGAAATGTGAGAATCACCAGTCGATACTATCATTATCGAAGCATAAAATAGAAACCCTACACTTTAAAACAGTAAAATTGACTACCCGAGGGCCTTGAATCTTTTACCTTAATAATTTAGAAAGTTTTAAATTTCTTCTATTCCTTGGCGATAAAAATGTTTTACCCATTACATACGTTATACTGATTCTTTTTCTTTCAAATCTATCCATCACCGTTACTTTTTTAACTACGGCTGTTTTTTTTTATATTATTCAACCTCTTGATGATTTCGTGTGCATGGTGTGTATTTTCGGATAGGGAGGAGTCTATGATTTTATTGATCATTATTGAAGCATGAAGTCTCTCACGCGTTGGAATTTTCGTTGACGTTGATTTGGTAATGCCTTTAGATTAAATGTACTGGATAAAGGATTAGTTATTTTTTTATTTATTGATTACCAGTTCAATATCGGAAGATCCCATGACCAAGTTGATGAAAAGTTTTTCGGAATTATTGATCTTTTGTATTACGACATTGATATAGTTTTGGAAGAAGAAAATAGTTATATTGGTAACATTTTGGAATGGATTAATAGTAGATAAACACTCATGGTTTGACAAATGAGATAGTGAATGAAAATAATAGCAAAATATATTCTTTTTTTAGTTTCTTCTTTTCTTTCTTTTACATGCGTTATATTTATACTTTTTCATTTTTATTTCAAATCCATCCATAAAAGTTACTTTTTTAACTACGGCTGTTTTTATTTATATTATTCAACCTCTTGTTGATTTTGAGTGCATGGTGTGTATTTTCGGATAGGGATTGTTTGATAGGGGCGTTTATGATTTCATTGATCATTATTGAAGCTTGAAGTCTCTCACGCGTTGGAGTTTTCATTGACGTTGATTTAGTATTGCCTTTAGATTAAATGTACTTGATAAAAGATTAATTATTTTTAATTTATTGATCACCAGTTCAATATCGGAAGATCCCGTGACCAAGTTGAGGAAAGGTTTTTCAGAATTGCTGTTCTTTTGTATTACTATATTGATATAGTTTTGGGAAGGAGAAAATAATTATATTGGTATCATTTTGGAACAGGTTACTAGTAAATAAACTCAAGATTTGATAAATAAGATTGTGAATGAGGAGGATAGTGGAAAGATTTTTTAAATTCAAAATTGCTGTAGTGTTAGAAAAAGTTTGAAAAATTTTTTTTGGTTCAAATATACATTAGAGGATAATTTCATAAAATAAATCTACACATATTGTATGTGTCTATCACGTACTGAAGATCTTTTATAATGCATTTTCTCTTTAAAACAATTGACCTGCTGCCCTCAACTTTTTAATCAAATTTGCTTCTTTTCTATTTTAAGGGCTCACTAAGGTCCATCAAAACTTTTAAACTGGTAGTAAAATATATGCTAAAAAATACATTCCTAGTTTTTATAAAACTGTTCATTAAATTTTTCTCGATGACAGCAATGGTAGAAATCACATAAATCTCGGTGCGCTACCGCAAAGCGGCATTAACAGATTCATCTGTAGTAATAAATCGATGATGAGGAGTAGTGAGGAGGAATGGAGTTGGGCGATGACAACAATGGTTTGGATATATGCTAGATAAATATTATCTAAATTAAAGTGGTTGCGAATTTAGCAAAATTTTAGATTGATTTGATGAGTAGTTTGCTACCACTTATATATCTTTGGTGGACTTCTGGAATCTCTCTCTCATACACATATGAAGATTTATGTTATGAGAGGAGAGGAAATTTGAAGCATTTAAATAGTTTCTGAAGCCAGGAGAATTCCTACTGTTTTGCTGATAAGTCAACTACTACTTTAACAATTTTGAGGGATTACTGGACGCCTGATTTAACTCGTTCACGCCGGGGTGACCCACCGGTGGGTCACGCTAGATTGTCTCATCTTGGCAGCGCACCGGAGTAAAAGCTAGTAACAATGAATTTCATTTCTTAGTTTTTTTCCGGGAATAATAAAAATCCATAACTACCAATTGTTTTTAACGGATGCAATTTTTATATTGAATTGCTTCTTCACCGTGATAAATTTCCTTACTGTGAATTGTTATTGTTGAGAAAAGATTAACTCCTCCCGAATATTATCCAATACTGAAATAGCTCTTCTACCAGTATTTTCACTTTTTCCGGCATGAAAGTGTTAAATTGTTTAATGAATAAATATACTGCTTCTTCCAGTGAGCCAAGTATGACCCTGAGTTTAAAAGGAAAAAAAAAAATCAACGAAAGGTGCTTGCAATATTTTCTTTTTCTTGAGAAATTTCTACTTTTTTCTCTAGTTCTTTGGTTTTCTATACGTTTCCGTTTTTCATACGTTACTAAGACATAGCATTCTGGACTGAAACAAAAATTTTATTCCTGAAATAATTTATATATATATATATATATATATATATATATATATATATATATATATATATATATATATATATATATATATATATATATATATATATATATATATATATATACATATATATATATATATATATATATATATATATATATATATATATGTATATATATATATATATATATATATATATATATATATATATATATATATATATATATATATATATATATTATTTTTATTATTATTATTAATATTATTCATAACTCCAACTTATTTAAAAATATCTTGCAAGGAAGTTTATTCTCCAATAAAATCTTTTGTTATTGACATAATATAAAAATAACAAAAAATAAAAGTAATATAAGGTTTTCAGTTGAGATACATGATTACATATTAACTGCTTTTTAAGGATGAAGTGATAGATAATGTGATAAATGTCTACTTAGTAACAAATGTCTACGGTCGCCTTTCATAAAAGCATTTACCAAATTATTGCAATAAAATTTGAGCTTGAAATTGTTAGATGAGGCAATTTATTACCGAAAGTGCTATTATTATGACTGATTAGTAATTACGCAGAATCATTCTTTTGTAATCGGTAATAGCTTCAGTAAAAATGGGAAATTTTCGTATTAACGTGATATCCTTATTAATACAACAGCGATTGTAATATATGATGTAACCTTTTGTTTAAAGCGCCATAATGATACAATATTAAAGGTTATTTTCACTTATTTTATTCCTGAATAAAGGTTGAAACAACCATGCTCGATGCAAAAAAAATATATAAACATAATTTTGAAACTATTGACCAATAAGGATATAAGAAAAAATAAGGATTGTTAGACGAATTTACTGAATCAATCAGTTTTTAAAAGAATAAATTATGAGCTGATTTTTTTCGTGATCTACACGAAAAATTAACAAAACTTCAAAGTAACAAAGATTAAGTAAAATCTGAAATGAAATAATCAGGAATATTCCATTCATCAAGTCTTTTGAGAGATTTTTTTATAAACAGGGATGCTTTTATCTATCCTTAAAATTTTTAATAAATTACGTTGAAATAAAGTTTAAATTAATAATAATATAACTCAATAATAATATATAGATAATAATATATAGAATAATAATATAGAATAATAATATATAGAATAATAATATATTCTTTAAAAATAGAATATTATACTTAATACTATCGTATTCTTTGTACAAGGAACTTATAGTTGCCTATTTTCGGACATATTTTCTTATTGTAGCGCACTTTTTATGACGAATGATGCTCGATTAGATATATATATATATATATATATATATATATATATATATATATATATATATATATATATATACAGGGATGCCAACTGCTCGGCTTTCAGAAATAGTTTTAGTAAAGTGGTCGCATATTATATAGTAGAGTTCGTTAGAGAAAAGGATAGTTACGCCTACTTTTTGATAGAGTAACTAGTAGATTGATGCTTTAACGTTGCATTTTATATCATACTTGCAATTTTTGATATTTAGTGGTGAAAAAATTACTTAAAAGGAAAAATACTAAATTAAAGTAACTTAAATTTCGCTACCACTAGAAAATACTATTTAACAAATCGGAGCAAGTTGGCATCTCAGATATATATATATATATATATATATATATATATATATATATATATATATATATATATATATATATATATATATATATATATATATATATATATATATATATATATATATAAATATATATATCTATATATATATCTAATATATATATATATATATATATATATATATATATATATATATATATATATATATATATATATATATATATATATATATATATATATATATATATATATATATATATATATATATATATATATGTAAAAGATGTAAAATATCCTAAATATTAAGCAGTGATCTCGTTTTTACGAGATAAAACGTATTTCGAGACTGTTTTACAATCACCGGAAAAATCTTCCACCAAAAGCGCGATTTAATTGAAACTCTGAAATGCATCACAACTTTTGTTTTTGCTGTAATTTCAACACATAAGCATGGCATTTTAGAGCTTTAACCACTCTGATCTTCTTGCATAACAACTGACTGTTGCAAGCATGTTTTGAACGTAGTATGGAAAATAAAACTACCGTTTCCGAAAAATGCTGTCAAATGACGTAAAATTCATGCTATAACTCTTTTTATTAATGAATTTATTAATTTATGAAAATAAAATAATTATTTTTTATAATTTCGTTAGGGAAAAAAAAAGTTAATAATAATTTTTTTTCGCATTTTTTCATCAGTGGTAGAAAAAAATATAATTTATAGTCGTCATATTAATTGCGTACAATTTGAGATCGCACCTCATGATTTCACTAGTTTTACGGGACGCGTAATTTTGACGCATTTCGAATTTTATAAGGAAAATTACAAAGCCCGTTTGCATTTCTATTTCATCTCTTGTAATGACTTTTATCCATTGATCGAGGTAAATATATATTGAAGTCCATTTTATTCAAAAGCGTTGAAATATTGAAATTCTCTTTGTGGTATACCTATCTCTACGGATATGCGTCAATTTGACACGATCGTAATTTAGGCAAAATTTTGAGTAAACATGCAAACATCACATCAAAAATAAATTGGAATGTACCGATAATGCTTCGATTTGTTATCCGATATCGTTATCTCGAATGAAACAAGCGATAAACAACTGTTCCCGATAAGCAATAATAGATTGAACAAACGCAAAATGTCAATTGATGTCAGAGCGTCAGATTTTGAAGCATTTAGTTACTTAGTTCGAGTATTGAAAAATAAAATACTAGAATATTTCATAAATATATATCTCATATTGTCATTTATTTTCTTACAGTATATAATTACATTGCTTTCTAAGTGTAGAGATGCCAACTGTTCCGGACACGCCAAAATAATTTTAACTAACTAACTAACTAATCAACTTTTTTCAGAGTACCTATCCATGTATGGATATCTGCTCTTTCATCTAAATTGGATAATATGTGGCGGAAGGGAAGGGAGGTGCTGCGCTAACATTAAGTTAAATCTCAGAATGAACAATAATTGATAAAATCAAGTCTGAGTCATACATAAAAATAAGTCGCAAGTTGATACATAATAAAGGGAACAAATTGAAGATAAAGATAAAGAAAGAATATTTACACTATTTACAAATTTACAAAAGGGGGAAGACTCCCTGTGCACTCTCTCGCCTCCCACCGGTATAACCGGGCTTCATTGGTAAATAATTTAAAAAAAACGGTAAATAACTACTAAGTAAAGTTTGCAATAATAAATTGGTGAATTATATAAGCCTGCAAATTATTTAGAAATAGAGGTAGATAAAAATCTACTAAATAGAATTTATTAATCCAAGAATCACAATTGATAAACTACCACTTTAAAAAATATATTTGCTGTCCAGAGCAAGTAGGCATCTCTGTAAAGTGTTGTTATATGTATTCATTCATGCGTCACATTAACGCGTGTTTGTAGAGACAGGTATATAAGAAACGTTCGTAAACCAAGTGCTAAGATTGTTTGATAAGAACAAATAATTTTCATGGATAAAAATAATTAGATTATCTTAAAAACCTTTTAAAAACTTATAAAAATGAACTTTAGCTGAGGACAAAACGCTAATAGCGTGCGAAACAACATAAAATGATTGACTGTTTAGTTATTTATGAACTAGACTGCGTCTTTTTTTAAGGAATTGTCTTTTGTTTTAACCATTGGCAGAAAAAAGAGTAAATTAATGTGGTCCTATTAATTAAATGCAAATTGGATACCATTAGTTACAGGTACAGATTGGATATCACTAGGTACACATTTAAATAAGTTGAAAAACATGTTTAGTGTTCATGGATAAAAAAATTTTTTTATAATTTTAAACAGCATGGAAAAAACTTGTAAAAATATGCCCGGGCCTCAAACAAAACGATAGACAACGTAAGAAATAATTATAAAGAATAACTGTCTATTTATTAATCAGACCATGCCTTTTGATTTAAGGAACCGTCTTTTGATTTAAGCATTTTTTCCCAATTCACAAAAATTAATTAATGTGCTATTACTTGCGTACAGATTGGATATCACTAGTTATTATTTCATTAAGATAGGGTGATAAAAACAATTAATGATAGTAGATAAAAACAACTAGATAATTTTAAGTAGCATGAAAAGAAACTTTACAACTACGACCTGCATTCGAACAAAATAATAAACAACGTACGAAACAACTTAAAAGGAATGACTGTTTACTAATTTATTAACTAGATCATGTCCTTTTTAAAGAACCGTATTTTAATGTCAGTGTAAATAAAGAGTGAAGTGTGGTCCTATTAATTACGTAAAAGTTGAATATCACTCATTATGATTTCATTAAATTAGGTTGCTAAAATAATTAATGTTGATGCAAAGTAATCAGATGATTTTAAATATCATGAAGTAAAAAACTTGTACAAATATACCCTGGTTTCAAACAAAGCGATAAACAGTAAATGATACAATTTAAAAATAATGACAGTTTAATTATATATTGACAAGACCTTATCTTTTAATTTAGGAAACCGTCTTTTGATTTAAGTATTTTGTGCCGTAAGCCAAATAAATGATTAAAGTGTGGTCCTATTAATTACGCACAAATTGGATATCACTCATTATAATTTCATTAAAATAGGTTGCTAAAATAATTAATGTTCATGCAAAGTAATCAGATAATTTTAAATATCACAAAAAAAACTTGTACAAATATAACCTGGTTTCAAACAAAGCGACAAACAGTAAATGAAGCAACTTAAAAATAATGACTGTTTAATTATATATTAACTAGATCTTATCTTTTAATTTAAGGAACCGTCATTTGATTTAAGTATTTTTTGCCATTATCCAAGTAAATGATTAAAGTGTGGTCCTATTAATTGCGTACAAATTGTATATGACTAGTTATGATTTCATTAAGTTAAGTTGATAAAAACGATTAATATTCATGGATAAAAACAATTAGATATATTTAAATAGCAGCAAAAAAATTGTATAAATGTGTCCTGGCTCCGAACAAAATGAAAAACAGCGTATAGAACAACTTAAAAAGAGTAACTGTTTAGTCATTTATAAACTAGACCACGTCTTTTGATTTAAGGAACCAAAGAAAAAAAGTATGCGTTGACGTAGCGACAAAACAGCTCAAGACATAATGATCCCAAGATGCTTTGTCTTGCGCTTGATTTAATGGAGCTTTCAAAACTTGTATCTCCTCTATGCCAAGGTAGATATTTTAAGGGGCTTTTTTTCTTGACATGGTTACGCCTTACGAATATTTTATCTTCCTCTTTTGGCAATGTACCTTGCGAATGACAGAGTACACATAAAAATGCTTCTTAACATATGGTGTTCCTTAGATGCATTGTTAGTAATTTTCTTTTTAATATTTTTTTTTATCCGAAGCTTAGTGAATTGTATAATGTCTTCTTTCATGAATTCTTGTAGAATTTTATCCTTCAAAGTGATTGTTTACTGGAATTTCTTTCCACCAGTAGTTCATTCTATATTGTTCAAATTTTTAGATATTAAATGCATGTTAATTTTAATTATTAGATCATTTGATCGTTAGTAAAAAATAGCATTAAATCATTAATAAATGAACTAAACAAATTTCAAAGGATGCATGATGAAACATATTTTTGTATATTGAATACATGCATATATATATATATATATATATATATATATATATATATATATATATATATATATATATATATATATATATATATATATATATATACATACCTGCCAACTCTTCCGGATTTTCCGGAAGATTTTATTTTCATATTTAAAGTGGTAGCAATACTCATGTTATTCCAATCAACTTTTTGAATTATGATGATAATTATAAATGAGTTTGACCACCACTACATATAAATAATTACAATAAATATATAAAAGCATAATAATCCCTGCACAAGCGAATTTCAACGGGATCAAGCTGCAAATATATTTTTGAGTCAGATTGTTTTTCGTTAATTGTATTACAACCACTCTGAAAATCCATTCTCGGAAAGAGTGTAAGTTGGCAGGTATGTATATATATATATATATATATATATATATATATATATATATATATGTTTTATCTGGGGGCTTAGTGTATTTTCTTAAAGAATTATGAACGAATGAAAGTGATTGCAAATGTGAGACTGAACTTGATCATTTAATACATTTATGGCAACCACTATGTATAACTGAGGCTAACCAGGACTTAAAATTATAACAAGCAAAGGAATTTCATTCTAAACGAATTTACAACTATCATTAAATTTTTCTAAGAGCTCAGTGAGAATACTACTAATAATTACATATTCCTAATAATAAAAATAATGTAATAATAATCAAGTTCATCCCCTTTCATTTTGAGTCCATATGATAGCCGAGTAGCGATTTATTTTAACCTCATTATACTTAAAAAAGAAAAGAAAATCAATCAAAAATGACTGTTTAAATGTGTAATATGCAGTGTCATTAATAGTTTAATGTCTTCCATTGTTTGTAACAACGAATAAAAATAGTCTGGAGTTGTAATCCAAAAGCAAATTAAGAGGTAACCTTTCCGTAATCAAAATTTTGTTTTTCAATTTGCTACCTAAGAATTTATTGATTTGCGACAACATGAGAAATAGTAATATAGTTCTGACAATTAGTAAAAATTGACGAAAATTTTTGCTGTTATCAAAAGCGGAAATACTTCATATTTCTCCTCTACCTCCTATCTATTAGGACTGTAAGCCTTTATATACCAAGACGGAAAAGAGCAGAAACTATTACGAAAGGAATTTTATTCTTGCATTTCTTTCAAAAAACTTTACATTTCTGTAACTACCGAGATATTTTTACAATTGTAGCATTTATATTAACCTGTTTCTTTCATGAGAAAAAGTTGAAACTACGTAATATAAAGTTTAAGAAAGAGTATAGAATTACTCTTACCAAAAACAAGGTAAAATTGAAATTGTCTTACTACCAGCTTTTTCTCGTTTCTGTCTCGCTTTTACCCATGCTATCTAAACATTTACAGATGGAAACAAAGCAGCTTGCAACACTACGCATTTCATGATTAACGTTTTATGAGAGTGAATGAGTATCGCAGATTAGCCATCATACGGAAATATTTGTATGAATTATTAAGTTCAATCGATGGCAGTGGTTTCTAAACTTGATATTTCTACGCCTCCCTTTAAAATATTTAATCATTTGGCTCCCCCCCCCCTGAAGATTTCATAAAATAAAAACACAAACATTTTTACTCTTATGAAATTTATTCATACAAACTAATGGAAAACGACATTTTATTATTATTTTTAATGAGATGGATGTGCTTGTCTATTAGCACAATGTTTATCAAATCTTGGTGTCTGTGACGATATAGCTACTCGTAGCTCTTTTTCCACAACTAAACGAGCTCGATATTTGGATTTCATTGCAGCCAAGGCAGAAAATCCCGTTTCGCATAAATATAATGTTGCAAACTGCAACAGTACTTTCAAAGCTTTGTTTGACAAGGTGTTTTATTCTGTATGAAGATTCAACCAGAATTGAACCAGAGATACAGTCTAAAATTTATGTTTTAATGTAGTATCACAAGATAATTCAATCAATTTTTCTTTTTCAATACTTGTCAATCCAAATTCATCATCTTCTTTGTCGATAAATGGATTCTGTATCCACGCAAACTTTGTAAAATCAAGAATGCTAAAATAATTTGAAAATTGAAGCAACAAACCATTCAAGCGTTCCACAAAGAAATTTTTGTTTGCTTCTATGTTATCTCGGGAGCATAAATTTAAACGTGGAAACATGTCAATCTTATTTTTTTGCAAATTTGATTTCCATAGCTCCACTTTTTTATTAAATGCTTTCACTTTGTCTTTTTGTATAAGCAAATGCATTTGCGATCCTTACATTGATTTATTAAGAACACTAAATTTTTCCAAAATGACAAACAAATATGTAAGTTTAACGATAAAATTATCATCCCTAAACATATTGCCGTCTTCATTATGATTTTCCTCGAGAAACATAGCAATTCCTTCTTTTAGTTCAAGTACCCTTTGAATCACTTTTGCACGAGATAGCCAGCGCACTTCACAATAGTACAGAAGTGACGTGTAATTAGCTCGCATATCTTCACACAGTTTTGCGAACAACCTTGCTTTTAATAGACTGTTTTTTATGTAATAACTTTCCTTACTTTTGCAAAAACATTGTTAAGTTCCTCGCTTATAGTTTTCGATACGAGAGCTGCTCTGTAAAGCATGCAGTGCGTCCAGAGAACCTCAGGTGTTTTCATTTTAACTAGTGTTTGAAGACCAGTTTTGTGTCAGTACAGAACCCAATGCAATTATTCCACATAATGGCGTTCTCATTAAAAAATCTATTATTTTCAAAATTTCATTGGATGTGGCTCTGTCAGGAATTAGTTTGCAAAATAAGATATCTTCAATTATATTAGTATCGTCAACATATCGAACATATGCAATTGAATGTGCGTCTTTAGCTACATCATTAGCTTCCTCTACTTGTATGGCGAATTTTGAAGTACGCATTCGAGAAACTAATTGGTCACAAAGATCTTCAGATATATCATCAATTCTTCTGCCAATTGTATTATCAGCAAGCGGTATTTGTCGCAGCTGATTTGCATAAGATTGGCCAAATATTGTTTTGACCATATCAATAGCTGCTGGCAAAACTAAGGTTTCTGCTATTGTGTGGGGTTTTTTACACTGCGCGATTCTGTACGACACTAGATATGATGCTAGTATTGCATTTGATGGAATATGAACAATTTTTTTTAAATTTTGCTTGTTTTTTAATGGCTCTTCCAATTTTCTTTGAAAAAATTCTTGGGGCTTGCCAACGTATTCAGAATGAATAGTTTCAAGGTGCCGTTTCAATTTGCCGGGTCTCATACTATCAGCGGCCAAAAATTTTGAACACAACAAACACATTGGTTTTTCCACATTATCGTTAATAATATTAGTAAATCCGAACGATAAATAGGATAAGTCGTATTTCCTTGTCTTGGGAGTTCTTCCTTCCTCTTCCTTGTGGCTGGTATTCCCACTACTTGTGCCAGCATCAGAATCTTCATTATTAGTGGATTTTCGCTTATATCCTATCAAAAACTTATCCATTTGTCTGGAAATATTAGGAATAATATTATATTATTCTAAAAAAATGAAACAATTAAATTACTTATTATTATGATCAGTGAGCAATCTCGTCAATAACAATAGAAACACAACCTAACACTGCTGAACCAATTAAATATTAGCTGTGACACGAAACAAATTGGTGAGCTAAACGTGCGTCGATCTTCTCTGGATGTGTGGCATCAAGTGGCGTTAGTGCGCGCGCATCTGGCTTTTGTTAAGTTGTGTCGGTCGAGTGGCGCTAGTGTCGCCAAATTAACGACGGCCTTGGTTCAAAAGATTTTCCGGGGTCTAGGACGTATAGGTATATGCATGCTAAGTTACGAAATGTTTAGTTGAACTATGCGCGATAAAGCACGATGGTATTTTTTCATTTATTCCTTCATTTTTTACATAGAAAACTTTAGCAGTAATTTGGAAAATTGTTCACTGTGACTAATTTTCGCGGCTCCCTTTAGACAAGTCCGCGCCTCCCAGTTTGGAAAAAGCTGATCTATAGAATAGAGCTATGTTGCCTCAGGGGATAGAGCATTCGCCTTCCAGTAAGGTGAACCCGGTTCAAATCGCAGCCACGGCAGGTCGAAACGAATTTCGCCCCCGGCTCGCACCGATCACAGTGCTGATGTAAAGAGCTGACGTGAAATATCCTCAGTGGTAAACGGATCATGAGTTAGAGTCCCCTTGCCATCAGTCTAACCTAGGGAGGTTATCGTGGGTTTCCTCTCCATGTAACGCAAATGTGGGTGAGTTTCATCAAAAAGTCCTCCATGAAGGCAAAATTTCTCCCAAAACTTGATCCAGGAGTTTCCTTGTCTTCTAGATTGGGTTCAAAATTACAAGGCAACAGAGTTGAACATTATTAGTCTTAAATCCAAACTGCTGTTTAACGGCGGTTATAAAATTAAATAAAAGGGAAGGTAGCCGTGGTGGTATAGGGAATAGAGTACTAGGCACTATTTCGCATCACACTGAAGGGAATCAGGTGCGAATCACAGCAGTGGCTGGTTGGTACGAATTCTGCTTCCGGTTCGCACTAATCACAGTGTTGATGTAAAACATCCTGAGTGATTGAGGTTAGAATCTCTTTGATGTCGGGCTTACTGCAGGTGGTACGAGCGGATTGCCTCTACATCGCAAATGCAATTTATTTTTCTCAAAAAGTCATTTGCGAAGTCAAGTTTATCCCAATGCTTGATCCAGGAGTTCCCTTCTCCTCTGGGTTGGGTTCAAAATTACAAGGTTATGGAGTTGAACATTAGTAATCGCAAGCACGGAATAGGATAAAATCATTTGTGTCCTGCTCCCTTTTAGAAGGACGGTTATTTCTTTCAAATAAAGAAAAAAAATTGTACCACTACTGTTTTCAGGTATGCCAACTGCTCAGCTCTCTGGAAAAGTTATAATAAAGTGGTACTGGTTGCGAATTAAAAAGTATAACTTGCAAAATAAGCATAGTTACGCCTACTTTAAAAAGCAGTAACCAAATAATTAATGCTTTTAGGTTGCATGTTACATGATTCTTATATATTTTGATATTTAGTGATGAAAAAATTAATTGAAATTTAAAATATTAAACGAAGAATAACTCAAATTTCGTTACCGCTAGAAAATACTATTTTGCAAATCGGAGCAAGTTGGCATTTCTGTGTTTTGTTTTTAGGAATTATTTTTCAGAAATATGCTTACATTATATATTGTGAATATAAACATTTATAGTTATATCAGTATTCATAGCAACGTGATTTTTAATAAAACGCTCAACGCGACGTCTTTGTAATAACATTACATATTTTAGCAAATTAGAATGACAGATAACAAAATACAGATATTGACAGCACGAGGATGCAGCCAGGGTAACAGCGGGATTTGAACCCGCTACCTCCATGTTATACACAACGTTTGGTGAGCAGTACCGCTCGGACCAAGGAGGCCCCGGCGTAATTGTAACAATGTGCCGAATCAAATAAGCCTTCGAACTACTTAGACGAAGTGATCTGTTAAATTCCTATAAATTGAATTTACTAAGCCGAGAATCATACATTAAAAGATTACCACTTTAAAATATTTATCTACTCTCTGGAGCAAGTTGACATTTCTGAAGGGGTCATGAATTCAATCTCCACAGGCCGAAGAGTCCCCGTGTACAAAACGGTGACTGGTGCACTCTAAATCTGTCGGGGTCAGAAAGACCTACGAGTTCCAAAAGCGGATCAGTACCTACAGGGGTAATTGATCGGATAATGGCCGTGATCTGATTCAAGTCAAAGTTATGATCTGCAATGGATGATGATGTGTGAATGTGTCGTTCCTGTAAAACGAGCTGTGACGTATGAGAGGGACAAAAGTCGAATTTGGGCCAAAGATGGCACCACAGGAATACCAGATGAGCACCCATTCTGCCATAAAATAGTCTTGTCAGTACTGAAAAGTGGCATAAAGCAACAACAACATGCGTTCGCCTTCTAATGAGGTGAGCTGGGTTCGAATTCCTCGAAGACAATTCGTTACTAATTCCGCATTTGGCTTGTCTCGACCACAGTGCTGACGTAAAATATCCTAAATGGTAGACGGATCATGGGTTAGTGCGACGCCTCCCATAACTGAAAGCCTCCACACGGTTTTTTGTAGGTAGTCCGATCAGACCACTGTGAAGGATATCCACTTTCCGAACGAGTCACTTGATACAAAATCTAGTTTAAGTAAGAAAGTGGTAGAAAATATATGACTAAAAATTTGTTTTATTTATGAATATTATTGGTTTGCCTTATTCACTTGTCAACCACTGCAGATTCAATTCTCAAATATATATGATGAATTTCTCTCAATTACTTTTATATAAGGTTTTGGGTTCATGCGCACAACTGGTTCACTTTTTAAACAGTCTGCGCAGACTACTTATAAAAGATCGTGCGGAGGCTTTTTGATGTAGGAGGTGATGGTTAGAGTCCCATTTTCCTTCGACAAACCACGGGAGGATTTCGTGGATTTCCTATCCATGCAACTTAGAAATCTGGATTAGTTCCCTCGGAAAACCTCCGTGAAGTCTAATTTCTCCAAATAATTGATCCAAGAAATCCCTTTAAAATTACAAGTCTACGGAGTTAAACATTAGTAGACGCAAATCAAAGCAATTTAGGACAAAAATGCAATAGTCAATTCATATGTCTCCTATTTTCTTTCGCTTTCCTCAAAAGAAGTCATGTTTCACGCAACTTCAAGGTAAACTAACGCATTGAAAGGTAAAAACCTCCTACGAGGCCTAAGGGCCTCTAACAGCGAAATGTGTATGAAACCACTAACTTTTAAAAAATACAGAGTTCAACCTATATCTGCTTACATGGAATTCATTGTCCATAGTCGCAGTATCTAATAATTTGCCTGTGTGTAGTTTTAGGTCAAACTTTACTGCTCTAGGAATGGACAAGCTAGAGCATTATAACTGATTAAAAATAGTTATTTTTCAGCCACTTTCTTGTAAAAGAACTTGTTGCACAATTGAAAACGGAGTTGTAGGCTCGAAGGTTCACTTAATACTAGCAGAATTAGCTCCATTTTCCTGTTTCGATGATTGCTGAGCATTTTAGACCACAACACACCGTAAAAGGGCTTCATAAAAAATTGAAGTCCACTCTTTTATGAGTAGTAGCAACATCTGATTTAAACACTCTTTGATTAGGAAACAACTGGTAATTGACAAAAAATATTCATTTTATTTTTTTATTTGCGAGATTTTTTAAAAAATTCTTTCTCAAGAAATAGCGAAATACTTTCGATTCTGCTTCTATTTGCGTGATGGAAAAGCAATTTGGAGAATGTCTGAAAAAAATTTAAATAATGGTAACAAATATTTTATCATGTTACCGAAAATTTTAATAATATAATAGCATAAGTAAACACAGACATTTATTTCAGGAGTATTTTTTGCCAATAGTAATAAGTTAAAACATTCTATTTTTTCGACTTCTTTTTGCAAGTTTTTATAGAATGGAGTTACCCTAAGAAGAAATAACTTCTAACAGAATAATCTTCTAACAAAGAAAATCTACTTAAATGCATGCTATTTCAAAGGGAAAATTATTCTTTAATAATCTATTTAACATTTTATTTTTACAAGAAGATAGTTCTGAAGACAATACACTTTTATCAACGTTAACACTAATATACGTATCTAAAATAGAAGTTTGTCCGTCAATGGATAATGACGGACAAGCTTCGGAGTTAATTAATTGTCATAAACATTTTCGACTACAATTAAATTGAATAAGTTACACTAACAACAATAACTCCGTTTATTTAATCTCGGTTACATTGTTGCACATTAGATCCCAACGCACCATAAAAACTAGATAATGTAGAAATTGTAATGTCGAACCTGTAATAAACTGTATAGCTACTCATGATTTAAACACTCTTTCATCAGAAGACAACTGGTAATCGATTATTGAAAAAAAAATGTTTGTTTTTTTTTAACTTTCTCCATAATTTTTCAGGTATTAATGAAATTCTTTCGATTCTGCTTCTATTTGGGTGATGGAAAAGCGATTTGGAGAATGTCCGGAAAAAATTTAAATAATAATAACAAATATTTTATCATGTTACCGAAAATTGTAATAATATAATAGCATAAGTAAACACAGACATTTAATTCATTAATATTTTTTGCCAACAGTTTAAAGTTAAAACTATCTACTTTTTGGACTTATTTTTTACAAGTTTTTAAATTTTTCTAGAATGGAGTTACCCTGAAAAGAAATATCTTCTAACAAAGAAAATCTATTTAAATACATGTTATTTCAAGGGGAAAATTATTCTTTAATAATGTATTTACTATTTTATTTTCAATTTTACAAGAAGATAGTTCTGAAGACAGTACACTTTTATTAACGTTAATACTAATATATGTACCTAAAACCAAAGAATATACTTTTGAAGTGGAAGTTCATCCAAACAAATATCTATTTATTAACGAGTGTGTCCTATAGGGCCAACTCCTCCTATAACTGAAAGCCTCCAGATGATTTTTAAAAGGTAGTCCGATCAGACAATTGTAAAAATAAACCAGTACACTAAAGAGCTATTTAATAGAAAATCTATTAAAAATTAGGAAATGGCATCAAATATATGTCTGAAAAATCGTTTTATTTGAGAATATGACTGGTTTGTCTTATTTACTTGTCAAGCACTACCGATTCAATTCTCGAATATATGTGTTAAATTTCTCTCCCATACATTTACAGAGATGCCAACTTGCTCCGGAAAGCAAATATATATTTTAAAGTGGTAGTTTATCAATTGTGATTCTTAGTTTAATTAATTCAATTTAGTAGTTTTTTATCCGCCACTGTTTCTAAATAATTCGCTGGCTTATATAATTCGCCACTTTATATTTGGAAAACGTACTAAGCAGTTATTTACCGTTTATTTAATTATTTTGCCGTATCCGGAGCAGTTGGCATCTCTGCACTTAGAAGGCAATGTAATTATATATTATGAGAAAAAATGAAAATATGAGATATGTATTTATGAAATATTCTAGTATTTTATTTTTCAATACTCGAATTAAGTAACTGAATTCGAACAATTCTGTTACTTAATTCGAGTTTGACATTCTGCGATTGACATTCTGCGTTTGTTCTTTCTATTATTGCTTATCGGCAACAGCTGTTTATCGCTTGTTTTATTTGAGATAACGATATCGGGTAACGAATCGAAGTATTGTCGGTGCATTCCTATTAATTATTGATGTGATATTTGCTTGTTTACCCAAAATTTTGTCTAAATTATGATCGCGTCAAATTGACGCATATCCGTAGAGGTAGGTATACCCCAAAGAGAATTTCAATATTTTAACGCTTTTGAGGAAAATTACCTTCAATGTATATTTACTTCGATCAATGGTTAAAAGTCATTACAAGAGATAAACCGGTTAACGCCCAGCGTCATATATTTAGGACAGTTCCTTTTTTCGAAGACATTCATTGTGGTAGGAAACTTTTTTCAGTATTTTCATTTATCTGGGTGAATTAAAGGATTATCAGATACCACAATGATTTAGTTATTTCTGATAAGATCTAAAATTCTAAGGAACTAGCACTTTTTGATCTATGAACGACTTTTTGAATGCCTTTACGGTAAAAAAACCAATTAATTTCGATAATACATTGCACCACTTTTTGTATCATTTCAATTTATAAATTCGGGACAGAACGGGTTTTATAATTTTTCTTATTAAAGAAGAAATACGTCAACATGAGGCGTCCTTTAAAGTTACTGTTAATCCTGGTGTCATTGCTGAGCATTAAGATCACAACACACCGTAAAATTTAGAAAAATCGAAGGAAATCTTTCAACATGTAAGAAACTGTTACTACTCATGATTTAAACACTCTTTCATCAGAAAACAACTGGTAATCGATTGTTGAAAAAAAATGTTTTTTTTTTTAAATTTCCCCGTAATTTTTCAGGTATTAATGAAATTCTTTCGATTCTGCGTCTATATGCAATGTGGGCCAGACCTGAAAGTGGGACGAAAAAGAGAAAATACTGGTCGAAGAACTATTTCAATATTAGATTATATTCCGAAGGAGTTAATCTATTCTCAACAATAACAGTACACTGTAATGCATACCTGCCAACATTCACTCCTTCCGAGAATGGATTTTCAGAGTGGTTGTAAAACAATAACCGAAAATCAATCTGATTCAAAAATATATTTATATTTTGATCCCGTTGAAATTTTCTTGCGTAAAGATTATTATGCTTTCATATATTTATTGTAATTATTTATATGTAGTGGTGGTCAGACTCATCTATAATTATCATTATAATTCAAAAAGTTAATTGGAATAACCTGAGTATTGCTACCACTTTAAGTATGAAAATAAAATCTTCCGGAAAATCCGGAAGAGTTGGCAGGTATGGTAATGAGCATTACTAATGTATAAAGGTTTACGAAAATGCAACATCGTGTGTAGAAACATTCCTTCTCACTCCCAGGGTTCCCACGGTCCTTGAAAATTTTTAAAAGCGGTAACGGAAATAAAACAAATGTCAATATTTTGATTTTTGTGCAACCACATCAAAAATTGTTTACCAAAGAAAGTATATATGCATGAAAATTCCAGCTACTAAACCACTTAACGATAAAGTAGCATATTAAAAAAATACAGATATATCTTCCAGAATTAACCTTAATTTTCTACCATGAAAGCATTCCAAAGATAATTTGAAGCAATTCAATATAAAAATTGTATCCGTTAAAAACAATTGGTAGTTATGGATTTTTATTATTCCCGAAAAAGAACTAAAAAATGAAATTTATTAGTTGCCAGTTTTTACTCTTTTCCGTCTCGATATATATGGGCTTTCAACCCTGATGAGGCCAATGGAGTGGGAGACAGAGAAGACGTGTTTTTTCTCTGCAACAATGCCGTATCACCGAACTGCCCGCGACGGAAAGGTATTCCCTTCCAGCAGCATGCCAACAACAGATTTCGATGAGACATCTTCGAGCGACAAAAGGCTGTTACCCTCCAGATCTATGAACTACGCACTTTACTCAAAGTTTCTTCTAGATCAAACTACTGATATCGTGGAACTTCGTAAGCTGCGAGATTCCATAGGAGAGATTTCTACCTCAACACCAAGTAGATATTACACCGAACTATTTAATGCAGCGGTGTCCGCAACTGAAACTGTTGAGTCGAACCAAGAAAAGTCAACTGCCTCAACTACAATGGAGACTACTATCACTGAGACTGCGGATATCCCTGAAAGTAGTGTTACCCACGAAATAGAGACTGAGCCCGTTCCCGAGCACAGTGTTCCAAATATCATCACAACTCCTTCCAGTAAAGATTTGACTATGGATATAGACGAAGGGACTTCAGCCTCTGAACCTGAGACCCTGAATAGAAATAACAAAGAGCCACCAGCTAAAAAGAGAAAGAAGAAGAAGTCTGCTGCAGCTACGGAAAATGCTGACTCATCCCCACCCATGACCCAGAAAAGCTGCACTCCTTCGGAAAATCTTCTCATGCCGGAGCCCACCCATATCACTGCGTCAGAAACTACGGAGGAGACTACCAACAGAGCCGCAGAGCCTTCCACTCCAGTTGAAAAAGCTCAGCCAGTTAAAAATGCCAAAGTCCTCATCCGTGGCCTTCCTGATGATTTTAGTACAGATGAAATATCCCTTGAATTAGGAAAGCGGAGCATCGAAATCCTGAAATTTGTCCAGTTTAGGAAGAAAGTGGGGGGAGCCTTTAGGTTCCTCCCCCTGAACCTCATCGTAATGCCAATGCTGGCCAATCACGAGATGATCTACCATATCGACAGCATCAAGCAGATCCCGATCAGCATAGAAAAATACCATGGCGGCCGGCGGACGCTGCAGTGCTTTCGATGTCAGAATTTCGGTCACACCCAACGCTCCTGCTCCTCCAGCCCAAGATGCATGAAATGTGCCTAAGGGCATTATTCATTCCTGTGCAGAAAGAGCCGAGATTCCCCAGCTAAATGCTGCAACTGCATGCAGAACCACACCTCAAACTTCACAGGGTGCGAGGCCCGCCCCAGTCGAAAGAGGAAACCGACCAAGGACACGCCTACTTCTGCAGCCCATAGACTTCTGAGCCTCATCAGCGAACTTAAAGACCTGCGGAAGGACCAAGACGTGCTGCATCTTCTCACGACATTAATCCAGGGGAACTCCCCTGCCAACTGATGTACAACTGAATCAACTCATGCCACACCTCATCATGGACTTATTATCTGATCCTAACTTAGAACTTTGAACGGCATATGACTTCTAGTCTTAATGCCAAAACAGTATAGATGAATCGGTTAGAAGCGCTTCGCACTTAACGCCGAGATTCCACACATATCAAGCAAGCAGTGTTACCGTGGCTACCGCAAGTTACCGTGAAAAGTAATGTCGTCTATCAAAAAGAAAAAAAAATCCGTTTAACACTAGGTTTACGGACGTTTCTTACATACCTATCTCTATGAACACGCCTCAATTTGACGCATGAGCGAATTAACATGAATGGAACGAATAACAGCACTTACAGAGATGCCAGCCTGCTCTGGACAGCAAATATATATTTTGAAGTAGTAGTTTATCAATTGTGATTCTTAGTTTAATAAATTCAATTTAGTAGATTTTTATCCGCCACTATTTCTAAATTATTCGTAGGCTTACATAATTTATCACTTTATATTTGCAAAACGTACTTAGTAGTTATTTACCGTTTTTTTAATTATTTTGGCGTGTCCGGAGCAGTTGGCATCTCTGCACTTAGAAAGCAATGTGATTATATACTATAAGAAAAAAATTAAAATATGAGATATATATTTATGAAATATTCTAGTATTTTATGTTTCAATACTCGAACTAAGCAACTGAAACCTTCAAAATCTGACACTCTGACATCAATTGACATTCTGCATTAGTTCGCTCTATTATTGCTTATCGGCAACAGTTATTTATCGCTTGTTTCGTTTGAGATAACGATAGCGGATAACGGATCGAAGTTCTGTAGGTACACTTCCTATTTATTATTGATGTGATGTTTGTATGTTTACTCAAAATATTGTCTAAATTACGAACGCGTCAAATTGGCACATATCCATGGAGATAGGTATATCAAAAGGAGAATTTCTAGACTTCAACGCTTTTGAACAAAATCGACTTCAATAAATATTTACCTCGATCAATGGATAAAAGTCATCACAAGAGATAAAAGAAATGTGACGCGTCCCGTAAACCTAGTGTTAACTACGTGCTAATAAAATAGGAGATCATTGCTTAATAATCTTTTTACCATTTTATTTTCGATTTTGAAGAAATCTAGTTCTGTGGACCATAACCGTTTAATAACTTTGATACTAATATCTATATTTTAAATCAAACCATAGAACTTTTTGAAGCTAAAGTGGACGTCAATGCAAGGAAATATTTATTTCTTAGCGAGTTTGTCCTGTAGGGCAAGTACACATCTGGAAAAAATTCAAAGAGTGGTCGTAATATTCAGATCGTCGGTATCGTAATTTACATTGCCAGGATATCCTGGTTGGTTGAGTGTTGGACCCAAGAGGGCATACGTTCGATCCCAGCTAGCTTAAGACTCCCCGTGTAGTAAATGGTGACTGGTGCTCTTTAAACCTGTCTGGTCACAAAATTCTCCATGTTCTCATACCAAATCATACTTGATGAATGAATGGATGCTTGAATACACATAGAAATCATACTGTGGATGAATGAATGGATGTATGAATGAGTCGGACTTTTAAACGGTTGTGACGTATGTGCGTGGCAGAAGTCGAATTCATAAATCACGTTAGGAAAAAAGAAGAAGCGCACCTCCTTTGCCCTACTGACATACGACAGCAGCAACAATAAGCATTTACATTTAGTGATAAGGTAAAAAAAAAACTTTAAATAAAATTTACAAAATACAGAATCATACATAGAAACATAAGCTTCGCTGCAATTGGAAATATTTTACCCGAAGACGTAGAATTTTGATATCACTGTCACTACTTTTAAATAATTAACCGTCCTATATGATACACTACTTAGTTATAATTTAGCCTCTGAAAAAGGTTGCAAAATATTCCGAAAATCAGCAAAATTTTAATTTGTACTTCTCTACCCCCCTTTTTTTTTAAAAAAAAAATATAGATATTTAGTCGAATCCGCAGGATTTGGCATCTCTAGTTAAGTATACCACAGATCATAGTGCGTAAAAGAAATTTTATTTTAAAGCGAAGAGTGAAAATAAGAATTCGAAGATAATTTAATCTGATTTTCTCTTTTCAGAAAACCATTCCTTCTTAATTGCAATTTATTTTAATGTCAAAATCTCGTAGATCAATTACTTGTTTCTATAAATGATTCTGATTAAAAATATAGCTCACAAAAATCGAATTGCACACTTAATTTTTAAAAAAAATTTTTTGAAAAAATTTCTATTATTTTGACAAAAATGCCAACAATATGATTAAATTTCCTACTCATAGAGTCTCCTATTATTCGTCGTTACCAGAATCAAGCTAAGTATTAACTTCTTTGCTGTCATTCTTAAGATGAAGAGAAAAAAAAATTCTACTCACATAACTGAATATGCGCATTTATTACTTTCTGTATTTTCATACAAACCGATGTCAGAGGCTTCTCTTCAGTTTCACCAAGCAAAAGGTTTTTTTTGGTTTTCGTTCATAAAAAAAAGTTCTTATTTTATGGCAAAACTCGAATTATTGATCTTCTTCGCTTCCTCTCCTTCTTTGACAGGACTTAAAATAGAAGTTCTATTTTTTTCGTAAGAAATAAAACTATAAAAGCAAAGGATGCTACCAGCATAACTAAAAAGGAGGTATGCAAAGCAAAAGTGGATAGATTGTCATAAAAAAGTAGGGCAACATAACTTATTTTTTTGGAACACTTTTTTCAGAGCAAATATTAAGATTTCAACAATTGGTTTTACTGGCTTAAGTATTACAAAAGTTTTTAAGTCATTATCTAAATTAGTTTCTTTGTCATAATTATTTCCTACTACACTGAAATAGAATAACTTAGCTCAAATATATTAATGTAATATATGAAATTGATACCTCCTAGAATTATAAGCCTCCACAACTTGTTATTTAAAAGGGAAAAAATGTCTTTTTTTTCTTTTTTTCTTTGAAATGAAAAAAAAAGAATTGTATTGCGATGTTCCATATTTTCTCCTTTTAGGGATATTGTACCTAAATTCTAAATAGATTTTCGAAACAATTTAAAAGTTACAGCATAATATTTCGACTGTTACGCGCTGTGACATGTATAAACAAGTAAAATTGTGAGCTCAGTGATTTATTTGCTCATTCTTATCAAAGCATTTTAGTGGTGGCTCAAGGGATATAGAGCTTTTTGCCACCCAATGAAATGACCCAGGTTCAAATTGTAGCGAAGGCTGATTGATTCTAATTCTGCTCCCTGTTCACACCTACCACAGTGCTGACGTGAAATATCTTCAGTTTTTGATGGTTCATGGTTTAGGTCAGTCGGACTCACCGTAAGAGGCTTTCGTAGCTTTCCTCTCCATGTAAAGCAAATGTGAGATAGTCCCAGCAGTCAAACAACATGCTCAAAATGAAAATGACTACAGAATTTTGGTTGCTACTCTAAAAGCATATGAGTTGTCACATACCATACCTGCCAACTCTTCCGGATTTTCCGGAAGATTTTATTTTCATATTTAAAGTGGTAGCAATACTCGGGTTATTCCAATAAAATTTTTGAAATATAAGGATAATTATAAATGAATTTGACCACCACTACATATAAGTTATTACAATAAGTATATGAAAGCATAATAATCCTTGCGCAAGCGAATTTCAACGGGATTAAAATATAAGTATATTCTTGAGTCTGATTGTTCTTCGTTTATTGTTTTACAACCACTCTGAAAATCCAGTCTCGGAAAGAATAAAAGTTGGCAGGTATGACATACTTACGTATGGAAAAACAAATACTAGACTAGCATTTGAGAATGCAGAAAATGATAGGGAAGAAGTATTTTATGAACCTGGCATTGATGCAGTACAGGTAGTTGTAGAATTGTATATATTTATTTAGATTATTGATCACAAAACTTTAACCGCAAATTACTTGAAACTAGATTTCTCTTAATTGCTGTATTTTTAACTAGTACAATTTTCAACCAATTTACATCAAATTTTTCAGAAAATGCTCACAATAAATATAGTTTTCGTTGCAAGTAGGGATTTTTCAATTCAGTTGACAGGTTTTGTGCAATTTACTAAAATTTAACTTATTTTGTGTCCTTTTTTGAATTTGCTTTTCACAACATTACCATATTGTGAAAAACTTTCCTAACGTGCAACGAAAACTACATTCATGTATTCTAACTGGAATAAAATTTAGATTATTTTTTTAAACTTATGATTGCAACAAGTTATGAATAATTAAAAAAAAAAGTTATAGACATTGTATTACATAAGCACTATTTTTATAATTGTTTGTGTTTGTAACTTGGTTGACTAGTTTTATGTAATCTGTTACGATGTAAATGAAGATCTACGAAAATGTTTTATTTTTTAATTTTATTTATATATATTTTTTTTAGAAAAAAGAAAATTTGCTGAAATTGCAGGTGTTAGAGAAATGCAATAACACGTTGAATGCCATGGGGTCACCGGTGACCGGCACTGAGTTTGCTCGTAGCTCCACGGGGGTCACCGGTTTCCCGTGAAGCCAAGATTAATAGAGACACATAATTCGAGTAAATTTTAATTTTTTTTAAAATTATTATCGTTACTAAAATAGTTTGAAGAAATTAATGCAATATAGAACACAAAAAAATAGTTTTATTTATAAACACAGAGATAAAAACTTGCTCCAGACTGCGAATAAATATTTTCAAGTGGTAGTTTATTAATTGTGATTCTTGGTTTAAAAAATTCAATTTAGTAGATTTTTATCCACCACTACTTCTAAACAATTCGCCGACTTACAATATTCGCCACTTTTTCAGGTATGTCATGCAAAAACCTCAAAATCTGTCTAATATTTTCAAATTTAGTTTGTAGTTATTTACCGTTATGGCCAGACGGGCAAGGCATGTAAAATTCGAGTGGCATTCAACGTGTTAATGAGCAGTCACAAAAAGTAGTTTTCATTTGAAATAAATCTATATGAAATGTATTTATTTCAAATGCCAACCAATGATGAAAAAGCATTGAACTTTAATTTCAGATTCGAAGGAAAATATTTAGATTTTTAAAGTAGTATTTCAGACACAATAATATCGTTTCTTGTAAATAAATCCTACTAATGAAAAAAAAAATAAACTAGCTGACAAATCTATTTGCAGCTAGTGCTTTTTTTAAAGGTCACGAAATATAAATTCTAATTTCTTTTCAAATAGTTATAAATTTAATTAACTTAAGAATAAAATATCCCTTTTCAAATATTGTAAATTTGGAAAATGTGCAATAATAATCTAGCTTCCTTTTAATGAATATTTTTTGATAAAAACTTATAGTACTGAAGAGGCAACATTTTACAGAAATATTCACAACTAAATTTTTGAATTTCTTTTTCTTCAAAGAAGTAAGAGTTCCTTGTTGAATAACTTTTATTCATTCCTGAAGACCTTCAATTTTAAAAAAGATTAGACTTTTATCTCACTTCTTTAATTCATTTTCTGAGGGTTGCCGCCGGCCATTGAAACTGCAAACGTGTTGACTAAGAAAACTCTAAATTTTATAAAAAGAATTAAAAGTAGCTACTTTTTCTAACATAATCTTTGTGGTTTACAATTAAATGACACCAAATTTAATTTTTTTTTTAAATATGAACAATCAAAAATGTAAATCATAGTGGAAATTGCGATTTATTAATAAGAGACATAATAAATAAACAAAAATGAACTGAATTTCTACCACTTTTTACATATTTAGTAATAGTCCTTTCTTTTTCTTTTTTTTTTTTTTTTTGGCCGATTTGTATTATTTCAATTTACTTGGATCAATAAAACGCGATTATACTTAGAACAATGAATTGCCTATTTTTATATTTATTCACTCCTTCAAAACAAATCTCATTGTTTTAAACGTAATCAAAGTATCAAAGTATGGGGAATGCAATATATGGGCCTCCACATGGTATTTTATAAGCAGTCTGCTCCTTCTATTTAAAAAGTGAACCAGTTGTGCGCATTAACTTAGTTCTATTTTAAAAGTAATTGAGAGAATGGTTACAAATCCTACAGAATGATTTCAAAATTGCGGGTATTGATACGTTGAATGCCATTGGGGTCACCTGTGACCGGCACTGAGTTTGTTCTTAGCACCACGGGGGTCACCGGTGACCGGTGAAGCCAAGGTTATTAGAAGCACATAATTCGAGTAAATTTTTAATGCTTTTAATTTTTTTACGTTATTATTGTTACTAAAATGGTTTGAAGAAATTAACACGTTCACGCCGGGGTGACCCACCGGTGGGTCACGCTAGATTGTCTCATCGGGTGGCGCACCGGAGTAAAAACTGGTAACAATAAATTTCATTTTTTATTTTTTTTCCGAGAATAATAAAAATCCATAACTACCAATTGTTTTTAACGGATGCAATTTTTATAGTGAATTGCTTCTTCGCCGTGATAAATTTTCTTACAGTGAAGTGTTATTGTTGAGAATAGATTAACTCCTCCCGAATATTATCTAATATTGAAATAGTTGTTCTATCAGTATTTTCTCATTTCCACCCCGCTTTCAGGCTCAACACCCGGCGTGAACGTGCTAAATGATTTCAATTAAACTTATAACTTTTAAATTTCAAGTTCCATGTAAAGCGTATTTTTGTTTGTTTTTTTCTTAAAAAAGTGCTTATTTTGCAAGAAAATTTGAATCATTGATAGTCTTTGCTTCTTCTCCATCTCAGTTAAAAATTAAAATAGAAGTTTAAATTTTTTTGTAAGAAATGAAACTATAAAAGCAAAGGATACTATCATAATGGCTAAAAAGGAGGTATGCGAAGCAAAAGAGGATAGATTGTTATAAAAAAGGAGGGCAAAAATTTTACGGAGCAAATATTAAGATTTCAAAAATTAGATTTACTTGCTTTAGTACCACAAAACTTTGTCCGTCATTGGATATTATGGGTCAATCTTCGAAATCAGTTAATTGTCATAAACATTTCGTACTACATATAAACTGAATAAGTTACACTAACAATTTTAACTCCGTTCTTTATATATCGGTGACATTGCTGAGCATTTAGATCACAACACACCGTAAAATTTAGAGTCAACAAGCACAGAACGCTAACACAGAGTAGTAACTCATGATTTGAACACTCTTTCATCAGAAAACAACTGGTAACCGATTGTTGAAAAAATAAATTTTTCAACAAGAGTTAATCGCATAATTTTTTCAGGTAATAATGATTCGTTCCATTCTGTTTCTATTTTTGTGATGGAAAAGCATACCTGCCAACTTTTACGAATTTTGCGGAAAATTTAATTTCTGTATTTAAAATTTTTTGTAAATTGTAGGATTTCTATATATTGCTTGCATTTATAAAATTAATTTAAATTCTTTTTGATCAACCACTATTTTTTTAAAAAATAAGCATATATATTAACATGTAATGCTATCGTGATAGTCCTTATAAGCATACCTGCCAACTTTTACGCATTTGGCGTAAAATTTCATTTTTACATTTAAAGTGGTAGTAAATATATACTATTTTTTTCTTTTAAAAACTTATTTTTTAAATGATTTTGATCACCACTATTTTTAAAAAGCTTACGCATATATAATATTATGCGTTTCTTTCGACTATTTCAGCTCAAGTTTTTTTGATTACAACGTATTTCTTTGCTTAATATTGAAATTTTAATTCCGTTTTAATACCACTGGGAAAAATCATAATTGAAGGAATTAAAAGTTGGCAGGTATTTTATAAGGCTGTTCAGAATAAAGCGCATGTTTCAGCCTAAAATTGCAGAGATGCTAACTTACTCCGGACAGCAAATATATATTTTAAAGTGGTAGTTTATCAATTTTCATTCGTGGTTCAATAAATTCAATATAGTAGATATTTATCCACCACTAATTCTAAATAATTCGTAGGCTTATATAGGCTGCGTAGACTTACTCACCATTTTATAGTACTTACGCCATGGTATACCTTTTAAAAATCAAGCAAATATGTGTAAAATTTATTTCACAGATATGTACCGTTTTTTTACTTATTTTGGCGTGTCTGGACAACGCCTCCTATAACTGAAAGCCTCCAAACGGTTTTTTATAGGTAGTCCGATCAGACCACTGTGAAGGATATCCATTTACCGAACGAGTCATTTAACCCTTTCGCTCCGACTGTCACAAATACGTGCCAGCATAAAACCGTATCAACCAGGGTAAAAAGATAAAACTGGTAATCAAAGTAATTCTTTAGCGGTTTATTTGTGGGCGGAGTTATAATTGTTTGATTTATTCAACTCACCACTACTTTGTTCAAAATAAAATTATTTAGTTATACTTTGAATTAACATTGATTATATATATGATTAAACTAACAATAATTAAAGTAAAAGCAAGGTAAGTCTGTCAAATTAGAAACAATTACATTTAAGTTATCGTTTTTTATTTAATTACGTCCTGATCCTGATTTTGTACGAATGCTTTTACTGAATTACCCGTCCCCAAAGGGTTAATACAGAATATAGTTAAAATATGAAAGTGGAAGCAAATATATGACTAAACATTTATTTTATTTATGAATATTATTGGTTTGCCTTATTCACTTGTCAACCACTACAGATTCAATTCTCAAATATATAAGATAAATTTCTCTCAATTACTTTTATAAAAGGTTTAGGGATCATGCGCACAACTGGTTCTCTTTTTAAACAGTCGGCGCAGACTACTTATAAAAGACCGTGTCGAGGCTTCTTGATGTAGGAGGTGATAGGCCAGAGCAGTTGGCATCTCTGTAATTTTCCATTTTACGACCACTGGAGCAACGCCTCCTACAGCTGAAAGCCTCCACACGGTTTTTTACAGGTAGTCCGATCATACCACCGTGAAGGATATCCACTTTCCGAACGAGTCATTTAATACAAAATTTAGTTAAAATAAGAAAGTGATAGCAAATATATGACAAAGAATTTGTTTTATTTATTTATGAATATTATTGGTTTGCCTTATTCATTTGTCTACCACTACAGATTCAATTCCCAAATATATATGAAGCATTTCTCTCAATTACTTCAATAAAAGGGTTTGGGTTCATGCGCACAACTGGTTGACTTTTATAACAGTCTGCGCGGACTACTTATAAAAGACCTTGTGGAGGATTTTTGATGTAGGAGGTGATGACTGGGGAGAATCATCCTTGAAAGGACTGAATGTTGGCAGGTAGATAAGCAATGAGGATAACTGTACAAATTTAAGTTGTGGAAACAAATATTTTATCATATTATCGTAAAATTCATAAGAATAAATTTGTGATCAATTTTAGGAATTCAGTTGAGTATTAGCAACACATATATTTAATTTATGATTTCTTTTTGTTGATAGTAGTTAGTAAAAACATAGTGCTTACTCTTTTTTTTCTCCCAGTTTTTAAAATTTTCCGGAATGTAAATAGTTACCCTGAAAATAAAAAGCAACAAAACAAAACAAATCCTTTTAATTTCGTGCTACTTCTAAGGGGAGATAATTCTTTAATAATCTTTTTGCTAGTTCTTTGGACTGTAAAATTATAATAACATTAATACCAATATCTTTGTCTTAAATTAAAGAATAGAGCTTTCTGAAGCTTAAGTGGACGGTAATAAAATATCTATTTATGAACTGGTTTTCCTATAGGACTCGTGCGCATATGGTAACAATAAAAAATTGGTCATAATATTTTGATGAAAAATTAAATATACTATGATTTTCACACCTGTAGTATTAATATAACTCTAATTAAATATATCCAGATAAGAAGCCAAAGGATTCGATTTTTAATTTCTAAGTGAATTCTAATTTTAAGGAACATGCTACTGCTTTAGAATATGAAGGCTACATGTTCAACCACTTTAGTTCATGGGAATTCATAAGTCAAATCAAATTTACATGGTTGAAACGACCTGAAATTTTTTTAGATGATAACAAAGTTGAGAAAACTGGAGATGCCATAAGTCATTTTTATTAGCCAAAAATATGTGTGGTTATGAAAATATGTAAATATATCCTTGGTTTCTTAGAATGTTTCTAATACCCAAGGGGAATCTTAATCCAAACACATTTTAGTATTCTAAAGTAGTCTTTAAGTATTTCAAATTGTATGTTGCCATTTATGAACTTTTATTCTGGCATACAAAGAAAGTGTAATATTAAAAAGCAAAAATTATTGGGCAATACTATTTAGATATTATGGTGGTTACTAACATTTCGCATTTGTAAAATATATGCTTTGAATGAGATAATTGGGCAACTTGTTTCTCAATACAATTAAAGAATGGGTATTTTTTTTTTTGGATTTGATGACACCTATTGATTTGAAACTTAAATTTTGCTAATACTTAAAAAAAAGAAGAAAAAAATTGGGACCGATAAAATTTTTTGGGGTTTACGACAACTAATGTCCATAGCCTTGTAATTTTGAGCTCCATAGTCTTGCCTAACTGCATAGCATTGTAATTTTGAACCTAATCCAGGAGACAAGGGCACTACTAAATCAAGTATTAGGAGAAATTTGCCGTCATGGTGGACTTCTTGATAGAACTAATCAGCGTTTGCGTTACATGGAGAGGAAATCAACGAAAACCTCCCACGGTCAGCCTGATGGCCAGGAAACTCTAACCCTTGACCCGTCTACAACTGAGGATGTGTAACGTCCGTACTGTGGTTGGTGCAAACTGGATGCGTAATTCGTATCGATCAGCTATCCCTGGATTTCAAACCCGGTTCATTTCATTGAAAGGAGACCTCCTTGATATTGCTCTCATCGAAGATAATAGCCCCATTACCACTTTTTTCCTTGGTGATTTCCTTGGTAGCTTTAATTCCCCCAACACTCTTAGTGTTAGCTCAACTTAATTTTAACTGACATTCACAAATATACCCTACGGGTTCGCTGCCAAGGAACCACTTTATTGATAACTACAACCCAGTGTGAGCAACCCAGATGCCGAGTGGTTTTTACCAGGACGCCTAGGTCATCACTTTGGCAGAGCTACAGATAATGTAAATAATGTAAATTAACTATTGGTATCTTTTACCACGTTAGTTTCACACGCATTTGATTTTGCCTATTTGTGTCCATTGGTATACTCTTGTAAATAACTCATTATTATCCCAGTTTTACTTATTTTCGTATTTAATCTGTATTTACTAGTATTTAGTTCTGGTAATTTGTCTTTCGTTGTTATCGTGTCATCTTATCTTGTGTTTCAATTACTTCCCGACTAAAGATCCATACCTACCAACTTTCAACCCCTTCCATTATCATTTTTCCCAGTGGTATTAAAATGGAATTAAAACTTCAATTTTAGGCAAACAAATACGTTGTATTTGAGAAAAATTAAGTAACGCATATTAATATATGTGCTTAATTTTTGTAGGAATAGTGGTGATCAAAATCATTTAAAAATTAAGTTTATAAAAGAAAAAATAGTGTACATTTACTACCACTTTAAATATGAAAATAAAATCTTACGGAAAATCCGGAAGAGTTGGCAGGTATGAAGATCCCATCACATGATTTTGAACTTACTTGGTGCCAGGCACCCCCCCCCCTTTTATTCTATGCATTGCTGAAATGCCATCTTGCTTAGCTTTGCAAAAAAATACTTTCTTGTGGTAGCAAAATTTAGGTTATTTTTAGTTTAGTATTTTTAATTTATGTAACTTTTCCATTACAATGAACTCGGCCCACGTCGAATACCCCATTAACATTACAAACGAACCTTTTTTTTTCAAACAGCTAATAAATTTTCTGCCAAATCGAAATACGATATTATAGTATCACGTCTCTAAACTAACACAATTCAATTAAATGCAATTTGAAACAAGACCGGACTCACGTGTGGAGGCTGTCAGTTATCGGAGGCGTTGCCTCTATAACTGAATTTAATACTATATAGATATTTAATTACGATCAGGCCGTAATGTTATAGTCGTAAATGTTTGTACGAAACACATACATACAATCCAAATTTCCTTGGCTTTATCCTAACATAAGGAAAACATCTTGTTACGTAAAAGTTGGTTGATATGCGGGTAGGTGTATTCGCATTGCTAAGTTGCATGATCATTGAGGAAGACTTTAAAAACTAGTAGTAAATAAATTAAGAATAAACTTTCCATAAAAAAGTGAATTACTTCAGCAAAACTAATATATTTACTAAGCTTATAAATTATATATTCCTGTACAAAAAACGTAATAATAATAAATTTTGCTTCTTGAGACAAAACATTATTCCTTTGCAATTTTTTCTTTTAAACTAAAATGTCACAAAAGAAATTTTCAACTTAGCTTAGGTTAAGAGGGCAACCAACTCAGGTTAAGTAATCGGTACCAACTGCTCCGTTTTCTGCAAAGGTTTTAAAAAATAGGCATCGAATTAAATATTAAAACTTGTCGAATAAGGATATTTCCCACTGTTTAAAAGTGTCACTACAAAATAACTGCCATAAAGTTGCATTCCATATGATATCTTGAATTTTCAATATGCAGTGGGGGAAAAATTTCTAAATATGAAAAATACTAATCTAAAAATTACTTAATATTTGTTACCACTAGAAAATATTTCTCAAAAAAGCGGAACAAGTTTAAATCTGCACCAATTTCTTTCTAAATATTTTATAGAAAGGCGTATAATTGAAATCCAAAACATTTTGAAAATTTTATGATTTTAAAAACAAAATAAAAGTAAATCTAAAAATGAATAGTAGAAGAGCGGCATTTTATATAAGCGTTTGAAATCATTTGCATGTATTGATGAGGAAATAAAAAATTAAAACAAATTTACAAGACAAGGAATTATACTCAGAAACCTAAACTTCGCTACCACGGGAAAATATTTTTCCAGAAGACGTAGAATTTCAGCATTACTAATGTATAAAGGTTTACGAAAATGCAACATCGTGTGTAGAAACATTCCTTCTCACTCCCAGGGATCCCATGGTCCTTGAAAATTTTTAAAAGTGGTAACGAAAATAAAACAAATGTCAATATTTTGATTTCTGTGCAACCACATCAAAAATTGTTTACCAAAGAAAGTATATATGCATGAAAATTCCAGCTACTAAACTACTTAACGATAAAGTAGCATATTAAAAAAATACAGATATATCTTCCAGAATTAACCTTAATTTTCTACCATGAAAGCATTCCAAGGACAGAGGGAACCCTGCACTCCTCAACATAATTGTTCTCATCATTAAAAAATTTCCATTCGTCATTCGTATTAACGCACAGATTTTTTGAAAAGAAACAGCCAAAAAAAAAAAAATTTTTTTTTAGTGTAAAAAAACACACTTTAGAGTACATTAGAACACATAAAAACACATTTTCAATTCTCTATTATATTCGAGTGTGAAAAATTATAGCAGCATAAAATACAACGCTGCTCAAATTATCTCGAGTGTGCACAGTTTGGCCAGTTTAGAGAGATCGAATTAACTCGAGCGCGCAAGTTAAGAGGTCAATTTATGGTTAATCAAAAATTTCAACTTGCTCCTGACAGCAAATAAATATTTTCGAGTGATAGTATTTTATGTACGTTTCTTGGCTCAGTATATTTGAATTATAGCGTTTTTATTCAATTCTACTTCTAAATAATTCAAAGTCTTATGCGATATGCGATTTAGTTACAAATTAGCACTCTTAAATCATTTGTTGCCTACGGCAAGAAACGTAAATGAAGAGACAGGTAAATACCTCGGAATGTACTTTTACATCAAAGCGTTGCAATTTTGCCGTGTTAGGTCTCTAAAAGTGTTTGAAAAATTAACAGAAAATATGCAAATTTTAATTTGTAGTTTTCTACCCTTTTTTTTAATTTTTTTGTCTTCTCAAATTAGGAGGAATTGGCATTTGTGGAATATCATATTGTTAAGTAGATCACAGTGCGTACCATTTGGATCAATAGATCATAATGCGAAAAGAGAACAATAATTTTTAAACGAAAAGTGATAATAAGAATTTGACAAGAATTTAATCTAATTTTTCTCTTTTCAGAAAACCATTCTCTCTTAATTGCAATTTATTTTAATGTAAAATTGTTGAAGATCAATTACTCATCATAGAAATTTTTAAATTATTTTAAATTAACCTTATAGATTATAAAAATCAAATAACTAACTTATTTCAGTTTTTTAAAAAAAATACTATTATTTTTATAAAAATGTCAACATTATTATTAAATTCCATACACATAGAGTCTCCTATAATTCATTGTTACCAAAATCAAGATAAGTATTAACTACTTGCTTGTCATTCTTAAGATGCAAAAAAAATAAAAATTCTACTCACATAACTGAATATGCGCATTTATTACTTTCTGTATTTTTACACAAACCGATGTCAGAAGCTTCTTTTCAGTTTCGAAAAGCAAAGTGTTTTTTTGGTTTTCTTTCATAAAAAACTTCTTATTTTATGGCAAAACTCGAATTATTGATCTTCCTAGCTTCTTCTCCATCTTAGGCAGGACTTAAAATAGAAGTTCTATTTTTTACGTAAGAAATAAAACTATAAAAACAAAGGATGCTACCAGCATAACTAAAAAGGAGGTATGCAAAGCAAAAGAAGATAGATTGTCATAAAAAAGGAGAGCAACATAACTTATTCCTTTATAATTCCTTTTACGGAGAAAATATTAAGATTTCAACAATTGGTTTTACTGGCTTAAATATCACAAAAGTTTGTCCGTCGTTATCAAATTAGTTTCTTTGTCATAAACATTTCCTACTGCATTTAAATTTAACATGTTAACGCAAATATATCATGTAAACCTCCGTATATTTTTTTTAAGGAGGAACATAAAAATAAAATTTTTAAAAAAAGAAAAAAAAATTATTGCATTTTTCTGCAATTTTTCCTATTAGAGTTATTGCACCTAAATACTAAATTCATTATCGTAAAAATGTAAATGTTACAGCATAATATGTTGAGCGGGACGCAGGACATACTATAACACGTATGAACAAGTAAACTTTTTTTTTGTTGTATGCCTGTTTAGGCAGTGGGGGTGCGATTGTTCCTGTTTTTCAGTGGCGCCATCTATGACCAGGAATTCGACTTCTGCCATGCCATTCACACAACCACAACCCGTTTATAGGGCGGGTCACATTCACACACAGAGGAGAAAGGACATAGAACACAGACAGAGACAAAGAAACATCCATGCCTTGCCCGGGATTCGCACCCAGGACCTTTCTGATGCAAGGACAGTTCCCTGCCCCTACACATGCAGTAAACTTTTAAATTATAGATTTGCTCACTTCTATCAAACACATTATAGTGAGTTGTAATGGCTCAAAGGATAGAACATTTGCCACCCAATCGCTGACCGCTCCCGGCTCGCACTGACCACCGTGCTGAAGCAGGGCTGAAAGCTTATATATACCAAAACGGAAAAGAGATTTTTTTACTATTATACCATATAATATAAAACTGCTTCTTTCCTGAGAAAAACTAGATATTACTGAATAGTTTGAAGAAGGGAATAGATTTAGACTGCTGAATAATAGATAGAATGGAAGAATAGATTTAGACTAGCATTTGACACTGCTGAAAATGAATGACAAGAGGCATCATATCAAACGGGTTTTGATGCATTATAATTAGTTGCAAAATTTTATATATTTATCAGGATAAATTTTATATATTTATTTGCTTATTGATCTCAAAACTGAAAATGCGAATTACTCGAAGCTATGTTTCTCTTAATTGCTATATTTTTAACTAGTGCAATTTTTAACACAATTTTTACCTTCAAATTTATAACACAATGTTCACAATAAATATATTTTTCATTACACGTAGGGACTTTCTTATTGGGTTGACAGGTTTTGAGTAATACATTAAACGTAACTTATTTTGTGTTCTTTTTTTAATTTGTTTTCCAAAACACTAAAAGCTATTTGTTCTTTTTATTCATGCAAAATTTTTATCACCAGAACTGAGTATAGGAAATAAAATGGTTCTTTCAATTTTCCATACAGCTGCAATTAAAAAAAGCCTTATAATATAAATTTAGAAGTCCTACAGAATGGTTCAAAAGTTGCTGGTATTAAAACTCAAAATAAAATACAAACTTCCTCTTTACATTTTAGTTGATCTGAATTTTGCATGGGGGAAAAAACATAATACCAAAAGCTTCAACAGTGATCTTTTAAACGGTGCAAACATTTTTACCATGTAAAATCTTCTATTGGCTGTTAAAAAAAGACTATTTACGTAAAGTTAATTTAGAAATGTTTACATTTTTTCATCTAACTATTACACGCATCACAGTTGCCAACCCGGAAGTCTTAGCTTCCCAGAATATTTAAAACGGTAGCCAAATGGCAATTTAACCTTTGTACCCTTTGCAATTTTTGCAGTCAAAGATACTGGTATAATCAGTTAGAGGCCTATAAGCAGAATATTTTCAAATGTTCGGCAGCAGGACTTTTTTATTTATACAAATGTTCTGCAAGCATTTCACAGTGAAAAAATGTCACTTTGTGTTAAAATACTAAATTTTCATTTATTAAAATATAGGATAATACACAATTACACTACATTATTTTTTAAACCAAGGCAAACATTCTTGATTTGTTACTTTTTCATTAATTTAAAGTACAAAACTTTATTAATGATGATGATGAATTATTAATAAAATGCCTATGATATGAAGTTCCGAGCATTAAAATAAAGGCTGCTTTAAAAATCTTTCGAAGGGACAAGTGCCCAGATGGTGCACCATTTGCAAACACAAATATTCGCTGATCTATTGTTCCAACAACTTCTTCATCTCCATCGAAAGCATTTGGTCTTTTAGAAACAATTCTGTCAATCGTGGATCCCCACGATTCACAAATTGCTTCTGAAATGGGAATGGAAAATATAAAAGTCATAAACTTTATGAAATTGGAAATCTCGGAATTTAATTCTTTTATGGCTTGCTTTAGAATTTCTCTTGATAAAAATGGTGATCGATTTATCCTGCTTTCAGCTAAAAACTAATACACCCATTTTATAAAAATGTTACAGCCAAAAGCTAATTCATTAACTTCCTCCTCAGAATGGCAAAGATATGGGAGAGGGATATTACTGATAAAAGTGCTGAAATTTGTGCAAGGTGTCAAATGCTCCTCTTCTAAAGCAACATCATTCCTGGGAAACTGCAAGAGGTCAAAGCTAAAGAGAATTTTATTCAAGATACAAATTGTTCTGCAGGACTTCGTTTGTTCTGCAGGACTTCGTTTGTTCTGCAGGACTTCGTTTGTTCTGAGAAGTACGTCACAGTTTTAGGCACTTTCTGCTTCTGGGGTTAGAGGTTATATGAGAAACCACAGTATGCACTGTTCGCATGTAATATTTGGAGGCCATTAAATGGAGTGGTTACTAAATACTATTGTTACTATTGATTACTGGTTACTATTTTTTGGATTTAAGAATAGAAAAATAAGGAAATATTTGCATTGTTGACTTATACGATGATAGAAATGACTTTAAATTTAGCATAAATAAGCCAATTACATGGATTTCTAATGTTTCTAAAAATGTTTATTTTAAAAGTAATTTTAATCGAATGAATAGGATTTAAAGAATAGGTAAAGATATTTGTTTATCCAAAAATCAAATGGACATACTCATCCAAAATTCGATAAAGAAAAGCAATGAATATTCAACTAATGTAACTAAATTTTATGGAAAAACATTGCACTAATTATATGATAAATATATTTATAAATTTCCTAAAAAATTTTTTGTTTACCAATTGTATATTTTTATTTAGTTCAAGTCCAATTCGGGCAAATCCCTGTCTAAAATTCTTCGAATATTTAACAAAGATTTTTTTTGCATGTAAAAGTTTTTTTCAACAATTTTTTTTAAATAAATATTAATAATTTCTATTCATCAAAATAAAAAATTTAGAATTTGTATTCAAATTTATAATCAAAATAATAAACTTTGAATTATGCAGTATAAAACTATTTGCGATACTGTGATTATATCAATTTTTAGTTGGAGCTTAAAATTTAATTTATAATAACTGCATAGATGCCAACGTTTAAGGAATTTTCGTAAGATTTTATCTTTGCATTTAAAGTGGTAGACAAACTTAATCTTTTAATTATAGTTCTGTTATTAATAAATTTAATTTAGTATGATTTTAGCTAAGCTTCTACCTGTAATCGATTAGAAAATACAAAAAAATGCCTGTAATTCAAGGAATTTGCTTGACTTGATCTGGCCGACTTCTCCATCTGCATTAGGCTGAATGGCAACTGAGACTTTTGGCATATAGAGAAAAGCAAGGAGAGTTGACGACTGGGTAGTCTACTGCATTAAGCAGGTCATATCTGAGTATAAGTCAAGGAATGTTTCTTCATTTCGCAAAAACTGGGCACCTGGGCCGCGCAGCGGCCCCTATCCCATACATCCTGAAATAATATTATATACATTGATTTAAAGACATTTTGATTTTAGCAACAGTATGGTAGCTATTTCTAAAAGTCAAGCGCTTTGCTTGATAAATTAAAACATTTTGTACTACAATCAATTTAAAGATGGTTATTATATACAGGCATGATTTCAAAATATACATAGGTACTTATTTACGGACATAATTGGAGAGATAAGTCTAGGAATGTTGTGTTTGCAGAGTTCATATGAACCTGCAAAAGATTAAAAAGTGGTAATTATGTTTATATATATATTTATTAATATTACTAAGTTAGTAGCTAACAGAATATTTTATTATCTTTAAGTAAATATAAACAGTTATGAAGGTGGCGGATATAAATTTTAATTATTTAGTTAAAGCTAATATTCAGAGGGTTTTATCTTTTTCATAAAAATTTCAATACCAGTTCCCATGTTCGCAAGAACCCTGTTTTAATAAGTAGTAAAATGAGAAACCCTTTAATTACGATTTGCAAAATATTCTAGGGGAAAGAATAAAAGTATGATGACTGTAATAATTTATTTGAAGCACAGTCTTAATTTGTTACCCATGCTTTTCTAACTAAACCAACATGGTTGAGAAAAAGTTATACTAGTCTTTTTCTTTAGTTATGCTAGCTGGGCATCCATCATGAGTTATTTAGCATTGTGCGAGTTCTTTGCGGTCAGCAGGCAGTGTGGTAGCTATGAGGGGGATTCAAGCACCTTGAATCCCCCTCTATAGAACTGGATGCAGGTTGATGGTCTACGTGGGGAAACGCTTGATAGATCTTTCAATACTGTTGTTGAATCTGATGCTATAGGTGGATCTGTGATTAAGAAATTTCTTGAGGCTATTATCTTTTATATTATTTGCATCTTTTTTGTAGTTTTCGAAGTTGAATATCTGGTTGAAGTTAGCTGTATTACATTTTAAGGCCTTGTCAGAGACATCTGCATTTAATTAGTGAATATATTGTAATAAGGTCGGGATCTCGAGGTCTTTATAAATATTTGTATTTCTGATGAACCATCTGGCACAGGTGGTTTTTCTTAGTATCTTGTTTTGGCATTGGTTGAGCTTTTTCATGAGGAATTCAGGTAAGGTTGTCCAGGCAGGTTAGACGTATGTGAGAATTGGTCTAGTCATCGAAATTTTACGTAAGAATGTGAGAATTGGTCTAATTATCGAAGTCATATATAGCAGTTTTCTTAGTTTTAATGAAACATTCTAGTTGTAGATGAGTGGGTTGGATTCTTATTGTTGTTGTATTTGCTTGATCAATTATATTTTTAATATGATCATTCCAAGTGTGTTTGCTATTTATCTTAAGAGCGAGATAGTTTGCCTTTTGACGATTGGTATTTGTATGCTGAATATTTTTGGTTTACATTGTGATAGTATTTTTATTCTTCTTTTCTGTATGATAAGTATTTTAGATTTGTCTGTATTTACGGCTGTCTTTCGTTCAGCACACCATTCTTCTATTTCATGTATTTGATCCTGTAGTTTCTGCAATGCTATATTTAGATTTCTTGATTTGATGATGATTCCTGTGTCGTCTGCAAAAAACGTTGTAATACTATTGATCATAATATATAATGTATAATATAAGATGTAATACTATTCTATTAATAGCAAAACCATAAGTGTATAAAATATATAGAATCGGTCCTAATATGCTGCCCTGAGGTACTGCAGCTGTGCTATTTCTTTTTGATGATTTGCTTTTGAGATGCCTAACATTAAAAAGTTTATTGCTTCTTTTCTGATTAGAGCTCAGGCTGTATAGTCTATTAAGCAAAGTAGTTGTTTCGTATAGTTTTTAAAAAAAAAATTACGAGAAATTTACGAGTTTACAGGGCTGTAAAAGCTCTTCATTTTTTGTAAAAATTTCTTCTAGCTATAGTTAAGTTTATGTTTTAATGTAAACTCCGTTGTTTTGTGAATTTGATTTAACTTTTTGTTTCCTGCACCAACATATATGAATGATTTAACCCTTTAACGGGCCCTTTATTTCTAGTAAAGGTAAATTAAAGTATTTTTGGAATTTAAATTGTTTTAAGAACAGTGATTGATATTAAAAAAAACTCATTCAGTTTATAAAAATGCCATTTTTTTGGTGGTAAATATATTTAACATGACCTATTAGGAACTTACTGACTTTTATTTTTCTTTATTTATAAAATAAATTCCTTAAATGCTACAAACTTCAAAAGGAATTACGCATTTTGTAACTTTTATACGTTTTTTAAAAGCGACAAATGGTTACCAATTTTATTCAAACTCACTTCAAGAAAGCTGAAGTTATTGAATAATGGAAACCTAAATTAAAAGTGGTAAAACGTGGTGGTAAGTATACTTACCACGGCCTTCAAAAGGGTTAAAAACTCATAACCCTGTTCCAATTCTGTCTCGGTGAAGATTTTAACATGTTGGTAAAACTTTAAAGATTCTGAAAGCTTTAGTTTTTAATTGTCAATCATTCTATGAAATATTTTTCAAAAAGCATAGTAGTTGGTAGACCAATGCATAAGTTTTGGTAACTTATGTATGAAATCTTCCGGGAAATCCGTAAGAGCTTGCAGAATAATTTAATTTATTATTCTTATCTATTTGAAGCACGGTCCTTTCGCGAAGAAAGGAGGCAAACTTTATCTTGCAGTAAACTGTTTTAATTTACTTGAAGCATGGTCACCTTGTTGTCCATGCTTCCTTAACACATTCAAAAATAGATGATGAAATGAAGTCATTGGAATGATATAGTATTACTTTATTGAAATTTAGGCTGAGAAAATAATGGTAGATAAAAAAAATGCACAGGAGTGTTTTAAAATGACAATTCCATATCTGCCAACTTTCACTCTTTCCGAGAATGGCATACCTGCCAACTTTTAATCCTTTCCACTATCATTTTTCCCAGTGGTATTAAAATGGAATTAAAACTTCAATTTTAAGCATACAAATACGTTGTATTTGAGAAAACTTAAGTTGACAACCATGATAGTAACGCATATTGATATATGTGCATAATTTTTGTAAGAATAGTGGTGATCAAAATCATTTAAGAATTAAAATTATAAAAGAAAAAATAGTATATATTTACTACCACTTTAAATATGAAAATAAAATCTTCCAGAAAATCCGGAAGAGTTGGCAGGTATGGAATGGATTTTCAGAGTGGTTGTAAAACAATAAACGAAAAGCCATCTGACTCGAAAATATATCATACCTGCCAACTTTTAATCCCTTCCATTATGATTTTTCCTAGTGGTATTAAAATGGAATAAAAATTTCAATTTTAAGCAAAAAAATACGTTGTATTTGAAGCAAATTAAGCTGCCTACCATGATGGTAACACATATTAATATATATGCTTAATTTTCTTAAGAATAGTGGTGGTGAAAATCATTTAAAAATTTAGTTCATAAAAGAAAAAATAGTATATATTTACAACCACTTTAAATATAAAAATTAAATTTTACGCCAAATGCGTAAAAGTTGGCAGGTATGATATATTTATATTTTGATCCCGTTGGTTGAAATTCGCTTGTGCAAGGATTATTATGCTTTCATATATTTATTGTAATTATTTATATGTAGTGGTGGTCAAACTCATTTATAATTATCATTATAATTCAAAAAGTTAATTGCAATAACATGAGTATTGCTACCACTTTAAATATGAAAATAAAATCTTCCGGAAAATCCGGAAGAGTTGGCAGGTATGCAATTCTAAATTGCATTAACGCAAATTTACGTTAATGGAATTTAGAATCGTCATTTTAATTACATTACCATTTTAGAAAAATGTTTCTAAGTTCTAAAACCTTTAAGGTTTTCGATGAACTTTGGGGAACCTGCGATTCCACTGTATATAAGCAGCTATAATATGTATATATATATATATATATATATATATATATATATATATATATATATATATATATATATATATATATATATATATATATATATATATATATATATATATATATATATATATATATATATATATATATATATGTGTGTGTGTGTGTGTGTGTTTCTTCCTGCGATAGTTAAGTTTATCCTTTAATGTAAATTAAATTTTTTTTGTAAATTTGGTTTAAAGCTTTTTTTCCACACCAAAAGATGCAAGTGATTAAAGAAATCGTTTCTGTGTTCCAACTCTTTCTTGGCGAAACGTTTAACATGTTGGCAAAGCTACCAAAAACTCTTAAAACTTTAGCTTTAAATTGTCTACCATTCTATGATATATTTTTCGAAAAGCGTATTAGTTGGTAGCCCTGTGTATAAGTTTAGATAGCTTAAATATTAAATTAAAATCTTACGGAAAATTCAGAGGAGCTTGCAGATAAATTCATTTACCTGTAATACCTTATTTCAAGGTCGGTCTTCTCGTGCAAGCAGGAGGTAAATTTTACCATGCAGCAAACTGTATTAATTTACTTGAAGCAAGGCAACTTTGTTGCCCATGCTTCTTAAGCAAATCATTTCCGATATGAAAATCAAGACGCCTTTGTTTTGATTGATTGATTGATATGAGTGGAATCTCGGTGTGAAGCGCTTCTAACCGATTCATCTATACTGTTTTGGCATTTAGTCCAGAGGTTCATATACAGTTCAAAGTTCTAAGTTAGGATCAGATAATAAGTCCATGATGAGGTGAGGCATGAGTTGATTCAGTATTACATCAGTTGTATGGGGAATTCCCCTGGATTAAAGTTGTGAGAAGATGCAGTACGTCTTGGTCCTTCAGCAAGTCTTTAAGTTCTCTGATGAGGCTAACAAGTCTGTGGGCTGTAGAAGTATGCGTGTCCTTGGTCGTTTTCCTCTTTCGACTGGGACGGGCCTCGCACCCAGTGAAATTTGAGGTGTGGTTTTGCATGCAGTTGCAGCATTTAGCTGGGGAGTATCGGCTCTTTCTGCACTGGAATGAATAGTGCCCTTCGGCACATTTCATACATCTTGGGCTGGAGGAGCAGGAACGTTGGGTGTGGCCGAAAAGACGCCTTTGTATGATATAGTATTCTTTTATTAAAAAGGAAGCTGAAAAATTACTGGTAGATTTGAAGGAAATTCTCGGTGGTTTTTCTCAATTTGGCAATTCTCTGATATATTAATTGCATTAACGCAAATTCGCAATTACTTTAAAATTTTTCTATGACCTTTGGAAAACTTGCAATTCCGATGCATATTAACGCTTAATATATATTTATATATATATTTATATATATATTTAAAAATTAAAATCAATTATCGAAGTTTTCCTTAACTTCCTAAGATCAAAAAAGCATTCTCTAATGAATAAAATTCCAAAAACTAAGTAAAAGACAAAATGACATGAAAATAATGAGATGAAAGTTGTATGACTTTCTTAAAGAAATATATAATTTTCTTTTGCATTCTATATAGGGATCAAAAATATTCACAGAAACTAAATTGCATAAATTACTGACGAAAAGGGTGAGCTACAAAGGCAAAATCAATCTTTTGAATAAAAAAGAAAATATTGCAAATTTTGGCCTGAGTAGAAACAGAATTTTGAAAATCATCAGTCGGAAATCGTGCTGCTTTTAATTTATTCATTGCGTAAACTTACTGATTCGTATACAATACAGGGTTCCCACGAACTGGAAAAAATAAATGAGTGGTAGATAAGATTTTTCAAAACTACTGAAAAATGATTAAACTTATCTTTCAGATGTAAATTACGAAATTATTCCGAAGTTATGGTAGAATGGTAGAAATCACATAAATCTCGGTGCGCTGCAGCGAAGTAGCATTAACCGATTCATCTGTAGTAATAAATCGATGATGAGGAGTAGTGAGGAGGAATGGAGATGGGAGGAAGAGGGGGTGCTTAGCACCAAAAAATCGAGAGGGGGGTTCGTGTGCTAAGGCAACACCATATCCCTAAGGAAAAAGACAATGATTGGGCTAAATTTAGTCCTAGTCCTAGTGTTTTGATCTTATTGGGCACCTGGGCTAAATTTAGTATTGTCGTCAATCAGTTCTATATCTAGGAGTGAGTTAAAATTACTGGTGGTACAGGTTTCTGCTTCATCGTAGAAATTTTTATTTAAATTTTTTATATAGACGTTGATGTCATCAGTTTTAAGATCCATTTGTATACTATTATTGCTAATGCATTTAAGTGCGCGGACGAGTCTTCTAATAATCTTCCCTTCTGCCATAGAGAGTTTATTTTTTAAATGATCACTTAGAGTGTTAATGGCGGGCAGGCATAGATTAGGATTGGCCTAATTGCCATTAGACAGACAGTGCGTTTGCATTTTAAGTCTAAAGATAACTTCGAGTTTAATATGGAGTTTAGGGCCCAATAGGCACCATTCGCTTTTTTAATAATATTATTTATGTGTTGTTTCCAACTTAAATTAGAGGTGATAGTGACTCCTAGATATTTTGCACTCTTTGTGGATTTAATGATTTGCTTGTAGAGGACAATATCAGGAATAATTCTACCTTTCTTTTTACTATTGAAAATAATCATTTGGCACTTATCCGGGTGTAGTTTTATCTTCCATTGTGAGCACCATTTTTCGATATTGTCGATCTTCTTTTGCATTTATTTGAAGGCTTGTAAATGGCTCATAGATTTCGTGATAATTGCTGTATCGTCGGCATATAAGGCTGTGAATTCGTTTTGATTGTCGTTATTAATCCAAACGAATCAGCTGTGTATAAGATGTACAGTAGTGGCCCGAGGATACTACCTTGGGGCACTCCGGCTTGAATGTTTTTATAAGCTGAGAACGAGCTATCGATTTTAATTTTGAACTTTCTATCAATAAGGAAAGAGTTAATTGAAGTAATAATGAAATATTTATTTTATGTAGTTTTACGATAAGTCCCTCATGCCATACTCGGTCGAAGGCCTTAGCAACGTCGAGCATAAGCATAAGGGCGGTTTCGTGTTTAAATTTATATTCCGAAGTTACTTTTTTTTGCGCACTTATATATTTCCTTTGAATTAAATATCTATCGGTAGCTTAATACATCTAGATTTCACATTTGCTACCACTTTAAAAAAGAATTCCAGGCAGTCGAAAGCCTGGTATACTTAAGGAAATTTGGAAAATAAATAGAAAGTGATAGCAAGATTTTCAAAAATATTCACTGAGCAACCTTATCAAACCATGTGGGGTACATCTGGTCCCAGATTAAGAAAACACATAAAAAGTGGTTGTCGGAATTTCTATCCTTACATAAAAACTAGGAATAGAAGTTTTATTAACAGAGAGCAAAAATACTTCATGATTTATTTTTGTCCTTGTCGAAGCAAAATGCGAGTTGCTATCACAATCGATAATTTAAAAGCTTTTAATTTGGATTTGTGTGAGGATGCAGTTATAAATTTGTAGAAATTAAATGATAGATAATCAGAAGTTTTCACAAAAATGATGATTGGATGATTGGGTCGTCATCTGTTGCATTTTGAGGATTATTAAGTTTTGACAAATCAATAACATGAAAAATCAGTTCTCCCTGAGACTTATTACACAGTGAAGATTGACCGCATTGGGGAAAAAAACCTGCATTTTCGCATGCCAAATCGTTTTTTCTTCAAATAATTTTTGATGAACATAAACTACCCCCCCCCCCGTGATCTTTACTAATTTTGTTTAAACAAATCATTCTGAAATTTTTAACGAGTCCAATAACTATATTGTTGTTTTTTATTTTGCTGATGAGAATTATTAGTTTTAATATAAATAGTTCAAGTACACTTTTTTGGATACTATAAAATCTAAGAAGATTCCAAAATTCAAAACCAAACACACACTTAAAGAAAACTCCTCGTCATGATTGATAACATTTTTATCTACCTAAGAAAAATATCTCGTTCTTTTATATTAATTGATTTTAATTATTATGAAAGACAAAATTCAGGAAACTGAAAAAAACTCGAAAGATGCAGTTAATTATAAAATCTGTTGTAAAAAAAAAGATAAGTTAATTAATTTCACATAATTTAAAAACTGATTTATGATTTTAATCTCATGCGTACTTTGTTTCTTCTTCATTTAATGTTTCAACGTAAAAAATGCCGTGACAGTCCTAATTTGAAGCATTCTTTATAAATGATTGTTTCAGAGTGGATTAGATATATTACTTTAGATTTATAATTTCCGGGCAAAGAAAATACTGAATTGTTTAAAATTACAAAATTGATCTCATGACTATCATAGCATTAATGATTATTCAGAATATATATATATATTTTTTCATATATTTCAGTATTCATTGCATTTTATGTAATATATACCTCAAAACATTAAATTTTGCCTAATGACAAGGATGCAGTAAATATGCTCCATCTTATACTATTTTCTAATTAGGATTAGATTCTTAATTATTCACCTTAAACTCTCGAAGCTTCAAAAATGACGGAAGAAAGTAGGTGCAAAAGGCAAGCAAATATAAGTAACATTATCGACAAAAAATTTTATTTTTAATGTTGTAAATTCCCTAAAAAATAAATATCATTGTTAAGATAGCTTTGGTACTTTAAGCATTGGTACGATACCATTGGTACTTTTGCCGAATGACAAGGATGCAATAAATATGCTCCATCTTATTCTATTTTCTAATTAGGATTAGATTCTTAATTATTCACCTTAAACTCTCGAAGCTTTAAAAATGGCAGAAGAAAGTAGATGCAAACGGCAAGCAAATATAAGTAACATTATCGAATTTTTTTTTTATTTTTAATGTAGTAAATTCCTTAAAAAATCAAAATCATAGGTAAGATAGCATCAGAACCAATCTATGCCAAACACCTTTTAACCCTTTTCCTTTTGTGTAATAACGCTAATTCAACAAATTTTACTAACACTAGGCATGTATAATTAATTACTTTCAAACATTTAACGAACACTGTTCTTTAACCCCTTGGGGACGGGTGATTCAGAAAAGCATTCGTACAAAATCAGAATCAGGATGTAATTAAATAAAAAACGGTAACTTAAATGTAGTCGTTTCTAATTTGACAGACTTACTTTGCTTTTATCTTAATTATTGTTAGTTTAATCATGCATATAATCAATGTTAATTCAAAGTATAACTAAATAGTTTTATTTTGAACAAAGTAACGGTGAATAAAATAAATCAAACAATTATAACTCCGCCCACAAATAAACTGCGCTAAAGAATTACTTTGATTACCAGCTTTATCTTTTTACCCTGGTTGATACGGTTTCATACTGTCACGTATTTGTGACAGTCGGCGCGAAAGGGTTAAGCAACCACGGCGATACAAACAGCTCCGGATTCGAGAAAATATTTTCAAAAACGGCAAAGAACTGCAAACTAAACTTCACAAGCCTTCAGTTAACTTTGTTAACTTATCACGTTCACGTCGGCGTGACCATCACCTACTCCATCAAGAAGCCTCCACACGGTCTTTTATAAGTAGTCCGCGCAGACTCATATTTGCCAACTTCTAAGCAATTGGCGTAAAATTTTATTTCTATATTTAAAGTGGTAATAAAAAGTATACTTTCGATATATTCCTTGCATTCATAAACCTAATTTATAATATTTTTGATCCACCACTATTTTTTAAAAAATTAAGCATATATATTAAAATGCAATACTATTGTAGAAAGTCGCATAAGTTAGATCAAAATACAGCGAATGTTTCTGAGTAAAATTGTAGTTTAAATTATATTTTACTACCGCTGGAAAAAATCATCCTTGGAAGGATTAAAAGTTGGCAGGTCAGACTGTTTAAAAAGTGAACCAATTGTGCGCGTGAAACCAAAACCTTTTATAAAAGTAATTGAGAGAAATTTATCTTATATATTTGAGAGTTGAATCTGTAGTGGTTGACAAGTGAGTAAGTCAAACCAATAATATCATACCTGCCAACTTTTACGCATTTGGCGTAAAATTTTATTTTTATATTTAAAGTGGTAGTAAATATATACCATTTTTTTCTTTTATAAACTTATTTTTTAAATGATTTTGATCACCACTATTCTCAAAAAAATTAAGCATATACATTAATATGCGTTACTATCATGGTTGTCACCTGAAGCTTTTTAAAATATAACGTAATTTTTTGCTTACAATTGAAATTTTAATTCTATTTTACTACCACTGGAAAAAAATATAATGGAACGGGTCAAAAGTTGGCAGGTATGCATTTGGCGTAAAATTTTATTTCTATATTTAAAGTGGTAGTAAAATGTATGCTTTCTATATATTCCTTGCATTTTTAAACTTAATTTATAATATTTTTAATTCACCACTATTTTTAAAATAATTAGCATATACATTAATATGTAATACTGCTCTAGTAATCCGTATAAGTTTGTTCATAATACAGCAAATGTTTCTGCCTAAAATTTTAATTTGCATTTCATTTTACTACCACTGGGGAATATCATCGTTGAAAGGATTAAAAGTTGGCAGGTATGTAATATTCATAAATAAAATAAATTTTTAGTCATATATTTGCTACCACTTTCTTCTTTTAACTATATTCTGTATTAAATGACTCGTTCGGTAAATGGATATCCTTCACAGTGGTCTGTTCAGACAACCTTTAAAAAACCGTGTGGAGGCTTTCAGTTAAAGGAGGCGTTGGTGTGACCCACCGGTGGGTCACGCTAGATTGTCTCATCGGGCGGCGAAACCAGAGTAAAAACTGGTAACTAATAAATTTCATTTTTAAGTTTTTTTTCCGGAAATAATAAAAATCCATAACTACCAATTGTTTTTAACGGATGCAATTTTTATATTGAATTGCTTCTTCGCCGTAATAAATTTCCTTAAAGTGAATTGTTATTGTTGAGAATAGATTAACTCCTCCCGAATATTATCTAATTTTGAAATAGCTCTTCTACCAGTATTTTCTGTCTTCCATCCCGCTTTCAGGCGCAACACCCGGCGTGAACGTATTAAAGAATCAACGGGACTAATGGTAATAGAGTGACGTATCACATAAGTCTTTGAATTACTTAGAAGTACTGAGGAGTAAAAAACCTATCAATTAAATTTACTAAATTAAATATCTACCATTCAAAAATATTCATCCACTGTCTGGAGCAAGTTAGAACCTCTGTATAGTTCGTTCACCAGGAGTTGGTGCTTGGCTCCACCTCCTCGGACGCAGAGTTTATTTCCGCGGGGGGAAGTAAGAGAAAAGCATTTCCCCGCTTGAAATCGAGATAACCTCTAATGTGCGCAAAGCCTCCACACGGTGTTTTATAGGTAGTCCAGTCAGACCACTATGAAGGCAAACCAGTTTACCAAAGATCCCTTTAATAAAAAATCTAGTAAAAATAATAGAGTGTTAGCAAATATATGTCTAAAATTTTTTTATAATTTTTGAATATGATTAGTTTGTCTTATTTACTTGTCTACCACTACAGATTCAATTCTCAAATATATATGACAAACTCCTCTCAGTCACTTTTAAAATAGAATTTGGTTTCATGCTCTCAAACTGTTCACTTTTTAAACAGTCTGCACAGACTACTAATAAGATACCGTGTGGAGGTTTTCTGATATAGAAGGTGATGGCCAAATACAAACAGTGAATTCTTTTTCAGTCACTTACTTCGTTTTATCATCAGCTATTATACCTTTCGTTATTCTAGCTAATTTATGTTTAACCCTTTCGCGCCGACTGTCACAAATACGTGACAGCAAAAAACCGTATCAATCAGGGTAAGAAGATAAAACTGGTAATCAAAGTATTTCTTTAGCAGTTTGTTTGTGGGCGGAGTTATAATTTTTTGATTTATTTAATTCACCATTACTTTGTTCAAAATAAAAATATTTAGTTGTACTTTGAATTAACATTGATTATATATATGATTAAACTAACAATAATTAAAATAAAAGCAAAGTAAGTCTGTCAAATTAGTAACGACTACATTTAAGTTACCGTTTTTTATTTAATTGCAACTAGATTCTGATTTTGTACGAATGCTTTTCTGAATCACCCGTCCCCAAGGGGTTAATAACTTTTTCCTAGCAAAATATCTCAAAAAGAACAAACTATTCAATAAAAAGAGAGAAATATCAAGAAGTTTATGAAATAAAATGCACATGTTCAAAATATGCACATGAAGACATCGAAATAAATATTTTTGTCATACGATCGCCAAATAGCAGCCTTGTTCACATCCATCTCCCCAAAATAGCGAAATAGTATCATCCGATACCACGTGATGAAGGCGGAGCCAAGTGCCAACTCCTGGTGAACGAACTATAACTATGAGCTAAAGAATGTCATTTCCTCTGAGAATGTACTGCTAAAGGTCGCATTTTCTAATGTCGTGCCTGACTAAAATCTTCATCCGAAAATTTTTGTTCAGAAAATTGTAAAAAGCACGGTCAGCTATTTTTTTAAAGAGGAAAAAGTGGTAGCATAAATATTTTAATTCCATGATTTATTTGCTGTTTTTTTAGAATGTATTCCCATAAAATATTGATACTGTAAATATTGATAATATATCAATCATATTTGAATTTGAAATCAGAGCACAGTGCTTATATAAATCTAAAGTGGAAGACAATAGAAAGAAATACCCATTGATCAAAAAGAATAAGTACCTCCCTCTTTCCCTGTAGGTGCTTTCCATTTATATACCAATTTTTGGTTCCGGTCATTAAGTAAAACAATCGGGTTTTAAAATCTAAACATGTGTTATCTACATTGTTATCGTAAGAGCGAGGTCAATAGTGAATAAGTTTAATTTGTTTCTTTAACACAGTGTTGCAATAATAACGATGAACACTTTCAAATAAAGGAAAACAGCAAAGCTGTAAATTTCATTCTTATGACGTAATAAAAAAATTTCTACTTAAGAGCATCTCAACTACAATACACTATTCATTCTATTAACTGCTGTCAAAACAGTCTAAGCTCCGTAGCACCCCCCCCCCCTCAAGTGAAACCTTTCCATTTTAACGACCGATGCGAACAGTCAAGTTTGGTTTTTATAGACAACCACGTTATTTTTACACTCACTAGAACGTTTAAACTGTATCGTTCATTCCAATATTGAGACCAAAATTTCGTTTCACTTTTTTTCTATTAATAAAAAATCAAAAATCAGGTTTTACACATTTTTGTGTTTTGAAAATTAGCACTATTGACAGCAAGGGTAATGGTTAACAAAACTTTGAAGGAAATTTATTGAAATCACTATTGTTTTGGTGTTAGTACTTAATAGAGGATCCTGGACGTATTCAATAGTCAAATAGATTGTGAAATAGCGATTACTTTCTTTTATTGAGAATTGAAAAAGTGTATTGCATCCTTTCAATAGAAACACTGTGTGCCTGTGTATATATATATAATGAAAAAATAAAATTTTCAAATTTGCTCAAATTTTGCCTTATAAAATTACATACTCTAAAATAATGCAAAATGTTTTATACCTTACTGTTCAAAATCTTATCTAGTGTTATTAAATAAAATGATCGAAAACAAAGAATAATTATTAAAAATTAATTTCTGAGTAGAATTATCTTTGAGTAAAGAAATTTTATAATACAGAGCAAAATTTTTCAAATAGCGTAAACGTTCTTGAAATATGGTGAAATACGCAGAAAATAAAATTAACATTTATTGGCCCAAGCATTTGACCAATTGTCTGACCGAGATAATGGGAGCATTTATTCCAATTTGCGGCTATCCCCTTTATTTTGTAAGACATAAAACATTATCCACCATAAAAAATACAAATTTATTCAGTGAAAGTACGTTTTGTCTCTGATTTCGTAACTCATCATTAACTAATTAGCAAATTTGCGGTTACCCTCTCTAAACCTAGATTGAGTTCTAGTATGTGAAAATCAGATCATTAGATCAAAAGTTATTTAGGTTGATTCATTTATTTTTTGAGCACTGTACATACACAATAGGTAAAAAATTAAACTCTTTAAAACGCAAAACAGTTAAAATTTCTTCAAAAATTATTCGATTAGTGCATATTGTAAAACAAAATATCATCATCATCATCATCAACAAAGTATCATCGCTCAAGAATTTGCTGAAAATAATAAATATCATGTAAATGCATATAACGCGAATTAACGAATGTTTTTAAAATCAACAGAAATTTCTTCGTGTTTCTTGATCAGCATTAAGAGATCCAAATTTTGGATCGTTCTCCTAACAGAACTATGAGAACCATTCTTCCCAAATTGCTGCCACCTCCTCTATTTTGGAGGTCAGAAATCATAAAGTGTCAAAAAAAGGTATATTTATTCAAAGAAAGTACATTTTCGTGTTTCATTTCGCAACTTAACACGTTCACGCCGGGAAAAGTGAAAATACTGGTACGGGAAAAGAGAAAATACTGGTAAAAGAATTACTTCAATATTTGATAATATTCGGGAGGAGTTAATCTATTCTCAACAATAACAATTCATTGTAAGGAAATTTATCACGGCGAAGTAACAATTCAATATAAAAATTGCATCCGTTAAGATCAATTGGTAGTTAGGGATTTTTATTATTCCCGGAAAAAAACTAAAAAATGAAATTTATTTGTTACCAGTTTTTACTCCGGTGCGCCACCAAGATGAGAAAATCTAGCGTGACCTACCATTGGGTCACCTCGGCGTGAACGTTTTAAATATTCTCTTCACTAATTAATGAGCATTTTTGAGTTCACCCTTTCGAACTATTAAGATTGAGTCCAAGCTAATGAAAATTCTATCATTAAATCTAAAATTAATCAGGGTGTTTCATTTTTTTCACGTACCGTACAAAAAATTGAAAAGTAGAAAATTGAAATATAGTTTAAAAGGGAAAGGTTCTTAATAATTGTATAAAATTCAAATTTTGAAAACAAAGTATAAGCTTTTCAAATTTAAATCTTTGTATTTTTTTTTTTTTCAATTTTTTTTTACCCAGTAAATGTTTGCTTCGCAATTATAAATGTTGAAGGAATGCAAACATACTTAGCAGTTTCTGATCAAAATATCATAATTTTGGTGAAAATACTTCGTAAAATTTCCACCATCATTTTCGCTGATCAGTTAATTGCTTTCATCGAACCAATCATTAAGAAAAAGTAGTTTTCAAAAAGTATTACTTTGAGCTTCCTTTTAATTAGAATAATTTTATACTTTATTCAAAGATGGAAGAATACGGACGGTAATTTTATACTTCACTCAGAACCTGAAGAGAGGAGTAACTATATTCTCACACGCCCAATAGCATTAAAAATTTAGAGCTCCTGTGAAAATCATTTTATATTTATGCTAATAGCACCTCACCTTCTTTGCAAAAGTAATTAAAAGCAGTGCTAGAAATCCGTGACTGCTTCCATCGGCGCAGCCTTAATTGAAATGAGGCATGCGATATAGCGCTAAACTCTAGAGGCAAGAAAACTACAAATATGCTTAAACGTTGAAAAAAAAATTAAAATAAATATTTTCCAAAAGTTTATGCAGAATAAGTTCAAACTATTCCAAGCGAAACTTTTAAATAAATATGTGAAGAAATAATTTGCAATGGCAAAGTGCTTGAAAAATGACCTCATTATAGAAGTCATAACACACATACACACAGAAAATGTTATTTTTTTCTGTTTTTGCGTATAATTTAATTTTTTATCATCAAAAATTATTAATGTTAAGCAGTATTTGTAAGCATCAGACAGTTTTTCTTTTGGGTTATTTTTTTAACAATAAATATTTAACTATTAATATATCGCTGTTTAAGAAATCAAATTTTAGTGTTTTGAGATTGACCTTATTATTTAAGTTTCTTAGAATACGAAATTAAAATTTACTGCACAATTTTAATATAGATATATTTATAAAACTAAATATTATCAAAAACGTTTATAACAGATTAACAACATAACCCTTTGTTACAGATCGGACACCTGTGTCTCTTTAATTTTTTTTCTGACGCTCTAATTGCAATATATATATATATATTAATTATGAAAAACAGTCTAAACGCACTTCAGCAATGCAGTAAAAACGGCACTTTGAAACAAAACTCCTCTAGTTACGCTCAATTTGCGCTTTTGTTTTCATCTTTTGCAATCTGGCAATCTTGTAACGAAAATATTTTTTAAATCATTCTTGAAAAATTTCCCGTTCATGTAAGTACATTTAAATTCGCCACTCGCTTTATAGATTTTGTTTAATTTTGTTTTTTCTTTTTCTTTTCTTTTATTTTCTGTTTTAGCGTGTTATTTTTCCTATTTTGTTCCATTTTATTTGTTGCAATTTTTGTAAAAAAGTTTTTTTGAGTGCTCCTCACACTATTGTACTATTATATTTTGCATTGGCTACATTGATACAATATCAGAAAGCACTTTTATTTGCGGATATAATCGAGTGGTCTGATAAAAAGATTATATTTATAATTTTCCTGATTTTTTAAAAAAATTTTATCATTTTTTTTCTTTCTTCCCAGTTGCTTGTTTTTTTTTTATTATTATTATTTTTCTTTCCCCCCCCCCCTTTTTTTTCATATGTCTGTAATTTTCCTTTGTTTTATCTTCATTTTGAACTATATATATATATATATATATATATATATATATATATATTGCTGATTGTGTACGCAAAATCAAATGAGAGCATGATAGATAAAAAAATAATTTAAACTGCAACTAATTATTTACCCTCTGTTTTTCAAAATTTTAACTATTTGCCTTAGAGCCATATCACTGACTTAGAATCAAAAAAGATAAAAACGAAGAAATGATAAATCACATAAGAGGCTGTCTTAAAAACTAATTATTAAAATTTTTCGTTGTATTCAACTACAAAACAATAAAAACAAACTAAAAATAAAATAAAAAATATAAAATAAGCATATATTTTTCATAGGTTTGTTCTTGAAACATACAGTTTAACAGCAACTTTACTGAAATAAAACTAAAGCAAATAACCCATCGAAATGTTATTATTTCGAATGTGCTAATTTACTTTATTGTTCTAGAAGCTAATAATTCCGTAATTGCCTTCGGAATAAGGAAATAGCTGCGTTTCAAGATCTTAGCAAAAGATCAGAGTCGACCAATAAGTGGTGTGAGGAAAAAAAATATTGAATGGAAAATGCCGGAGTGAAATTTTTTCCCTTTTCCCCCCTTTTTCTAATGTGAGGGCGTAGCTCTTAGTGTCACTTCCGTAATCCTCAGGGAATTCTTGTCGTTAAGAGGTTACAACGGCAATACTCGATGTCACTTTTGATTACTGCGATTCTAATGAAAGGCGATTTCGAAGGGAAGGGAATAGAACTAAAATGGTTATTTTGCTACGGCCGTAATGATGTTAGAGATATTTAGAAAAATGAACTTCTGCTATTGTCTTTGCTTAATTACGAAGTGATGGTAATTATCAAATCAATAGAATTCGCTTTAGTACTTGAATTAAACATTTAAATGAAATGAATTCACTTTATTTTATTTTCTTATCAAATTTTAAGAGTGTTTGAAAAGCAGGAAGTTTTAACTAGTGTTGGAAAGAGTAAATAAAAATATATTATAAGCTCTTCAATTTCACAGATAAAATGATATCTTATGATTTTAATTTATTTTAGAGCCGGCATTGAACAGCTGACGCAATTGTGAGTTTGCTGTTATCAATGTCCAACTCCCTAACCTAGTGATTTTGAACCCAACCCAGTAGACAAGGGAACTTCTGGATCAGGCATTGAGACAAACAAGACTTCGTAGATGGCTTTTTGATGAAACTAAACTGCATTTGCGTTACATGGAGAGGAAATCCACTTATACCACCCTCGGTCAGCCCGACGTCAAGGGAATTTTAACCACTATCACTCAGCATGTTTTACGTCCGCGCTGTGATCAGTGCGAGCCGGAAGCATAATTCGCACCATCCTGCCACCGCTGTAATTGAAACCTGGTTCACCTCATTGCGAGGCGAACCCTCAATTCCCTGATTTACCACTGCTCAATTTTTTATGATTAGCCTGTTTCGAAGCAACAAAATAATTTTGAAATGGTGAAGAAATACTTTGATTTAAATGGAATAGAACTAACAATATTATTTTGCTATGCCCGTAATAATGTAGGTGATAGATAGAGCATGAAACTTTTGGTGTTGACCAAATTTAATTATTTTGTAGGTGGATGCGATAAATAAATCAGATGCATAAGTGAATAGAAGAAACTTCATTTTTTTTCAAACGCTGTTTATGTAAGCAAAATATGCTTTATTGTTTCAAAATACTCTTTCCAACAAGATTTTAACACACAGATTGCTGACTTAAAGAAACCATGACATTTGAATCAATACACTTTGATATGGAATTTTCCAGGCTGTTTTCATTTTCATACTGTTTAGCTCATTAAGACTTTTCATGTTTAAAGAAATGAAAGTTGGATTTTGAAAGATTCGGTGATTCGGCTTATTCAAATGGCAGTAGGAAATAGTGAAAATCCTTTGAACCGATATCGGGATAATGTTGAGTTATGATGAAACAAAAAAAAACATTTATTAGACTTAGTTTTTAAGAATAACAAATATGGGCACCCTTTAAAGCTTCAAAACTAACTATATAACAAAATAAAATAGATATCAATCATTTGTCCAAAGATAAAGAAGTTTGTTGTTGTTTCTAATGCTACTTACCTTTACCAGCAAGCCTGCTTGGAGAAACTAAGCAAATTAAAGGCAGAGAGTGCGTTTCTTGTTTTTCAGTGACGCCATCAATGGCCAATCTGTGGCTATCATGTATCCTGGCCCTCAAGACGAAGTATTTTTTTAAGTATTGATTTTATATTACAATTTTATAACAGTCTCAAAAGTAGAACTGAAAGGCTATCGGGCATCCAAGCCCCCCTTCCAGACTAATGCCAAGAAATCCAAATTACCATTAAATTCATAGTTGCTAACGAATACTAAGGAGACTGGGAAGATATATGCGAAATTTGGCTAGTTATCGATAAATGTTATAGTCAAAAATAAAGCCAAACTCGCGTTATTAATAATACATTTTAAATTATCTGGATGCAACTTAACGCCTTAACTTGTGCCCCCCGGGAAATTCGAGCACGCTAAACAGGCCAAACTATGCACGCTCGAGATAATTCGAGCGCCGTTGTATTTTATGCTGCTATAATTTTTTACACTCGAATATAATTCAGAATTGAAAATAATAATGTGAAAACTAAGAAAAAAATCATTTCATTGATATTTATCACTTACATGGGATTGTAAGTTATAACACTAATTTTTTCAAGAATAACATATACAGAGATGCCACCTTGCTCCCGACAGCAAATATGTATCATAAAATGGCAGTTTATAAATTGTGATTCTTGGTTTAATAAATTCAATTTAGTAGATTTTCATCCGCCAATATTTCTAAATAATTCGTAGGCTTATATTATTCATCACTTTATAGTGCTTATATAATGCTATGCCCCTTAAAAAGCAAGCAAAACTAATCAATTATTTGCAAAATTTACTTTGTCGTAATTTAACGCTTTTTTAACACTAGGTTTATGGACGTTTCTTATATACCTATCTCTACGGACACACGTCAATTTGACGTATGAAAGAATTGTGATTCTTTATTTAATAAATCCAATTTAGTAGATTTTTATCCACCACTATTTCTAAATAATTCGTAGACCTATATAATTCACCACTTCATATTTCAAATTTTACTTTGTTATTATTTACCGTTTTTTTAAATTAATTTCGCGTGTCCGGAGCAGTTGGCATCTCTGCACTTAGAAACCAGTATATATGTATACTATAAGAAAAAAAATGAAGATATGAGATACATATTTATGAAATACTCTAGTATTTTATGTTTTAATACTCGAACTAAGCAACTGAAACCTTCAAAATCTAACACTCTGACATCAATTGACATTCTGCGTTTGTTCTTTCTATTATTGCTTATCGGCAACAGTTGTTTATCACTTGTTTTATTTGAGATAACGAATCGAAGTATTGTCGGTACATTCCTATTTATTATTGAGGTGATAATTGCTTGTTTACTTAAACTTTTATCTAAATTATGATCGCGTCAAATTGACGCATATCCGCAGACATAGGTATACCACATAGAGAATTTCAATATTTAAGCGCTTTTGAGGTAAATAGCATTTAATATATATTTACTTCGATCAATGGTTAAAAGTGATTACAAGAGATAAAATAAAAATTCAAACGGGTTTTATAATTTTCCTTGCAAAAGTCGAAATCCGTCAAAATGACGTGTCCCGTAAACCTAGTGTTAATTATTTTGGCGTATCCGGGGCAGTTGGCATCTCTAAATATACCTTTTTTTCCATGGAGCAGAAGCGCAGTATATCAAAATTGCCCCACAGAAGAAAAGACAATGTTCTAAAGTGTGTTTTTTTACGTAAAAATTTTTTTGGCCGTTTTTTTCAAAAAATCTGTCCGTTAAAGGGTTAATAATGTCTAGAGTTAATGAAATTAACCGGTTAACGCCCAGCGTCATATATTTAGGACAGTTCCTTTTTTCAAAAACATTCATTGTGGTGGGAAACTTTTTTCTGCATTTTCATTTATCTGGGTGAATTAAAAGATTCTCAGATACCACAATGATTTAGTAATTTCTGATTAGATCTAGAATTGTAAGGAGCAAGTACTTTTTGATCTAAGACTCTTTGAATGCCCTAACAGTAAAAAAAACAATTAATTTCGAGAATATATTATACCACTTTTTCCATAAAACCACTTTTTGTATCATTTCAATATATAAATTCGGGACAAAACGGGTTAAAGCAAATTTTACTCCTGTATTTTTCATTTTAAATAATTTTTCCACCACTACATATGAAGTATTTAAAGTATCATATGAAATACAACTTAATTTCAGTTATTGCTCGGCGACACTTTTTAAGAGTGGGCCTATTCAGAAATACTTATTCTTAATTCCTACCATGTCATTGTAACGTTTGCAGAAGGTGGAACAGTTGGCATTATCATCAAAATTTAACTGGGCCCTTGCGGCTGTTATTGGCCCTTTTCTCATACATTTTGAAGTTTTAAATTTAAGGTAGCTCTTTCTGGTGACTGGAATGCAATTTTGAGTGAAAAGAAAATTAAAGATTTTAAATTTTGGATAAAGATGCTTCTCTAAAAAAAATAAGCTGACGTTGGCCTGAGGTTTATGTCTTCTTTCAATTTTTCAAAAGTAAAAATTTAATTAAATCCTGCAGTATCACAAGTTAATGGATTGCTTAAAAAAATTGCGATTTAGCTTTGCAATATGATGGTCTAAATAATCAATGTCGAGATCAGGATGTTTTGTCTTATTTTGGATAAACCATCTTGTTTGTTTAGTTAAGAGTTCAAAAACATCATCGATAAATTAATATAATCGAGTAATATATAAATCGAGTAATAATAAATCGAGTAATTATATAATTATTATTTTCTTTTTGGTTTTGGTTTAGAAAATGATCTTAAAATTAGTTTATAAACATGAGAAATCGATAGAACTAATGAATTTCACTACCACTTCAAATGCTACCACTTCAAATGCACCACTTAAAATATCACGCAATTTTTTTTCAAAATCTGCAATTATGTGGATACGTGTTTTGTTTATTACCACTTAATTTTACATCGAACTATATTCAAAATAATGGCATAAAATTTGATTGATAAGCTAGATCCTTCAACTACTGTTGGAATGTTAGTTTATAATGGCGCAGCTGTCTTATCTGTGCCGTTAATTTAAAAAAGAAGTCGTATACATACGGTGAAGTTTTCTAGTGCGAATCTCTGTTGCCTGTTGAAAACTTCTTAAAATTTTTGTTATTTAAACAGATCAAATTATCATCATAGTTTTCAAAATTCCGATTATAATTTTAGTATTTCTATTTTTTTCTGAAATTAAATTTTTTTTCAGAAAAAAATTTTGAATAAATTCTTAATTTTCTCAAAAATTTTTCTTCGTGACCATTGGCTAAACTTGTTTCAATTTAATCAGTACATAAGTAAATTGTGCATGTTATTTTAAACTCTGAACTATTTCGTTATGATCACCGTATTTATCAGGCATCCTCGCGATGACCCGCGTGTGCGATCATCGTAAATAGCAGGCATCCACATGTACGAGCGCCGTATTTAGACAGTATCAACACGATGAATTTTGTGTACGAGCGCCGTATTTAGTCGTCATCCACGAAGAACTGGTAGTTAAACAATTTCATTTATAGCTGTATAACAGACGTAAATCTATTCTTATTTGCAAACTATTCAGTAATACTTACTTTTCGGTAGTATTCAGTAGTATCAATAGTATTTCATCACTACATATAAATATTGAATGGATAAGTTACAAAAGTTAACTGATCTATTTAAATTATATACATGTAGCGGGTTTTATACCTGACCTTTTATAATTTGAAGCTCAGTTACAAAATTCTTCTCCTTCTAAAAATTCTGGCTTTAGTTTACCACCACTGGTAGATAATTTTCATAGAAAAATCATATATCAGACATGCCAACTTCCTCCAGGCGGCAAATAAATATTTTCAAGTGGTAATTTATCAATTGTGATTCTTGGTTTAATAAATTGAATTTAGTAGAATTTTATCAACAACTATTTCTAAATAATTTGTAGGCTTATATAATTCACTACTTTGTAATAGTTATTTCATGTTATACCTTTTAAAAAGCAAGCAAACATAGTCAAATATTTGCAAAATTTATTTTATAGTTAGTTACCGCTATTTTTATTATTTTGGCTCGTTCGGAGCAGTTGGCATCTCTGTGTTATGGGTAATGTCATTGGTGCTTTTTTGTGAAAAATTTCCACACTGGTAGGAAAACAAAAATTAGGTTTACTTACCTACGTTTCATATTTAAAACATACCATTTTTTTTCAAAAAGAAAAACATTGATAACTGTTTCATTGTCAACATATTTCGTGAAGCTGTTTCTCCAGAAATTTTTAAATAGCGTTGAAATCTTGCAGATTTTAAACGCAATTAATGATCGTAACAAAAGTGCCAATAAATGTAATTACAAATGTGATATTCTTAGAAACTATGAGCTCACTTGGCAAACGGCAAATCGGTTATGAAGACTTATACTGATTCCTCTATACTTCATTTCAAAAAGACAAAAGCTGCCAGCTCAATGGTACCATTCTCGAAATTCATGTTGCTAAAAACAAGTACTATTTTAAAACTAAAGTGTTAGCTAAGGCTTTAAATTATCAAAACGTACCCAGTTATTTTTCTAAAAGTATCCATTGTGTCATTTCAAAATTGTGCATTTAGAAACTATACTCTTAAATTGGTAAGTTTCGTAACGTTTATGTTCTTCGAAACGAGTGAATTATAAATAAATAGGTGCAGAATTAGAATGAAAAAAAGAATAAAAAGGCGGAGGATCATATGGGGTCATGGAAAATTTTATTGACTCAGTTTTGCTTCAACTTTATCAATGTTCGTCTGATCACATATTTCCTTTAAGATCTCATACAATTTAAAAGTATTTATTTCTTCTTGTATAAATTGCTCATAACGTTAAAAGTGCAAAAAAATGGAAGTTATTTCCTTTATGAATGTAATTCTAAGAAATGAAATAATAATCCATGAACACTAGAATAAAGTTAAATATCCGCTAAACTACTAAACTTAAGACCTGATAACTAAATTTAACTACTTTATTTAAGACCTGATTTTAAACTTGCATTGTCCATTTTAATATTAAAATGGCAAATTTTAAAAAAAGAAAACGTTCACCAACTGTTAAAACTTTTAGAAATAACTAATTAATTTTTAATATTACCATTATGCGCATATTAGGTTAATATCTAACCACTACGATCTTGCAGGATAGGATCTTATAAGGGCTTAGGGTGATGAAAAAATGAAAAAAAAGGGAGACAAATGAAATTTAAAATTGTATTTAAAGATATTAAAATTAGCAATTTTTTGCAGCATATTTTCCGCAGTTTAATATTGAAAGCGAATGCGAAGAATGTTTCTTCTTTACATATGAAAAATTTGAAATGGAAGTCATAGTGGCAGTTACGATTAAATAATTAAGGAGATAACAAATAACAAACATTGTTGATCAAAACTATTTAAAATCATATTTATTAAGCCTCAAAACAAATATTAAAGGGTTATTTCTACACTCAGATAAACTTTCGGTTTTCTAAGTATACAGTTCTAATTTTCTCTCAGTTCCAGTTTTTCATGTTTAATTTTATACTTAAAACATCTTTAATACTGGAATACACGCTTGACTTAGATCAAATAGAAGCAAGCTTGGAAGCAAACTTTGAGGATACTTTAGACACGTTTCGGGTTGAATGAGTTTTCTTGGATTTAGAGAGAGTCAGTAAAGAGGACAAAGGAATTAATATTTTGGCAGTTAAAAGCTGATTCTTATCCCACTAGTCTGATGTCTATTGAAGAACTAATCCTTAACGTTTAGAGTAGGCTTGATTGAAAAATTCATTGGAGAAGTGCTGTTAAAAGGCTTAAAACAATCTGAAGTACTTATAAGAAATGAAATCAATGGGTTATGCAGTTAATCATGTAAATGTTATATTTAGCGATGCAATAAAATGATAAATATAACTGTTTAAATTAAGAAGACTTGCATTTGATGATTAAGTAAATACCACTGAGCACTGGCAGCACTTCTGTGAAATTAGCGAGAGAAGTAGCTAAATGACAATAGTATTTACAGAGATTCCAACTTGCTCCACTGTGTAAAAACATATTTTGCAGTGGGAGCAAAATTTAACTCCCTAACTTGTGCGCTCGAGTTAATTCGAGTGCACTAAACCATTACCCCCTACATCAGAAAGAACTCCACACGGTATTTAATAAGTAGTCTGCGCAGACTATTTAAAAAGTGAACCAGTTGAGCACATGAACCCAAATTCTATTTTAAAAGTCTTTGAGAGAAATTTATCGTATATATTTGATAATGGAATCTGTAGTGGTTGACAAGTAAATAAGACAAACCAATCATATTCATAAATTAAACAAATTTTTTGACGTATATTTGCTACCACTTTCTAATTTTTAATAGATTTTCTTTTAAATGGCTCTATAATAAACTGGTTTACCTTCATAGTGATCTGATCGGACTACTTATAAAAATCCGTGTGGATGTTTAATTTATAGGGCTAAACAGGCCAAATTGTGCACACTTGAGATAATTCGAGCGGCGTTGTATTTTATGCTGCTATAATTTTTCACACACGAATATAATTGAGAATTGAAAGAAACAATATGAAAGCTAAGAAAAAAAATTTTATTTATATTTATCATTTACATAGGATTGTAAGCTATAACACTTATTTATTCAAAAATAAAATATTCAGAGATGCCTACTTGCTCCGGACAACAAATAAAGATTGTAAAGTGGTATTTTATCAATTATGATTCTTGGTTTAATAAATTCAATTTAGTAGATTTTTATCCACCACTATTTCCAAGCAATTCGTAGGCTTATATTTTTCACCACTTTATAGTACTTATGTCATGCTATACCTTTTTAAAAGCAAGCAAAAATAGTCAAATGTTTACAAAATTTGCTTTGTAGTTATTTACCTTTTTTTAAAAATTATAATGGCGTGTCCGGAGCAGTTTGGCATCTCTGTAATGGTAGTTACAATTATAATAAATACAATTCAATAAAACAGGAATAAAACTAGAACGCAAATTTTTGCTTCCACATTTGCCCGTTAATGGTTCTGCACGGAGAACATCGTATCTTATACTGCAGTTTTCTCTATATGGCAAAATCAGTTTTTCTATGTTATAAATAGTGCAGAGGGGAGACACATTCTCCCACTTTTGCCCATTTGCTAATCCGCCAGTAGGTTAAATGCAAAAAAGAAATTATCCGGAAAATTTGCAGAAGATGGCAGGTATGCATTGGGGTTTAGTTGAGCCTAATTGATGAAGTTCTTTGTTAACGGATTGTTGCTGCCGAAATTTGAATATCAACGCAGAAGACGATAAATTGTGGCGTATCTCCAAACAATCCAAATCGCGTAACTGTATTTTTTTAGGAAGTGGTGCTGATGAGGTTAATCCTGTGAAACCAATTGACGTGTGTTCCTGGAGTAAAAACATACCAGGCTGCATAAAAACATACAATAACGTTGGTGAAACACTTCGCTCCGAATTACGTGTCAAATGTTTTATTACCTTAAAAGTATTTAAAAATATGAGCTCAGGTAAACTAAAATTTTCTATTGAGGTTGTTACTTTTTTTTTAAATATCTAATTGTAAATAAATTACGGCAGTATAATCTGCTATTATGAAACGAAATGGAAACTTAGTCATAACTTAATTTGAATTCCCAAATTTAAAGATAGGAAAATCAGCTTCTGAAGCTTTGGTTAACTCCTTTTTTGATACCTTAAATATTTTAAAAAAACTAGTTTCAGTATTCCAGGTCAGATGTAATTATTTCTTCAAATCATTAAAATCTTTGATGCATACCAATCGAATGCAAGTAATTATACAATAGTTATCATTTTAGTGTGGTAAGCTATAAACGGAGAAATCGAACATAAATTATTTTATTTTAACAAGCATCACAGTTTTTAAAATTCCGATTATAATTTTAGTATTTCTATTTTTTTCCAAAATTCAATTTTTTTAGAAAAATTTCTTGAATAAATTCTTATTTTTCTCAAAAATTTCTCTTAGTGACAATTGGCTAAACTTGTTTCAATTTAATCAGTACATATGTAAATTGTGCATGTTATTTTAAACTCTGAACCATTTCGTTACGATCACCGTATTTATCCGGCATCCACGATGACTCGTGCGCACGAGCGCAGTATTTAGTCGGCATCCACGAAGGCGTGAAAGTAAGACAGAAAGCGAACTGGTTGTTAAACAATTTCCCTTATAGCTGTATAAGAGGCGTAAATCCATTCCTATTTATGAACTATTCAGTAGTATTTACTTTTTAGTAGTATCAGTAGTATTTCATCACTACATATGAATATTGAAGTGATCAGTTACAAAAGTTAACTGATCTGTTTAACCCCTTGGGGACGGGTGATTCAGAAAAGCATTCGTACAAAATCAGAATCAGGATGTAATTAAATAAAAAACGGTAACTTTAATGTAGTCGTTTCTAATTTGACAGACTTACTTTGCTTTTATTTTAATTATTGTTAGTTTAATCATACATATAATCAATGTTAATTCAAAGTACAACTAAATAGTTTAATTTTGAACAAAGTAATGGTGAATAAAATAAATCAAACAATTATAACTCCGCCCACAAATAAACTGCTAAAGAATTGCTTTGATTACCAGTTTTATCTTTTTACCCTGGTTGATACGGTTTCATGCTGTCACGTATTTGTGACAGTCGGCGCGAAAGGGTTAAATCATTTACATGTAGCAGATTTTGTAACTGACCTTTTATAATTTGAAGGTCAGTTACAAAATTCTCTTCCTTCTAAAAATTCCAACTTTAGTTTGCCACTACTGGTAGATATTTTTTGTATAAAAATCGTATTATTGGTGCTTTTTTGTGAAACATTTCCACACTGGAAGGAAAACAAAAATTGAGTTTACTTAAACGTTTAAACACCTACGTTTCATATTTAAAACATACCATTTTTTTTCAAAAAAAAAAACATTGATAACTGTTTCATTGTCAACATTTTTGTTTGAGAACCGTTTCATCGTAACTTTTTAAATAGCGTTGAAATCTGCATTATTTTCTTCAATCTTGCAGTTTTTAAACGCATTTAATGATTGTAATAAAAGTTCCAATAAATTTAATTACAAATATGATACCGCTTCTTTAATAAAAGCGATATTCTTAGAAGCTATGAGCTCACTTGGCATACGCATACCTGCCAACTCTTCCGCATTTTCCGGTAGATTTTATTTATATATTTAAAGTGGTAGCAATACTCAGGTTATTCCAATTACCTTTTTAAATTATAATGATAATATAAATGAGTTTGACCACCACTACAGATAAATAATTACAATAAATATATCAAAGCATAATAATCTTTGCTCAAGCGATTCTAACTTGTGCCTGCCCCGCCATTAACACTCTAAGTGATCACTTAAAAAATAAACTCTATATGGCAGAAGGGAAGATTATAAGAAGACTCGTCGGCGCCCCTAAATGCGTTAGCAATAATAGTATAAAAAGGGATCTTAAAATTGATGACATCAACGTCTACATAAAAAATTTAACCCTCTGATTCCGATCGAGTCCTAGAATTTGTGTCCCTTCATTACGGGAGTTTTCTGAAAGCAGTTTCTATGATTGAACTCGTCCAAAACTATCTTCCTGTGAGGGGTTGAGGAGGGGTCATCGTTTTCTCGCAGTTGAGTATTCAAAATCACTCATGCGGCAAAGGAGGGGAATTGTTGACAAATACATGAAATATAAGTTTTCCGAAAATAAAAGTTTAGCACCTTATTGGCGATTTTCAAGTAGAGGAGTAATAAATTATACTTTAATTTTTTTCTTTCTTTTATTTATTTCGTTCTTTCTTCCTTTTTTTCTATTCTTTCGACATTTTAAATAAGAGAGGAAGACTCTTTTGATAAGTGCCGAATATTCAAATTATCTCATCCGTTTAATTTTTGTATAAGTACAGCGATTTATTAATTTTATTTAATGCAACATGGTTTATGAAATCTAATATTATGATTGTGTTATCTTTAAATTTATTTCTTAAATAAAGAAATTAATACTAAACGGTTCCGAGTTATATTTTAGTAAATTTAAGAGTATTAGCTTTTAAAATAAATCAATAATAAGAAACGGCTTCTGAAACATATCTTTCATTTTATTAAGTGTCCTGACCGAAAAAAAAAGAATTAAGATGCATGCAATATAATTGTTTACGACTTGCTTCTTAATTCAAATCAACAGTGTTCAAATTGACAGGATTTGCAATCATAATTACTTTGTAATAACGTTACTGAAGAATACAGTTGAATAAAAATATAAAAATTATAAGTAATTATTATTCTTGTATGTTCATAAGTCAGTCATTCATATGTAGCGGGATTGATATAATTAAAAGTATTTCTTTAGAATAAACTATTTTTATAGATTGTCATAATTATAAGGAGTAAAATCTACTTACTAAAGTTAAAAAAGTTTTTTTTATAATTTCGACAGTAATTTATACTGAAATATAAAACATTTTAAGCATATTTATTTTGTGCGTTTTTTATTTTATTTTTCTCTGCATCTATATTTATATGGATCTATATTTATATGAATCTATATTTATATACACCTATAACTATCAATTTATGAGTTTGTGTTTCGTATTAATTAGGACTGTTAGTGCATTTTAAAATTTGGACAGAAGATGAAAGAAACTAATCTACCACTCATCTTAAAAATTCTCTAAAAAATTTAATTACATCGTTCAAGAGTTTGAAAAATAGAATTTACTCATTGGTTTTACAGATACCTTTGCTATAAATTAAACAATAATTCAGCAATTTTAAATATATGTATTTTTATAATATATATATTTTAAAGATAAATCATCAGTAATGTTTGCTAGCTCATAGCTCTATTTAATTATAAAAAGAGTTTATTGCACGATATTTTCAAGTGTTATCTTTTAATGTCAGATAAACCCAATGATGAACAAAACTATGGTTGACTGCGTCTCGAAATTAGTAAGTTTTCCGAAATCGCATGTTTATTTTGTTCAAAGTTATACTTTTAAAATATTTTTCTATAATACAAAATAATTTAAAATCAATATAAGTGGAACAAAAAAAAGATTATGTTCTGAAAGTCACAATAAATGAAGAGAACTACGTAGTATGTTTAGGAGAAACGTAAAAAATCGCCTTAATATTATTGATACCAGTTATAATTAGTCAACTTTATTAATAGATACTTATTGAAATAAAAAAGAATAAACTATGTATTAAAAAGTACAATGGATGGAGAAAAGGTTCTTCTATTTTGGGGAACCGTATGACGCTTAAATAATTTTGGTGACTTAATTTTAGTATGAACCAATTACGATTAATTTTATTTAGTAATATGCCCAACTAATATTATGCAATTGATACACCGCTAATCTAGATATAGTTGAAATAGTTTTTTGGTCTCTTGAAAGGAATAAGTAAGTATGCTTTGTTGATTGTGTTAAATTTTATTTTAACTATCATTATAAGTTGGCATCGAACAACAGAATATATATATATATATATATATATATATATATATATATATATATATATATATATATATATATATTAACATAATAATAATAATTAACTTAACTTATATAGAAATGTTATAATAGATCATATTTTTGGGTTTTTAAGAAACTTTTTAGGAACAAAAAAAATTTGAATATTGTTTCAGGAAATTCTAGTATTTTCTTTCAGGACATTTAATTTTTCCTAATTTTTCGTTAAAATGTATTTTTTATTTTAAAAAAATTGAAAATAATGTGACTATAATATTTTTTGTAAACATTGCTCATTGACCTCACCCCTTTTGTTAGAAAAATGAGATCTCAAACTTCCTTCTTCTTCCTTTCGTAATACTTAATACTTTCGTAATTACTTCGCTTACGTAATACTTAAACAGAATATTTAGCCTTAGTCGTTACATTTAAAGCTAAGTTACATTAGCGGTTGATTTATAATCTAAGATTCAATTTTGATTAACAAAAAAAGCTGTCTTTAGTTACTGGTTGATTTTCTAATAAATCTCCAAGTATGTAGAAAAGAAGGAAATGTGCAACGTGCTTTTCTACAATAGAGTGTGACAAAAGGTGTCATGTTATAGTGCTGCCTTTTCAGGAACACGGCTGGAATTCACCGTTTAGCTTAGGTAAAAGAGAGCCGCTAAATATTCCCTGCTTCTGTTCTCAGAAAAGTTGAATGGGCTCTTCCTTCCATCTGTTTCTCTCTCTCTCCTGTCATATAGTCTAAGAGCAACTCAGTTTTAGAATTATCAGTTTCTTACCGAAACAGAGATAATATGATAGATAAAAAAATTAAAATAATCTAAATATAAATAAAAAAAATAGAAAGATGATTGGGAGAATAAAAGAAGAATCGGAATTTTAGCAATTATTCTCGAATAGGAAAGATGGAAACGAATTTTAAAAAAATCGTTTAGGTGCTAAATATCTTCAATAAATTTTGACGCTTTATTGAGAATTGTTACAATACGAAATAAGTTTATTAAATCTAATATTCAATTCCCTATATTATAATGCCATCAGGAGAAAAAGAAGTGCCATTAGGAAAACATTTGTTTGGAGTGGAGGGTCTGACCACAAGGGGGGCACAGGCTACTCTATAGAAAACATAAAAAGACATGTTCATTTAATTTTATTTTATTTATTATTCACACTTATATATTTTTTGAAAAGGAAAGCTTCTAACATCTTTCCAAAAATATAAAATGTTTTGAACATCTGGTGGAAATTTGACAATTGAAACATGTATAAGGCGTAACTTCTCTTTATATATATGATCATAGAAAATAAAAATAGTTTAAAAATAATTTGACTTTAAATTTTAAAAAAAAACTGAAAACAAATTTTGAAAGTAAAATAACCTAAAAGTCCAAGTCACAGGGAAACATTTTTTCCAAGATTTGCGATGTTAATATTAAAAATAAAATATTATGTTCATAAATTTGGCATTATGTTTATAAATATTATGTTTAAAATGGGGCATCGAGGCAGATAAAGTTTTAAAAAATGTACGTATTTTAGAATCAAATACATAGTTAATGAAGCTCACGAGCTGTGTTTTGTCAGCGATGGCATGATCGCGGCAATATGGTCACTATTGCGCACAAACCACCTTTACTTCCTAGACAAGCTGCTACTTGGTACTCATCCCTCCAAAACTGGGTGGGTTTCCAGTCACCAGCTCGGATCAATAATATTACTATCATTAAAAATATTGCATTTTATTTTTCATTTCAAATCTAAAAAAATTAAAATGCTTTATTTGCTGAAAATTGTCAATTTTTAGATAATAGCGCATTTCGTTTTTATTATCGAAAAAGTTTATTACATAAAGCTGGTTAATTTTATTACATGAAGTTCCCCGGTATTAGAAATGTCATTTATTGCTACAGAAAATTTAAAATACTTACTGAGATGCGGAGAAAATTTAGTGCTTTCGTATTTGTCTTGATTCGTCCCTGTCTATATTGATTAATTATTTTTTTATTAATTACAGATTCTACAGTCCGGGTAAAATAGAAATCCTTTTGTCCTAAGAGTTTTCTTAAAGCGAATGAAAATTACCTGAACTTACAACTTATATTTTAAGAATCATTTTATGATTAAGATGAATATGGTGTAATACTTTTTTTGTGTGGTTATTTTTTATATGTGGATACATTCCAAATGTTTAAGATTTCACTGTTGATAATTATTTTATTTTGATAATTATAAAAAGTAAGTTACTAAAACATTAATTTACTTAATTATTTCAAACCAGACCATATGTTACAATAAGGTCGTGTAAGTTTTACCCGAAATTTCAATTGGGAAAAACTTCAATCTTTCTTTCAACATAACAAAATTCCGTTTTTTTCCCCTATGAAATATGTAATAATCAAAGTAATATGCTCGCTAATACTTAATGAGTTAGCACACGATTTCACTGTAAATGCAGAAGTATTTCCCTTTCTGTGATGCCGATAGCACACAAAGGGGAGTGGTGGATGGTATAACTCGGTTATAAGTGTCAAGAGCTATATTTTGTTGTATATTGTTATCCTTTCAAGAACGTGTATTGTGTAGTTTTTACAATACTTATTTACTTGTTGACAGCCTGTTTAAAAATAATGATTCCGGTGAATTCTATAATATGATACAGGAAATGCTTTCGTATTGCAAGGAATTAGTTACTTTCTTCCATTCGCCATGCTTTTTCTTTCTAGTAATATTCTCTTGAAGTGCTTACTACAAGAACTCAAGAACAATAGATGGTTTATTTTTAATTCTATTTATCAATTTATTTTCACATTCAATGTAATTGCAAAAAATATTTAATATTTACGGAAACAGGGGAAGTAAGATGCAACAAATAACTAACGAGTTTTGTTTTCAAAATATTTAGGAAAATTCTAAAATTAATGAATTTATTTTCATGTTGATTTTTATTCCTTATATCTTGGTCTTACGATATAAAAGTCCATTCATTCTAAAAAACAAAAGCAAAAAAAAAAAAAAAAAAAAAAAAAAAAAAAAACAGGTTTTTTCCTTTTAAATATTGTACTTACACCTAATAATATGAATTGTGTGAATAAATAATTAAGCAGAAACAATTTTTTTCATAGTTTTATGTTTTCATTTTGATTTAATCCGTAATCGTTATAAATATTATGATTTGATAATGACAAAAATGCTCTATATTTACCCATTTGTAACATCACTGATTGCTAACTTTAAAGTCAGTTTCGGTGGTTAATGTAATTTGTTGTTAAAAGTTCTTTTTCCCTTAAAAAAATCCTTTTTAATATATGTATTGGAGTTTTAACTGTTATTTTCACAATTAAATTAAGCTGTTTTTACAGTAGGATGTTCTTTTCCCAAATAATGAAAAATAATAATTAAGTAAATAACTAAAAAATAATAATTTACTACAAATTTGTGCAATCCATGTCCTGATTTCTTTTAAAAACTAAATTTAAGGATTATAAAATCAATCAATAAAATCAATCTGCTCAATTTATGTTACACTTATAATAAATTTTAAACATATTTTTTTAAATAGTACTGATGCAAATGAATCCGCATTTGATTTAATTTTTTACCAAAAATAGTAATAATAATCACAGAATAGCATGGAAATTACTTCGTTTTCTCTTTTAGTGCAAAAATAGTACTGTTGTAGCTTGAATAATAGTACTGTTATTGTTCTCGTAACAAAATATTTCTAGATCTCAACCATGTTCTTAGTATACACTCAGTACTTCAAATTATTTGTAATCGCGATAGTATGATGGTCAATCTGAATTCAAATTATGCTTCCTGTTCATTCGGTATTGTTACTATTGATGCATATTTTTCAAGAACTAAATAATTTCCACTGAGCTTTTAAAATTGGACTAATCAGGAATTCAAGCTGATCCAGACCAGATTAATTTTTAAATCACATTAAATTATCTATAAAAAGACCAAATTTACGAAAGGCTAACTTTTAATTGTGTAATAATATGAATATATTATATAATAAATAATAAATCATATCAAATTGTATGACTAAGTCTGTAATTATATGATTATATCAAGTTATTTATACTTTTTCTGGTACCCTGAGATGCTTACCGTGATTTAGCAAGTCTCGAATTTTAAAATTTTATGTCAAAAACATCTAACTTATAGTTAAAGAACAAGTTTTTTTCCCCCCTTCCATAGTGATTAGAAAGATTAGTCGAGAAGCTTTTTCGTATCAAATATTCGTGGATTTTAACTATTCTGGTTTTAAACAACTTTTATTTGATACTGATTTTAAATAACTCTTATTAATTCTTCGCTGAAGGTTCGTTTGAAAAAAAGGCAGGTAAAATAATTTAAAAAATAACATCACTTGTTCCGTTAAAATTTTTTGCTTTTAGTAAATCCGTAAATATAATATTAATAAATTTATTACATGCATTGAAAGAAAATAAATATAATATAAATATGAAGTAAAATAAAATGAAACTTTTCTTAATATTTCGCGCCATATCTATTAATCATTATTTTTGTATTTCTATTAAACGAAAAAATCTTGAAAATTATAAAATTGTGTAAAGTTCTTATAATCAGATTTTTTGTTTAATATTTTGATGAATAAATCCTCGATTAATAAAAATTTAAAGAATCACTTATCTGATAAAATGGAAGGAAAATGAAGAAAAAATGTATTATTCAAAGAATCTTTATTATATTCTTTGCCGAAAAACTATAAAAAGTTTTATAACAATTGAAATCTGTAAAAATTTAGGTAACTAAAACAATATAAAAGCACTGAATTTTTTTTATTTTATTATTATTATCAATTTTTTTTACTTTATTTATTTATTTATTTTTAATGATAACAAAATGCGGATAAAAAAAATAAAACATTATTTGAAGTAGATTATTGTCGAATAATCATAATCTTAGATTACATATTTTTAATAATGTTATTTAAGAAAAAAAAAACATTGCTTAAGAAAAAGCTTCTTAGTTGTGCTTTTCAAAATAGTTTTCAATGTAAGTAAAATGATAGTATTGGCGTTTTTCTTGAAGGCCAAATTTCAAAGCAAAAAGCAACCCATTCAGAAGAAACTTAGGGGAAGGATAATAGTTTGAGTAATTGAGGTAAACTGCCAACCCTTCTCTTTGTTCGTCCTCCCCTTAACTGACCCCCATTTCTTTCCCCACCCAAGAATCTCTTTTTCTACTCTCCCTACCCCAAAAAAACAAGACCGTCACGAAACGACACTTGCCGTAGTTTGCTTGTAAATGTCTTTTCATGACGCTTCGGATGCAAGGGGTTAAACCAAAGTTTCTACGATGAAGCAAAAACCTGTACCACCAGCAATTTTAACTCACTCCTAGATATTGAATTAATTGACGACAACACTAAATTTAGCCCAATCACTGCCTTTTTCCTTAGGGATATGACGTAGCCCTAGCACACGAAATACACTCTCGATTTTTGGTGCTAAGCACCACCTCTTCCCCCCATCTCCATTCCACCTCACTACTCCTCATCATCGAATTACTACTACAGATGAATCGGTTAATGCCGCTTCGCGACAGCGCACCGAGATTTATATGATTTCTACCATTCTACCATTTGCTCAAGCGAATTTCAACGGGATCAAAATATAAATATATTTTTGAGTCACATTGTTTTTCGTTTTTTGTTTTACAACCACTCTGAAAATCCATTCTCGGAAAGAGGGAAAGTTGGCAGGTATGCATACGGCTAATCGATTTTAAAGAGCTATATTGATTCCTATAAACTTCATTTCAAAAGGACAAAAGCTAGCAGCTCACAATGGAATCATTCTTGAAATTCATGTTGCTAAAAACAAGTCATTCGTTCTATTTTAAAACTAAAGTGTTAGGCTAAGACTTTAAATTATCAACTAGAATTATCAAAATGTACCCATTTATTTTTATAAAAGTATCCTTTGTCATTTCAAAATGGTGCATTTAGGAACTATATTCTTAAATTGGTAAGTTTTGTAACGTTTATTTATGTTCTTCGAAACAGGTGAATTATTAATAAATTGGTGCAGAATCAGGATAGAAAAAAAAGCCGGTGGATCATATGGGATCATGGAAAGTTTAATTGACTAAGTTTTGCTTCAACTTTATCAATGTTCGTCTAAACACATATTTCCATCAAGATCTCATGCAATTTGAAAGTAATTTTTTTTTCTAGTATAAATTTTTCATAAAAATAAAAGTGCAAAAGGAAAAGGAAGTTATTTTCCTAATGACTGTAATTCTAAGAAATAAAATAATAATCCATGTGCACTAAACTTAAGACCTGATAACTACTAAACTTAAGACCTGATAACTAAATTTACCTACTATATTTAGGACCTGATTTTAAATTCGCATTGTCCATTTTAATATTAAAATGGCCAATTTTAAAAAAAGAAAATGTTCACCTACAGTTAAAACTTTTTGAACTAACTAATTAATTTTTAATCTTACCACTATGCGCATATTACTTTATTATCTAACCACCACAATCTTGCAGGCTGGGATCATATAAGGGCTTAGGGTGACTAAAAATGAAGCAAAAAAAAGGTGACAAATAAAATTTAAAATTGTATTTAAAGATATTAGCAATTTTTTGCAACATATTTTCCGTAGTTTAATATTGAAAGCGAATGCAAAGAATGTTTCTTCCTTACATATGAAAAATTCGAAATGGAAGTCATAGTGTCAGTTACAATTAAATAATTAAGGACATAACAAATAAATAAAAATGAATTGAGTTTCTACCACTTTTTACATTTTTAGTCGCCTGCGGCATCCCAAGGTAAAGCAAGAATCTCAACCCCTCTGTTTTCTTCATAAGAGTAACTCACACTCATACTCATATGTTGTAGTTATCTTAGTATTAGCCCCGCGAGAGGCTCTAATTCATCTGAGGGGGAATGTAAGGTAAACAGCCGAAGCGCAATTGAATGGTTGACGGTTGGGGTTCAGTAACATTTACTGAGTGAAACTTAAAATAAAATAGCGAGATTTAAACAAACATATTTAAGGGAGAGAAGAGGTCTTTGTGGCAGACTGTCTCGCCTCCCCCCAAGCTATTACCCCCGAGCTTCGCAGGTGCACAGTAGCCACATAGCCTCAGAGAAATAGGAAAATTATATGAGAATAAATGAGCAAAAATATATACAAGTAATAACAACCATTTACAAAATTTACGGGACAAGACTCCATCGGATAGGAAAAAGGCGGTAGCCGGGCTATCTTTTATGCTGTCTTTGATGAGCTCTAAATGAAAGTTTTTAAAGTAACTGTAAGTATGACAGGTGAGTGCATCTCCGAAGAAATTTTCACATAGTTCAGCTATGTGCTCATCTATTTTGTTGATTTTTAAATCTTTTCTCAAATCTTTCATTCTCATGGATAAAAGAGTAACAGAGATGCCAACCTGCTCCGGACAGCAAATATATATTTTAAAGTGGTAGTTTATCAATTATGATTCTTGGTTTAATAAATTCAATTCAGTAGATTTTTATCAGCCATTATTTCTAAATAATTCGTAGGGTTATATAAGTCACCACTTTATGGTACTTGTGTCATGCTATACCTTTTGCAAAGCAAGCAAAAATAGTCAAATATTTGCAAAACTTACTTTGCAGTTATTTACCATTTTTTTTTTTAATTATTTTGGCGTGACCGGAGTAGTTGGCATCTCTGGAGTAATTGGTAGCGAACTAAATAGTATTACTTGGAGAAAAAGGATAGTTACGCTTACTCTGTTAACCCCTTGGGGACGGGTGATTCAAAAATGCATTCGTACAAAATCAGAATCAGGATGTAATTAAATAAAAAGCGGTAGCTTAAATACAGGCATTGCTAATTTAACAGACTTACTTTGCTGTGACTTTAATTACTGTTAATTTAATCAAATATATAATCAATGATAGTTCAAAGTATAACTAAATAATTTCATTTTGAACAAAGTAATGGTGAATTAACCCCGCCCACAAATAAACTGCTAAGTAATTACCTTGATTACCAGTTTTATCTTTTTACCCTGGTTGATACGGTTTTATGCTGGCACGTATTTGTGACAGTCGGCGCGAAAGGGTTAAAGGATGACCGTAGTATATTTGTTAGAAAAATCCAATTCATAATAAAATTTGAATTTTTGAAATCTAGTGGGGGAATAATTACTTAAAATAAAAATACTAAACTATAAATAACTTAAATTTTGTTACCGATAGAAAACACAATCTTTGAAATCGAAGCAAATTGGCAGTTCAAGTAATCAAGGCTAGTGCTATGCGTAACTAAACAATGTTTACTTTCAACTTAGGAGTGAAGAATTAAAAAAGTCAAAAAAGAGTGACCATGGTTCAATTGCCAGAAAGATCAAATTCATAAGAAACTTCGAACTTTTGATATGTAGTGGTGTGGAATAATTGCTTAAAATAAAAATACTAAACTACAAATAACTTGAACTTCGTTACCGATAGAAAACACATTCTTTGAAATCGAAACAAGTTGGCAGCTCAAGTAGTCAAGGCAAGTGCTAAGCGTAACTAAATAATGTTTACTTTCAACTTAGGAGTGAAGAATTAAATAAATCAAATTATTATTACCTCGTATACAGGACGATCGGGCAATTTCTAAGGAAATAATTCGGCTACAACTTTTTAACCCGATTGAAAAGGTTCAAGGACTGCCAACTTTCTACTTTTTTTTTAAAAAAATTTTTCTAGTGGTAGCAGAGTTTATGCTTTAAGATATTATCCTGTCTTTTATAAATATTAAGTTATTTTCCCCACCACCACTTGCAAATGATATAATAGCTTGTATATAAAGTCACTTTGTACAACCCTCTCGTAGTGAGGCTTTCTAAGAAGTTTTAAAAGTAAGTTGAAAATACCAACATTTCTGTGAGCGTTAATTTTTAACTATTTACCACTCAATAAAATATGTTGCAAAAAACGTAGTAGTTGTAGCCTGGAACTTTCACTGTGGCACGTACATCAGAGAGAATAACTTGTACCACTTCTTTAAAAAACATTTCAAGTAGTAACGAAATTTAAGTTATTTTCAGTTTAGTATTTTTCCACCACTACAAATCAATCACGAGGTCCTCCACTACTACAAATCAATCATGAGGTCTTCCACCACTACAAATTGAAATTCAGAGTATCATGTGAAAAGCAACTTTACTACAGATATGTCGTAGTGGTACTGATGCAGCGTGGACGTAATTATTATTATTCTACAAGTTTTAATATTCCATTCGTTACCAATATATCAAAATTTCATCAGAAAGCTTTTGTTCAGTTGGCACAAAAAAAAATAGTTTTCGTTTTACTTCCGGCATGAAATGATTACCGTTTCAGTTAGTTAACAGATGTCCAATGTCAATATATGATTTATATGAAAAATTGTTGATCAAGATGATTTAAAATCATATTTATTAAGCCTCAAAACAAATATTAAAGTGTGTATTTTTACACTCAGATAAACTTTCAGTTTTCTAAGTATGGAGTTCTAATTTTCTCTTAAGATCTAGTTTTTCAGGTTGAATTTTATACTTAAAACATCTTTAATACTAGAATACACGCTTGACTTAGATCAAACAGAAGCAAGCTTGGAAGCAAACTTTGAGGATACTTTAGACACGTTTCGGGTTGAATGGATTTACGTGGATTTAGAGAGAGTCAGTAAAGAGGACAAAGGAATTAATATTTTGGCAGTTAAAAGCTGATTCTTATCTCACTAGTCTGATGTCTATTCAAGAACTAATCCTTCACGTTTAGAGTAGGCTTGATTGAAAAATTCATTGGAGAAGTGCTGTTAAAAGGCTTAAGACAATCTGAAGTACTTATGAAAAATGAAATCAATGGGTTTGGGAGTTAATCATGTAAATGTTATATTTAGCGACGCAATAAGATGCTAAATATAACTGTTTAAATTAAAAAGACTTCCACTTGATGATTAATTATAGTTCGTTCACCAGGAGTAGGCACTTGGCTCCGCCTTCATCACGTGGTATCGGATGATACTATTTCGCTATTTTGGGGAGAAGGATGTGAACAAAGCTGCTATTTGACGATCGTATAACAAAAATATTTATTTCGCAATCTCCATGTGCATATTTTGAACATGTACATTTTATTTCATAAACTTGTTGATATTTCTCTCTTTTTATTGAATAGTTTGTTCTTTTTGAGATATTTTGCTGGGAAAATTTTTTAAATATAAATTAGCTAGAATAACGAAAGGTATAATAGCTGATGATAAAGCGAAGTAAGTGACTGAAAAAGAAGTCACTGTTTCTGTTTGGCCATCACTTTCTACATCAAAAAGCCTCCACACGGTTTCTTATAAGTAGTTCGCGCAGACCATTTAAAAAGTGAACAGTTTGAGCGCATGAAACCAAATTCTATTTTAAAAGTGACTGAGAGGAATTTGTCATATATATTTGAGAATTGAATCTGTAGTGGTAGACAAATAAATAAGACATACTAATCATATTCAAAAATGAAGCAAATTTTTAAACTTTTATTTGCTTCCACTTTTTTATTTTTACTAGATTTTCTACTAAAGAGCTCCTTCATAAACTGGTTTGCGTTCATAGTGGTCTGATTGGACTACCTATAAAAACCGTGTGGAGACTTTGTGGCCATTAGAGGTTATCTCGATTTCAAGCGGGGAAATGTTTTTGCTATTACTCCCCCGCGCCAGGGGTGAAAGCGAGACGGAAAAGAGGAAAGGCTGGTAGTAAAACCATTTCAGTTATAGCTAGTTTTGGGGAGGAGTTTACTTATTCTTTTTTTTAAATATTTCAACAATATCTACTTTCTCTTGAAAAAGAAGCAGTTTTATATATATGCCAGAATTATAAAAGAAATCTTGATAGTTACAGTTATTTCATTTTTTTCGAAAAAAATGCTGGAATGAAATATTTTACGAACCAGGTTTTTCTCTTTTCTGTCTTGATATATAAGAGCTTTCACCCATGCCCCGCGCTGAAATGAACTCTGCGTCCGAGGAGGTGGAGCCAAGTGCCAACTCCTGGTGAACGAACTATAAATACCACTGAGCACTGGCAGCACTTCTGTGAAATTAGCGAGAGAGGTAGCTAAATGACAATAGTACTTACAGAGGTTCCAACTTGCTTTGCTTTGAAAAAAAAAAATTCCTGTCGGAACGAAATTTTACCCCCTAACTTGTGCGCTCGAATTCGAGAGAGCTAAACAGACCAAATTGTGCAGACTGGAGATAATTCGAGCGGCGTTCTATTTTATGCCGCTATAATTTTTCACACTCGAATATAATCGAGAATTGAAAATAACAATATGAAAGCTAAGAAAAAAATTCGTTTTATTTATTGTTGTTGTAGTTAATTTACGTCGCACTAGAGCAGCTGAATGGGCTATTGGCGACGGTCTGGGAAACATCCCTGAGGATGATCCGAAGACATGCCATCACAATTTTGATAATCTGCTGAGGGAATGACACCCCCGCTTCGGTAGCCCGACGATCTGCACGGGAAATCGAGCACTTTACGGTAGAACAATTTAACGAGGACGAATACCGCACACCCTTGTTCCCTACGCAGACTAATCCAAGTGATCACCCACCCACCCACTGACCGCAGCCAGTCATGCTTGACTTCGATGATCGCATGGGAACCGTGCTTTAACGATCAGTCCACTGCGGGACCGTTTTATTCTCATTTATCATTTACATTGGATTGTAAGTTATAACACTTATTTATTCAAGAATAAAGTATACAGAGATGCCAACTTTCTCCGGACAGGAAATATATATTTTAAAGTTGTAGTTTATCAATTGTTATTCCTGGTTTAATAAATTCAATTTAGTAGATTTTTATCCACCACTAAATAATTCGTAGGCTTATATAATTCACCACTTTATAGTACTTTTATCATGCTATACCTTTTAAAAAGTAAGCAAAAATAGTCAAATATTTGCAAAATTTTCTTTGTAGCTATTTATCGTTTTTTTAGTTATTTTGACCTGTTCGGAGCAGTTGGCATTTCTGAATATAACCTTTTTCCATGGAAAAAAAGCGCAATATATCAAAATTGTCCACCAAACGAAAAGACAATGTCCTAACGTGTGTTTTTTTACATTAAAAAATGAACTTTTTTGACCGGTTTATTTTTTTTTTTTTCAAAAAATATGTGCGTTAAGGATTTAAGTTATTTTTAGTTTAATGATTTTCATTTTAACTCATTTTTCCCCTAACATTATACATCAAAAAATCAAAGTATCATATGGAATGCAGTTTAAAATAAGAAGTGATTACGCCCACTTTCTAAAAGGGGGCGTAATTAGCAGCAGTCAGCATCCCCTTACCTGCCAACTCTTCCAGATTTTCCGGAAGATTTTATTTTCATATTTAAAGTGGTAGCAATACTCGGGTTGTTCCAATTAACTTTTTGAATTATAATGATAATTATAAATGAGTTTGACCACCACTACATATAAATAATTACAATAAATATATGAATGCATAATAATCCTTGTGCAAGCGAATTTCAACGGGATCCAAATATAAATATATTTTTGAGTCAGATTGTATTTCGCTTATTGTTTTACAACCACTCTGAAAATCCATTCTCGGACAGAGTGGAAGTTGGCAAGTATGCATCCCTGGTTGTAAGGAAAAATTATTTTCGTTTCTCACGCACTTAATACTTACAATAATTAACACTTTTAGACATTCCTTTTCATTTAATCAAAATTACTCCCTTTGCCCTACAGATAGGATTTGACCAGAGTTACTGAATTTTATGCACATGACACTGGAACCATAAAGTAGTTCAAAAACTCCAACAATGCCCTGCTGAATCTCCGAGATATGCAGAAAGAAATGGAAATTTCGCGCAAAGATTGTAATGTGAAAGTTAATGGACAAAAAATACATCTACGAATCCATCATAAAAAAATCAATCCACCTGTGACACCACAATAAGCATTACATATTTCCTAGTTTTTTAAATTTCTTTGATTTTTTTAAATTATTTTTTTTTTCAAATCATTCTTAATCAAATTTTGATCAAATCAATCATTTAATTTTATTACATTTTATGAAAAGAGAATATAAAATATTTGATTATTTTCCTAACAATCAACGTAAGGCTAATTTTTTTTCGATACTAATGTAAGACTCATTAATTCACTGTCGCGACTAATTCAAAAACAAAGATTTATTTATAACTCTTTACTCTTTATTTATTAACACAAAAATGTTTACTCTATAGGGTTATACTAATTCTTACTGTTTTGTTCTGCGATTCACTTTCACCAAATTACGTTAAAAATTAATATTGATCATGGGAGTTGGCTTTATTCTTGGCTATGTTTTATTTCAATATATCGCCAATCATGGATCCCTCCCCATGCTCTTAACTGTCCGTTGGAAATAATTTATTTTCGATTTCGAATTATTGGATATTTGGACTAGGTGACCTTTGAGCCTCTGAGTCCCAAACGTTGAATAGATATCTTTACAACATAATCCTGATTCGAAGAGAATTTCTTGATTCCTTTGGGAGACTTTTTCATCTCTATTTTTTATAATTTTGGAATGGAGGCATGTTCAATTTTAGTTTTACATTATAAAAAAATTTTTCCTAAACTATTTTATTCATTTTTCTGGGATAAATATTTCTAAATCTTATCCAAATTAAGATGTATCTCACAAGATCAATAATATGTTTAGTACTATAATGATGCTACCTCAATTAACCACTAAATTGGACTAACCACCCTCATCATATCTCCCAAAAAACCAATATATTCCTTTCAACGAAACTATCCCCTTGTTGAAAGTGTGAAATGTCTTGATATTGCCATAAACAGCAAATTCAATTGGAAAGATCACACCAAATCAATTATCAATAAAGCACAATCATCAGGTAACAAACTTCGAAATCTTCTTCAAAACTGTAAAACGGAACACAGACTAAAACGCCTACTTTACATCTCTATGATCCGTTAAAACTTAACTTACGCATCTCCAGCCAACGCCTCCGACAACTAAAAGCCTCCACACGGTTTTTTATAGGTAGTTCGATCAGACCATTGTAAAGAATATCCACTTACCGAACGAGTCATTTAATACAGAATATAGTTAAAAAAAGAAAGTGGTAGCAAATATATGACAAAAAATTTATTTTATTTAAGAATATTATTGGCTTGCCTTATTCACTTGTCAACCACTACAGATTCAATTCTCAAATATATAAGATAAATTTCTCTCAATTACTTTTATAAAAGGTTTTGGATGCATGCGCACAACTGGTTCGCTTTTTAAGCAGTCTGCGCGAACTACTTATGAAAGACCGTGTGGAGGCTTCTAGGTGTAGGAGGTGAAGCTCCAGCCCGGCGTAACACCTCCCATCACTCCTAGATAAGCTCAAAAGATGCTTGAATAAAAAACTCCGAGTAATAACCCAAATAAGATGGTTTATCCGGAATAAGAACATACATGATGATCTCAACATTAATATCTTTGAATATCATATTAACATTTACATTTCAAGCGCTGAGCAATGCTTCGCAGAATATCAAATTTTAATTTATAACCATTATTGAACAGTCGATTCAATTTTGGGTTTACGATTATTAACCCTTTCTCGCCGACTGTCACAAATGCGTGCCAGCATAAAACCGTATCAACCAGGGTAAAAAGATAAAACTGGTAATCAAAGTAATTCTTTAGCAGTTTATTTGTGGGCGGAGTTATAATTGTTTGATTTATTTAATTCCCCATTACTTTGTTCAAAATAAAACTATTTAGTTACACTTTGGTTCAAAATTACAAGGCTACGGAGTTGAACGTAAGTAGTTGTAAACCCATCAAATTGGGTCGGCTGTTCAACGACGGTTATAAAATAAAATATATATACATACCTGCCAACTTTTAGGCATTTGGCTTAAAATTTTAATTCTATATTTGAAGTGGTAGTAAAATGTATGGTTTCTATATATTCCTCGCATTTATAAACTTAATTTATAATCTTTTTGACCACCACTATTTTTAAAAAAAATTAAGCATATATAATGATATGCAATACTAGCCTTTTCGAGGATGATTTTCCCCAGTGTTAGTAAAATGGAATGTAAATTACAATTTTAGGCAGAAACATAAGTTTTATTTTGAGAGGGCTTCTGCGGACTGCCTCAACAATGTTCCATATTAATATATATACTTAATTTTTTTGAGAATAGTGGTGACCTAAGAAATTATAAATTTAATTTATATATGCAAGGAATTTGTAGAAAGCATACATTTTACTACCACTTTAAATATAGAAATAAAATTTTACGCCAAATGCTTAAAAGTTGGCAGGTATGTATATATGATTAAACTAACAATAATTAAAGTAAAAGCAAAGTAAGTCAATCAAATTAAAAACGACTGCATTTAAGTTACCGTTTTTTATTTAATTACGTACTGATCCTGATTTTGTACGAATGCTTTTCTGAATCACCCGTCCCCAAGGGGTTAATGTTAACTTGATAGCCTTGTAATTTTGAATCAAATCCAGGAGACATGGGAACTCCTGGATCAAGTATTGTGAGAATTTTGCCTTCGTGGAGGAATTTTTGATGAAACCAACCAGCATTTGCGTTACTTTTAGAAGAAAACCACGAAAACCTCCCACGGTTAGAATAACGGCAAGGAGACTCTAACACATGGTCCGTCTACCGCTGAGGATATTTTCCGTCAGCACCGTGGTGGGTGCGAGTCGGGTGCGGAATTCATAACAACCAGTCATCGCTGGGATTCGAATCCGGTTCAACTCAATGAGGGGTGAACGCTCTATAGCCTGAGTCACAACGACTCAAAGCATCATATTGCAAATTTTTCAAAACAAACCATAAATTGGGATGATAAGATTTAATGAAATTTTTACTTTTGAAAACTTGAAAGAAAACGTGAAGCTCAGGCCTATGGCAGCTTATTTTTGTAACAATGCATCTTTATCTAGAATATAAATTATTTAATTTTTATTTTCATTCCAATTTGCATTTCAGTTACCTGAATGTACCACCCACAAGCTAAAACTTCAAAATTAATAGGAAAAAAAAAGACCCTAAATGGTCTCGGGCGTCAATATAAATTTTGATGACAATTACGACTATCTCTTTCCCAAATTGATTGCTACATCTGATTACTTTCGTACTGAGTATTGATACTGATTTTATGATTTTGCTTGAAAATTTTTCAGTCCCTCCATTAATCAGTAACAAATTATTTAAGAAAAATCCATACTTCGAAGGATCTAAAGCTCCACCCCATTTTGTAAAATCTCTTCCATCAGAAATCACGTAAATCTATCTTCTAGTCAATAAATCAGGTATTATTGTAGTATAAATTTACTGGTATCGATCTAAAAGACTGCATCGAAAACTATTTATGAGTCCACCTTCTTGAAATGTAGCAACTAATTTGGGACGGAGAAGGGATTTGGAGGAAAAAAATATAGTATGGTGACTTACAGATTCTTAAAAAAATTGAGCATTACAATAATTCGATAAATTGAACACATATAATAAAATATATTGTAGAAGGGGAGAAAATTTAAAGCATTTATGAATTTTCCTTGCCTTAATGACGCGCAAATTGCTACTGCAACAATTTTAAGGGATCAATGAACACCCTGAAAATGTACATTGAAAAAACAAACATTTGTGTTCTGAATAATATATTAATACATATTTTTGATATAAAATTGGGTACTTCAATATTTTTTAGAAGTTATAATGAACACATGAAAATTAAAAATTAGTTTAACCTACCTGTACGTATTGTCATTTTAAAAGGACAGCAACTTTTTTTTTTTGAAAAAGAAAATAAATGGTAATACAAGTGATTAATTGCTAGGATTAAGAAGAAAAAAAAATTGGAATGCTAGGAAACAATCATATTATATTAATAATATAAAGGTTGCTATCATAATATATTAATAATGTAAAAGTTGCTATCATAATATATCATACCTGCCAACTCTTCCGGATTTTCCGGAAGATTTTATTTTCATATTTAAAGTGGTAGCAATACTCATGTTATTCCAATTAACTTTTTGAATTATGATGATTATAAATGAGTTTGACCACCACTACATATAAATAATTACAATAAATATATAAAAGCATAATAGTCCTTGCACAAGCGAATTTCAACGGGATCAAAATATAAATATATTTTTGAATCAGATTGTTTTTCGTTAATTGTATTACAACCACTCTGAAAATCCATTCTCGGAAAGAGTGAAAGTTGGCAGGTATGATATATTAATAATAAAGACATTGCTATCAAAATATATTGACAATATAAACTCTGCTATCATAATAAAATAATATTATAAAAGTTGCTATCATAATATATTAATAATATAAGCATATATAATTGAATCTGATGTAAAAGCACATTACTTTCTTAAAGTTAAAGTGGCTGATAACATAAATAAATATTCTCTAGGTGAAAGCGAATATGTGCTACCACTTTTTTCAGATTATAGTTTTTATATTTAGTACATAGTTCTTTCAGGTTTGCTTATTAACGCAAATGGAGTAGCATAACTGCCCCCTTTTAGACTCATCGAAGTAGAGTTTCTCTTTTGGTAGCAGAGATGCCAACTTGCTCCGGACAGCAAATATTCATTTTAAAGTGGTAATTTATCAATTGTGATTCTTGGTTTAATAAATTCAATTTAGTAGATTTTTATCCACCACTATTTCTAAGTAATTCGTAGGCTTATATAATTCACCACTTTATAGTACCTTTGTCATGCTATACCGTTTGAAAAGCAAGCAAAAGCAGTCAAATATTTGCAAAATTTACTTTTTGGTTGTTTACCGTTTATTTAATTATTTTTGCGAGTCCGGAGCAGTTGGCATCTCTGTGGTAGGGATTTTCCCATCGAAGAGATGTTGTAAACATACGTTTTATTGGCATATAGATAGCACTTTTAGCACATAAATTTATTTAACTGGTTCCCTATATGTATGTTTGAAATGTTTAATTGTAATGGTAGCTAAAATCATTTCAAATTAAATATATTAAAATGATTATCAGTTATGAATGTAAAAAATTATTACTGCATCTACAAGCGCATACACAAAAAGCTTTTTTCCAATGGTAGTGAATTAACTACTGAAGTTATACTGTATGCAAACACACAATTTACCTTTTGCCATCACGTAAAACAAGTTAAGGCTAAGTAGTTCGTCCCCTTTACGTATGTTTAAACTATTTTAATGTAGTCTTTGTTCAAAGTAAATCAAATATGTTAAAGCAGGGCTCAAATATGAATCCAAATATGTATCTATATCTATAATGTAGATAAAATTTGTAGGAAACATGCAAAAAGTTACGTAATAATGAAAAAAAGAGAAGAGCAAAAATATTAAAAAAATAATAAAAATCCGGATCAAAAATATACAATCTCTTCATCAGCTCACACGATTATATCTACAAAAAGGAGTGCTTTCTAATATTGTATCAATATATCAACACAATAGTGTGAAGAGAACTCAAATAAATGATGAAACAAAATAACATAGAACACTTTAAGTAGAAAATATCACTTAATATACAGAAAATAAAATACAATATATTGATTTTCTTCGTTTTTCTCTTTTTTCTTTTTGTCCTATTTGTATTTATTTATTGAGCTAGATATATATTTCAAAATTGACTAAAAAAAACTTTTAATATGATTCACGTGATTGTATTATTTTACACAACTCTTCTACATGAAAACCTGTGAGTGTTCTTCATTACTTAAAATAAAATTAATGTACGACAGAACTTTTTTCGGTTTAATTTATGGCAAAAATTAAAGTAACATCGCTGATTCAAATATTATTTTTTGTTGTATTTTATTGGGATACATCTTACAAATTAAGACAGCAAAAAAAAATTTCATTCTTTGGCCATTTGACTAAGTAGAAGATTGTTATGGAATAAGTAAATTCTGGTTATGAATACATGAAAAATAAGAGCTGCATATTTTTATTTGTACTGATAATTCCTTTCTTGATGTTGGCTGGGGAAAAAGAAACACCATACCATGATGTCAGAGTACGTTCGTAAATAGGATTAGTTTAGTGCAGACTTACCTTCATCAACTTGATTGCATATAAAATTCTTCAGCTTCAGAGGACAGCACCAAATTGTATAAGTTTTTGTCTCCTCAACAATATCTTAGCTCTTGTATTTCTAGTTGAATTAATCGATAGTTTCTAGATATGATATTTTCTATATAGTGCGGGAAATACAATTTTCGTTGTTTATGTAAATTACACACATTGTATAGTTTCTTTCGTTATTTTGTTGCATTATTTTTTACACTATTATCTTAAAAGTACATATTATTCATCTCACAGTTTTTTTCTAAAACAGTAATTAATATTTTACATAATACCTGGAGGTTTTTTAAAACTCGTTTGTCCAAATGTAATTTATGAAATAATAGCTTTTATTAAATATTTATTATTTTTATTATTTTATCTAAAAATAGTCGAAAATATTTTTAATTGTAAAGTATGCAATGTTTTACAATCATTTTAAAAAATTTAAATTTGCTTTGAGAAATACAAAATGCGAGGGAAATCGGTCGAAAAATTATTGATGCATGTTTAGATATTTAATTTATAGTCTTGTGGATTTCAATTTTAACATATATACTAATTTATTACTCAAATCTGCGACATCCACGTTATTCGAAAGATCAAGTTTCCATTCAATCGAATATATTTACTTCTACTTCGATTTTGAATTCTGTATATTTTCCTCATCTGACTTGCTTTTTGTTTATTTTTCTTTATCGGGGCAGTCGGCGTATAATTGTTTGTAATATTATATCACTGACTGCAGAAACTGCTCCTGCACTGATTGCACGGTAATCCCCTCTGATGGAGCTGTAATATTTTCAGTGCTTACCATTTCAGTTCCTTTCTTTATTTGAATTGGTGTGTTTGATAATAATTAAATGGTTCTTGCTTTCCTGTTGATAATTAGATTTATGTCTGATAATTTGCATTAATTTACATTTTTTAAGTTATAACAATGTATGCAGAATCAGAAACTGAATCACTGTGCTATCACTTTACTACCAATTTTACAAATTTTGCTACCACTTTAGAAATTTTGGCGACATTTCGAAGTTATAACTCTTCAACAATACGTTTTTCAAAAAGAGCAGGTTCCCTTGCCTATGTATTTATTATCGAGACTTCCATTCTTGTATTTCGCTTAAAAAATGAAAACAAATAAGAAGAATACGAGATTTTAATCCATTTATTTAAAATTTTAGTTCAATTAAAATTTTTCTTTTTGTTTTTATATTGTTCTAAAATACAAATGTCTTAAGAGTAAGATACATTTTAGAATGATTTTAAAAAATGATGCAGACTATATTTAAATTTTTTTCTGTTAGTTTATATTCAAAAAAACCACTTTCAGTTCTGCTAAGTTGTCTATAATCTATTACCTTTATTTAAAAATTTAATATTCTTTCCTAAGTTTCCTGGATTCAACTCGAAAACTATTTTAAATACGAAAATCATTTGCAAAGTGACTCTAAAAAGATGAATGTTGCCAGCGAGGATACAAACTCAGAATGAATAATTTAACTGAATGGCCATATTTTTCGAATGAAGAATGGTGGAAACTATTTCTTAAAGAACTTTACGTAGTCCACTGAAACAATACACATTTGGCCTCATGAATAAATTATTTTGTTTGAAATTTTATGGGCATTTTTGAAACAGTGAGTGCAAAAATCTTTAAAATATGTTTCAAGAATTCCTAAAGAAATTTTAAAAAGTGTTTTCTTTTTATCAGAACTATTCATCAAAATGTGTTAAAAGATAAAAATAAATGTTTTTTTTTTAATGTTAAAATATTATTATTAGCACTTAAACTCCATTTAGTGTAAATATTTTATTTTTAAAAAAGAGAAAAAAAACATGCAATCAACAAAATGTAAAAACATTTTCTTTCATTCACATCGTCTAGCAAGTCCTTATTATGAATCATAGCTAAATAACAGATAACTAAGAAAGCTAAATAATAACTTAAGTCCACTAGAAAACGGACATGTTAACTTCGGTTTCTTTTGGAGATATCTCTTCAAGGTATAAAGCGGTAGTATATTTTTTTCTCAATCATTAAACATTTGACTGACTGAAATAGAAAATAATGAAATGTGGTACAGGATTTTCGTACTAAAAATAGCTTCAAAAGCTAATTATTATCAAGATAAAAAAACGTTTTATAATCGTAAAAACATTTTATTTTCCAGTCGGATCGTCACACAAATTATATAATGAATCATAACTAAAATAATAATAATAATAACGAAAGCCCACTGGAAGGCAGGTTTGTTAGCTTCGGATTTTACTGGAGATATCTCTTCAATCTTTAACACTAGGTTTACGGGACGCGTCATTTTGACGAATTTCGAGTTTTGTAAGGAAAATTACAAAACCAGTTTGAATTTTTATCTTATCTCTTGTAATGATTTTTATCCATTGATCGAGGTTAATATATATTGAAGTCTATTTTCATCAAAAGCGTTGGGATATTGCAATTCTCTTTGTGGTACACCTATCTCTACAGATATGCGTCAATTTGACGCGATCGTAATTTAGACAAAATTTTGAGTAAACATGCAAACATCACATCAATAATAAATAGGAATGTACCGACAATACTTCGACCCGTTATCTCAAATGAAACAAGCGATAAGCAACTGTTGCCGAAAAGCAATAATAGAAAGAATAAACGCAGACTGTTACTTGATGTCAGTGTCAGATTTTGAAGGTTTCAGTTGCTTAGTTCGACTATTGAAAAGTAAAATACTAGAATATTTCATAAATAAATATATATCTCATATTTTCATTTTTTTTCTTATAGTATATAATTACATTGCTTTTCAAGTGCAGAGATGCCAACTGCTCCGGACACGCCAATATAATTAAAAAAACGGTTAATAAATACTAGGTAAATTTTGCAAATATAAAGTGATGAATTTTATAAACCTACGAATTATTTAGAAATAGTGATGGATAAAAATCCACTAAATTGAATTTATTAAGCCAAGAACCACAATTGATAAACTGGCACTTTAAAATATTTTTTTGCTCTCGCAAGTTGGCATCTCTGTAAGTGCTGTTATGTGTATTCGTTCATGCGTCAAATTGACGCGTGTTATTAGAGATAGGTATATAAGAAACGTCCGTAAACCTATTGTTAAAGGGGTAGTCAATTTTTCACTCTACCATTAAATATTTGACTGACTGAATGTGAATATAAACTGTGGTACAGTATTTTCATAAATTAAACAGCATTGAAAGCTAATCTATATCAAGGCGAAAAAGTGAAGGATTTAGTGTTAATCATTTTTTTAATAACATGCAAAAAAGTGCACAATATGCAAACTATGAAAAACATTTTATTTACTTGTCACATCGTCACACAAATCATCATAATAAATGATAACTAAGGAACAAATAAGTAAAAACAAATTATTAAATTTTGTCCACTAAAATGCAGACTTGCTAACTTCACCCGCTTCTATTGGAGATATCTCTTCAATATTTAAAGTGGTAGTAAACGTTTTACTTTGCAATTAAATATTTGACTGACTTAACACAACTATAATAAAATGTGGAGCAATATTTACATTTTTGTGGCAGCATTGTAAGCTAACTTCTATGAAGATGAAAAAGAACAAAGATTGGTTAGAAAAAGCATTACACCATAGTTTATTTTTGGGAATGTTAAAATAACAATGATTACCAAGAATTTTTCAACATTTATGACAGAAATATAGGCCTTTTTTAATTTTTTTAACCCAAGAGAAAGTAAAAAATGATGTTGTTGTTGTCGTAGACCAGTGAGGGAAGGGGTGCGATTATTCTTTTAGTGGAGCCATCTATGGCAAAGAATTCGACTTCTGCCACTCCCACACGTTACCCGAAATTTGTTATGAAATTTGCGTGTTTCAAACCAAAATTTGTTATGAAAAAAATATTATGTTATAGAATTTTGCAAAAAGAAGAGAAGGTGGCCTCCCTAGGTTGCCTTGAAAAGAAACTTCTTCATGACACCGACATAGCCTGGTTGATAGGGGGTTATACTCATGTCCAAGAGGTCGGGAGTTCGATCCCCACCGGCTGAAAACTATTCGTGTAGTAAACTGTGATTGCTGCTCGTTGGATCTGTCTTTTCACAAATTTCTCCATGTGCCTATGCAAACCATACCTCTGGGTGTACTGAATTGGATATTGATAGTTCCCCGGTTCAAGTTGTGTAAGTGACAGAAGTCGCGTTCTTGGTCATAGATGAAGCCACTGAAAAACGAGAAACTCACGATCTGCCTTAAATTCACTTGATTTCACCAAGCAAGGCCTGCTGGTATTGGCATTCTGCATTAGAAACAACAACAACAAAATTACCCTTCTGGACCTAATCTAGAACTATAAGGAGTAGGCAATGTTTGAAAAAAAATAGTGGCTGACAGTAGAAAATAGACAATTACTCTAATATTATATATTATACCGTTTTTGTCACCTAGCCACTTTTTGCATAACTTCAATTTATAAAGTTGAGATAAAACGGGCTAAAATGAGTCGTTTAGTTTTTGGATATATGTAATATTTTAATATTTATTGAAGAGTCGCAGTCATTTAGGGGGCAGAGCAATAGTCTCTCAATGTGGTACTCCAGGTTCAAATCCCAACCAGGGCTGGTTGATATGAATTCTGCTCCCGGCTTTTACTGACCACAGTGCTTCCACAAAATATCCTAAGTGGTACACGGATTATAGGTTAGAATACCCTTATCGTCTAACTAACCGTGGAAGATCTTCGTTATTTTTTCTCTACATGTACAGAGATGCCAACTGCTCCGGACACGCCAAAATAATTAAAAAACCGGTAAATAACTACAAAGTAAATTTTGCAAATATTTGACTGTATTTGCTTTCTTTTTAACACGTACAGCATGACATGAGTGTTAAAATTGGTGAATAATATATGCCTACGAATTATTTAGAAATAGTGGTAAATAAAAATCTACTAAATTGAATTTATTAAACCAAGAATCACAATTGATAAACTACCACTTTAAAATATGTATTTGCTGTCCGGAGCAAGTTGGCATCTCTGCATGTAATGCAAATGCGGGTTAGTTCCATCAAAAAGTCCTCCACGATGGCCAATTTGTCCCAATGCTTGATCTAGGAGTTCTCTTCTCTTCTGGGTAAGGTTCAAAATTACAAGTCACCTAGTAAAACAATTATAATCGTTAACTCAGAATTTAGTCGGCTTTTTAATTAACTGTCATAAAATATTTACTGACAAGTCTGAAACGTCAATTAAAATCTACAAATCTCTTTCATTAACCTCTTGGGGACGAGTGATTCAGAAAAGCATTCGTACAAAATCAGAATCAGGTTGTAATTAAATAAAGAACGGTAACTTAAATGTAGTCGTTGTTAATTTGACAGACTTACTTTGCTTTTACTTTAATTATAGTTAGTTTAATCATATATATAATCAATGTTAATTCAAAGTGTAACTAAATAGTTTTATTTTGAACAAAGTAATGGTTAATTAAATAAATCAAACAATTATAACTCCACCCACAAATAAACTGCTAAAGAAATACTTTGATTGCAAGTTTTATCTTTTTGCCCTGATTGATACGGTTTTATGCTGTCACGTATTTGTGACAGTCGGGCGAAAGGGTTAAACAGAACAGTGCTTTAAAATATTACATTTCGAATCATCTCAGTACTGTATAATTGCAACTAAATTTTATTCAACAAATTCCTTTATATATATAATATAAAATACTTCCTATTCATTTTTATGATATACTGATACAAATATAGTTTCCTATTTGTGTTTGAGCTACTTGCTAAAATGAAACTATTTTTACTGCTTTCAGCGTGTCAATACAAATTTATACGTCTGTAGAATATACACTTGTTCAACGGGAAATGACGTTCAGGAAATTGCAGGCGGAAGAGCATGGCTTTAGAAACTGCCTCCAGACATAAGTTGTTCTACTCTTAGATATAAGGAGAAGTGGATGCCTAGCACAGTGGAAAATGACCTATCGTAAGGAATCGATTTTCATATCTTTCTATCATTCAAACCACAGTTCATGGTATACGTAGATGAAGATTGATGCAACTCCGAAATATCAAAAGACAAGCCAAATATTACCGTGAAATACTGCTTGATGGATAACTTAGCCTGAAAAGGAAATGTAATTTAAACTCAGATTTCACCTAATACTCCAAAAGAGTAAATTGATTTTAGGAAATGTTTTATTGAAAATTTGACATTTTAACTGGGAATGAGAATTTAATGTTGTAAAATATTAATACTTAAATAAATATTAATACTTAATTAACAGCATTGAAGAGAGCTGGAAAATGTATAAGATTGCAAAAATGTATTAATGAGAAATAAAATGTTAATAATAGTTAGCCTTTTGTATTACGATTTTAACAAACAGCTATTAAAAAAATCAATTTAAAAAACATGGAAAGAGGTAGTTTGCATTGTTTGATGCTATCGGCTTAGGAAACCAAGATTTATTTTGATCAGAAATAGAAAAGTAAATTGCTACAACGTAGATTGCTCTTCGAATTGAGAAAAATATAAAACAATACTTTCAAAATAACTTCCATTTGCAGTAACAACATGGTTAAACATGGAAAGACAATATTAGCCCTTTGGGGACGGTTGATTCAGAAAAGCACTCGTACAAAATCAGAATCAAGTTGCAATTAAATAAAAAACGGTAACTTAAATGTAGTCGTTGCTAATTTGACAGACTTACTTTGCTTTTACTTTAATTATTGTTAGTTTAATCATATATGTAATCAATATTAATTCAAAGTATAACTAAATAGTTTTATTTTGAACAAAGTAATGGTGAATTAAATAAATCAAATAATTATAACTCCGCCCACAAATAAACTGCTAAAGAATTACTTTGATTACCAGTTTTATCTTTTTACCCTGATTGACACGATTTCATGCTGGCACGTATTTGTGACAGTCGGCCCGAAAGGGTTAAAAGAACTCTGTGTTAATATTTCAGTCGGAATATTTAGAAGAAAATATTGTTTTATGATTTTTATAGTCCAGGCAGCAGATAGTCAGCAATAATTCCAAATAGCAGCCTTATCTATTGATGAACTTAGCTACTAATTTCGAAATTCGTGAAAATAAATAGTTCGTTTCCTGAGAAGAACGCTGCAACAGAAGAATTTCATTCGTATTCCTTGTTTTTCTTAGATTAACTTTTAGTATAGTGAGGCACTTAGGATATAAAAGAAGAAAAATAAACTAGAGCTTTGATTTTCTCAACAAATGACAAAAAAAAGCTGAGTTTATTTAGAAACGCATTATAGATTTGTTCCTTTATTTAGAATAGCAGTACAAAACTTCCACTTACTACTTCTAGTAAATAATTTAAGCTCTTAGCTTACCTACCGTGATGCTCGTAAGACTTTCAAAATAAATGAATTTGAGGGGACTTTGAAAAGAATACAGAAAAATTTAGTGTCTAATATTTTTCTGAAAGTATAGCAGTCTGAGTTTACGAAATAAAAGCTAAAAAAGAAATTATTTTTGAATCGAAGTATGCTCTACGTTGTACATATATATTTTTTCATCAGTAGCAAGACAGCTCAGGGAGGGCCCTGGTCTTTTAAAGAGCTCTTTTCCAGTCGTCTCCTCGTTTGGCAACTGTCCTCAAATGTTTGGTTTTCAGAATGTTCATATCTGTTTCGAGAATGTCGATCCACCTAAGGCGAGATCTGCCTATTCGACTAGTTTCTATAATCCTGGCTAGAAATAATTTGGGGCAGTATTGATGTTCCCACATTCTAACAAGAAACTCAGCCCATTTTTTCTTTTAGATTTTTATTTATTTCACGACATCAGGTCCATTGATGATTTTATATAATTCTAACTTTGTTAACCCTCAGTAATACGTATGTCAATATAATAAAATTTTAACTGGATACAAAAGATCACAAAAAATTTAGAACCTTATAACAAATACTAAGACATAAGGAATAAATTTACAAAAATATTATTTTAGAGCATCACACTCTCGAATACATTCCTACGAAGTCTTAAATATTTTGTAAAAGATCTAAATTTTAAAATAGAAAGTAGTGTCAGAAACAAAGTTTTCTTAATCTATTTCATAAAAGTGATTTAAATAATTTTTGCCACAATTATACAGAAATAATTTAATATCAAATGTTTGATAATCATTTGATGTCGTTTTTAACTACTGTCGAAAATTTTGTAATCAATTGTTAAGAAAATGCTGACGAAAAATAATCTGGTTTCCTGAACAGAAAGCAGCAAAACATGCATTTCTATCTCCATCTGTTTTTTATAATTATTTTTTAAACTGATTGTCATTTTTAGAACATAATATAAAACATACTTTTGAACAAAGGGTATATCGTGGTTAGTCATTCACATTACACACAACTTCAAATTCAATTTTATATACCTGCATCTATTATTTGCTTTAAAGAAATTATTTAAAAAAGCAACATGCATTTGAGCAGTTAAATCTGTTTACCTTAAGCATACCAGCATCTTTTCGGTTGATTTAATTTTTGCAATGGATATAATGACTTAACCTTTGTTCTTACAACAAATGCTTATATAATACATATTATTTAAGCTTGGCAAATTATTTGCTCTTTAGCGAAAGTACTTTGAAGAAAAATAAAAATTCTCATGCAAAATTTATTGTTATTATAGACACGACAGTTTTAAAAGTCTTCATCTAATAAGGATTGAGTATAAGGAACAAAGTGTATTTTTAGCCTCATTATCAAGATTTCTCATCGTTAAGTAAGGCGCACTTCACCGGGTCTTTATAAGAGGTACAAAACTAAATGACCTCGACTCAGGAAATGAGGCGCCAATTTGTATCGCCAAAGATAGAATTAATTACCTTAAGAACGCAGAATTTGCATGGAGAGGAATTTCAAAAGTTAATTGCAGAAAGATTGTCTGTGCTGTAATTTTTTTCAAGAATTTTATTATGTGAAGTAATAAAAATTTTCAATGAAGTTTTCTGGGGCATTACTCGATATACTGTCTCATGAGAAATTAAATATTGGTTTTAAATCAAATTTATTCTAAATAGTAATATGGTTAAGAAAGGATTCTGTATGTAATAAATAAACTAAAGTTCATAATTTGACTGCAAGAATTTTTCTTTAGTTTATAAAAAAAACAGAGAAAAGAAGTTTAAAAGTTGACATTACTGCACTACCATTTTCAAAATATAGCTTGGTTATCCGGACTTGTTAAATAATTTGTATCTACAACAATGCTATGTATCTTGGTGGTTGTAAAAATTCAAATTTGAATTTATTAAGCAATAAGTATTTTTTAATGTAAGCTTTTGGTGCCCCACAGGAAAATATATATATATATATATATATATATATATATATATCATAAACTTTTCTATTCTTTTAAATATAAAAACTGAAATAGTTGATATATATATATACATCATACCTGCCAACTTTCACTCTTTCCAAGAATGGATTTTCAGAGTGGTTGTAAAACAAAAAACGAAGAATAATCTGACTCAAAAATATATTTATATTTTGATCCAGTTGGTTAAAATTCGCTTGTGCAAGGATTATTGTGCTTTCATATATTTATTATAATTATTTATATGTAGTGGTGGTCAAACTCATTTATAATTATCATTATAACTCAAAAAGTTAATTGGAATAACCTGAGTATTGCTACCACTTTAAGTATGAAAATAAAATCTTCCGGAAAACCCGGAAGAGTTGGCAGGTATGAATATCACTTTTTCAAAATATCATCAAAATCATCCATATTGTAATATATTGCACAGAAACATCGATCACTGTAAAAATCATCATTTTTTCAATGCTTTCTGAGTTTCATCAATTCGTGTGTCATCATTCAGTGCTTCCTGAGCAGTTGAAAAAACAAAATCAAAATCATAAACTCTGAACTTTCAATCGAACTTTAAAAGGAAAAAAAAAATTCAAAATATTTATAATAAAAATTATTAAAACTTACTGTATTATTTACTAAGCTATTTGCTCCTATAGAATTGTCAATTTTGTAAATGCAACTTACAACTATAAGTTTCAAACAATGCCTGTAATTTCTTTCTCTTGCTACCATAATGATGCTCAATTCAAAATACTTTTATACATTGTTTTAAGTTTCATGATGTATGGGATAGGGGCCGCTGTGAGGCCCAGACACCCAATTTCTTTTAACCCTATCAATACGGCGAAAAATCAGCAGGGGTGAAAGCGAGACGGAAAAGAGGAAAGGCTGGTCGTAAAACCATTTCAGTTACAGCTAGTTTTAGGGAGGAGTTTACTTATTCTTTTTTTAAATTTTTCAACAATATCTACTTTATCTTGGAAAAGAAGCAGTTTTATATATATACCAGAATTATAAAAGAAATCTTAATAGTTACAGATACTTAATTTTTTTCGAAAAAAATGCTGGAATGAACTGTTTTACGTACCAGGTTTTTCTCTTTTCCGTCTTGCTATATAAGGGCTTTCACCCATGGACTGGGACAGCCTACGGTGGAGGCACTGCTATATATGTTACTCGAGCTTATAAATCAATGTTCGAAATATCAAGATAACTACACTATATAATCCACCAAATAACGAACTAAAGGAAAGTTTTTTCAGAAACATCTTCAACGCCAACATGGACACAATTTTATTGGGTGACCTTAATGCAAAGAATAAGATATGGGGGTGTAATGCAAATAATAAACAAGGCTCAAACTTGCATAATATCACCAGAAGCCTAGGACTAACCATTTATGCTCCACTGGAACCTACGCACTACCACCCATACCCAGGTTACAAACCTGATATTTTAGATATTATGGTCACAAATATGGTAACACCATTCGCCATGAATGTTATAAATGAATTAAGCAGTGACCACCTTCCTGTTTTTATCTCCACCTCATTACCCAGAACAGAAAACATCATCACGACTAAAAAGATCGACTGGTTACTATATCACAACATCCTCTCAAAAATGCTCAACTCCCCATCCAATATTGATACAATTGCTGATATTAATGATAATATCGAGACGCTAACTAAGGACTTAAATTATGCCCTGCGTGAAGCCACTACTGAAAGAAAGAAAGACCTAAATAACAGAAAATTACCTAACTATATTAAGGATATTATCAGATATAGAAACAAACTTCAAAAAGTTTATAAGAGAACCCTCAACCCAGTTTATAAAACGGAGATTAACAGGTTAACAAGGGATATTAAAAACAAATGCAAGAAATACAGAAATGAAATTTGGAACGAGAAAGTGACAAGCCTAAATACAGGAGATAACTCCCTCTGGATTATGGCTAAAGCACTAAAAAAGGCACCACCAACAAATCTTCCATTAAAGAACAACGATACGATAGTATACACGGACAATGATAAAATCAACGTGTTTGCTAAAACCATGCAAGATCAGTTTTCTTTAAATGCCGAACCTTATTGCCCCTACAATGATCAGTATGTTAAAGAGGAATTTCAAAAAATTATGAACACTCCCTGTTCTACTCAAGGCATTCAGAATACTAACGATGATGAAATAATTAATATCATTAGAAAATTAAAAAATAGAAAGGCACCAGGGCATGATAATATTACTAATGAGATGCTTAAGAATGCCCCTCCAAATATAATACCAATACTAAGTAACATCTTTAACGTCTCCTTCAACCACTGCTATTTTCCTGATTGCTGGAAAAAATCAGATGTAATTCTCTTTCCAAAACCGGGTAAAGATACTTCAAATCCAAGTAACTTCAGACCCATTAGTCTCTTGCCTACGCTATCAAAGGTTTACGAAAAGCTTATCTGCAGTAGAATTAATAAATACCTTTATAACTTACCCAAACAACAATACGGGTTCAGACAAAATTTGTCTACCACCAAACAAATTATTAACCTACTAGAATTCATTAGCAATGGTAAATATAAAAATGAAACAATGGCCCTTATCCTGCTCGACGTCGCGAAAGCGTTCGATCGAGTATGGCATAAGGGTCTAATTGTAAAATTAAACAATATGAGCTTCTCTATTGAAATACTAAGGCTGTTAAGTTCATATTTAATTAACAGAGAATTTAGAATTAAATTAAATAATAATTATTCTGACTACAAAAAAATTTACGCGGGTGTACCGCAGGGTTCAATTCTGGGCCCTGTTCTGTACATCCTGTACACTGCAGATTTTCCGACTAATGATGATAACCTAAACGAGTTTGTAGCACTATATGCTGATGATACGGCTATCATAACTAAGTCAATGAATACAAAACGCGCTATTACCCTGCTACAAGATAAACTACAAGTAGTTGAAACATGGTGCAGCAAATGGCGCACAAAACTACACCCCGACAAAAGTCAATTCTTAATCATAAATAGTAAGAAAAAACAACAAAATACTCCCCATATCTATCTCTTCAATACTGAGATCAAACCAGTGAAACACGTTAAATACCTCGGCGTCACGATCTCATATAATTTGAGCTGGAGTACTCACATAAACGACATAATCAAAAGAGCCAGAGGAGCGTTTTTTGCGCTCAAAGTCCTCCTGCATAAGAATTCAAAGCTTGATCTAGCAAATAAAAGAACTATCTATATACAAGCGATTCGACCAATTCTTACGTATGCTTGCCCAGCCCTCACTACCATAAGCAACAACCTAAAAAAGAAGCTATCTACAACTGAAGGTAAATTTTTACGCACAATGACTGGCGCCCCAAGGGCGATTAGCAATAGATTGCTCAGAAAAGACTTAAACATTGATGATATCAATTGCTTTATAGCTAAATTGACCACAAAATTTTACAGCGACGCAAAGACATGCACCACATCGGATTTCAATAAATTGTTCGATATTGATATAATCAGTGATAATTCGAATTTCAGCCCAATTACCGCCTTTTTATGCTCAGACTGCATACTATCAAAATACTATTAACTTTATCATACAACTCTACTCAAGGGGATCTCCCCAATCCAAAGATGATTTTCCCTTCAAAACTAAAGATTTACTCCTTAAGGACTTGACTTGTTGTTACAACATACTACAACTTCAAAGATATATAGGACCTCCCAAAATACAACAAAACAGAATCGATGAATCGGTTAGTGGCGCTTCGCGCCAAACGCCGAGATAACCCCAATATCCAGCATCCAGACTGGGACAGCACATGTCCCGTACGGAGCGAAAGGGATGATATGTATATACAACAGGCAGTCCTGTTAACAAATCAGCTATTTAGCTGTATGAAAATCATTTGTATAAATTCTGAAATAATTATAATAAAGACACACCGATTATTTGAGTGGTAATCTTTTAATGTATAATATTTTTGGTTTTTAAAATTTGATCTATTGTTTTTTTTTCTATGATTAGGTCATACGCTACTAAGCCGTGTTGAGTCTTTTAAAAAGTTCGCTAAATTAGCCGAAAATTTACAAATAAATTTTAGTTTATAATTCTTTACCGATCTTTAAGATATTTTGTAGAATCCTGTAGAGTTGGCATCTCTGCGTACTATATATATATATATTATTTTTTTATTTTTAATGGCGGGCACTTGGAATGTATTATCCCATTGGCCAGGAGTGCAGAACTGCTACTCTCTTCTCGTTACCCATTGGGCACCTGTGGTGAAGTCACGTCGTTGGAGCAGCGTCGCCCACTTCACACAACCACAAACCCGTTTATATGGCGAGTCACATTCACACACAAAGGAGAAAGGACATAGAACACATGGAGAAAGAAACATTCATACGCTCGGTCAACTGGCCGGCACTATATATATATTACATATTTTTTGAGAAACATTAAATTTTTGTAACTACCGAGATCTTTTTTTTAAAATCATAACATATGCTTCTTTCCAGAGAAATAGTAAATACATACCTGCCAACTTTTAATACCTTCCAATATGATTTTCACAAGTGGTATTAAAAGGAGAATGAAATTTCACTTTCAAGCAAACAAATTCGTTGTATTTGAAAAAAATTAAGCTGACAACCATGCTGATAACGCATATTACTATATATACTTAGTTTTTTTAAGAATAGTAGTGATCAAAATCATTTAAAAGTTAAGCTTATAAAAGAAACAAATCGTACATATTTACTACCACTTTAAATATAAAAATAAAATTTTACGCCAAATGCGTAAAAATTGGCAGGTATGTAGATATTGTTAAAATAGTTTGAAGAAGAGAATAGATTTACTTCTCCCGAAGCAAAGTTAAAACTAAAATGGTTTTACTACCAGTTCTTCCACTTTTCCGTCTCGCTTTCACCCATGGCCTTGGTATTCGCGAAACTTTACTTCGACTGAAAACAAGTCCACTGTTAAACAATTTCGCTACCATTGCTTTTTTTTTCTTTTCCGGAGTGCTAACAGCTCTGGTTATACAGAAATGCCAACTTTCTCCGCTTTGTAAAATAGTATTTTCCAATGGTAGCGAAATTTAAGTTACTTTACGCTTAGTATTTTTCCTTTTAAGTAATTTTTTCACCACTAAATATCAAAAATTATAAGTATCATATCAAAAGCAATGTTAGAGCATCAATCTACCGGTTACTATATTAAAAAGTAGGCGTAAATATCCTTCTCTAACGAATTTTACCATATAATTAGCTACCACTTTATTAAAACTATTCCAGAAAGCGGAGCAGCTGGCATCCCTGGTTATACTTTGCTGTTATAAACTATCAAGTCTACGGACAACTGCTCCGCTTTGTGCAATAGTTTTAATAAAGTGGTAGCGAATTATATAGTAAAATTCGAAAAAGAAGGATAGTTACGCCTACTTTTTTAAAGAGTAACCAATATATATATATATATTGTTTAACACGTTCACGCCGGGGTGAACCACCGGTGGGTCATGCTAGATTGCCTCATCGGGCGGCGCACCGGAGTAAAAACTGGTAACAAATAAATTTCATTTTTTAGTCTTTTTCCAAGAAGAAGAATAATCCTTAACTACCAATTGTTTTTAACGGATGCAATTTTTATATTAGCATGGTATATCTGAAAAATCTTTAGCGTGGCATATCTGAAAAAAGTGGTGAATTATATATGCCAACGATCTGTTTAAAAATAGTGGTGATAAAAATCTACTAAATTGAATTTACCAAACCCAGAATCACAATATTTAAGCAAAATTTGAAGAAATTTTCAGCAATTCCATAAAAGAGTGTAAATTTTATAGTTCTATGTCATGTTATACGCTGTCAGTCGGCTGTTTTTCGCGGCCTATGTGAAAGGTCAGTGTCAGCAAGCGGTGGCAGACGCAGCCTCAATGTAATTTTAGTGTCAGCTACCGGTGGTTGACGCGGCCTAAATTGAAAGCCCAGTGTCAGCCACCGAGGACTGACGCGGCCTAAATTGAAAGCCCAGTGTCAGCCACCGAGGACTGACGCGGCGCTAAACGTGCTAACTGAAGTAGCGACTAAGGCCGGATTTTTTTAGACCACTCGACCTCTTACAGAACCTTTATCAATATTTCTGAGCACAGCTAATTCTCTAAGATGGCCAGTTCCTTCAATATATTTATTTAAATTATTTAAATATAGTGATAGTATTAATTCTGCCCAAACGTTCAGACCAGGAAAGTACACGCCTCATTTTACTGTAATGGAAAAGATTCTTTTTATAAATGGAAACGGTAGGACTTTTATCATTTATGTCTTTTTTCGAATAATATGCTATTTTCATAACTGATGTTAGTTTGCAACAATTGCTCGTGATTATTAGGTCATGTTTAACCAATCTTTATTCAGGGTCTTCTATGTTTATCCTGAAAATGGAGCAAAATGGAGAAAAATCACAGTTTTGACAAAGTGTAAAGCATTTGTGGTCTAATTTTCTAATATTTAAAAACTTATTCCAATACTGCATTATCTGAACTTATAAAACATCCATATATAAAAAATCGAATATATAAAAAATCGAAATTTGGCATTCATTTTGATAATTTTCCTTTAATTGGAAAAATGTCGCCAAATTGGCAATTTTTTTTGAAAAAAAATTATTAACTTTTAAAATATTTTAGTTATTTTTCCGTTCTATAGCTCAGATAAATCTTTACGTCAATATGCCATATACAGTTTAAAACTATAGCTTTGCCTCAAGTGTAAGGAACTTAAACTGTGGCTTATTTACTTTTATTGGTGAAAAGTCTTTAAGAAAGCTTGTTGAGGATACACAGCAAAGATGGCGCAAAGTAGCATGTGCACACATATTTAAACTTGTTACAAAAATTTTCTCCGGAACTAAGAGTTACATCAGATATAAGGCTTCATTCCTTACCACTTGTGATAAGACATTTGACATTACATATTCATTTCCTATCCTTTAAAATGTCTTTGATTTTTAAGCTTATTTTTATTAATCGAATAATATTTAAAATTAAATCAAATACTTAAATTTTTAAAATGAAAATAAAATAGTTATTATTTTTTTATAGATCAACATAACGGATACTTTTTATTTCATTACTAATGCAGACTTATTAATTTACTGTCACGCCTAATCGAAAACAAAAATCTATTTATAACTTTTTATTCTAAATTTCTAACAGCTAAATGTTTCAGTTGCATGGTTGTAATAATTCTTTCAAATTTGTTGGCTGCTCGTGATCGCTAAGGTATTTTTTAAACCCATTATTGAAATGCGGGGTTGGCTTTGATTTGGCTGTGTTATATTTTGATAATTCGCCAATTTTGGATCTCCTACCCATGCTTCTCCTGCGTCCGTTAGGAACAGGGGTGAAAGCGAGACAGAAAAGCGGAAAGGCTGGTAGTAAAATCTTTTCAGTTATAGCTAGTTTTTGAGAGGAATTTCCTTGTTCCATTTTTAAACTCTTCAACAATGTCTACTTTTTATTTGTTTTATTGAAATTACATACATTTGCAGGCTTACAAGCCTTTGTCTAGTAGAAAGACAGAACAATTCAGAGAAGGACATCACGAAGAATACATTCCGCTACCTCCACGCTTTGCACAGCATTTGGCCGGCGATACCGCTCTGACAGGGAGGCCCCTACTTTCTTTTGGAACAGAAGCAGTTTCATATATATGCATAAATTATAAAAGAAATCTTGATAGTTACAGATATTTTATTTTTTCGAAAAAAATGCTGAAATGAATTGTCTTACGTACCAGTATTTTCTCTTTTCCGTCTTGTTATATATGGGCTTTCAATCATGGTTAGGAATCGTTGCGTTCAATTTTAAGTTCAAATTGGTAACGACTGGGAGTGCTCTTTCGGACCTCCCCAGTCTCAATTTCTAACTGTCAGAAGTTATATTCTCACTGTATGATCTCTACACGTGACAGTATTCCGATTTGATCCCTTTAGAGGATTTTCTTTTTTTTTTTGTTTAGATGCTGAAAATGGCCATTATCTATCATACCAATTCTGCTAAATAAATAAATTTTTCACTAAACGATTTATATTAATTTTCTGGAGACAAGAATTCTGTTTCATCCATTTATTAACACTTTACCGACCGGCCGTCGATTAATCGATGTTTTGTTCTCAGCGCATACCGACCGGCCGTCGATTAATCGACGTTTTGTTCTCATCGTATACCGACCGGCCGTAGATTATTCAGCGTTTGCTCCCCAGCACTTACCGACCGGTCGTCGATTAATCGACTTTTGACCGATCTGTGGTGACTACGTTTTCCACCAATTCAGCATGCAGGGATGCCAACTGCTCCGCTTTCTGGAAAAGTTTTAATAAAGTGGTAGCAAATTATATAGTAGAGTTCGTAAGAGAAGGATAGTTACGCCCACTTATTAATATAGTATCCAGCAGAATATTGCTGCAACGTTGCATTTCACATGATACTTATAATTTTTGATATTTAGCGGTGAAAAAATGACTTAAACTGAAAAATACTAAATTAAATAAAATACTACGGACGATCTGCAGCTGAACGGGCGGTGAAAGGGCATAGTATGTTCGAACCGCTACCGGTCGGTAAAGTGTTAACTGCCAAAAAGAACAATAATGAAGATATGTTCTACTGTCAACCACTAATGGCGATGACTGCCTCCAAACCACTTTTTATATAAAAACTCTATTAGCATCATTGCCGTATTCCAATAGGGCGTGTTCTTACGCGGAAGAAATTCTCGGCTGGATCTAAGATTGAATTCCAAGCACAACTGAAAGCCTCCACACGGTTTTCTATAGGTAGTCGGATCAGATCACGGTGATCGATATCCACTTACCGAACGATTCATTTAATACAGAATATAGTTAAAATAAGAAAGTGGTAGCAAATATATGATTAAAGATTTATTTTATTTATGAATATTATTGGCTTGCCTTATTCACTTGTCAACCACTACAGAATCAATTCTCAAATATATAAGATAAATTTCTCTCAATTCATTTTTTAAAAGGTTTTGGGTTCATGCGCCCAACTGGTTCACTTTTTAAACAGTCTGCGAGGACTACTTATAAAAGACCGTGTGGAGGCTTAACTGGTAGGGAATCAAGGCAATGTCCATGATGCTCAGGGGATTTGCCTCCCAATGAGGCAAACCGGGTTCGAATGTAATACGAATTCCACAAAGGGCTCACACTGACCACAGTGCTGACATAAAGTATCCTCAGTGGTAGACGGATCATGGGTTAGAACATCACCTCCTACATCAGAAAGACTCCACACGGGATTTTATACGTCGTCTGCGCAGATTATTTAAAAAGCGAACAAATTGCGCGAGTAAACCCAAATTCTATTTGAAAAGTACTTGAAAGAAATTTATCATAAATATTTGAGAATTGAATCTGCAGGGGTAGACAAGAAAATAAGACAAACCATATTAATAAATTAAAAAAAATTTTAGACATATATTTGCTACCACTTTCAAATTTTTAATAGATTTTCTATTAAATGGCTCTTTCGTAATCTGGTTTACCTTCATAGTGGTCTGATCGGACTACTTATAAAATGTACAATGTAATACAATGTAATGCAAATACGGGTTAGTTCAATCGAAAAGATCTCAACGAAAATTGGATCGGCTGTTCAACCTCGGTTAGAAATATAAATAAAATTTCCACTTATAAGAAACATATTACGGTTAGGACTTTTTTGTAAAGTCATTTCTTGATTTTATTCATTCCTAAATGAAATCTCTAATTTCTTCTTTTTTTAAATCAGAAATAAGCAACAAAAATCTTGGTTTATATTTTTTTAATCAATCAATCAATAATAGAAATTAAATAAACATTAAATACGTTAAAAAAATTTTTAACATAGAAGGTTATAACACATTTAGAAGTTTCGGAAAGTATTTTTCAACAAAAAGGTTTATAGTACATTTAAGAGAATACTTATCGTTCAACACATAATGCAAACTAGTGGGTTCTTATGTTCAAACTTTTTAGCGACATAAAGCATTTTGTTTTAATTTTTTTTTTGTAAACTTGCCGTTTTATGCAAAAAGTAATGATACTTGCAAAAGTATATGCCAGAATAAAGATTATGATAAGAAATAAGACCTCCACAAATTTAAGAATTTCTGAAATTAAATGATAATTATTATTTCAAAGTTATTGATAAGTATAAAATTTAAAATTAATAAATGATGAAAAGCTTAGTGGATGAAGTAGGTAAGTGCCATTTTTAGGGGTATTTATTAATCAGTGTAAAAAAAGAATTTTTCTCATCAGTCTGAGCATGCTTAATGTAACAGTATTGTTTTTGCATTTACTTTAACTATATTATTTACTAATTCACATTTATATGCTTGCATGATTTTTATTTCTAATTAGACAGTTGGGAATAAAATAAAACACTGAATTATTATCATTGCCTTCAAACAAACCTATAATACAATAGTTTGGATACTAATTTTTATTCGTCCTGCCCTAATAACAGCTACTTTGAAAATGACACTTATCTGGATCATCGGCATCAATTATTAAATTAATTATTAATTTTAATTCAAATATTGTTTTATTTTAAATTATTACAATGTATTTACAAAAAATATAACAATTGATTAAAGCATAAAACTCAAATTAATAAAAACAGTTTTAATTCTCACATATAAAGAATGTATATTCAAATAAAATTCATTCATGAACTAATTATAGCTTAGTTCCATAATGACTATTTGCTGTACAGTTCTTCTTTTTCCTTGGGTAAGTAGAGTAATTATTTTATGAACAATTTTACTATTTTTACAAAGAAATGTTATTATTTTCTAAATGAGAATTTTCATCAGATATTTCAAGCTTTAATGCAAAGCATATACAAAAGCATAGCTCTTAAATATAAAAAAAGATAAGAAATAATTAAATTACTAAATACTTTGCGTTAAATAACAAGTGCACCTTCAAAACTAATTGCATCTTTTAGACAGATTTTAATTGGGGAAATGAAAATTAATTTTTCTATGTGTGGGAAATTTTATAGTTAGTTTCGAAGATAGTACTAGTACTCTATGTCATTAAACTTATTGTGAAGCGTTTTCAAGCTCAGGTATGATGTTTTCCTGATCAGTTTATTTGCGTATGCAATTATCAACTAATATTGACTAAAGATACTTATCGCTTAAAATTTTTTGAATAGAAATATTTTTTTTCCTATAAGAGAAGATTTGTAAGAATAGTATTTACAAACTTTGAATCTGAGATGGATTGTCTGTTAAACTATAACTAATACAACTGCTGAAGATAAGGATTCATAAGTATTTATATGATAGAATTATAATAGTTCATACATTGAATTCCATATTTTCATCATAATAATTCATAAAACTTATAATACTGATTTAATTTGTAATAATGATTCTGTATTTTCTTATAATGATTTATAAAATTTTAATATTGATTTCATTTTATATTTCCATGATGATTCATAAAAAGTTCAATACTGATTTCATTTTATATTTCCATGAAGATTCATAAAAATTTCAATACTGGTTTCATTTTATATTTCCATAATGATTCATGAGAATTCACAATATAATGGAAATAAATAAATGATAATATCTTTTAAAAACAAAAATTTGCTATAAAATACATTTTATGCAATTGCTTAGTTTGCTCTAAAAAGTCATTCTTAATTTTAGTTTTAGAAACTTCATCTGATTTTTTCTGTAATTTTAGAAATTTAAGTTATAATTTACATTTGAATAAAAGGAAGCATTTAATAGTACTTTTTAAAGAAAAACGAGTCATTTTTGCATTTATTACTCAAACTTTCATTGTTTGGAAAGAATTTCTTGAAATACAGCAAGACAAAACAATGATAAGAATAAATTCAAACAGACTAACTTTGAGACTTAATAAATAACAATATCAATTTACCATAGTGATTTGTTTTAAAACAATAATACTTTCAATTTTAAATTACAACAATTAATTTCAACATAAATATTCACATGAAGATCATATCCTTGAATATTATTCTACACAGGTGACTTATTTACTGAGTACAAAAAAATTACGAGGAAAAATGTGGGTATATAATGCATAAAAAGGAATTTTATGTATAAAATACACTTATAATAAACGATTAAAAAATTAAATATAAAACATCTATTAACATAGAACCTATAAAATAGTTCATAAGCAAGGAAATATTTGCTTGAAAAAATAAATAATTTTTTCATGGAATGTTCTAATAAAATTTTGACATTATTTACAATAACTGAGCATTCATAATAGAAAGTTTGAGTATTATAATTTTCTTCTCTGTCGCTGACTTAATCCCTCAAAAGTAATATCAAAGTACGACAAAAGAGAAAACTATTTACGAAGAAATTAAAAACTATTTTTAAAATTTAAAACAGTGAGATTTTTCTCCGTAACTTTTATGAAATCCTTTCAACAGCTGAATAGAGAGCAACAATATATAAATATATAAGTAATGACTTAACAACATTTTAAATACAATGTTTTGTTTTCCAGATTACATTTTACAATGGTTCTATTTTTCTATTTCTTCAAAAAGCAAAGATTCCAAGACAAATTTCATCATTTTACGAGCTTCTTCTGTCTACTTAAGAAGATTTCAAAATAATTCTATGTTTTTATATATGTATTTATATATCTTTCTATCATCGTTCTAAATTCCATGCTAGACCATATTAATTTACTTTCTGAACTCTTCAATAAGACCAAAAATATTGCTGGTAAAATTTCTAGATGTTCTAGCTCTTTCCAGTATTGCTTTAAAGTCCTACATTGTCTCGAGCTTCGAGCATTCAGAATAGCCTTTGAATTACTGACTCTATATTTTTCGTATCATGGACGTAATGTATGCTAATATATTGCTTCAAACGTCTGTATGTTCGTTTGGATGTAGTTGCTCCGTTAGGCCATCAGTAGGAGTGACTCTCTCCAAAACAGAAGGATTCTGTAATGAAATATCAAGTTTTAATTTTTAGTATTTGCAACATTTAAGATTTAATTATTTTCCTCCTACGCTGAATTTTCGTTTCATTTTGTAAAAGTACATTTCTGAAAAATAATAAAATGGTTCCCTTTCAAAAAATAATGGTCCCCTTACAACTATCTAATATACAGGGTGTTCCAAAATTCTCTTTACAACTTCAGAAATTCATAACTTCGAAAATAAACAAGATATTTATATTCTGTCTTTTGCATGTATTACTGCAACTAATAAAGTTTTGTTTAGTACACTTCAACATGCGCACCATTGGTGGCCCTAAGCACTTCCAGTCTGTAATCAATTTCAAGCTAGGTGATGTAAAGATAATTTTGGAACACCCTGTATTTTGATAGCATCAATTAAAGTTAGACACCACATTAATACATTATTTTGTAATGTTATTACGAAATGGCGGTAAGGTACAAAAATAAAATTTTTTAAAAAATGTTTCTAGCTATTTTCAAGCTACTATTTAAATTTCAAATTCTTGAAAAGCAACAGTTTCAAATGAGCTATTCACTTGAAACATATATTTATACATATATATATAATATATATACAAAAGTTCAAAATGAAGATAAAACAAAAGAGAATTATAGACATATGCAAAAGGGGGGGGAAATAATAATGAAAAAAATAATAAACAACTGTTTAAAAAAAAAAAGGATGAAATTATTTAAAAAAGCCGAAAAATAAACGATATAATCTATTTATAAGCCCACACGATTATATCCGCAAGAAAGAGTGCTTTCTGATATTGTATCAATATAGCCAAAGCGTGCAAGGAGCACTCACAGAAAAGTTTTTTACAAAAATTACAACAAATAAAATAGAACACAATAAGTAAAAATAACACGTAAAAACAGAAAGTAAAATAAAATAAAAGGAAATACTTTTACTAAGAAGAAATAACTTTCTTCGTGTTTTTTCTTGTATATATATATATATATATATATATATATACGCCGGTTTTCTATAGAATGACAAACGCTATTTAGGCAAAATATGAAAAGAACGTCCTGATGAGGTTATTATGTAAATGATGTGCATTTCTCAAAAATAAAAATGCAATTCATAAAAAATATTAAGAGTGCCATAAAAAAATTTATTCAAAATGCGTAAAGAAAAATTAAGGTTGTGCAAAACATAATTTATGCCGTTCTTATTAAGGAAATTAAAATTTCCTTATAAAAATAAGAAATTAATGACATTAGCCTACTTGTTGCAACATGCAGGCTTAAATGACATTTTAACTTACATTTCATTTAATTACGAAACGAACCGGAGATGTATTTTATACTATGCATATATGACTCGCCCGTCTCGAAGAGGTTAATCGTCTACATGTTCGTTTGGATGTAATTGCTCCGTTAGGCCACCAATAGGAATGGAGGGATGCTAATGACTCCGATTTCTTCAAAAGTTTTAATAAATTTATAGAATAAAGATAATTACTCCCACTCTTTAAAAGTGTCTATAAACTTAAGCAACAATAAAGTTGCCGTTGACATGAAACTTTGAATATTTTATAATGAATGGTGGGAAAATTACTTAAAATGAAAAATACTAAACTGAACCTTTATATATTTTTTTAAAAGAGTGGAGCAAGTTGGCCTGCTAGGGAGTGAGTCACTCCAAAATCGAAAGATTTCTTCTAAAGCAAATAAAAATGGCTTTAAAAGAAATAAATATCAGCGTAAAAAAATCCTAGTAATGTTTTTGTAAAGACTAGGACTAGGAATCATGTGTTACTGGGCTCCTGGGGCCTCGGAGCTGCCTGTATTCCATTCATCTTGAAGTTGCTGTATCATTGAATTGGAATCGGTGGTTTGAAAAATTGTTTTTGTTAAATTCAGAGGAAGTTAAATTTAAACATTTCTTATTTGAAAGATTCTCCCCGATCTTAAAAAGCTTAAAAACTGTTAATAAAAAAGGTAATTGTAAACGAGTGTAACCACCGCTACATATAAATAATTACAACAAATATATAAAAGCACAATAGTATATACGATAGCGAATTTCAGCCTGTATAAAAAGTATTTGTTTTCGAGTAAAATTGTTTTTCGGTAATTGTTTTATTACTGCTTGGAAAATCCTGTCTCAAAAAGAGTGAAAGTTGGCAGGTTTGCAACTTTCTTCGGACAGAGGATGAATAATTTTAGGTGGAAGTCTTTCAATGTATGATTCTAGGTTTAGTAAATTTGATTTAAAGGGTTTTTACCAACGCGTCCCTTAACGGAAGGCCTCCTCACGGTTTCTTATAAGTAGTCCGATCAGATCACTATGAAGGTAAACCAGTTGATGAAAACTATTTAATAGAAAATCTAGTAAAAATAAGAAAGTGGTAGCAAATATATGTCTTTTTTTTTAAATTTTTCAATATGATTGGTTTGTCTTATTTACTAGTCAGCCACTTCAGATTCAATTCTCAAATATATATAATGAATTTCTCTCATTTACTTTTAAAATGGAATGTTGGTTCATGCACACATATGGTTAACTTTTTTAAATAGTCTGAACAGACTACTTATAAAATACGTGCGGGGGCTTTTTGATGAAAGAGGTGATGTTTTTACTCATCACTAATTCTACATAAATCTAAAGCTTATGCATACCCATGGGTGAAAGCCCTTATATAGCAAGACGGAAAAGAGAAAAACCTGGTACGTACAACATTTCATTCCAGCATTGTTTTCGAAAAAAATGAAATATCTGTAACTATCAAGATTTCTTTTATAATTCTGGCATATATATAAAACTGCTTCTTTTCCAAGATAAAGTAGATATTGTTAAAAAATTTAAAAAAAGAATAAGTAAACTCCTCCCCAAAACTAGCTATAACTGAAATGGTTTTACTACCAGCCTTTCATCTTTTCCGTCTCACTTTCACCCCTGTGCATACCTGCCATCTTTAACGCATTTGGCGTAAAATTTTATTTTTATATTTAAAGTGGTGGTAAATATAAACTATTTTTCTCTTATCAACTTAATTTTTAAATGATTTTGATCACCACTATTCTTGAAAAAATTAAGCATATATATTAATATGTGTTACTATCATGTTTGTCAGCTTAAGATTTTTCAAATACGACGTATTTTTTTTTTTTTTTTTGCTTAAAATTGAAATTTTAATACCATATTAATACCACTGGGAAAAATCATAATGGAAGGGATTAACAGTTGGCAGATATGCTTATGAGATGCGCAACTTTGTTACAGTTAAACCGTCACCTGCGAAGCCCAATATGGGGGGAGGCGAGGCATAGGAATGATGTAGTCTATTCCGGTTTTAGTCATTGATTTTGATTATTTGCAAACTTGTACTTCCTTGTATTATCTCATTCGATCTACTACTTGTAAATATTTAATTGTCGTTCTAGTATATACATATTATATTGCAAGGGGTGATCAAATGAAAAGGTACGAAACGACAAGGTGGCATACCCTCCAACTTATGAGGATTTTGAAAATAATTCTTTCTAGTGGTAGCGAACCAAAGTAGAAATTTTTAAAGCAAATGGATCTCTCATAAAACTTTTATCAGAACTTAAGAATCTAGCCATATGGCCTGCACTTTTATAAGTAATAGTGGACAAGTTACGCTAAAATTAATTTTTTTTAAATATTAAGACATTAATTTTGCTACCGTCTGAAAAGAAGATTTCTGAAACTACGGAAATTCCGTAGCAGTTGGAGGGTATGAGGTGGGTACAAATTCAGACTTCATTCAAAATATACACCATGGGCCTGAGCACAACGATCCTACTGATGAACAAGCCGCAGGATTCCTTGTTCCCAGAATTCTTGTGGCTGTGACGAGACCCAGTCCTTCACAGCGTCCTTGAGTACGTCGTCCGAGTTGAAGCGCTTCCCTTTCAGGTGTTTCTTCAGAGGACCAAACACATGGAAATTGCAGGGTGACATGTCCGGACTGTAGGGAGGATGGTCCAACTCCTCCCACTTGAACTTGGCCAGTTCCATGTGTGTGACTCTGGAGACGTGTGGACGCCCGTTATCATGGAGCAGAACCACACCCTCTGTGAGTAGCCCCGGTCTTTTGTTCTTGATGGACCTGTGTAGGCGTCGGAGTGTCTCACAGTACACATAGGAGTTAATGGTTTTTCTGTTCTCGAGTTTCTGCTCCTCATACGAAACTGCCGCATCATTTGGACGCCGCTTTTGATAAGAGCCCCTGCTCTCTCCTGCGCATGTGGGCGCCCGCGCATGCTCCCATCTCAGTCAGAGACTCTAATCGCATCCCGAGATGTCTCGCTACGTTCTCCCATGGCGGAATATGCAAATATTTAACTGTAACGTTTTTACGTCGTTTCATATCTTTTCATTTGATCACTCCTTGCATATTACTCGGAGTTTTTCCTGTTTTTGTTGTATATAATTCACATTATTGTACTTTTAACTCAGGCTTTATTCATTCGCTGCCTATGGCGTTGCCTTAGTTGAAGAGGCAGGTACCGTGAAGCAGACAACCAGAAATTTAATTTTACATTAAAGCATTACAGTTATGTTGTGTTGAACTTATAGTTTGTTCTCTTTTGTTGTACTACCAATTTTAGTTCGTTCTCTACCGTTTTTTAACAGATTTTGTCGAATACGGAGCAGTTGGATTCTCTGACTTGGTTTAAACAAATATGTACTACCACCTTTTTCAGGTCATAGTTTTTTATATATACACCATTTTACGTGCTTGTTTATGAACTGGGTAACGTGAAGTTCGTAAGTAACGTTAGTATTTTTACATTGTTTTAGAAGATGAAAAGTTGTGTTGTGATACAATAAACAGTTTACACAATAACATGCATGCTGTTATACAATAACAGTTCTGCCTCCGCAAGAAGATAAGTTTGGGGTCAGCTTGTACCATTGCTTTTAGATATTTTTAAATTTTACCTTTTAAATTTAAAAATGAAACTTCACTTTTTAAGTAATAATTTCGATAATAAAATAATGCTTAAATATTCAAGACGCTTAAAATGTAAGATCTATTTATATCATAATTATTGTGCGTACCAACATATGTCAAACAATCTTGCCTAAAGAAAGATATTAATGTATATAAATCCCCTGAATGTCAAGAACTTAATCTGTAATATTCACAGAGAGTATGTGACAAAAATCGTGCACTGAATATGAAATTGTAGTTTCGTGCGAAATATAATGACACTGAACAAGTCTTCGTAAAAAGGAAACCTGCGACCTGTAATTGTTATAGAGTAACGTCAGATTTTCCAGAATGAGAGCTTCAATTTTCAAAGTCGCGTACCCACGTTTCACACGCAACATGTCATGTTAAAATATTAGTATTAATGTTTCTCACCGAAATATCTGGCTGTAATTTTTAAACAGAATAGTTTGCTTGTTTATTCTGCGAATTGGTATAATTTTCAACATTAAAAAATTAAATTCTATAACAGCAAATGAAGCGGAAAAATGCAACGTCGTACCTAAATTATTATTATGTTACCAAGCTACCAATAAGATTTTGAAAAATTTTGGAAATAAGAAAAATGTCATACCTTCCAAATTGCGCCTTTCTATCGGAAAACTTTTATTTGAATAATTAGAGAAATTGCCAATTTTAATGATTTTACATTTATTAATTTATTATTTTAATTTAGAATGATTCTGTCCACAATTATAAACACAGAATTTAAGCATTTAAAACTAACCTAAGAATTGTGCAGGAACGTTTTTAAATGCGGACGAAAGTAAACATATTTAGTTATTTTAAATTGATATTTGGTTACCAATTTAAAAATTCCTGGAAGCTAGGACTTCCGAGTTACTAGCTTTCAAACCAGTAGTCTTTAACAAACAGCTCTCTTATTTGGAATTTCTTAATTTTAAAAAAACAGTTTCAAGTACTTTTTTTTTAGTTCAGATAACAAATTTTATTGGTTTAAAAAAAAGTTTGGATTATAATTGCTACCAAATACAGCCAAGAAGAAAGTTTCAAAAAAACAGAGCGAGTCGTATAAGGGACAAATACATTGATTTTATTAAATGTGTTCATTTTGCTATGTTAGCGCTCTTTCGGACAAATGGTACAAAAAAATTGAAAGTTAATTAAATTTAAGTTCACAAGTTTAAAGTTAATTTAAATTAAAATTTTTTATCAAAGATGTCAAGAAATACTGTTATTAAGGTGTAATGTTAAATTAAATCCTAAAAAAGATTCATTGTACTGAAAACATTTTCAACAATATTAAAATGATAAATACATTCACACAAAAGCGTCCAGACTTGAATTGTTTTTAATTGTTCAAAAAAATGACTAATTTAACGTATTACTATCATGGTAGTTAGTTTAACACGTTCACGCCGGGGTGACCCACCGGTGGGTCTCGCTAGATTGTTTCATCTTGGCAGTGCACCGGAGTAAAAACTGGTAACAATAAATTTCATTTTTTAGTTTTTTTCCGGGAATAATAAAACTCCATAACTACCAATTGTTTTTAACGGATGCAATTTTTATATTGAATTGCTTCTTCGCCGTGATAAATTTCCTTACAGTGAATTGTTATTGTTGAGAATAGATTAACTCCTCCCGAGTATTGTTTATTATTGAAATAGTTCTTCTACCAGTATTTTCTCTTTTCCCGTACCAGTATTTGCACTTTTCCCGGCGTGAACGTGTTAAGCATTTTCAAATACAACGTATTTATTTGTTAGAAATTGAAATTTTAGTTCCATTTTAATACCACTGAGAAAAGTCATAATGGAAGGGATTAAAAGTTGGCTGGTATGCAAGTGAATAAGACAAACCAATCATATTCATAAATTAAAAAAATTTTTAGACATATATTTGCTACCATTTTCTTATTTTCACTAGGTTTTCTATTAAATGGCTCTTTCGTAAACTAGTTTGCCTTCTTAGCTACCACAACGACTGCTTATATTCAAAATGTTTTTAACTCATTTTTGTAATTTCATGATGAATGGGATAGGGGCAGCTGCGCGGCCCAGGTGCCCAGTTGTATTCAAATAAAGTAAAGCAAAAGTTTGCCTTCTTAGTGGTCTGATTGGATTACCTAGAAAGAGCCGTGGAGAGGCTTTTAGTTGTAGGAGACTCTCGTAAAACGCTTAGGTATAGTTCGTTCACCATGAGTTGGCACTTGGCTCCATTTCCTCAGATGCGGAGTTCATTTCAGCGCGGGGGAGTAAGCGGAAAAACATTTCTCCGCTTGAAATCGAGGTAACCTTTAATGCGCGCAAAGTAACCTCTGGGGGTACCGATCCTTGAGTACCCTTGTCTTCTGGATTGGTTCAAAATTACAAGGCTACGGCGTTGAACATTAGTAGTCGTAAACCCAGAAAATGGGTCGACTGTTCAACGGCGGTTATAATATAAAAAATGAGCGCATAGCCTCCACACGGTTTTGTATAGGTAGTCCAATCAGACCACTATGAAGGCAAACCAGTTTGCGAAAGAGCCCTTTAATAGAAAAATCTAGTAAAAATAAAAAAGTGGTAGCAAATATATGTCTAAAAATATGTCTGTGGAGGCTTTCTGATGTAGAAGGTGATGGCCAAGCACAAACAGTGAATTTTTTTTCAGCCATTTACTTCGCTTTATCATCAGCTATTAAACCTTTCGTTATTCTAACTAATTTATATTTAAAAACTTTTTCCCAGCAAAATATCTCAAAAAGAACAAACTATTCAGTAAAAAGAGAGAAATATCAACAAGTTTATGAAATAAAATGCACATGTTCAAAATATGCTCATGAAGATTGTGAAATAAATATTTTTGTCATACGATCGCCAAATAGCAGCCTTATTCATATCCTTCTCCCCAAAATAGCGAAATAGTATCATCCGATACCACGTGATGAAGGCGGAGTCAAGTGCCAACTCCTGATGAACGAACTATAGAACACTGATCATTCAATAAGCACCTTAGTATTTTCGACGATATATCTTCTGCTTTAATGAAGAATTATGAAATTTTGTTATCGAGCAGTGGTTAGTAGTTGCAACGTTAACAGTGACCACTCTCGAAAACATGTTTGACTACTTTTTCAAAACCTATTCATATTATTTGTAAAACGCTTTTTGAAGTATTTCTTCAAGTATGATAAATACTACAATGTTCATCGCTGAATTGAAGAACAATTTTCTTGATCACTAGGGGCAGGTTTATGTATAATTTAAATAGTGTATGTAACGTTCTCAACTAACGAAATTTATGTTTTGAGTTTTTGAACTAATAATATTTATGGTTATTAATTAACATTTAATAGTCAAATAATTCAAAAATATTTGGAATCATAATGATGAAATTATTATAGATTAGTTACATGTTTTTGAACATTATCGGCCATAACTTTTAAAAACGAAAAAGAAAAAAAAATATGGGAAATTAGCTTAAATGCCCTTTTTTCTGAGATGAAGCATTTGGTAGCCAAATTCACCTACTGAAACTTTTAAGCAGTGTTAAAAAAATGAGTCTTCTAGGAAAGATCAAAGCTTTCCCGTTTAATTAACAATACCGTAGTTTGGAACCACGTGTTTTCAAGCATATGGGGTACATTTCCGGTGAAAAAAGTAGACATCGGGCAGCAATTCATAAAGAAATTTTTGATCCACCTGTAGCCGGTGGTTAGCGTTAATTTCGCCCTACATGTTTGAGTATATTATTTATTTAAGATTACGAATGTAACATTTATTACCGAATTCACCACCTCTAAATTTGTAAAACAGTGTTAAAAAAAAAACAACTTAATATTCTAGATAATAAGAAAGCTTTTACGTGTAAGTAACAATACCAGAAGTTGAAATCATGTGTTTTCAAGGATATGGGGTATATTTTCGGTGAAAAAAAGTAGTCATCAGTTAGTGATTCACAAACAAATTTTTGATCAACCTATAGCCGGAGGTGAGAGCTAATTTTGCCCAATTTGTTCTAGCATATTCTTTAAGAACAACAAGGAAACATTTATATCCAAATTCATCCCATCTAAAATTATAAAACAGTGTTAACCCTCCACGTTCGGCTCAGTTTTTATACTTTCCAGTCCAGATATACGGGGCGATTTTTAAGCTACTTTTTGTTTAATATTTTTCATTTTAAGTAGCTTTTTCACCACTAAATATCAAAAATTATAAGTATGATATGAAATGCAACGTTAAAGCATCAATCTACTGGTTACTATATTAAAAAGTAGGCGTTACTATCTTCCTTCAACGAATTTTTCTATATAATTTGCGAAATTCCCGAACCCTCTAGTGCCACCTAGTAGCGAAAATAAGCATCAGATGATGGTCGTACACAGGGAAATGGCGAGATCCCTATTGAAATCAGGGGAAAAATTTCTTCTCCCGCGATTTACAAGTGACTCGTTGTGGGGGATGAAACAGATACCTCGCTCAAATCGCAGGAGCCGTACGCGGAGGGTTAAAGAAACTGAATTTTCTAGGAAATAAGAAAGATTTTCTATGTAATTATCTATACTAGAAGTTGAAATCACGTATTTTCAAGCATGTGAGGCAAATTTTAGGAGGAAAAAATAGTCACTGGATAGTGATCCATAAACAAATTTTTTAGCAACTTGTAATCGATGACGAGTGGTAATTTTGCTCTACATGTCCTACCATATTCTTCATTTAAGAATTGAACGTCTAATAACCTGACAACTGTGCTGAAAAATAAGATGATTTAAAAGCAAAATAAGTCGCATTAAAGCGGAAATAAAGTTTAGGCATGGACAAAATGTTTTCCAATTGTAAAACCGATTACACCAAGCCAATCCGATACTATTCTCTTTATTTGAAAGCTGGAAGCCTAATAGTCTAGCAACTGTGCAGCAAAATATTAGCCGAATTAAAAGCAAAATAGGTTGCAAAAAAGCGGAAGCAGAGTTTAGGCATGGACAAAATGTATACCAATTGTAAGTACCAATTATACAGAGCCAGTCCGTACCCTTCCGTTATCTCTATCTGGATCACCGGAAATCGACAAACGTACTTTTGTCTTCATAGCATCAAGCATGCTTACCTGCAAAATAAAAATTTGTTTTAACGAAACTAAAAGCAAAAACTGATGAAAGTACCGATTTTAGAATTTTGATTACTTAATTTCCTTTTCTTTCTCATTTTCTCTTACTCTCGGCTCAATATAGATAAAGCAAATTTCATTAGTTGAAAAACATATTACTGGAAATTCATTAAAAAAATTGAAATGGTTTGTCAAATTAACGAATTTGATAAGTTAATCTTTAATGGGCAAGTGTATTTTTCTAGCCAGTATAACAATGGAGCTTTACAAATTATTACAGACTTTGTACTCGCCTGAATAAACTTTTAAAAAGTGTTAGTAATAATATTAAAAGTACTATAGTTCGTTAAGCTCACATCCTATAGATCCGCAAGCCAAGGTTTTGAAATTGTTTTTCTGACGTGAAAGCTAATGCCAAAAATTCAAAGTTCTCAAAAATTAGATTTTGCTGCTAAATATCATTTATCCTTTTTGAAGTATTGTGGCCGAGTGTGGTATAAGGCAGGCCACACAATGAGAAAACGAGCTGTAAGTTAGAAGCATAAGACAAGCAGATTCCTATATTTCCCCTTTAGCAAGTGCACAACACTTCTGCGCCTCTATAAGCATACCCACAGTACCTCTGCGCATCCATTAACATGCGCACATAAACTCTGCGCATCTTAATGTAAAAGTATGGAAATTTCCCTCCTGTATCCATCTTTCTTACTGGTTGCTTCCTCAGTGTGGCCTACCTAAGCAGACATGCCAACTTGCTCCGGACAGCAAATAAATATTTTCGAGTGGTAGTTTATTACTGCATGATTCTTGGTCAAGTAAATTTTTTCAATAGGTTTTTATCTAACACTATTTCTAAATAATTCGAACGTTTATATAATTCGCCACTTTACTCCAGTCAAGTCATGATACACCGTTTAAAAAGTAAGCAAAATTAATACAATATCTGCAAATTTTAGTTTGTAGTTGTTTACCGTTTTTTAAATTATTATGGCGCGTCCGGAGCAGTTGGCATCTCTGCCTATGTGGTATCGCTGGCGACATTTATACCAAAAATATTACCAGCCGTAAGAAATCTGTAGCCAATTGCTTCAAACTGCTTGTTATATGAAAGGAATGGTAGCATATGAATGAGAAATGTGTTCTATTCAGTTTTTTTTTTAATAAAATACTTTTTAAGGTTTTTTTTTAATACGAACAAGTTAAATAAATAAAAAAAATAACTTCATGACTAATAAGTATGTTTTTTAAAGTTCGATTAATGCAAGACAGCATCATCCACTGAATTCAAACAGTCAGAAAAAGTGTAGTAAAATGTTTTTTTTCTTAGCTTTTTATTTGAGAAAGGAAAATATTGCCAGCATTTTTCTATTATTTTATAAATTTGGGGTCACATTAATTTCATAGCACGTGCGCTGAATAACCTACTGCTTTGTCTGTATGTGTTTCTACAGATGCCGAAATTGGCGACATTATAATATTTTTTATGCCAAATATTCATTTTTTCTACAGACATTCAAAAATGTCAGAAATTTCTGATACTTGATTTTATTGGTCACACGCAGAATTTTTTTGCTTTATTGTTTTCAGTTGTATGAGATATTTTAACAGATTGTGGACATGTTCGCATCCTTGATATCGAATTTGCTAGAGCTCCATAGAAAATATCTTCTGATAAAACTCTATTGCTCCAAAAGCTGCAATTTTTATGCAAATTTATAATATAGTCCGAAAAAGATTTTTTTTAAAGTCACTCAAGTGAATATTAAGTGCTATTTAGAACTAAGTACTACCGTTTCTAGGCTACGAAGGAAGTTTTCGCAAAAAGGCGATAACATATTTAAGTTTATGATGGGATACATTAAGGTCATATGTATTTTGTCTTAAGTGTTATTTTAAAATGATAAGACAAGTGTATCTCGGTGAATACAAACCAATACGTTCTTTACAAACTTGTGCAGTCAGACAAAACATAAAATAAACCAAAAATATTCTTTCAAAAGATATCTAGATGTCCTAACATAACTATTTTCAGAATCCCGCACCCGAATTATGTATGATCAAGTATTTATATAAATGTAGGAACAAAAAATGTGCTCCCCTGTGTTATTTTTGCTCGTTAAATTGAATGACGTAAAAATAGTGCATAGGTACTTTTTTCATATCCGTCGTTGAACAGCTGACCTAATTTTGGGTTCAGGACTACTAATGTTAAACTCCGTAGCTCTGAAATTTTGAACCAATCCAGAAGACAAGGAAACTCCTGGATCAATACCCCAAGGGGTACTCATTTGTTATGGGAGGACTTTGCTACTCGACAGACTTAACGTGCATCAGTCACCATTTACTACACGGAGACACTTCGGCCGGCGGGGATCGAGCCCACGAGTCCTTGGACATGGGCCCAGTGCCATACCAACCAGGCTATCCCGGCCTTAGTGTATACGTATTTTATATTTTATATTATAACTGTCGTTGAACAGCAGACCCAATTTTATGGGCTTACTACTACTAATGTTCTACACCGTAGCCTTGTAATTTTGAACCTCATCCAGAAGACAAGACAACTCCTGGATCCAGTGCTGGGAGAAATTTGCCCTCGTGGAGGACTTTCTGATGGAGCTAAACCGCATTTGCATTACATGGAGAGGAAGACAACGAGAAGCTCCCACGGTAAGCTTGACAGCAAGAGGACTTTAACCCATCATCCGTCTACCACTGAGGATATTTCACGTCTGCACTGTGGTCGGTGCAAGCTGGATGCGGAATTCGTATCGACTGGGATTCGAACCTGCTTCGCCTCATTGGAAGGCGACCGCTTTATCCCCTGAACAATCGCGGCTCTAGTGTATACGTATTGCAAAAAAAAAGTGCATTGTTGAGTTAAAATAAGCCTTTCTCGCCATGTTTACAGTTAACTGTTGTATATAATTCCAGGAATCCGGTCAATAATTTAAAAGATGTAAAAGCAATGAAACGTTCTTAAAAAAAATATTGAGTTGAATACTAGAATGGAATAGTTTTACAACTTTTTAACCTTTTAAAATTTCAAAGGTGGTACCTTAAAGTACAAGAAATGCCATAAAGTAAACATGTAAACTAATTAATATCCTGTGAATATTTACACTTTAATTTCATAATTGCCATTAATTATGTTTTTACTTCCCAAAATATTTAAAATATCAGTGGAATTTCGTTATATCCACTTAGTGAAATTCTTTTAGTGGCTAAGAACCTGCACCCAGTATTGGAAAGTCTCATCAAAACGCGAACAAAAAGTTTATTATGTTAAGTTACCTATCGTTATCCATCATGATAAGAAGTAAATTAGTAAGAATGACCTTAAAACAAAAATTAAAGAGGAAAAAAAACACACAAAAGCAAGCAAAAATGCAATTTGTCTTTTTTCAATCTGTCTTTTTTGGACAAAAATATGAAAGCACGCCTATATTAACACCACACATTTGTTTTTCTTTCTGCGGCAAATTTTTAGTAAGATTTAACACACCAAACCTGTTGGCTGAATTTGGAAGATCATGCTGGAAGCTTTTAAATATCGGGTCCTTTTTACCATTAAAATCTTCTTACCTTTTTTACTACCACTATAATTCAAAAATCATTCTAATATAAATGTTGAAATCATATTGATTGGTTTCAAAATTGTTGGTATAAAAACTAAAGAGAGGTTGTTAGCTTCTTCTCCTCGTTTTGATCTATCAAAATTTTGCATTGGCAAAAATGACGCCATTTTTGAAAAGTTTCATGCATAATAGTTTGAACTGAGCCAAAAGTTTTGACGTGTAAAAGTCTTTAAAAACATTTGCTGCTAAAGGAAATGTTGCTTGTAGAAAGTACTGAAAATTTTTCATATTTTTGTTCAATCTCTGTACGTTTTTATAGAATCATTAAATGATTAACGCGCTATATTTTCGTATTCAAATCTATGTTTGCAAAGCAATTATCTGTGTTGCATTAATATTTTATTTAGCAGTTATAAAAAAATAAGCTGAATAAATTACTTTGTTCTTTATTTTGTCATTTGGCACTGCAACTTTTCTATAACTCTTTTTTATAATTGCAATTCGAAGAAATTATACATACTTTTGCCCTTTTTGCTTCCAGTCTGGCTTTATAACAGAATTCGATGAGTGCAACAACCATTGCTAATATTAATCCACCAATGAGAATGTAAAAACAACCAGCAACGTTGCTCAATGTCAGCTCATTTTGTGTAGATTCCTGTCAATTATAAGAAAAAAACAAATAAAAAGCATTATTAAAGCCTTATAATATTATGATTAGGCATTATAATAAATAAAAGCCTTACTAAATAATCTAAAAAAATAACAATGCTCATAGCTAATTGAAAAATGAGTGTAAGAGATGGACGAATACTGTAAATATGTAACTAGTGAAAACGTGAAGATGCCAACAGCTCCAAATTCAACAAAATATTTAAAAAACGAACAATAGTAGACTCTTAACCAAGATTCGCAAATTTTCGGTACATTTGGTCAACTTTTTAAGAGGCTTAAGATGACACAAGTATAACAAAGTGGCCTTTCACGTAAGACTTTGAATTACTTAGAAATAGTGCTGAGTAAAAGTCCTATGAAGTGAATCACAAAACCAAGAATCAGAGCTATAGTGGTAGAGCGTTCACCTTTCATATATATATATATATATATATATATATATATATATATATATATATATATATATATATATATATATATATATATATATATATATATATATATATATATATATATATATATATATATATGTTACAGTGAAACACCGAAATCTGGAGAATGTCAACATTCACGTAGTCGCTTGGTGTATGTCCGAAATATTTGCTAAATACCCTTATTTCTGACTCTCACCGGTGAATGTCAACAATCACATAGTCACTTTGGTGAATGTCCGAAATATTTGTTATATCCAATTTTATATTAATTTATTCGTTAAATTATTATATTTATTTGATATATTTATTTTTATTCTATATTTTTATACTTACTGACGATAGATCAAAAGAAACATCAGTGTTTGGAGTATGGGGCAAATGTATACCGGGCAATGGCACTTGACCTTCAAAAAACATCAGTGTAGGGTATAACGGACAAATGTATAGCGAGCAGTGGCACTTAACCTTAAGAAAACATCAGTGTAGGGTATACCTGGCAAATGTATACCGGGCAGTGGCACTTAACCTTAAAAATCATCAATGTAGGGTATACCGGGAAGTGGCACTTAACCTTGAAAAAACATCAGTGTAGGGTATAAAGGGGAAATGTATACCGGGCAGTTGCATTTAACCTTAAAAAAAAAACCGTGAAGGGTTAAAATATCGAATAAATGTAATTATATCCACGAATAAATTCATATCAAATCGAATATAATAAATATTTCGGACATTCACCAAAGCATATCTGTGATTGTCGACATATATCGGTGAGGGTCCGAATGTACAAGAATGTAATGAAATATTCGATCTTTCACCGACGTATTTGTTGTTTGTTGCCGTGACATATATATATATATATATATTATATAAATTGTTTTTAAATATTTTAAGATAAGTCAGTATATTTATAATTTTTTCTAATTATATATTTTTCCTGTTTCACATATTTTAAGTATTTAGTCTAAAGGTACGAATAATTCTTTTATTAGATCGAAATTTAAAACCTTCACTTTCTATATTCGTACGCAAGATGTTCATTAAATGTAATAGTAATTGAATGAAAAGTTTATTAAATAAACATTACCATCCTTTAAACCTTTCTGTAATGTTTGTCAACAACATCAATGTAATTCATCAATCATCAAAATAAATAAATAAGTAAATTGATAAGAAAAAAAAAAGGAAAAACGACAAAACGATTCCAAGTACTGTAAATGAAAAGTACTATATGCTAAAACTTGAATCGTGAGCATTTATTTATTTATTTAATTTTCGAAAAGTATGTAAATGTAATATATTAAGACATCATTTTTTGGCATCAGTATTTTTTGAAAGTATCAAAAATTCGAGTAACATAAGCAATTTCCACTTTTCTAAGTCAAATAAGTTAATAAATTATGAGATAATCATTCAGGAAAAAAAAATATTTCGTTACATCTATCAATATGTTATTAGCCCTAATTCTTATTCACGCAACGCACTTTTTGACACATAATAAAATTGGCTAACACGAAGAAACTTTTTCTGTAAAAACCTTAATTTTTCAGAATGTATTTTGTTTAACCTTCACTTTTAAAGGTCAAATATGTTTCATTGATCCAAATAGTTCTTGTTTTTTGCCATATGTTTCAATAATTTTTTGCTTGCATGAAAGATAATAAGAATTAAAACTTTTTTTCTATCCCACTATGATAAAACAATTCGATGCAATGCCGTTTGAATTAGTTCCAAAAGAGATTAACCAGGAAAAATTTTAAATATTAATATCAAATACAATTTTTATTACAGATTAAAATTTTGAAAAAAAGTAATATTTTCTTAATTATATCATATTTTAATATATATATAAAAATTGGTTTGAACTTTTCAAGTATTTTTTGACAAAAAATAAACTTAAATTCATTTAGTTTTAAAAAGGAAAAAAATCAATAAATAAAATAATATATGTATGTATGTCAGTTTAGAATTATTTTTAGATAGACGAATTTTATAATTATATTAAAAATATAGTTAAAACATAGAAAATAATATAATAAAGATTAATGAAAAGTGAAGAAGAAAAAATTATTAGAATAAAATATTTCTAAAAATATTCATTTAAAAAAAATAAAAAAATCTGGAAAACAAAATATTGAAAAGATATAATATCTTCATCAGCTCACACGATTATATCCGCATAAAGGAGTGCTTTCTAATATTGTATTAATATAGTCAGAGCAAAGCACCCGAAAAAAATTGAAACGAAAGCAGAAGATATTAAATAAAATACATACGAAATAAAACATATTAAACAAAATATAGAAAATGAAATGTTAGAAAAATACAGAATAAAATAAAAAATCTATAAGGCGAATAGCGAATTCAAATGAACTTACATGCTCCGAAATCTTTCAAGAATGATTTAAAATATTTTCGTAATATGTTTGCCAGATTACAAAATATGAAAATAGAAGTGTAAATAGAGAATAGAATCGTAAATAGAGGGATCTTTTATATCGCGTTCTTACTGCAGTACCGTAAACCGGGGCGAGTCTACCCATTTTTTCAGTTTGTCAACTTTCAAGTGGTCAAACTTTTGTAAATATTAAAGAAAAAAGGCTTTTAATAGGTGTTTCGGAATCGCTATTTATCCCTCTTTAAAGCTGTGAAATCGATTTTAGAAATTATTAACAGTTACGCTGTTACTGTATATTTTTATAAAACTGCTGACAAATCTCTCGTATGGGGCGAGTCTACCCATTCTACTAAAATGAATGTTAACATTGTAAATAATCAAATTTTACTATTAAAATGTTATTTTAGTTACTATATAGGATATTTATGAAGTAAAATTCATAACTTTATTATATATTCCATTTTTTTATTCATAAAATAGCACAAATTGACTATTTGATCGATTATCACATTTTGATCACAGTTTTGTTTTTATAATCATTAACATTATAAAATAACATTTCTTTCTGATTATTGTTGATAAAAATAAATTAAAATTAATATAAATTTACAATTAAATAATTAATAAATAATAATAATTAAAGATTATTAACAAAATCGAAATTCAAACATTAGGAATCATGAAAAATCCTTTTCCCATTATTTTGGGAGGTAAATTATAATTTTTAAATAATAATTTATTTAACTTCATTAAATAAAAAAAGTTAATTTTGTAATATAAAAATTTAAAAAATAGGTAGAATAAACATTGCATTTATATTTAACCTATAAATTTTCTTATTAATGATAAATTTATCAATGCAGAATTAAAATAATATACTCAAATTCATTTAAAATGACTTAATTTTAATTTAAACAAAGCTCTAAATTATATTATTATGCTTTATTAAAACTAAATACGAATGGGTAGACTCGCCCCGCGAATTCTGGTTTTTTGTTTACAATAGCAAAACTTACATTCCTTTTGTTTTTTTTTCATATAAAATTAATGTAATCTTAGTCTTAGATAAGTTTATCACTTAACCAAAGTGAAAATAGTAATAATAAAAATGTACTTACGGAGCACCAACTAAAAGTTTGCTGATTTTCAATACAAATCTCTCAAAAGACGCTTGAACAGGTCGGTTAAAAAGACACCAAATAAATAAAAACGGATCAAACTACTACAGTGCCATCTTCCTTAGAGTCTGAACTAAGTCCTCCGTCGGTAAAATTTTTTTTATTTGCTATTTAAAATAGTGAAAATTAAATAAAACTTAAATGGGTAGACTCGCCCCTGGATGGGTAGACTCGCCCCGGTTTACGGTACCTATTTGAGTTATAAATAAAACTTTTAGCTTTTCTTAATTTTCTTCGTTTCTCTCTCTTTTCTTTTAATCCTTTTAGTGCTGTATATATATATATATATATATATATATATATATATATCACCTCATATGACTCACTGATAAGTCATTATACACAATCTAAAATTTCACACCACAGTATTATTTTTTTAAATTTCATTTCTTTGTTCCATAACTGCCATAAATAAAGTTTTTTTTTTACACTGTACTTCAGAGAAAAACTTCACAAAATGCAAATCTATTTCAATTTCATTGGAATCATACGCTTTGATGTAATCACCAAAATAATTGAAATAGATGTAACGTTTCCCATTTGAATCTTCCTTTCGACTGTGGTAGGCCAGTGATTTGAGAATCCATGGTGCCGAGGTTCTATCTTTGACTCCGCTAAGATCCCGAGTATATGCGATACACGTGCACGTAAATGCTGTGGAATTGAAAGTCCTGTGATTGGATGCAAAGCAGTAACATGGATACAGTGATATGGAGAAAATGTCTTTCCCTTCCGATCTATGTCTAAGTTGAGGAAGGTGCCTTACGAATGAGCGGTGCGGAAATCTATAAGTAGGATTCAGATCAAAGACGTAGATTCACCCTTGCGGATCTCTCTTGTCAAAGGAAAAACTCACCTTCCTAGTTCAATTCGCAAAAGGCAGATGGCTGGCTAGCTTGGTTTGTCCAAGTGTCATTAGAAACCAGAAAATCGAAACCCTCCTTTCAAATTCTAATTTGCATTTTAACCAATTTTCTTTTCTGTAATATTTTCAGTAAAACTGTTTCTTTTAAAAAAATAAATAAAAAGGTAGCACAAGTGCTTCTTTCTTAGCAGTTTCGAGCAAAAACAAAACAGTTCTGGCTACTATAAGGTATCGCTCTCTGGAAACTTGTTGTTTAAAGCATAGCAGTTGCTAAATTTTTAAGCGCAATTAATTTTACATTAACATAAGATTGCATTAACGTAATTATACATTAACATTTAGTAACATTTGTGGAATTAGTGTTGCCAGGCAGACTACACTTCAGCGAAAAGGGTTAAAATTAAATGAGAAGTCTGAACACAGTGTTTTTTTTTCATTGTCAAAGTATTAGGCGTCAGGGTGAAAAATCCTTGTAGTCTATAGCATATAGATAGTACTAATTTCTTTCTCAAGCACCATCTTCTTAATTTTTAAATTTGGACATTAAGACATTTAGTTTCTTTTCAATTCAAATATAAATTGATTTAAAATGCAATTGGAAATGTTAAACACTAATATGATGTGACAAAATTTTTTTTCAACAATTAGAGTGAAAGAGCTTCTTAGTATAAGAAAAGTCCTTTTCGCTTTAAAACTTCTCTCTATTTTAATGGTGACAATTTTAAATTCTCTTTGGTCCGAAACGAAACGAAAAATAAGGGAAATAAATTTCTATTAAAGAGTTAAAACTTCTTATTCCTTCTTGCAGCATTACTATTCATTTCAACACTTACCGTTGAGACCCCGTTTTACTATTCGTTGAAACTAGTGTCTTTATTTTAATTTAGAAAATAAACTTTATTTAGAGTTAGATAATAAAACTTTTTACTTTCCAATATTTATTTGTAAATCATCAAATTATTTAGAGAAACAGATTTACTAGTTTATTATATGGCAAACATTTACCGTGCATGTATTAAATGATTTAAGTAGTTAAAAAAAACTTTTAATAGTATACTATTTAATAAATCATTAAAAAAAAAATTTTTATTATATATTTTTACTTTTAACATAATTCGAAATAGAGAGAAGAATAATAAAATAGAATTTGAAATAGATATATTTTGGGATTTATATTCTACCATATATAATTCCCAAAATATATTTACCATTGCACACCTCTGTATTGCAATATATCTACTATCTACTATCTGCAAAATATATCTGCTATTGCATTACCTTTTCTATTGCATACCCTCCAATTGATACGGTTTCCGTAGTTTCAAAAAATATATTTCTTAGTGAGGATATTTAATTTTAGTTATATTAAAATTGAATGTATTTTGGCCACTAAGACATACATAACCTTTACAGGTATGCAGAAGTTCAAAACAAAATATGGAAGCGCCTCCACTCTAACTTTACATAAACAATATTTTTAAGGAGCATTTTGGAAGATTTTACGTTGCAAAATTGTTGACAAAATTTAAAAAATCAATTTTAAAGTTTTCAAAAATTACGTTTTATTAACTTATGCAAAGTTTGCGTCTAGCAAAATGTGTGTAGAAATTTAAAGCTTCTTTCCTTTTTAACTATCACTATAAGCATTTTTATATAAATCTCTCAATCTTATTGACCGATTTAAAAATTACTTCGATTAAATCTAGAAATAATTTATTAACTTTCATTATAAATTGATTTATGGTAAATAATAAAATTTGTGAAATACCCCGATCGTTTTAAAAGAAAAAACTGCTTAGAGCATTGCTTGAAACTTTTTAAATTTTTAAAATATTCAAATAATTTTTTTAATTATTTGGCAAATACGATTCACTACAAAATTATTAAAAAAACTTCTTAAAATTTTTCAGTGCATGCGCGCTATAAAAGAATTAGCTTAAGTACTCATGTCTTTTTTCAGTTTTAACGATTTTTTTCAAAAATTTTAAATCAGCAATTTTGTAATAAATCTTAAATTTTTTCCAAAATTTTGTTTAATACTGTTGAATATCTATAAAGCTGTAATGAAAAAAAGTACGGTGAAAAATTATTTTTTTTTTAGTAAAAATGTCCATACCTCCATAAATATTCAATCCTGTTTTACGAAACTTTATGCAGTTATTAAAAATAACAATTAAAGTAATCGATACAAGTTGCAAGCTTATTGTCTGCTTTTCTGGCATAGGTTGTTACAAAATACTTGTTTTAGTTCGTAAGTTATTGTAGGTCACTCAAACCACTGAAAGCTTTAAATTTTATTACTAAGTATTAAAAATCGCATGAACTAAACGTCACTAAAGTTACAAAATAATATTTTAAGTATTTCTTGAGAAATTAAAGAAAATGTAATAAACTGAAAGTGATTCTTACATTATTGTTGGGCAGTGGTACCAATAATGCTAAAATTGACCTTTTTCCATGTTACCTTTTCTCAGTATCTAAACAAGATACTGCTTCAGTTCTTTTTTCACAGAATATTTACCTATACATGTTTAAACTGAGATGAGAAAACTGAAATGCATATCTTTGACAGAACTTTTTTTAAAGAAAAGTATGAACTGAGAACTTACAAGTTTTTAAAAAGTTTCATCATTTTTGATTAAAAGTATATCATAATTTAACAATTATTCTTGTTAATGCTAAAACATTACATACAACAGCTAAGACATTGTAACAGCAAAAAAATGTTGAAATCTTACATATCCTCAAAAAATTTCAAAATGATTTCATAAGTTGTCTCCTAGAAAAGATGCATTGAAAAAGGTCAGTTTTAGCGTTATTGTAATATGCTCTACCAACTCCCCTAAACCTTGATCTTTCGAATTATGCCACCAGTTTTGCCACGCAAAACCATCAAAAACGCCAGCTGCTGAAAATAATCGATTCCGGAGAGCCAATATAGAAGTGTTTCCATATCTGTCCATCTCCAGTATAAAAGGTGAGATAGACAAATGACTATGTTCTTCAATTCTGAAAAAAAGTTTTATAAAATTTCCATTGTTTTAAAAAAAACACTAACACATGAACAACTCTTTCGCTACTACCTCAAATGTTGGAAGTTATGCTATTAATTCCTTTAAACGATTGTATTTACCGTAATGTATTCATCATTAAAAAAAAACCTCCTATGGCTATAGGAGACATTGCAGCTACCCCCTATATTTTGGAGTTCAGAAATCCAAATCAGTCGAAAACAAGGTATATTTATTCATGAAAAGCACGTTTTTGTATCTGATTTCCCAACTTAAAATATCGTCTGCACTAATTAATTAGCGTATTTAAATAATCAATTAGATTTTGTCTTAGAACGTGAAGATCCGAACATTTGGATCATAAGTTTTTCAGGGTGGTCCGTTAATTTTCTTGCGCAACTGTACTTGTTGAAAACTATTAAACAAAGGTAATTTTTGAAATTTATTTTTGTTTGTGTTCTTAAAAAAGATGAATCTTAGATAAAAAAAAAAGAAACTATATTTTTTGTCTGATTTTGTAACTTAAAACTTCGTTTGTACTATTTAATTAGCATATTTGAGGTCATCACTATGAACCTTTAAAATTGAGTCCTGGGACATGAAGCTCCAATCATTTGATAAAAAATTACACAGGGTGGTTCGTTTATCTTAGTGCACTGTAACATTTCTAAACTAAAAGTAGTTCTCTCTCATTTTAAATTCAACTCATTTGTGAGTAAAATTTCAAAACATCTTATGATGTCGATATGATATTTGATATCACACATCAAATCCCTAAATATAGTTCTGTTAAATTAACGACTTTCACACATGCATTGAGCATTTTTTCAACATATATTGCTACAATGTTCTTACGCGCAAATCTTAATACTATTCATATGAATAAAATATTTTTCGATCATCTTGGACAATCAGATCTAACTTAGATAAAAAGACAACTGATTTATATTTCGAGCGGAATATAAATTGGAGCATTTAGGGAAATGTCCTTAGTTTCAAGTCTAAATTGTACAATGAAATAGATCAGCTATGAATATAAATGACGCTAGCATAAACTGTCAGATTTTATCGATAGAGTAAATACGCTTTTTTAAAAGTAAAAACTTAAAAACGTTATGAAATTAAAACTAAGAAGTCTGAAAACATTTTCATTTTTGTTAAAGCTTTTAATTTTTTTGTTCCTTCTTTCAAGCAAAAAGACGGAAGAAAGAACATCTAAGAAAACGAAGATGGGATTTCTTTCTTTTTTTCTTTATATAACATGATTTCCGCGAGTCATAAAAAAATTTATTCCATTACCCGCCAACATTCTAGCTCTCCATATCTTTCTTTTCTGAAGCAGATAAAAAGTTACTCATTTATTTCTTTTTTTAAATTTATTTCCTTTAGACACAAAAATATTTTAATTATATAATTAATTATATTTTATTTTATTTTACAACTGGTGTTGAAACGCCGACTCAATTTTGAGTTTACAACTATCAAAGCTCTATTCCGTAGCTTTGTAATTTTGAACCCAACCAAGAAGACAAGAGAACTCCTGGATATAGCATCGAGGCAAACTAGTCTTCGTGAAGGACTTTCTGTTGGAACTAGCCCCCATTTGCACTACAATGGGGGAAAAAGGAAACCTCCCTCGGTTTGTCAAACGGCAAGGAGATTCTAACACATGATCCGTCTACCACCGAGGATATTTTAAGTCAGCAATGTTGCAGAATTCATAACAACCAGCCCTTACTGGGATTCGGACCTGGGTCAACTCATTAGATGGTGTATGCTCTATAACCTGAGCCACCACTGCTCAATTAGTTATATTTGGTCATAAACAACAAATTTTCAATTAATTTTTTAACTAACCATATAATTCGTTTGTCATCTAAATCAATTCAATTATCAACGAAATTATCTGGTTAGCTGAAACACTGATTTCCTTAAATTTTTTTTCTAAAATATATTCAATTCACTACACTACTAAAATATTGCAAAAACTCATCGTCATTAGGAAATTTGTAAATAGTGGTAGCAAATAAAAGCAAATCACAGGTATGCCAATTGCTCCATTTTCTGCAAAAGTAGTAATAAATTGATAGCGAATTAAATAGCAAACCTTGTAGAATAAAAATGCCCACTCCTTTAAAGATTGCTGCCAAAAAGTTGCGTTTCATATAATACTTTGAATTCTTGTTACGTAGTGGTGGAAGAATTATTTAAAATTAAAAATACTCTACTAAAAATAACATTTCGTTATCACTAGAAAATATTTTTTTTAGCTAAGTGAAACAATTTAGCATCGTTGAGATCATCGCCTCAAATAGAGACTCGGCGAATTATCCGTAGTTTCAGGAAGATAAGTGATTCATATTTCCGACAGAATATTAATTGGAGTACTCAAGGAAATGACCTTGAAATAAAAGCTTATAATTTTTTTTAAGAGTGAAAGTTAAAAAAATCTTATGAAATTAAAAATAGGCAGTCTGAATATATATATATATATATATATATATATATATATATATATATATATATATATATATATATATATATATATATGTTTATATATATATATATATATATATATATATATATATATATATATATATATATATATATATATATATATATATATATATATATATATATATATATATATATATATATATATATAAAGGCGAACTGAGTTACATCAGACTTTTAAAAAAGGAAATTCTAGATAAAATTATGTTAAATTTACTACTGTATAAAACTCATGAGATTCCTATTTATAGCATCTATTTATATTATACACGTTCTTACTAGCCTCACACCTACAAAAGTCGGACAAAAATATGAACATATTTATATAATACTTCTATATAAACAATCATAATTTTTGAAAGAAGTATTTCGGAAGATTTTGCATTTAAAAACTCTTGACACAGTTCAAAAGATAATGCACGAAGCTTTTAGAAATGATGTAATATTTATCCATGCAAAATTTGGATCAACCAAAAAGACGACTAGAAACCTCTGTAGCTTTCCGGACATAAGTACATTCAGATTTGAAATCGGCACATCCGAATCAATTAATTCCGAATCAGACATTTCACAGAGATGCCAACTGCTCCGGGCGTGCCATAATAATTTTAAAAAACGGTAAACAACTACCATACCTGCCAACTCTTCCGGATTTTCCGGAAGATTTTATTTTCATATTTAAAGTGGTAGCAATACTCGGGTTATTCCAATTAACTTTTTGAATTATAATGATAATTATAAATGAGTTTGACCACCACTACATATAAATAATTACAATAAATATATCAAAGCATAATAATCCTTGCGCAAGCGAATTTCAACGGGATCAAAATATAAATATATTTTTGAGTCAAATTGTTTTTCGTTTATTGTTTTACAACCACTCTGAAAATCCATTCTCGGACAGAGTGAAAGTTGGCAAGTATGAACTACGGACTAAAGTTTGCACATATTTGACTAATTTTGTTTACTTTTTATACGGTGTCGCATGACTTTGATGTTAAAAAGTGACGAAGTATATAAGCCTTGTAATTACTTAGAAATAGTGGTGGATAAAAACCTTACAAATTGAATTTATAAAACAAAGATTCACACACCACTCGAAACTATTTATTTACTGTCCGCAGCAAGTTGGCATCTCTGATTTCATGCTAAACCATTTATAAACTAGCAAAATCACTCTATATTTGCAAATTTAGTTTGTATATAGTTATTTACCGTGTGGCCAGACGAGCAAACAATCTAAAATTGGCGTGGCATTCAACATGTCTTGAAGTTCAAAATCATTCTTAGACAGTTAGTTCAATGATTGAAAACAAAGTTCCAACATGCTGCTCTCAAATCCAGAATAGATTATGAGTCAAAAAAAGGAAAAAAACTGGCAGTAAAATCTTTTCAATTTTAAATGGTTTTCGGGTTGATTAAAATAAGATCTTTTTATACTTAAATGAAAATTATCAACCACTATTTACTTTTTCTAGGGTAAGGAACAGTTCAAAATAAATTTTATGTTTGTTAGAGAATCTTGGCTGCTACGGGTATTTTTTCAATGAAAACAAAGTAGAATGAATTGGTTTTCTCAAATGATTTTCCCTTTTTCTATCTTGATAAGTAAAAACTGTCAGTCTTGTGCTAATCGCAAAAATATTATACGAGGGTTGTAAATTAAATAGTGTCAACTTAACTTTGAAACTCACAGAAGGGCGGGCATGTGCAAATAGGGTATGGGTGCGGTGAGGTGGCGCTGTTGTCGATGTGTAGAGTGCAAAAAACAGTCGATTTGCTTAGAAGGGTAGTTGTTGCGTGGCGTTAAAGTGAGGAGTTTCGTTTCCGTCGCTCTAAAGCATGTTGTCAAAAGGCTTAATGACGAAAAAAGAAGAGATGCTTGAACCCATCGTACTACTGTCCTATACGGTAAAGCATTTGCGCCACAGGCTTCCAATAATCCACGATAGCATTCTGTTGCATTTTTGCCACGGACAACCTCGATTTTAAGCCACGACCGCTGATCACCTTTTGAAAACATGCTTTAGAGCGATGGAAACGAAACTCCTCACTTTAACGCCACGCAACAACTACCCTTCTAAGCAAATCGACTGTTTTTTGCACTCTACACATCGACAACAGCGCCACCTCACCGCTCCCATATCCTATTTGCACATGCCAGCCCTTCTGTGAGTTTCAAAGTTAAGTTGCCATTATTTAATTTACAACCTTCGTATATAGCTTGCTGAACACTTGTTTAGGATAGTGGAAAATTCAGCAAACCTACATCCATATATTGAATATTAGCTTGATTGTAGCTATTTCATAATTAATAGTAGTTGGATTTTAGTTGTAATTAATTAGTTGTTTGATTCAGCAGTTTCATTTACGAAACTGCTACTTATTCGTAATATGCAAAAAGGAGAAGGAAGAAAAAAAACAGCTGTAAGCACATAATATTTTTTTATTTATTCATTTTTTTTTTGCCGATACAAACTTTTTGTAATATCTTCAACACGTTGAATGCCACGCTAATTTTACATGGCTCGCTCATCTAACCCCACGGTAAATAACGACAAACTAAATTTGCAAATATAGACAGATTTTGCTAGTTTATAAATGGTTTAGCATGACATATCTGAAAAAAGTAGTGAATTATATATGCCTACGAAGTGTTTAAAAATAGTGGCGGATAAATATCTACAAAATTGAATTTAATAAACCAAGAATCACAAATTAAGAAAATTTTGAATAAATTCTCTGCAATTCCATAAAAGAATGCAAATTTCATAATTCTATATCATGTTATACACTGCCAACCAGCTGTTTTTCGCGGCCTATGTGAAAGGTCAGTGTCAGCCGCCGGTGGTTGACGCTGCCTAAATGTAATTTCAGTGTCAGCCACCGGTGGTTGACGCGGCCTAAATAAAAAGTCCTGCGTCAGCTGACTGGCGCTGCGCTCAACGTGTCAATATCGATGCAGTATCTAAATACATTACTTATGAATAGTGATTGTCATGGAGAATCAATTTTCAATAAGAAAAAAAAATAAATGAAGTGTTAATACTATCAGTTTTTTATCTTTTACAGATAAGTAGCAGCCCTGTTATTAGCTTGCAGTGACGTGTAAAAAATCAAATATAAGCACATTTCCAGGGAAGCCAATTGCTCCGCTTTCTGGAATAGTTTTAATAAAGGGACAGCAAAATATATAGTAAAATTCTTTAGAGAAGGATAGTTACGCCCACTTTTTAATAAAGCAACCAGTAGATTGATGCTGAAACGTTACGTTTTATATGATACTTATAATTTTTGATATTTAGTGGTGAAAAAATTACCTAAAATGGAAAATACTAAACTGAAAGTAACTTAAATTTCGCTACCACTAGAAAATACTATTTTACCGAGCGGAGCAAGTTGGCATCCCTGCATTTCATTAACTTTCACGAAGCAATTTATTTTACATTTGATATATTTATTAGGAAATAATAAGACTAGTAAAGAATACTATTTTTTTTAAAATTCTTTTCATTTTCTTTACACTAGGTTTACGGGACCCGTCATTTTGACGCATTTCGAATTTAATAAGGAAAATTACAAAACCCGTGTGTATTTTTATTTTATCTCTTGTAATGACTTTCATCCATTGATCGAGGTAAATATATATGGAAGTCTATTTTCTTCAAAAGCGTTGACATATTGAAATTCTCTTTGTGGTATACTTATCTCTACAGATACCCGTCAATTTGACACGATCGTAATTTAGACAAAATTTTGAGTAAACATGCAACTATCACATCAATAATGAATAGGATTGTACCTACAAAACTTCGATCCGTTATTCGATATCGTTATCTCAAATGAAACAAGTGATAAACAACTGTTGCTGATAAGCAATAATAGAAAGAACAAACACGGAATGTCAGTTGATGTCAGTGTCAGATTTTGAAGGCTTCAGTTGTTTAGTTGGAATATTGAAAAATTAAATACTAGAATATTTCATAAATAGAATATTTCATTGCTTTCTTAGTGCAAAGATGCCAACTGCTCCAGACACGCCAAAATAGTAAAAAAAAACAGTAAATAACTGCTTAGTAAATTTTGAAAATATAAAGTGGTGAATTATGTAAGCCTACGAATTATTTAGAAATAGTAGTGGATAAAAATCTACTAAATTGATTTTATTAAATCAAGAATCACAATTGATAAACTACCACTTTAAAATATATATTTGCGTAGGGTAGAAGTTGGTATCTCTGTAAGTGATGTTATATGAATTCGTTCATGCGTCAAATTGACGCGTGTTCGTAGAGATAGGTATATAAGAAACGCCCGTAAACCTAGTGTTAAATTTGTTACTACCCTTTAAGTATTTTAATTGCAGCATGAACCCTGTGAAAGATGCTTGGTAGAAAGTGTTGCAAATTTTATTTTATTTTAATAGATTTTACATATTTTTACACGTGCATACATGGGTGAAAGCGATGCGGAAAAGAGGGAAAACTGGTAGTAAAGTCATTTCAGTTTTAACTATTTTTCGGGGGGAGTAAATCCATTCTCTTTTTCAAACTATTTCACAATATCTACTTTTTCTTGAGATAAAAAGCAGTTTTTTATGTATGCCATAGTTATAAAAAATATCTCGGTAGTTACAGAAATTAATTTCCTCTCAAAAAATTCTAGAATGAAATGTCTTTCGTACCAATTTTTGCTCCTTTCCGCCTTGGTATATATAAGCTTTCAGCCCTGCGTGCATATGATCATTTCATAAATTCTTTTCAGTTATAATAAAACACTAATCATTATTAACACTAGGTTTACGGACATTTCTTATATACTTATCTCTACGAACAGGCGTCAATTTGAAGCATGAAGGAATACATATAATTGTGATTCTTAATTTAATAAATTCAATTTAGTAGATTTTTATCCACCACTATTTCTAAATAATTCTCAGGCTTACATGATTCACCACTTTTTTAATTGCAAAATTTACTTAGCAGTTATTTATCGTTTTTTTAAATTATTTTGGCGTGCCCGGAGCAGTTGGCAACTCTGAACTTAGAAACCAATGCAATTATATACTATAAGAAAAAAATGAAAATATGAGATATATATTTAGGAAATATTCTAGTATTTAATTTTTCAATACTCGAACTAAGCAATTGAAACCTTCAAAATCTGACGCTCTGACATCGATTGACATTCTGCGTTTGTTCTTTCTATTATTACTTATCGGCAATAGTTGTCTATCGCTTGTTTCATTTGAGATAACGATAGCGGATGACGGATCGAAGTATTGTCGATTAATTCCTATTTATTATTGATGTGATAGTTGCATGTTTACTCAAAATTTTGTCTAAATCACGATCGCATCGAATTGACGCATATCCGTGGAGATAGGTATACCACAAAGAGAATTTCAATATTTCAACACTTTTGAAGAAAATAGACTTCAATATATATTTACCTCGATCAATGGTTTAAAGTCATTACAAGAGATAAAATAAAAATTCAAACGGGTTTTATAATTTTCCTTACAAAACTCGAAATACGTCAAAATGACGCGTCCCGTACACCTAGTGTTAAAATCAATATATCGTCGCTTTGAAACTAAACCGTTGTAACTCAAAAAAGTCGAAAAATGAGATTTTTGTTTTATTTTGAGTAAAAAAAGTCACCCTTTTAGAAAAACAACTTGTTATCTTTATAGTTCCATAAAGTTAATTTAGAGAGCAGATAAATCGTCATCGCATTGCCGCGATTAGCATGAGCGCGGAAAGTTTGAAATCGCTCTCCTGAAAAACTAGCTTTTTTGAGTTACCACGGTATAGTTTCAAAGCGACGATATGGTGGAATTTAATAATAGATAGTTTAATTGAAAAATTAATTATTAATTAAACTAAATCCTACTTTTCTTAAGCTTTTCTGTCGCAGTATCATCGCTGTTGAAGCGATAAATGATCAGGATGAATGTTAGAAATATATTTTATTTTTTACCAGTACTGAACTGCTGCAATTTTTGATTTACAACTATCAATGTTCAACTCTATAACCTTGTAATTTTGAACCTAACCCAGAAGAACTTGTCAATCAAATATTGAGACAAACTAGCCTTCGTGATGAACTTTTTGATGGAACTTACCCAAATTTGCATTACATGTCGAGGAAAAAATATTAAAACTTGCAACAGTTGCACATTCGTAAGAGGATTCTAACCCATGACTCGTCTACCACTTAGAGTTTTACCTCACTACTATGCTTGGTGTGATCCAGTAGCAAAGTCCCTCTAGACCAACTATAACCAGGATTAGCTGCATTGTCTGTCCTCTGTGCTCCAAGTATTTTTATGAAACCGACTTCAAAGACGACGCCAGGCAAAAATAGATTTTGAGATACATATTTCAGTTGTTTTATTACTAACATTGGCAACAGAATTACTCCTGAAATAAGAAACCGACTCTATCAGGCAAATAGTGCAGTTTATGGGCTGAGAAGATTTATTAAATCTAGGTTTCTTTCTAGAGAAGCAGAGTTCTTAATCTACAAAACTCTTGCCCGGCCATTCTTGACATACGCTTCTGAGGCTTGGACAATGACAAAACAGGAGGAAAATTGAATCCCAATATTTGAGAGAAAGATTTTGTGGAGTATACTTGGTGGTGTAAATGAAAATAATAACTGGAGAAGGAGATTTAACTTTGAACTGTACAAGATTTATAAACAACCTGATATTATTAAATATATAAAAATAAATAGAATGAATTGGATGGCCCACGTGTTTCGAATGAGTGAAGACAATACAATAAAAAAAGGTACTGCATTTTAGACCCACTGGAACAAGAAAGCGGGAAAGGCCGCGGTAGAGATGGACTGACTCAGTGGAGTCTGATTTTCTCGTAATTAATGAAAAGAATTGGAGATCAAAGGTGAAGTCGTCATGGAGAAATCTACAGAGGAAGACATTGGCTCTCATTGGGCTGTCTGGCCATCACCTCCTACATCAAAAAGCCTCCACACGGTCTTTTATAAGTAGTCAGCGCAAACTGCTTAAAAAGTGAACCAGTTGTGCGCGTGAACCCAAAACCTTTTATAAAAGTAATTGAGAGAAATTTATCATATATATTTGAGAATTGAATCTGTAGTGGTTGACAAGTGAGAAAGGCAAACCAATAATATTCATAAATAAAAGCTATTTTTAGTCATATATTTGTTACCACTTTCTTATTTTAACTAAATTTTGTATTAAATGATTCGTTCAGAAAGTGGATATCCTTCTCAGTGGTCTGATAGGACTACCTATAAAAAACCGTGTGGAGGCTTTCAGTTATAGGAGGCGTTGGTCTGGCCAACTATGATGATGATGATTTTAGTTGTTTTAGAACAAAATTTTCATTTTAATCAAAGGGTTTACACTTTGTAAATATATTTTAATGTCAGATTAATTTAAATCGACGAATAAATATTAGTTCGGTAATTGTTAAACAATTTGATTAGCAATATAATCAAAAATATCAAACAACAATTCTTCATAATTTTGTATGCCTACAGATTATGACAGCTGACAGGATGCATTCTATGCGTATGATAGCTTATAAAATTGAAAAGATATTCCTTATAAAATATCCAAACAATGCAGAACTCGTATCCTGTTTCAAATTCACCCCCAAGATAGCCATTATAGATAATGTCAAGCAAACCAGCCTTATTATGAACGAATTTGGCATTACCTTAAAAAGTTTTTGTTGAAATTTTGACATCATTTATTCTGAGTTAGTGAACTACATAATTAACTCAAAATGAAAGTTACCGGTAGCTTCTTCTTTCTAAATTACGCGGCGAAAAAAAATTGTATAAATTATCGATAAGGTTGAAACAAGGTGGTTGAGATAATGATGGGAAATGAATAGTTTCGCCCTTGAGATTTAATAGATAAATTGGTGTAGAGAATTTTTGCATTATTTGATGACATGGATATATGGTTAGTAGGTTATTGTATTAATAGTTTAGTTCCGCAAATCTACTTCGAAAACGGTTCTATTGTATTAACTAGTTAAACGTATCTAAAATTACCGAAATTTTTGATTTATGACGTATATTCAGATATACTGTTAATAAAATTGGTTTTGCTTACTATGGAGCTTTTAACAAAAGTGAGTACTTGCCAAGAAATACATTGTTATTATTATTTATTTTTTTAATATAATCAGGTAAATTGGAGAAAATTTTGTTTTTGAATATTATTCATCCCACGTATACTGAAAAAATTCATATGTGCCATCAAGGAATTAAAGCGCAGTTGAATTAAATCAGTATTAAAAATTGTATGAAAATCTCGTATGGTACTATATTTAAAAATAAGTTAGTTGCAAATTCCAGATGAAGAACTGATTTGAGTATGGGAAAAATGATAATTTGGAAAGCATTCCTTTTTCATATATTCAATTATACGAAATATTCCTCAAATATGGTCACTGAATTGTTAATGAATATATAATGAATATCATTCAGGACCAATATTTTTCAATTTGTGAAAATTTCGCAAATAATTACGATCCATTTTAATTGTCTAGGATATGAAAATATGTTATACATCAAAAGATTCAGTTTTTTTTTTATCTAAATTTAACTAGTTTGATTAATTAAAACATTTTCGAAGCAACTTTTTCACTACTAATTTATTCATACATTATTTTTTCGTTGCTTAATTTAGAAAGGAATAAGAAACGAATAATTTGCGTCGTTTATCGAAACTTCATTTTCTATAGTCGAATTAGATCTGAGTTATTTCCAAGAAATATATATATATATATATATATATATATATATATATATATATATATATATATATATATATATATATATTTTATTTTTCGGATTTTTTAAAAAAAATTATCCTTTTTCTTCTTCTTTTTTTTACCAGTTGTTTGTTATTTTTTCAATATTATTTTTCTTTCCCCCCCCCTTTTATTTTCATATGTCCGTAATTTTCCTTTGTTTTATCTTCATTTTGAACTTATCTTATGAGTTCTGTTTACTTGCAGCTTATGCGCAATAAATGAAACTTATTGTTTCTCTTAGTTTTCTTCGTGTTTTTTTGTATTCATTATGCTGCATATATATATATATATATATATATATATATATATATATATGTAACATAAGAAGCTTCAATTAATCTTTTTATGTTAGTTTCTTCGTTATAAAACAACTCCTAATTTATTACTACTTAATTCTTCAAATCGAAGCACTTAATGATACTTTTAAAGAAACCACATCCTGTTTCTAAATCTATTTTTAGCCAACTATACATAAATTTAAATAAAGATATTTTTCCTTTTAAGCCTTGTGAGAATCGCGTGATCTATTTAATTAACCAATAGTAATTTCTGAGATTTCCCTCTTTTCCCTAAATATAGACATTTCAGGATTTTTTGCAAGATTTTCCCTACCAGAAAGACTGTTTGCTGATGGAGTAAACATCACTTTTTCGCTCCCACTCAACTAAGAATGATCAAATAAAACTTACTCTGAGTTAATTAAAATCCTGTGTCTGTTTCCCTGCTCGGTCCGACTGCATCATTTTACATATATATATATACTTTTCCTGCATATATATTTATTTATATATGCAGAAAAAGTTCGTATACTACTATCTTTTAACGTAAGTTAGCTATAAATTCCACATGAAGAGCTGACTCGTTTTTGCAAAAAAAATTACTTCGGAAAACGTCATTTTTTCAATTATTCACTTTTAGTAACTGCACGTACCGAATTTTTTATGAATATACAATGAATACGGAGATGCCAACTGCTCCAGATTCAACAGTATATTTCAAAATACGGTCGAAAACTACAAACTAAAATTTGTAGATTTTCGGCGAATTTTGCCAACTTTTTGTAAGTCTTAACACGGCTTAACAGAAACAAAGTACAGAGATGCCAGCTTGTTCAAGACAACTTGCTTCTTATGCATGATTCTTGGTTTATTAAATTCGATTTACAGTGTTTTAACTCACCACTACCTCTGAATAATTCATAAGTTTATTTTATATGCCACTTTTCACAGTATCGACGTGATTATCGGGCGTTGAAAACATATGTATATATTTTATATATAACCCTGACCATCCTGAATATTATCGATTATCATAATCTTCATGATTATTTTATTTTATATTGTTTATGATTACATTGTAGTTTAATTATACCCCATGCCCCACTACATTTCTTGATTCTCCATGTCACTCGAACCCCCTCTCGAATTTTTGGTGCTGGGCACCCCCTCTCCTCCCTTCTCCATTCCTCCTCATCATCGATTTATTACTACCGATGAATCGGTTAATGCCGCTTTGCGGCAGCGCACCGAGATTTATGTGATTTCTACCATTCTACAGTTTCGACGTGATGAGCTCTTAAAAAAGTTGGTAGTATTAAAGGAAAATCTTCTAATTTTAGTTTGCTGTTCACTACCGTTTTTCAAAATATTTAATTGAATTCGGAGCAGTTGGAATCTCTGAAAGTGACTTTTCAAATCAGTATTTCAATAGAAAAAAAACTAAAACCAGACCAAAACTTTATAAATTGAATTTACTAAACCAAGAATCATGCATTAAAAGACTACAACATGAAAATATTTATCTGCTGCATTCATTCGGATCAGGCTATCCCGGCCATTGCAATGGATATAAAAATATATTATACATCAGAAGTTTACCTAATTTTATCTAAATTTAACTAGATAGATTAATTAAACCATTTTCAAAGTAAATTTTTTATTACTTATCTATTTATAAATATTTTTGCAGGTTCGTTTAGATAACGATAATTAGTAACGTTTTCCGAAACTCTTTTTTTTATATTTGAAATAGCTTTCAGCTTCTCGAATTAATAGCAAATTTTAAATCTTGCGAAATGCAAACCATTAATGCATAGCTACATTGTCCATACATTTTTTTTAAATTTTCGATAAATTACAAAATTTGAAGATTTTTTTCAAGAAGCCATCAGCTTTTTTTTTTAAATATTCTTTCGAGGGACAAAATTACATTATCTTCGTAAAAAATTATGTTGCACTATTTTTCTGCATATATCAAACAAAAGTGAGGGTGCATATTCCTGAATACTATTTTGGTTGCTACGATTCACGCGTTGCGTACTTAAAGTCAAGGAGAATATATCTTGCATGCTTTTAGAGTAATAGAACCTATAAAACTAAGTTAGGTATATGTAATTAAATAAAATAGGTTTTTTTTCAAGATATCTACTAAAATTATGTATAAACATATATTACAGCCAACGTAAATGCTATTATAAATTGAATATATTCATAAATTATATATAATTCATAAATATAACTATAACAATTTCTGATCATCTTATTTTTTATCCTCATTAAATGGTCTGCAGACCTTGCACAATTCGCAATAATTACGTAATTTCTTAGCTCTAAACGACATTCCGTCAGATTCTGCTATTCATAAATAACCAAGAGGGTATTTGAGAACACTCATGAGAGTTTGTGAGAATAATTTTGTGAATTAAAAATCAACTGAGATTTTCAAGTATAACCTTAGAACAGTGATTATGGAACATCCAGAACAGTGCTTCAATTGTTATTACCTTTGATTCGTACGCCAATAACAGAGAAAAAATTTCTCTTGAAAAAAAAACAATTAAAAATAAGCGGTATCCTAAATTCGATAATAGTTTTACAAAAATGACATGAAAGCATTTTCAGAAGAAGTAAATTCTAGCAAAAATTTAAATGACAGGAAATAGAGTTTTTCCGCAGCTATTCTGAGTTTAGTTCGAAGTTTTTGAGACAGATGGTGCTGTAAGTCGATTAAAACTCTGGCATTTTTTTCAAAATTTCAACTTAAAGTTTTATGATAAAAATTTTAGTTTTAAAACGAAATAGAATACTTGCAGATCCAGAGTTCTATGTTTGGATTTCATGTGATTCAATGCGCTATGTTTTGAGCTTTTCTATGAATTGATTTTATATGATACGTAATTAATAGCGTAGGGGATTCAAATTTGTCTGAGTTCAGAATCTTTTAACCTTGAAGGTCAAGAAATAAAATTAATAAGCAGATAGTTGATAATAAGTGACAGAGGATAACAATAATACTTAGATAGTATTGCAAAATACGCACCTATTCAATACTGATTATTTTCTCTTTTGTTCGACTTCTAGATATTAAAAGAAAACTCCTTTCTGATAAAATTATTTCTTTTAAAAGAGTGTCATATTCTTTTGTTAATATATTTCTCAATGCTTGAAGGGGTTTTATATTAAGTTCTCTACACTTGCATTGAATAGCTCGTTGCTATTGACATTGTTCCTGATTCTCGTAATTTATACAGATTAGATATCCATGTTTTGAAACCGCTTGAGTTAAAGAAAAGTACCTCACTTTCGTATCAGTCTCATTTGAATTTTTGCTTGTTGTTAGCCCCATGTCTAGGAGAAGCCTAATGACACACGAAACAATCACCTAATTAGAAACTTATTTTGATTCGATATGAAGTGATATGATATGATCTTTTTGCTATGATATGGAATGGTCGATATTGCTTCGAATGTACAGGGTGGTTATAATAAAAAACTTCTTTGATATGGTCATAAAAAGAAAACTACTGTACCAAATGTGTTCGAACTTGATAATAGCTTAAAGGAGATTATTTCAATTTATTTTCCGCTAAGAAAATTAAAAAAGTAGTGCTATATGCAATATTGTTAAATGAAATAAGGTCAGAGTCTAACTTATTTACTGTTGCACCGTAATGTTGTGAAAAATTTGGCAGAATTGAAGGATTGACACAGACATGTCCATGACATTCCACCTGATTTTCTAAGAGCTACTGTTGAGTTTGCAGTAATACGATTTAAATCCAACCCCTGGTTTTTTTTTTCTTGCTGAAAATAAATTTCTATGACCTCCTTAGTTAAATAACATTCGGTTCAGTAGTTTTTCTTGTATAATCTTTTCAAAGTTGAATTTTAATTATAACCCCCCCCCCATTATAAATAAAATTTGAAACAAAATGGATAATCACATCCCTGAAACAAGTGCAAATAAATGCAAAAAAGTGAAAAACTAACTATAAATTCGAATATGAAAAAGAAATTTGACAAATCAGAAGAACTGAAGAGCCGAGAACTAATTTCCAAAACTTTCGTGAACTCACGATGTGAGTCATCTTTGATATATTTCCTGTACTATTATAATGTATATCTCAGGAATATATTAATAATTTTATGTTTAATAAAAAGGTATACTTAGTAATAGTTCCAGTAGTAATTCTAGTATAATTATAGTAATAAAAAAAGCTCTTGTCCAACGACTATGTTCTAAAAATGGAACATGTTTAAAAGCAATCTAGGAAAGAAAATCACGAATTTTTTTAATTTCTTTTTTGAGTAACCCTTTTCAGCGTATTTGTTAAATGTCAAGTTATTTGGATAACCCTTTTTTAATTCGGTGTTTAAACTGTTAACTTATTATAAACATTCTATTATAAACATTTAAAATCTATCGGTCTAATTTAAGACAACCAGTATGATATTATTGATATGTATCGATATTATTGACTTAATCTTCAGATAAATTACATTAACTATTGTCTTTAGATTTAGTGTCAAAATGCGAATTAAAGAAAATTAAATTGTTACTTTAAATATTTAGAAAAAACATTTACTTAAATAGTCAAGTAAATAGTCAATTTAAATAGATAATTAAAAATACTTATTAATACTCACTTTACTGTCTGAATTTCTACATTCACTTCTATCATACCACCATTTATTTTCCAATCTTGCCAAGTCCCCTTTTTCCTTCATTGAAAGAACAGCAAGATTTAAAAGATCCCTAAAAAAGTAAATAAAACATCCTTGCTCACAAATTCATCAAAATTTAAGAGCCTTAGACAAACTATTATTTGTTTATTACTAAATTTAAAATTAATAAAAATTTCAAATTTTGATTGATATTTCTTAACAAACTGCACTTTTTTTTAACCTATTGCAAAAAATTTATTCATAATATATATTAAATATATATATATATATATATATATATATATATATATATATATATATATATATATATATATATATATATATATATATTCGTTTCGATCATACCACCATTTACACTCTATGACAAAAAAAATTGACGCACCAAGAAGCAATCATCCAATTGCTTTGAAATTTCGTATGCATGAGTGTTTTCAACAGATATGGCTGGAATGATACCGACTGGGGACGCATAGTCCTTAGCGACGAATCCCGCTTCCAACTGTGTCCTGACGATCATCGAAGACGTGTTTGGAGAGGCACGGGGCGGAGGGGGGATCCTGCCTACACTATTGCACTCCACACCAGCCCTCAACAAAGCATTATGGTATGGGGTGTTATTTCCTTTGACAGTCGGACCCCTTTGTTCATCATTAGAGGTACACTTACTGCACAGCGGTACGTCGACGACATCCTAAGACCTGTTTTGCTACCGTTCCTTTTGCAGCACCCTGGGCTGGTTTTTCAGCAGGTCAATGCCAGACCACATACGGCACGTGTTGCTATGAACTGTCTGCAAGGTTGTCAAACTCTTCCTTGGCCTGCCAGATCACCAGATCTCTCTCCCATCGATCATGTCTGGGATATGATGGGAAGGCGATTGCATCTGGCACGGAATGTTGATGACCTCGTTCGACAATTGGATTGAATTTGGCAGGAAATACCGCAAGAGATCATCCGGGAGCTTTATCGGTCTATGCCACGCCGTGTGGCAGCTTGTATTCAGGCTGGAGAGGGGTCAACATCTTATTGAACTTGTTTCTGTAACTCTGCAATAAATTATTCAATTGTTCTGAAATTTTAATCATTTATTATTCTGCACATTGTCTTCCTATCCACAAATTTTCGTTTTAATCGGACACTTCCTTCTTGGTGCGTCAATTTTTTTGTTATAGAGTGTTTATTTCAATCTGGCCAAATCCCCTTTTTATTTCATTGAAAGAACGACGCAATTTAAAAGATTCTTAAAACATAAAAAAATAATTTGAACACATATTCTTGCAAACTGAGCTATGTCGAAAACTTTTTTATGAACTATTATTTGTTTATTATTACTATTCGATAAAGTCTTCAGCAATTTCGTTTATAACAAACTGTGATTATTTTTTTAACAAAAAATAAGAATTTTGCTCATAAATTTGTCTCGTTCTAATGATAGAACGTTAAAAATAAATATCTGTAAAGGAAACTTAATTATTTTTATTTACTGTCTGCATTCACATCGATCATACCACCGTTTATTTTTCAATCTTGCCAAATCCCTTTTTTCTTTCATTGAAATAACGGCAAGACTTAAAAGTTTCTTAAAAGGATTAAGTAAATCGAACGCCAGTACTTACTAACTTAGCAAAATTGAAAACATTTTGAGAAACTACTGTTTGTTTGTTACTGTTATTAGAAAAAATTTTGAGCGATTTTTCTTATAACAAAGAGCAAATTGTTTTTAACATAAAGCACAAATTTTATTCAGAAAACAGTTTTACTCAAACGATGAAACCTTAAAAAATAGCTCTCTATAAAAGAAACTTAAATATTTTGTGACATTATCGATTTATGAAAGATTAACTACGTTTCATTGATTGAAGAACACTTTTTCCTCTGAAATATGGAGGAAATAGTAAGAGATACGATTGAATGCCTCCAATTTTTCCTCTGAACGTTTTTTGTTCTCTGTAATAAAAAAAAATGAGCTTTTCCAAAGAATAATGTAACAGAATCCATAGAAAAAAAAAGGATCAAAGTATTAATGGAATCCAGTAGATGTAATTTCAACCACATTCATCTTGATTGTATTTTATAACTCCGGCGAAGTGATTGGTTAACATTTTATTAGCTTGATTAAAGAATTCAGTCACGATTTAATAAAAGTGGTAATAATTTTTATAAAAATAATGACTTGGAAGTGTTAGTCAACCTTGATATAAAATAGATCATTTTTAAACTTCATCGAGAGCATTTAAATATAGTGCTTTTGCTTTTTATCAACTTTGATAAAACGAACAATTCGTTACGCTTATATTTTTCGAACTTGATCTGATTTTTTGAACTTGACATATTTTTCCATCACAGATAGCCATTCTTTCACAGTTAAGGCCTACATTAAAGTGAGCTATTTAAATTGGTTACATAACAAAGTGATTTTAAAGTTTTCATAATGTAAAAAAATATATATTTACTAATATTTATATAATGCATACATAATTTTTGTTTATTATAAAAAAATACCAATTCTTTAAATTTCATTGAGAACATTTAATCATCGCTATTATATTAGGATTTACAATAGGTTTTACATTGAGATTTAGTATATAAATTAGGTAACAGAAAGTATGATTTTATAATTCTTTCTATCTTGCTTATATGTAATGTAAAATAAAAGACTTTTCGTAAGTTATAATAAAAATTCATAGTCATAATTTTTCTTTGTACTACCAATAATTTTAAAATTTCAGATTCCATTTTCCAGCTTCGCTTATTAAAAATTATGGAAGCAAATGTTTTGTTGTTTAATTCCTTTTTTTTCTTTCTTTAATTTTAATGAAAATTTTTCTTGTGAATTTAAATTTTTAGTGCAGATATTAATGTAATTATATGCAAGTAAAATTTAGCTTCCTGTCATTTAACAATGCAAAATATAGATGTATATGTCATATACAGTGTTAAAAAGCATCTTCTATGCATTGTTGCGATTTCTATATATTTGTTTTTGTTTATTAATATAAGACGACCACAACCAGGAAAATTAAAAAATAAAATAGTCGAGAGAGATTGAAGCAAAATGACATTAAATTTCGAAATTTAGTTGCAAAAGTTGTCTGCAGATGGCGCTCTGCTGTGTACAAAGTTCTAGAAGAGAATACAAATGCAGCAGAACCGCAATCTAACCTGTGTGTTACTCCACTACCAATAACAGACGTTGTTCAACGAAATACCTTGCTTAAACTTATATACGGTAAATACGGTACGGCATCCTTTCATGTTTTATCACTAGAAATGATTGCTCTGGTCATCGATTGCTTACAGCGGCATCTGTTAGTAAATTTTGCAACTAAATTCTAAAATTTCTGGAAAAAAAATTAAAGTTTATCATATAAACTTACCATATCTTTTCATTCCTCAATCGAATTTTGATTCTGATATCTTTAATTTTGTAATCAGTAAGTCACCCAATTCACTGTCTGTATATTTACTTGCTAAAACTTCGCTACCCAGTGAAATTAAAATTTTTAAAATGTCTAACAGACTCATTAAACTTTTGTCACCACTGATATTTGTTTTGGCTTTGCAAACCATGTATTACGAATTATATATTTAGAAGAAGTGTTGAAAAATAGGTTACCTAATGTTCGAGCCCAAAGGAGTAGCTACGCCGTACCCTTTTGCATCTAAGTTACGACCGACCTTCATGGTATCACAAGGTTGTCTTTCGTTGATGTAGTCGTTCTTAGTGGACTCCATGAGGAAAGCGTATTTCCCTTTGGACTCCCGGACTCTGCGTATTCCTTCCTCATAGGATTGGACAAATACGTGTTTCCGAGAATTCATAAATTCCCACATGCGAGAATAAACTGTTATCTTTGATCTCTGTAAGAAAAAAAACCATCATGTAATTTCTTTACATAATTTCTTTGCATAATTTCCTCCATACTCAATAGCAGTGGACTTTTTTTAAACTGTTCAACACCGGTGAAAGCAGAGAGAAGCATCTCGCCAGGGCCATAAGCTCCGAGAGTATGCGTATTCACGGGACCACTCCATTTTTCTTTTCATTAAGAATAATTTCATTTAAAAATGCTTACAAAGTCATTAGAGTCATTAAATGTGCTTAAATTTACATTTTATTATCACTGACAGTACATAGTATAAAATTTAAGTATGCATTAAAATGTTTCCGATATTTATCTGAGAAATTGACCCAAAGCATGCAGAATACTATCTAGCAAACCCCAAACTACAAGCAACAAATATACGCTTAATAAACCTGTAGCGCAAATTTTTTATTAAACGTATTTTTCATACTTTTTCATTATTTTATATTAATTTAGGTCAAAATAAGTTAAAAATATTATATTTAGCATTTTAAAAATTTATGACTATCACATACAGCATGAGATGCCGGTGTCTTTTTTTTTCTTTTCTTTTTGCATTAAAGGTAAAGTTTTCCAAACATGAATCACTTCCAAGTAACAATTCTTCAAATTTGCATTTATTTGTAATTATTATTTAGATTTAAGAGAAACAGATATGCATAATTGAAATTTCTTTAATTTACAGAATCAATTACTGATAAATTTTTGAATCAAGAAAAGAAAATCGAACTACTTTTTTCGATTTTACAGTACTAATATAATTCCTATACTTTAACACATTTTGTTAGTAACTATTAGACTGTTTCTTACAATAAAAAATATCAAAATGCATTATTAATTCCACTTAGAGCCTCAAAAGGTATGTAAAAGGGTCACCCGTGCCCCATCTGCGTCAAAGGGATAAGCAGCATTCTATTCTTTTTACCACTCCGTAAAAAAAAGGGGGCGAGAGCACATGCCTAATGCACTATTCCTTTTTGAAAGAACGGAACGAGTGTAGTTGTTTACTTGTTCAAATATCCCGGATCAAATAATAATTGAAATAAAAAAATAAATAATCGAAACCGAAGTATATATTGAAAATAAAAAGCCTGCGAAACAATATTCGAAATTATAACGTACTTCAGCTCCCACCCGTTTAAAAATTAAAGTTTAACGTTTCGAATTGAAAATACCACTATGTGTTCTTGGGATGCTGGAGTCGAAAAAGCTCGTCTCCTATGTGAGGAGCTTAGTGGAAGAAGCAAGTAAGTGTCATTTGTTATGTTACTGATGCCACTTGCTAATACTAACAAGGCTGCTATGGGAATCCAAGCGATTTTAAGATAAGCAATTGTGATGGGAACTTGGAGGACTTCGAAAATCTGACAGATTTAACATGTTTCTTGTTTTTCAGTGGAGTCATCTATGGCCAAGAATACGACTTCAGCCACACCCACATCACAGCCCATTTTACAGGGAGGACCCATTCATACTCCATTCATTCATCCACAGATTGTAATTTTGACATCTATGCTGAGAACTATCAATCTCAATTTCAGAATCCTAAAAGGTATTTATTTGTTATGGGAACTTGGAAGACTTCGAAAATCCGACAGATTTAACCTGCACAAGTCAAATAAAGGAAGGCAAAGAATTATTTATCCTGCATTCTAATATATTGATAATAAAATAGCTCAGATACCATTTATTTTCCTTTTATCCTGCTTACAATTACTTTGAAAATAAATATATCACTTTCCTGGCTCTTCCACTGAGCTCTTTATACTGTACCGTGAGCCGGGAATGGAGAATCGCGCTTTTACATAAATATGACCATGGTTCTAAACGGGTTAATTTGAATAGGGATAAGTTAAGTTGATGAAGCTTTCTCTAGAAATTTCTATTTGATCACTACGTTACTGATTATCACTAAAATGACTGCCGATTGAAAAGAAATAATTAAAGGATTATTATGTTCCACTAAGAAGAACTAGGTAATTTATTTTTACCAATTATTAAAGTAAGTTAAAAGATCACTCTGCTAACTGAAGAAAACATTTAGAAAAAATGTTCTCAAAACATTCGTCTTGCAATTACGGGCGCCGATTGAGAGCAAAGTTAAAAGGCATAGCCTTCAATTATTTCAGATAAAATGCCATCTGATATTCCACAATAAACATTATTTTATACATTTTCTAGCTAGTACAGCCATCTGCTTGAAATCTTTGAAATGTTGATATGAGACACAAGACCCTACTCAATGTGAAGTACTTTAAAACTGTTTTCTTCCACCTATCAGGCTATCGCAACTGAAATATTTGCATAGACTCTGTTAATCTATTCCATAGCCATCGCAGACCGTACCACGTTCTCGCTGTTCATGCAGGCTATTTTGTAAATATTATTTAAGAGTTTCAATCATTTTACAGAGCCATCTGTTTACGAATTGTATAACAAATTTTGAAACTTAATAACTGGTTCCTAAGCAGAACATAAGAACCATAGATTTGTATTTTTTTTCATTCCTCTTTATTTGGTTTTTCATATCGTCGATCAACATTGGGGAATTGAGTATAACTTGTTCCATTGCTCGAAGGTTTTTGATTTATTCGAAGTTTAACGTAGTGAAAATCCGGAAAATTTCCATACATTTAAATACAAAACAATTCAAGGAAAAAGGTAAAATAAACGAAGTTTTTAGAGGAGTAAAAATTGAGTTCATTCTCAATAGGTTTGAAATTCTTTACAATAGCTGAAATTTTTGTTCATTTTTTGCAGTGATTTTTAGTTAACTTTTTGAAACGTTAGTGCAAAAAAGTCCATTTTCTCATATTTGACCGGATTTTTTCCGCTTGTTTTGGATAATTATTTTGACTTATGACGGAGCGCACTATAGATCATTTAATGCAAATTGTTTAATAAAATTTTATTGACTTTCAATTTTTCTTCTTACAATTGAGAAATTACGACTACATTAGAAAAATATACATCTATAATCCCCAATATTTGAGGCCTACGCAAAGTATTTTCTGAAATGGTAGTGAAATGATGCTGGAAATTTCAAGACAAATTTCAAGAAATTAATAATTTTAAAAATTTTAAGAAATGTTATTAGAATTTGCAGAAAACTTTTACCCGAACTGAAGGAAGCATTAGCCTTTCGGGCCATTATTATAACTTTCTTCTAACCCTTTACAGAACAGCAAATTTCGATTGAAAATACTTAGTCTGGCAGGACAAAGGCCAAAAAAGATAGCATGCAGCATATCCTGCAGCAACTACGAATAGTTTTCTTTGCGATAGCAAAAGTGATAAATTAATATTTTTAATGACTTAGAATTAAAAGAGCTTTGTCTACCACTATGTATATATATTTTAATGACTTCGATGTATAAACCACCACTATATGATATTAATTACAAGATCGTGTTCTTAATGGGCATTATGCATATATATATATATATATATACAAGAAAACACGAAGAAAGTTAAGAAAAACAATAAGTTTCACACTATTGCATTAATATCTTTGGCTTTATTGATACAATATCAGAAAGCACTCTGTTTTAGGGATATAATCGCGTGGACTAATAAAAAGATTATATCTTTTTTTTCCGGTTTTTTCCCCGGTTATTTAAATGAAATTTAATCCTTTTTTTTAAACTGTTGTTTGTTATTTTTTACTTATTATTTCCCCCTTTTTCATATGTCTTCAATTTTTCTTTGTTTTATTCTTCATTTTGAACTTATATATATATATATATATACATATATATATATATATATATATATATATATATATATATATATATATATATATATATCAGCCCTTCTTCTAAAAGTTCTTTTGATTATTGTTATATAGTGCGGGGATAATTTCTCGGAATATTAAGTTTATCATTTTGACCTAATATCACATTTGATGAGTGAGGCACGCCATGAACTCATTTCAAACGTATAAAATATAAAGGTGGTGAAAATATTTTTATATCAGCTCATTTCAAAAAGAGATAATGCATTGATTACTACCACATCATGTAAATAACAATATATTTAGTGCCTAGATTTGCAAATAAATATACGAAAAAATTCTATTATTTTAATTAAAAACTATTTTTTAAATTTGGCAATGTTGCCTTTGGTTAATATTTAAATAAATCGGTCCCTAATGGATTAACGATACTTAACACAAATACTTACTGCCATCTATTTGAAAAAAAAAATGCTTTAGAGTGTAGTAGGTAATTAGAAACTATAGCTTTCAGAATTTCTGATAGTTTTGCCATTATTTTAAAAGCCTCTGCATGGAACAAAATGGCGTTTCATATGGTAATGTGGTAAATAACTTTAAATCTAATTTACAAAGCCAAGAATCATTCATTAAAATCATTAGAACATAAACAACAACAACCATTCGAAAAAAAATCTCCCAAGAAGTGTCTGCATAGATCAATAGTTGGTAATGGTTCTCGAGAGAAAAGAGAGTAAAAATTGCGCTAAACCGATCCAACACGATGCACTTAGTAAATGTTCTAAATATGTAAAGCACCAGGCATCTTAATCAATCTTTTTCACATAGTGTGAAAGTTTGCTATTTTTTAGGTCAACTGAATTTAATATTAATGTAGAATCTATTCTGTCTCGTAATGTTCGTTTATAATTCCTCGTTACTTTAGTAATGAAGCCACAAAAAAGCTTGAGGGTCTCATGAAGAACTTTTTAAGTACAATATAAATGCTTCCAAAGTGACAATTGGCGCAAGTTAGTGATTGTCATAAATTACTTAACTGGCGCCCGAGTCCTTGTCACGTACACATAATTTTGGAACGTGAAATCACGTTATCATTTGAGTGTTCATTTTTAGTTACTTATGTAACTTTTCACATTTACCATTATTGAAAAGTAGCATATTCAAGTAGTATTTATCTACATGGAAGGCAAGGGTAATGTCAGATATTTATTATTTTAAACTCTATTATAGAAACAGTTTTCTACTCGTAGACGAAAATTTCATTAGTTTATACTACATTACGCTTTGATAACAAATGTTATGTTGTATGTATGTAAATAATTGATCTTACCAAAATCGGGTGTGGCGATTTCAAATCTGAAATTAAATTTGTTCAGGAAGCTACAAATTGTTTTAAAAATGATGCTTTTACTCTGAATTTATTTTTTTTCTGACTGCACAAGTTTATATATATATATATATATATATATATATATATATATATATATATATATATATATATATATATATATATATATATATATATATATATATATATATATATATATATATATATATATATATATATATATATATATATATAAGGAAAAATTGTAGAACAATGAAAAAAGGGAAAAAAAAGAAAAATAATAATAAAAATAACAAAAAACCGGAAAAAAAGGACAAAAAATTTTAACAAATCTGGAAAATAAAAGATATAATCTTTTCATCAGCTCACACGATTATAATCGCAAAAATGAGTGCTTTCTAATATTGCATCAATATAGACAAAGTAATATATATCAATACAATAGTGTGAGAAGCACTCAAATAATTTTACATAAAGATTACAACAATAGATTTAATTTCATGTTTTATTCTCTTTTTTCTTTATATTTTATTTTCTGTTTTTACGTGATATATTTACTTATTGTGTTCTATTTTTTCGTAAATTTTTTTGAGTGTTTCTCGCGCTATTGTATTGATATATTTTGCTTTGGGTATATTGATGCAATATTAGAAAGCACTCATTTTTGCGGATATAATCGTGTGAGCTGACGAAGAGATTATTTCTTTTTGTTTTTACGGATTTTTTAAAATTTTTGTCCTTTTTTTCATGTTTTTTGTTATTTATATTTTTATTATTATTTTACCTTCTTTCTCCTTTTTTCATTGCTCTTTAATTTTCCCTTGTTTTCTCTACATTTTGAACATATTTTATGAGTTTTATTTACTTGCAGCTTATGCGAAATAATTAAAACTTATTGTTTTTCTTAATTTTCTTCGTGTTTTTTCGTTTTTATTTATTATGCTATATATATATATATATATATATATATATATATATATATATATATATATATATATATATATATATATATATATATATATATATATATATATATATATATATATATATATATATATATATATATATATATATATATATATAAATAAAAGATATATATATATATATATATATATATATAAATAAAAGATATATATATATATATAATCGAATCGAAATAAAGAATATATATCCCAATATAAAAAATACTTTTAATAAGTGTGTCGATAAGAGTCTCTCGAGTTACGTCGTACGAGTGATTTTTTTTAAACAAAAAACATGGTTAGGTAAAACTACAACAGTTGCTCAACCATATAATTTTATAATTGCATAAAAACTGTCTCTTGTAGAGTAAAACAGATTACCTATTTATTGCCAGTGGCGAGAAAATATCTAAGATCCATTTAAAAATATCATTGAATGGAAAAAAAGTTCTCCGGTGCTATTTATGACAAACTAGAATATGTACAGCATAAATGTTCCAGTCTGAAAATCTATATATAATTATATAGTAATCAATTATAATAATCTATGCAGTAAAAAATTATTTAAGAAGATCATAAAGAAGTAATTTTATTCGAATTATTTAAGCAGGCTAATGATGAAGAGAAAGATGGGTTTTAATCCATTATCCTTTTAGTTACAATGCATAATTTTGCTGACCTTATAGCAAATGTTGAATTAAGCGTAAAGATAGATTAAAATTTTGAAGAAAAGAAAAATATTTTATTGTTTTTTTTCTGACCAGAATGAGAAATCTTTCGCATTGCGTTTGTCTTACGCTAACCGTAACGTTAATCTTTTTTTCAGCTCTTAGAAACAAAGCACTTCCACGCATGCGCTGTAAAGCCCAAATAATGTTAGAGTTAAATGGAATCAACATCAATATGCAAAATTTGATTGTTTCCCTACATATACGCCTATTTTAGAAGTTTAGGTTTAAATTAAGAAACACCTGTGAGCCAACCAGTGGTTTGGGCAAACTAATAAACTGGCAGGTGAGAAAAAAGATATCATAATTTTCTAACTTTTGCTATCACTTTTTAAATTGTTTTAGGACAGAGTGTTTTTAGTGATGCAGTGGTAGCTAAGCAAGTAAGTTATTGATTTAATCAAAACTTAAGTACTAAGTATAATGTTAAATGAGTTTTTTTTATTTTCATCAAGTAGTCTCTCATATTAAAAACACATGCCTTTCCAAGTAATTTAAAAAACTTAATGCGATGAAAAAAATTAGATTTATAAAAAATGATTTATAAAAAATTAGATTTATGAAATTATGCACAACATAAAAAGTCTTTTGACTTTTAATATATAAACTAGGTCATTATTCAATAATGTAATTGGTAATAGCATATTAGTATTAGTTCATTAATGATTAGCTCCAAAAAAAAAAAACTCAAAGAACTTCAACATGCTTATTGATTTAAAAAAAACATATTGCTAAAAAGCTAAATTTACTTTCTAAAATTCCATCATTTGAAAACCCACTTTCTTCTTAAATAAAGCTTCATATGCAGTATATGTCCGTAAGATTAGCCTTGCTCTCCTACACCATTAAATACAGCCTTAAGGTTTCTCTTTTATTAGTCAAAAGGAATCAGAAAAATAATCTTTTGTAAGAAAAGACCTTAATGGAATAAAAAAGAGAATAGTTATATGGGTTAGTGGATTACCCAACCTTCAAAGGATAAAAAATTACTAGCATGGATGTAGATCGATTAAAGAAAGCTTAGACTGGTTCTGAAGGCATAAGCTATATATAGTTCAAACTATGTCCGTAAATTGGCTGAGATATAAGATGTTGGCTGCTTCTTTACGAAAGCTCAGACAATCATCAGGACACGCACTTCTTCGTGTTTGCCTTTAGTAGTTTCTAGTTATTTGAGATTAGTCGTCCTCGACAGATGTAAAAATGTCTTTTTACACGCAACAACATTTACAAAGTTCCTAGTTAGCGCTTTTCAGATAGAAACATTTTAGATGTTATTGTTTGGGTAATATAAGAATTACATTTTCGCGTTTTTATAGATGAAAGGTCAAGGATTTTAATTCGTCCAACAGCACTTGAAAGGATATTCCTCATAAAAAAGAAGGTTTGTCTTTTATATCCTGAAATGAGGAAGAATAAAAATGATATGAGTAGGAAATTTTTATTGTTTTTCGGGAGCATTACTAAAATTAAAATTGATTTTATAGCAATTATTGAGTTCATCAGAAGCAACGCATCTAATTGTACTGTTCAAAGAGACAGAAAAATAAATGTTCGAATTTTTAATAAAACTTTTGTTAGAATTTTTAATTAGTAATGATATTTCATATATGCACGGATGCCATCTGCCTTGGTCACCTCATTGGATGGTGACGCTCTATAACTTGAGCCAATACGGCTCAAGTAGTTATATTTGGTCATAAACAAAACTTTTCAATTATTTTTTAACTAACAATATAATTCAATTAACAAATGAATTATCAGGTCAGTTGAAATGCTGATTTCTTTAGATTTTTTTTCCAGAAAAAATATTCAATTTACTACACTATAGAACACTGCAAAAACGCAACGTCAGGGGGAAATTAGTTAATAGTAGTAGCAAACACGAAGTAGATCACAGACTTGCCAACTGACTCGTTTTGGGCAAGGTTTTAATGTATCGGCATACCCTCCAACTGCTACGGAATTTCCGTAGCTTCAGAAATCTTCTTTTCAGACGGTAGCAAAATTAATGTCTTAATATTTAAAAAATAATAATTTTAGCGTAACTTGTCCACTATTACTTATAAAAGTGCAGGCCATATGGCTAGATTCTTAAGTTCTGATAAAAGTTTTATGAGAGATCCATTTGCTTAAAAATTTCTACTTTGGTTCACTACCACTAGAAAGAATTATTTTCAAAATCCTCATAAGTTGGAGGGTATGTATGGGTAACGAATTAAATAGTGAAAGGATGCTTGCGCACCCTTTATAAAAGGATCCCCTCGAGATAACCACGAAAAAAGTTTTATTTCTTTTGACACTTTAAATTTTTGATTTGCAGTGGTGGAAAAATTACTTAAAATGAAAACTGTTAAATTAAAAATAACTTAAATTTCATCACCATTCGAAAATATTTTCTTACAAAGAGGAGCAAGTTGGCGTTTCGATAAATGTAGCAATTATGCGTGGAGCAACGTATTTGGTGCCAAAACTAAATGATACTTACGAACGTGCATAGTACTCAGCGGTGCCAACATTCTAAGCTGTAAAAATGTACTCTGGAGGTAGCTAAGTCAATATTTTAATGTATTATTTTTATTTGAAAGGACATTATTTGAAAGGACAAAAACCAAAAACTACTGCGTCGAATCCATTTAACTTTTTCATAGGCGTACGTTGCTATATCTGCTGTCAAAATTTATAATGATTATGCGGCTTAAGAGTAAAGCTGGGTATGAAAATATATAATTAACTCTTTTGTTAAGAAAAAACAAAATCATTTTCCGAATAACCCAATGTTCATTTTTAACGCGTCGAACGGACGCTAATTTTACATGGCTTGCCCGTCTGGCCAAACTGTAATTAACTACAAACTAAAATTGCAAATATTAGACAGATTTTGCTAGTTTTAAAATATTTAGCATGACATATATGAAAAAAAGTGGTGAATTATATAAGACTACGAACTGTTTAAAAATAGTGGTGGATGAAAATCTACTAAATTGAATTTATTAAACCAAGAATAGCAATAATAAAGTTTTGAATAAATTTTCTGCAATTCCATTAAAGATTGTAAATTTTATAGTTCTATATTATGTTATTATACGCTGTCAGCCAGCTGCTTTTCTCTGCCTATGCGCAAGGTCAGTGTCAGCAAGCGGTGGCAGACGCAGCCTAAATGTAATTTCAGTGTCTGCCACCGGGGGTTGACGCAGCCTAAATGTAATTTCAGTGACAGCCACCGATGGCTGACACGGTGCTCAACGTGTTACGACAGCGCCTCCTACAGCTGAAAGCCTCCACACGATTGTTTGTAGGTAGTCCGATCAGACCTATGAAGGTAAACAAGTTTACGAACGAAGCATTTATGCAAAACCTGGTAGAAATAAGATAGTGGTAGCAAATATATGTCTAAAAATTTGTTTAATTTTTGAATATGATTGGTTTGTCTTATTTACTTGTCAACCACTACAGATTCAATTTTCAAATATGTATGATAAATTTCTCTCAATTACTTTTCCAAAAGAATTCGGATTCATGCGCACAACAGGATCACTTTTTAAATAGTCTACGTGGACTACTTATAAAGAACCGTGTGGAGGCTTTCTGATGTAGAAGGTAATGGTTACGATCGCATTTGAAACTACAAGATGTTAGACATCCTTAAAAGTAGTACAATTTTTAGAAATTTCTCTGAAAATAATTTTAAATAACAATTTTTTTTAACGTTATTGTACTATTTTCAAACAAAACAGTCAGATAACCATAAAAAAGTTGGTAATCAAACTGTTAACCGTGAAAAAAATCGTTTATTAACCGCTTTTATCTCTTCAGGTTAAACAACCAGAATTTAATCGCACCAAGTAACCCCATCTAATATAGCCACTTAGTGTCGTTCAACAGCTTGCATTATATACGAGAAGTCTAATCTGTCTGTCTCATGACCGACAGAACTGGGGTTCGAATCCCAGCGTTAACTCCGCAATATTTCCTCTATTCCTTTGAACACATTAAAAGTTTCCGGTTTACTGCACTCCCCAATTTGTGTCCTGCACATCCAATGCCCATTATCTAAGGAAAAGCTTAACTCCTATGATCAGTAAATTTTTTTTTTTGCGGTTTTCAAACTTTGCTTGTTGTAAATGGTTAAAAAAACGTATATAATTGTGTATTCATAATTTTGAAACAGTACTAGTTGTAAATGGTTTCAAAACTGTAAATGTAAGAAAATGTCCTTTACCAAAAACTTTGCAGTTAATCGGACAGAGAAACTGCTTTCAGTTATTTTGCCATAACTTTAGAATGGAAATTGTAACAGTGTATTTAAGAAAAGTTGAAAATCCTCAACGTCATGACTGATTGGTAAATTCTTAGCATATAAGAATTTTTTGACAAATGATAAATGTATACTTGTGAGTGCTATTGTTATGGAACACAATGCCTTTATATCGATCAATAATTTATCTTTTTCTTTAGGAGCATTTTGAAGTCATTGAATCCACTTTTCATAAGATTATTTATAAATTGACTTTTGCCAATGACACTGAACCATCCATGTAAGATTTTAGATCCTTTTGGATTTAAAACGATTCAATCAATGAAATGTAACTTATAAATGTTTAAATAAATTAGCCAAGAGAACAGAATGCAGAAAATGTAAATATTTTAATTGATGATCCATTTAAGAGGTACGGTGTGTTCTGCAATCATCACCCTTAACATATAAATTTTATAATCATCGTCAAGTATGAAGTAAAATTTTTCTTAACAATATAGATGTTAATTATAATAAAATGATGATAAAACGAAAGCAATATTGAAATCTGCCGAAGAACTAGTCGGGAAGCAGTTGTAAAAAACTCAAAAACTGATTAACTGGTTTATAACTCTTTAACTAGAATAACGTCACAGAGCTTTCAATTTGGAACATTTAGCCTACCACAAAATCTAAAAATGTGAAATAATCTTAAGTTTTTCTTTTTTTTTACCTTTCGTTATTTCAAAGATTATTATTCAAAATTACATAGTTTTAAGTGCTATATGGTTTAAGGTTAAATATATATTTAGTAAGGTCAAAATTATATAGTTTTATATGTTATATGGTTATATGGTTATGCTGGCTGGTAAAAGTTTGCGTTTAGATTCTTATTTATTTGGCATCTTTATATAGTAAACTACATATTGCAAACTATTTTTTTTCACTATCAATTTGTCAATTATCTATTTGTCAATTTGTCTTATTATTTTTTTGACATTCTACTTTAGCGTTCGAAAAATTTACCGTTGGCAATCGTAGGAAAATCGTTGTCAAGTCACTTAGTCACTTTTCTCGGAATCAATCATGAAACACTTGCGTTAATTTTTCAATAGCATGGCAGTATATATATATATATATATATATATATATATATATATATATATATATATATATATATATATATATATATATATATATATATATATATATATATATATATATATATATATACAGATGGGTGACAAAATAATACGAACACCTATGAAATATCAGAAAATCTTTATTAATAGGGAGTTGGACCACCCTTTGACTGAATTACAGATTTAATACGACGTGGGATCAATGCATGAAGATAATGGACAACATTTAACCTTCCGTTAGTCGCGCACTTGTTTCCGACATGGTTAATCGCGTTGCACCTATGAGGTGTTTCTGATTTTTTGAAAGCCAAATGAAATTTAGCCTGGTTTAAATAGTTAATTGTTTCCAATTTAAGACTCTTTACAGAGATAAATATCAAAAAATTTATTTAGCGAAGTACCGAAGATAAATTTTTCTTGCTCCCGCGTCGGATCTCTTCCTCCATCCCAAGATAATCAACCAATTGACGCAAGAAGGTTCTGCGGTTTTTTACTCCGTAACCATTTTCTTCGTATATAACTTGACCATTTATACCTGCTACGTTGAGTAGGACAGAAAATGAGATAAAATATATATATTTATTTCATAAAAATATTATATCCATAATACTTGCGTCAATGGTCGCGCTGCATCAGAGGGGTGATTTGAGCGGTTCCAACTCTCCATCGACATGTTCTAAGGTCGGTTTTACACGGACATTTGAGTAATCCAAAGTTAGGAACATAACATTAGGCTCGACCCCCGGAAAAATCTTTTGACGGCAAAGGAGGTGGAAATGCAGTAGGGATGCACCTGTGAGGTGCGCGCGACTAACGGAAGGTTAAAGGAATATTAAGCCATTCCTCTTGCAAAGCGGCCTCTAATTCCGAAAGATTTGATGGAGGTGGGAATTAGGAACGAAGTTTAAACTCCAAATATTGCCACAAATGTTTAATAAAATTTATGTCCGGAGACTGAGGGGGCCAGGCAAGATGCTCAACTTCATTGTCATGCTCTTCGCACCATGTTTGAACGCACCTAGCGGTGTGGATTGGGGCGTTATCGTCTTGAAAAATCGGTCGCTCTCCAGGGAATACAGTCTGTACAAAAGGATGAACATGATCCGCTAGAATGCTTATATAGTCATTAGATTTGATTCTCCCATGCAGACGTACTAGTGGCCCAAGACCACGCCAAGATATCGCACCCCAAACCATAATGGAGCCACCTCCATGTTTCACAGTTGATAAGAGGCATTCAGGATCAAATGCTTCTTTGGGTGATCTCCAGACATAAACGCGTCCGGTGGTCTGAAATAAGGTGAAGGATGATTCATCGGACCATATTACCTGCTGATACTGCTGTGGGGACCAGCCTTTGTGACCTCTACACCACTGACGGCGCTTGAAAGCATTGGTTGCTGTCACCAAGAGTTTACGAATTGCCACTCTACCATAAATGTTCGCTGCATGAAGTTCTCTTTGAACAGTTCTTGTTGAAACGGGATCCTGAAGATGACTGCTCATGTCTGATGTTATCTCGGATAATGACTGCTTGTGTTTTCGAGCTACTACGCGCTGCAAGACACGTCTATCCCTATCATCAAGCTTTGACTTTCGGCCACTGTTTTGCTTTGAAGACTTCGTTTTACCCTCTTTCATGTATGCTGTCATTACGGCTGATACAGTACTTCTTGCAAACCCCAAAAGGTTTGCTGTTTCTGTCACCGATGCTCCACTTAAACGCGCCCCAACAATCCTCCCTCTTTGGAATTCTGACAGGTCAGACATTTCACCTTATAAAAGCTAGTTAGATAAACTCATGCAACACAGGTGACTAATGTTGAGAGACTGATAGCTTCCTCTTCACGCTCACTAGGTGGCAGACTTCTGTTGCAGGTGGCGCGGTTGTACTGCAGGTGTGAAATAAATCACACTTTTTCACAGGTGTTCGTATTATTTTGTCATCCATCTGTATATATATATATATATATATATATATATATATATATATATATATATATATATATATATATATATATATATATATATATATATATATATATATATACACTAAACGGAAAACGTATAATATATAATATCTAGATAAAGGAAGCTATATCCATGAAAAAGGTTTTTGTAGTTAAGGTTTTAGTTGAACATTTCAAAATTTTTCTTATTACTTTTAAAACACGTGGTTAACAGATGTAAATAAAAAAAATAAAATATCCTTATTCTTTGCTACCTAAAGAGCACTTGATAGCAATATTTTTTGCATCGTCAAAATTCGTAGAAAATAAAGATTGTTAATAAGTTCCTCCGAAAATATCCTTTAAGTAAAATGGCTGTTAAATAACCTTCTTTTCTTCAAAACATGAGACAGTTTTTTTTTCTTTGAAGTCATCAAAGCTATTTTAAATTATCTTCGGTAAGTAAGACTTGTCAGAAATTTATTTACTTTTTATATATTTTTAGATTTATGGGAAGAGTTTTGAAAATCTAACAGGAAATATTTATCTTTGTTATAGTTTATTTTTATCTTAAAGTGTAACCTTTTAGATTTTCTAAGAACAGTGTCTAAATTATAGATATATTTATACTTCTTTTGAATTCAGACGATGGTAGTTTTTGAAATTCTTCGTTACTTTATGGTTTTAAATACTTAAATTAATGAAACAAGATATTTAAATCATTTATTATTAAATATAAAAATAAGTACAACAGAAAAATACAACAGGAGTAACAAATAAGCTGTTAGATATTTAAGCATGTGTAGAAATTGAAAGCTAACCAAGTTTCATGTAAGCAGAAGTTTTAAAAAAAATGCTCATGAACCATAAATTTTTTTAATTATTTTTACCCTCTCACGCCCATAAAGTTGATATAGTATTTCAACTCTATGCTCACGCCAGGAAAAGTGAATATATTGGTACGGGAAAAGAGAGAATACTGGTAGAAGAACTATTTCAATATTAGATAATATTCGGGTGGAGTTAATCTTTTCTCAACAATAACAATTCACTGTAAGGAAATTTATCACGGCGAAGAAGCAATTCAATATAAAAATTGCATCTGTTAAAAACAGTTGGTAGTTATGGATTTTTATTATTCCCGGAAAATATTAAAAAAGGAAATTTATTGTTACTCCGATGCGCTGACAAGATGAGACAATTTAGCGTGACCCACCGGTGGGTCACCCGGGCGTGAACGTGTTAAATACGATATTGTGGTTTATAAGTTTTCAGTTTTTTTTCGTTCACTTTTAAATCTTAGAGAAAAAATGTAAAGTAATTGTCAGTTGAAGAAAAATTGAAGACTGAAAAATCGAAGAATTGAAGTCAGTCGTGCATTTAATCTTTAGTGGAAAAATTTTGGTCAATGATCGCAAAGTGATTAGATTATGATTATCATAATTAGATTATGATTAGATTATGATTATCATATGGACTATAATTAAGGAAGGTTGGGAGTTAGTGTAGACAGTTTTGCCATAAAAACCTTACTAATCATTATTTTGAGAATGTCAAATATTTTCTTTTCCTTTAAATTTGATTTTCGTACTTCATTTGTGCTGAGATGTATATTGATTTTAGTCTCCTGGTTTGTTTGTTTTTTAGAATTCTTATTTTGTTACATTTTTTAAAAGTTTTTGTCCTCACTAGGCTGATACAGAGTTCCTATATTTTTATAAAAATTTAAAAAAAAAACGCAAATTTGTAAAAAAAATTTAAAAAAAGAAACAATCACCTCTATATTAGCATTGGCATTAAAATTAAAAATTCCAAAACCTCGATTTTTTCCCAAGATATATTTATTTAAAAGTATAAAGTGTAGTGGTGATTATGCATTTATTAAGAAATAAAATTTTTTTTTCCCCAACAACTTTTATCGTACTTTTTTAAACTTTTTAACTACCATACGAGCCATGATAGTTTTGTCTAGAATGGCTTTGTTAGCAGTTTTTCCATCTTACACAACTCTATAGGGAGACAGTGGAGAGGTATTCTACTGTCGAAGTCAATGAAACAGTCTTTACTTAATTCACTTTATTTACAAAAACTGGGCACCTGGGCCCCGCAGAAGGCCCATATCCCATGCATCATGAAATATTACAAAAAGTTAAAATAAAAAACAGTTTGAGTTCAGCAGTCTATGGGGTGGCTGTTATAATTGTAGCAGCCTATATCTATGCCTATGTGAGGTGGTTATCTAAGTCTCGGCCCCGTCAGGGACCCTAACTCATTAATCTAAGTGGTATTATATAAAGCGTAGCCGATGCTCAAATCAGAGGGGTATATAATAAAAATGCACAGTGAGATAATAAAGCAAAGAGAAGGATATATATAGTACTATTTACATAAAAAAAAGAAATTCGGAGAAGTAAAACCTCAGCTCCTGCCTGCCTCGCCACCCCCCTTGCGGGATTCATTGGTGCACAGACAGGTACCTTGATTTAAAAGTGGTGAAAAATTTAATAATTAATTGGTGAGACGTTTGGACAGAACGCCTGTCAGAGAGAAAAAACACCGTTGCCGGACTGTAGTTTATGTTATCGCTGAGTAGCTCAAAGTCAAAAATTTGATTGCAATTGCAAGTTGTGCAGCTTATTGCGTCTTTGAAAAAGGAAACACATGAAATAACCATATGTTCTTCCATAGAAGTAATGTTTAAGTATTTTCTGATATCACTCATCCTAAGTATACGGGGAGTGCCCGTGAGTCTTCTGATCATTTTATTTTGGATGCTCTCGAGTTTACGTTTTTAAGTGGCCTTTATGGCACTCCAAGCAGGAGCAGCATAACTAATTATTGGTCTAATACATTGCAGGTATAAGGTCCATTTTGTTTTTAGGGCTAATTTTGAGTTATGATTAAGAATTGGTTTGAGGGAGTAGAAAGCACCTTTAGCTTTTGTAAATATTCTCAAGATATGGGAATTCCAATTCATATAATGAGTGAGGGTTACACCTAAGTAGGTGGCTTTGTTAACCACTGGAATCAATTAATTGAATAGAAGAAGATCACTATTTTTAATTTTCTTCTTTTCAGACTTTCTCATAACAAGCAAAGAGGATTTGCTGGCATTAACCCTTTCGCGCCGACTGTCACAAATACGTGACAGCATAAAACAGTATCAACCAGGGTAAAAAGATGAAACTGGTAATCAAAGTAATTCTTTAGCAGTTTATTTGTGGGCGGGGTTACAATTGTTTGATTTATTTAATTCACCACTACTTACTTCAAAATAAAATTATTTAGTTATACTTTGAACTTATATTGATTATGTATATGATTTATCTAACAATAATTAAATTCAAGGCAAAGTAAGTCTGTGAAACTAGCAACGCTCGTATTTAAGCTACCGTTTCTTATTTATTTGCATACTGATTCCGATTTTGTAGGAATGCTTTCATGAATCACCCGTCCCCAAGGGGTTAAAGGAGATTTTCAATTTGCACACCATTCCTAGATATTTGGGATGATTTGTCTTAAGTTATTAATAGCGTAATTGGGGTTAAGTGATTTACTGAGTATCGCAGTATCATCTGCATAATACGCTGTACAAATATTATCCTTGTCATTAAAATTCGGGAAGTCACCTGAGTAAATGAGATAGAGGGTTGAGCCCAGTATTGAGCCCTGAGGGACTCAAGCATGCATGGATCTGACTGAGGATATGGAGTCATTAACTTTTATATGAAAGGTTCTGTTACTTAAGTAACTATTAATTAGTAATATCAGGTTGTTTGGAATTTTATAGTTGATTAATTTGCAAATGCGGCCCTGATACCAGACGCGGTCAAAACTTTGGCCACGTCTAACATCAGGAGAGCAGTAGTCTCATTTTTATGGAAGCTCTTAGATACTTCCTCAACTATAGGAACCAGTTGCTCCGTGGTCGAAAGACTATCCCAAAAATCAAACTGTTCATTCGGCAGGAAAGTAAGTTAGGGTTTAAGTCTATTAAGGTTAGTCCTGTCGTAAATTTTTGAAAAGGTCTTTAACAGACTGATGGGCCAATAACTGTCGGTTTTTAAAGATTTTTGCCTTGATAAGGGAATAGCACAATCTGGGCATGTTTCCATTGCTGAGGGAAGTAGCATTTATTTAGGCGTGAATTAAAGATATTTTTAAGTTGCTCAATAATATTTGGGGGGAGGTATTTAATCATGACATTATTGATTTTGTCCGTCCCTGGTGCTTTATTGTTATGGAATTTATCGATGATCCTATAAAGCTCATCAGCGGTAATAGGCTCAATATCATTAATTGGGGTATGCGAGCTGATATACAGTTCGTTCACCAGGAGTTGGCACTTGACTCCACATCCTCGGACGTGGAGTTCATTTTAGCGTGGGGGAGTAAGAGGAAAAACATTCCCCCGCTTGTAATCGAGATAACCTCTAATGCGCGCAAAGCCTCCACACAGCTTTTTATAGGTAGTCCTATCAGACCACTATGAAGGCAAACCAGTTTAAGAAAGAGCCCTTTAATAGAAAATCTAGTAAAAATAAGGAAGTGGTAGCAAATATATGTCTAAAAATTTTTTAAAATTTTGATTATGATTAGTTTGTCTTATTTACTTGTCTACCACTACAGATTCAATTGTCAAATATATATGACAAATTCCTCTCAGTCATTTTTTAAATAGAATTTAGTTTCATGTTCTCAAACTGTTCACTTTTTAAACAGTCTGCGCAGACTACTTATAAGAAACCGTGTGGAGGCTTTCCGATGTAGAAGGTGATGGCCAAACACATATAGGGAATTATTTTTCAGTCACTTACTTCGCTTTATCATCAGCTATTATACCTTTCGTTATTCTAGCTAATTTATATTTAAAAACTTTTCCCCTGCAAAATATCTCAAAAAGAACAAACTATTCTATAAAAAAAGAGAAATATAGTCAAGTTTATGAAATAAAATGCACATGTTCAAAATATGCACATGAAGATTGCGAAATAAATATTTTTGTCATGCGATCGCCAAATAGCATACTTGTTCACATCCTTCTACCCAAAATAGCGAAATAGTATCATCAGATACCACATGAGGAAGGCGGAGCCAAGTGCCAGCTACGGGTGAACGAACCATACTCACTATAGGTACCACTATAGGTACTTCTATAATATTCTACTCAGTAGTGATAGTGCTGGGTTCGCTATTAATGGAAAATTGGGTTCCCATGGTATCTGCGAAAATTTCGCTGTTATCGATGTCTGAGTATGTCTCAACCTTACGACCTAGGAGTGACTTAGTAGTAGTTTTGGAACTTTTAAGAGCCTGTACCATATTCCTGGCAGTTTTGTCTTGTGTACTAAGATTCTCGACCTTATCGTCCCAAGTCTCCTTTTTAAAATCAGTGATTTCTTTTTTGATAAGCTTAGTATAACTAGTTACTTGGGTTTTGATGTTAGGGTCTGTAGTCCTTTGAAAAACCTTTCGCATTTGATGAGATATTTAATATGATGTAGGAGCTTATAATAATCATTTCTTATTTCCATTTTATAGGACTCACCATTATAGGTGTCATCAATGTTCTTGGTTAAATTTGTGATGTCGTTCTCAATATCCATATCCGTGCTAAGTTCATTTGAATGGTTAGATCTTTTTGTGAGACTGTTTACATATGAGAGCCATTCAGTATTTGTTTTAATTCTGATTTTATCCTGTTAATTAAACATAGCAGTGGCGCAAATAGGGAGATGATCACTGCTTAGTTCGTATAGAACATTATTTTATTTTATTTTATGACCGCCGTTGAACAGTCGACCCAATTTTTGGGTTTACGACTACAAATGTTCAACGCCGTAGCCTTGTAATTTTGAACCAATCCAGAAGACAAGGAAACTCCTGGATCGGTACCCCCAGAGGCATTGATTTGTTCGTATAGAACATTAATAGTAAATGGATTGCTCGAGTTTGTTATTAGGATATCATGCGTGTTACTAATGCTCATTGGCATATAAGTCGGCTCCCCTGGCGCGTATACCGTAAGGTTATATTTTTTGACTAGTTTTAGGAGGTTTTTGCCGGGGGTGATATTTTTGGTGCAGCTCCAAATTTTAGTTTTTGAATTAAGATCTCCTAAGACAATACACTCGTAATGCTGGGGGAAGAGATCTTGTAAGCTTAATGCCAATTGTATTAAAGAGGTGTTTATAGCAACTGCATACCCTCCAACTGCTACGGAATTTCCGTAGTTTCAGAAATCTTCTTTTCAGACGGTAGCAAAATTAATGTCTTAATATTTAAAAAAAATTAATTTTAGCGTAACTTGTCCACTATTACTTATAAAAGTGCAGGCCACATGGCTAGATTCTTAAGTTCTGATAAAAGTTTTATGAGAGATCCATTTGCTTTAAAAATTTCTACTTTGGTTCGCTACCACTAGAAAGAATTATTTTCAAGATCTTCGTAAGTTGGAGGGTATGCAACTGGGGCCGAAAGTCCGTATATATCAGACGGAAAAGAGCAAAAACTGGTAGAAAGTAAATTTAATTTTTAGCTTTTTTTGGGAAAATAAAATATCCGTAACTACCAATTTTTTGACGGATGCAATTTATATACAGAATTGCTTCTTCCCACGAAGAAAAAAATAATAGTATAAACTGTTTAGTGTTACGAATAGACATCCCGAGAATTATCTATAATTGAAATAGTCCTACTACTAGTGTTTTTCTCTTTTTCGTCTCACTTCCAGGCCTGAAATCAGCTCCAAAGCATTGCTCTCCGCACTTTCAAGGTACAGCTACTTTTGAATTGCAAAATTATCACATTTAGCTCGAAAGCCACTGTTGGCATAGAACTTTACTAGTCCTCCAGTTTATGATAACACTAAAATCTAAACTTTTGGCAGCATTTCTACAGGAACTTAATCTTACTTAACCCTTTCGCGCCGACTGTCACAAATACGTGATAGCATAAAATTGTATCAATCAGGGTAAAAAGAAAAAACTGGTAATCAAAATATTTCTTTAGCAGTTTATTTGTGGGCGGAGTTATAATTGTTTAATTTATTTAATTCACCATTACTTTGTTCAAAATAAAACTATTTAGTTATAGTCTGAATTAACATTGATTATATATATGATTAAACTAACAATAATTAAAGTAAAAGCAAAGTAAGTCTGTCAAATTAGCAACGACTACATTTAAGTTACAGTTTTTTACTTAATTACAACTTGATTCTGATTTTGTACGACTGCTTTTTTGAATCACCCGTCCCCAAGGGGTTAATCCAAGTGTGGTGATTTCAAAACCGTTTTGTTTCGAAAGCGACACATTTCTTTTGAAAATGGCAGTGTAATTTCATTTATTTTTTTGTCGGAATGGACAAATTTACAAAAGAACGCATGGAACACATGGGTTTATAGAACACATGGGTTTAGGGATAAAGAACACATGGGTTTATAGTTGGTCTATAGGGTTGCCAGCTGCTCAAGCAAAAATGTATAAATTGGTAACGAATTTAAAAGTAAAACTTTCACAATAAGGAAAATTTTCACCATTTCCCTTAAGCTCTCACCAGAAGATGAATATAACGAAAGTGCATTTTAAGTTAGGTTTTGTAAGTTTTATATGTTGTGGTGAAAAAATAATTTAAAGTTAAGTTTACTAGACGAAAACTAATTTTAACTTAGCCAATTATTTTAAAATATTTTTTTTTCACAAGTCAGAGTGGAGTAGATTAGCCTGTGAATATATATATATATATATATATATATATATATATATATATATATATATATATATATATATATATATAACAGCTAACACTAAAGACTAAAAACATGTGACCTTAACATATTGTATCATAAGCTGAAATGTATTATCACCCTCCTCCTAACATAAAGTCCAATGTACTAGAACAGTGGGGGTTCAAGTGAATTTTAAAATTTCCTGGTTCGTACTATATACTATAAGCGAACATAAAACCTCTAGCTTGTAGGTTAAAACGATTGCATATTTTAAATCAGCCTTCCGGAATATTTATGATCTGTAAAAAAACCCTCATACAAAAGAAGACAGAAAAAGTGAATAGCACTTTCACCGGTGCAATTAATACTTTCAGCAAAACTTAAAAAATATCTTTTTTTACATAAATAAAGCTAATTTCTCAATCAAGCAAATATTGCCTTACCCTGAAAAATTCTTGTGTTGATGAAAACATGAGAGTCCCATATTCAACCTCTGTCTGCTTGGCAAGATCATCTGCTGAGTTTATAGGCGTTACCATCCTTTCTACTGTCAAGAAAGCTGCTAAATTCGCTGTATATGAAGATATGATGATGAGTGTGAAAAACCACCACACACTTCCAACAATACGTCCAGAAATAGACCTGAAAATGAATCAATTACTGTGGTGACTTGATTTACCAAAGACTGCAACGCATTTGATGTTTTTTAGAAAATTCAAATATCAATTTTGGAATAATATTTTGCTCTATTCATTGACAGCTTGATTTACACATCGTTAGATTTTTTTTTTATTTCAAAGAAAAAAAAAATAAAAAACATCGAAAAATAGAATAGCAGTAAACTTACATGCGTTTTCACGGAAATTTAAATTTTTAGTTAAAGGATTGGCATTTTTTTTTGTATTTAACTCTGTGTTATGGAATTAGTTTGCTTTCTCATTTTGAAAATGTGATGCAGTACTGCAAGATTAAGATTGGAATTTCGGTACGGTTTAATCAGCGGAGTGAAATGCCAGTTGGTTGGAAAACCAGTTTACGAAAGAGCCCTTTAGGGGAAAATCTAGCAAAAATAAGAAGGTGATAGCAAATATACGTCTAAATATTTTTTGAATTTATGAATATAATTGCAAGGACGCCAACTGCTCCACAATCTGGAGAAATTTTAATGCCAGCGAATTAAATATTATAACTTGTAAAATAAGCATACTTACGCCTACTTTTAAAAACCCTAACCAAATAATTAATGCTTTTAGATTGCATGTAATATGATTCTTATAATTTTTAATATTTAGCGGTAGAAAAATTAATTAAAATTAAAATACTGAACTAAAAATATCTTACATTTCGTTACCGCTAGAAAATACTGCTTTGCAAAGCGTAGAAAGGTGGCATCTCTGTAATTGGTTTGTCTTGTTTACTTGTCTACCACCATAGATTAAATTCTCAAATATATATACCATTTTTCTCTCGATTAATTTTAAAATAGAATTTGGTTTCGTGCGTACCACTGGTTCACTTTTTAAAAGATCTATGCAGACTACTTATAAAAGACCGTGTGGAGGCTTTCTGATGTAGGAGATGATGGCCTCCCTAGCCTTTTGATCTTACCCACCAAACGCTTTGTAGTTTGGAGGTTGAGGGATCGAATCCCTCCTTTACCTTGGCTATATCTTAGCAATATCTTTCTATACTTTATGCTATATGTTCTTCTACTTGACAGGGCCATACTTTGAAATTTGCATTCATACCAGCATATGCATTGCCGGCAAAGCAGTAGCTAACATAATACGAAATTACTTATTATAACATATATTTACTCCATATTACATAATTACTTACTACATTAGACATAATTGCTTAACCCGTTTTGTCCCGACTTCATATATTGAAATGATACAAGAAGTGACATTATGGAAAAGGTGGTATAATATATTATCGAAATTAATTGGTTTTTCTACTGTAAGGGCATTCAAAAAGTCTTTGATAGATCAAAAAGTACTTGCTCCTTTTAATTCTAGATCTAGTCAGAAATAACTAAATCATTTTGGTATCTGAGAACCTTTTAATTCACGCAAATAAATGAAAATTCTGAAAAAAGTTTCCTATCACATTGAATGTCTTGGAAAAAAGGAACTGTCCTAAATATATGACGCTGGGCGTTAACCGATTAAGAAGAGGTAGCTTACATAATGTATGATTGCTTAATACACACATTATTACACTATCATTCCTATGATATATCAGTTTCTATATCATTGTAATTAAAAAATTAAGGCTTTAATAGGTAATTATTGATATTGTTATTAAAAAAAAGTTTAATAGTGAAATTAACATCCTTTCATTATTCACATTTATTTCGCTTAAAGAAATAATTTGTATTCATCTTAAAATATTTGTAGTTAAAACATATATACATTTAAGATACTATGTGCACATTCTTTTTTGTTAGTTTAACACGTTCACGCCGGGGTGACCCACCGGTGGGTCACGCTAGATTGTCTCATCGGGCGGCTCACCGGAGTAAAAGCTGGTAGCAAATAAATTTCATTTTTTAGTTTTTTTTCCGGGAATAATAAAAATCCATAACTACCAATTGTTTTTAACGGATACAATTTTTACATTGAATTGCTTCTTCGCGGTGATAAATTTCCATAAAGTGAATTGTTATTGTTGAGAATAAATTAACTCCTCCCGAATATTATCTAATATTGAAATAGTTCTTCTACCAGTATTTTCTCTTTTCTGTCACTCTTTCGGGCGCAACACCCGGCGTGAACGTGTTAAAGGGGAAGATAATGTTCATTTAGTTTAAATGTAAACATATCACAGCTTTTATAAAGGAATAATTTTTTACGTGAGTCCATTATTGAAATTCGTCGTCAATATGCAGAATATTGTCTGAATCCAGTATTATTTTAATCCCTTAAATCCTTTAATGGGATTAATTTAATCTTTTATTTTTTTGAATTTATAATTATGGTATTTTAAAATATTTTTCAAGTTGAAATTTATGAGGGAAAAAAAGCTCCTTAGCTTATTAGAGAAAATTAATTTAAATTTTATTGACGTAATTTTAATGAGAAAATTAATTTAAATTTTAATGCTTTTTAATGTTAAGTATGTCCATTAGGTGTTGAAAAAAGAATTTGAAAATGACTATCATTTTTTCATTTCTAAAATAAATTTTATTAATATTCCTACATATTTTTGTATTAATTCTTTAACAATATTTTATGCCTAGATAATAACAAAAAGTGTAAAGGTCCAACAGAGCACCGAAATCTGAAGTACATTGAATCACACTCCGTGTGTCAATAAAACAATCTAAACGAGGTAAGGCGATTTAAATTGTTAATCAACATTGACTGTCTTACAGTCAGTTGCTACAAAAACAGGACTTGAGTAATAAAAATAAAAGTTGAGCAAGATTAAAATTTTATAAATCTAAGTTACATCAAGACATTACTTTTCAGTTACTTAGAAGTATTACTTAGAAATAATATTTTAACCTAATTTGCTTCAAATATGTTTCGAAAATAATTTTTTTTCTTTTCCTGAAGAGATGTAAGGTGGTAATTTCAGCAAAATAAGAGTTTTTCAATAATGTATATTACGGATTGACGCAGAAATTCTAAATTATGTCTATATATATATATATATATATATATATATATATATATATATATATATATATATATATATATATATATATATATATATATATATATATACAGAACTCATTAGATAAGTTCAAAATGAAGATAAAACAAAGGAAAATTATAGATATATGAAAAAAAGGGGGGGAATAATATTAAAATAAGTAACAAACAACTAATTAAAAAAAATTTTAAAAAGGATCAAATTTTTAAAAAAAAACCGGAAAAAAAAGATATAATCTTTTCATTATCCCGCACGATTATGTCCGCAAAAAGCAGTGCTTTCTGATTTTGCTCTGGCTATATTGATACAATATCAGAAAGCACTCTTTTTAGCGGATATAATCGTGTGGGCTGATGAAAAGATTATATATGTTTTTTTCGGTTTTTTTAAAAAAAATTTCATCCCTTTTTTTAATCAGTTGTTTGTTATTTATTTTATTTATTATTCCCTTTTTCATATGTCCATAATTTTCCTCTGTTCCTTTTGAACTTATATATATATATACAAATATTTCGTATTAAATTTCACTTAAATGTTTAATTCTCCAAAATAATGCATTTACTTATGTTTCAGTTCAACTTCCTCAATGAATTGCATTCAATGGAGATATTACTGATAGGAAGCATTTTTATGCTGCGTTCTCATGTACTTCGGTGATCAGCTGGGATTCGATTTTTTATCGCCGTCACCTTCATAATTTATTGGAAGTAAAAATTTGGTTAGAAAACTATCCTTTGCATTAATATATATCTATAAAATTATTCGAAATTACTTGATTTTGTACCAATATGATAACATTTACTAGTATCATGTTTGGAAGTAAGTGAATTAAAAAAACAGACAAATATCATATCCAACACTATAGTTACAAAATAAAAGAAAAATATTAACAATTTTCGACTATTTTAAAGGTATGGAGACTGATTTTAGAGGTATGGAGAGTGCAGCACAAAGATAACATGAATGTATAAGAAAAAATTTAATTAAACAATTATCATTATTTGCATATTACTTAAGTTATTTAAAAAATTAAAAATGTAAAGAAAATTAAGAAAAAGATTAATTAAAAATTAGAAAATTTATCAACGAAAGTTTATAATCACTTTAACAACCTACTTGATTAGATCCGCAAACATTAGCGCTTTCTGATATTGTATTAATACAGACAAAAGCAAAATATATCAATAACAATAGCACCAAAAAAGATATATATACACACACATACACATATATATATATATGTATATATATATATATATATATATATATATATATATATATATATATATATATATATATATATATATACATATATATATATATATATATATATATATATATATATATATATATATATATATATATATATATATATACATATATATATATATATATATATATATATATATATATATATATATATATATATATATATATATATATATATATATTAATTATTTTAAATTCAATAAATGTTATTCATGACTTACCTTTTGCTACTTTAGGTATTAATTTATTCTGAAACATTCGCAGTTCTTTACATCTTAATAAAATAATGAAAAACTTTGTTACTTACAGTTTCAGTTGCAGTGGATTTATTAAAACACTAATTATTTTTTCAAGAATTTGCCATTGTTTAAAGTCATTTTCTTTCCAAACATTTATAATTAAAAATATAAATCTGAGGTTTAAAATTCTATTTTTGTGGTCTGACAACACCTAATATTGCTCTAGGCTAAATCTTCAAATATGCAATATAAAAAAATACGATAGGAATATATTTGTTCTTTTAAACTTGTGAGATTTTCTTATAATTTTTTTACTTATAAAAGTTTATTTGCATTTTTCGTTAATATAAGGAAAAAAAATATTTCTCATTTTTGTAGCAAGAAAAATTGAGCGTCAAAACAAGCGTCTGAGTTTGATGCTTCAAAAACTTTTAAGACAATAAGCTGCTTAAAATTAGCTAAGAAAGTTCTTCATCCAATTTTCGGGGAAGTAATCTGAATTGATTGAATAATTTAAAAATATAAATAAGAAAATCCAATGTGATTAGGCTTTAATTTTTTTAGTTGGAGTTTTAGGAAAAAAATCATTTAAGCTTTTAATCTTACTTGAAAATATCTTGTTAAAAAAATGCAATTTTCTTCTAAAAATTATTCTTCAATTTCTCTTTTTGCAAACAGCATTTTCTGCTTGAGTTAAGTACATTTTTTATGATTGGTTTATTGCCAGCAAAAGTTTGCTTATATTTACAGTCCAGTTATAGTTTTATTACCACTTATTTCAAATTGATCCAATTGATTTAAACTTTTCAGGAATGATTTTATTACTGTTTACAAACGATAAACTCAAAACATTGTTTTATTTCTGCTTGGTTATATAAATATATATGTATACATTTCGGTGGTATATTTACGATTTTCAGTAAGGGCTTAATAACTTTATTTATCAAAATTTTATTTTGTCTGGTAATGGTTATAATGTCTTAGAGCGCAATTGAATTTTTAACTATTTTGAGAGCAAATCTTTTTTAATTTTTTTGTAATTGCCTCAAATTTTCTACAGTATTATTTTCTTCTATGTAAGCCATTCCTTTTTAACTGTTTTAAATATTATGATTGCATTGAGAACATATTTTTTACATTATCATAAAAGTTTATACGATGGGGAGAACATCTCTGTTTTGCAGAATACCATGCTTGAAATGCATCATTATTTTGTTGGAATATACAGTCAAATCCCCCCAAACGTCTAAACATGATATAATATATTGCTACTATTAATTTTTAATATTCGAATGACACACTGGATTTGGAATTAACGTTACCGAGATGCCTGAATTTAAATAAATTTTACAGATATGAGAACATACTTTTAAGGGATAGTGCACATCTCAAATTCATGACCCTCTATCTATTCATTAGAATATTTATTTCAAAATTAAGTATTTTGCTCCAAAACTTCTGATCTTTGGGGTAAACAATTTCTCGCTAAATTCAAAATAAGTAAAAATAGTTGCCTAACGTAATTTTTTAAACATCTCTTCTTTCATTTTCATAAAAAGTGTATCCATGTATTTACAAAAGATAACTCGCACTTATTAATATATTTTTTTTTAAATATGCTTTAATAGTTGAAGATATTCATTATATTTTAAATATTTAAAAGACTTCAGTTATGTGTATCAAAATACTGACTTAGGACAGAATAAATTATATTTAATCCTTATTTTGGATAAAAACTACTATAAGTATCATATCAAAGCTTCTGTATAACGGTAAAATATAATTTTGCAAATCTGAAGTTGCTGCACTCTAAGATATCTTTTCTTATTTTATTGGTAGAAAAAACAGATTATGCTACACTGTCGACAAAACTCATTTCAATGACCCTTTTTTTTAACATCTCAGCCGATTATTGTCATAGCTGTAGTTTTCATACCTTAGTAACAGAATGTCTTAGATTTATCAAATAATTCTTCATAGAGTTTTCAAATAACAATGGATTTTAATTTGAATTTTAAAAACTAGCTTAGATGCATCTTTTTTTTCCAGCTTAGTAATTATTTTCGCAATCTTTGAAATATTCGTTAAAACAGACGCAATTATAAGAGACGCAGGCATAAGAATTTTTTTCATCAAACAGATCTCTCTAGAGGCATCTTTCTTTAAAAGATTTGTATCCCATTTTTATTTTGCTGTTACAGCGGCACTGTTTGAGAGGGGGACTAGTGTTTTAATATTTTCCAAAAAGGCTTATTAATCCTTATTTTGAATAATACATAGGTTAATTCAGATTTATTTCTTTTAACATTATTTTTTTTAAAGCATAAATGAGCTTTTGTCAACACTAGGCTCATGTGAATAGGTGAGTGGTAAAAAATTTCTTAAAACTTATCTAATGTTATTAAATCCATCGTTATTTATAAAAAATGACGGAAATACTTAATGTTTAATACCAAATAAGTTTTATTTTTTCAGAGAGGAGTTGAAAAAAAATATCAATTTAATTTGATCATTTTCAACTTTTTTTTCTAAAATTAATTTTTACAACTTAGAAACTATTTCAATAAAAATGCCTCAGAATATAAGCTAATCCTTCAATAAGTCAAATGCAATAAATACAATTAAAAACCCTTAAGTGTAACATACAGTTAAATTTTAAACTCACTTATACGTAAATGCATGACCTTATCGAGGTCATGCATTTTTAGTTTATATAATCTTACAGTTGTTTAGTGAAACTTTCTATAAAAAAAAACATTTACTGAAAATTTGAATAGAAGAAAAAAGGAAAATATTTAGGATACTTCTCTACTAATGGAATCCTTTGCTTTTTCAATTAGCCTATGTCGATTAGATACATCTGATATCTTTAAATTAAAATTTTCAAGATATGCACCATTTCAATTAATAAACTATTTTTTGGTAAAAGTAGTAAATGAAAAATATAATAAATTTCCGTAAAAATTCGGTTCTGTTATTACTCAGTAAATATTGTTAACGCAGCCTATGTCGATTAGATGCAGCCATTCTATTTTTATTTTGCAACCGTCGTTGAACAGCTGACCAAATTTTGGGTTTAAAGCTACTAATTTCAACTCCATTGTAGTTTTGAACCTTATCCAGAAGACAAGGGAACTCCTAGATCAAATATCGGGAGAAATTTGCCTTCGTGGGGGACTTTTTGATGGAACCAACCCGCATTTGAGTTACATGGAGAGGAAAACCATGAAAACTGCCCACGTTTAGACTGATGGCAAGTTAGACTGATGGTTCCCCTCATTGGAAGCGAACGCTCTATCCCCAGATCCAGGTTCCAGATTCAGCCATTATTACTTTTTCAGTAAAAAAGATAAAGTTTCGCAGTTTATCCATGAAACTATCTTTAAGTGCAAAGTTATCTACATACAGTAGAGCGCAGATTACCCGAAAGCCGATTTACCGATTACCCAATTATCTGGATCATCAAGGGACCACGTGTTTTTTCCACCTTCTTCAAAAAAAAAATTTTGTTTTTGGCAAAAATGCCTCTTAATTTTTAAAACATCTGTAAAATGGTTTACTTTATCACTTTGGGATCTTGAAAAGTGCCTCACGTTTGTCCGGCCCAGTTTCCCTGCGGTTGGTAAGTAGTTTCGTATATGCGAACATGTTTCTAATAAACTTTTCAACACGCCATTTGTAATATGAACCTACAATGGTCAATCCTAAGCCTAAAAAAGTAAAAAGGGTAGCCACTTAAAAACATTCTTACAGCCGTTTTTTTAAACTACCCAATTATCCACATTTTCCATCCGTATCAGCCTTAGTTCAGATTGGTTCAGTTAATCGGCACTCTCCTGTATCTTATTCTCGCCTATATCGTAAATTGCTACTTGAGGTTTGACTTGACTCGCCACTGATTTGATTTTACTTTGGACTTAAGGAGCATTGACTAAACTATCTAATCGACGTAGGCTATGTTACTTCTGTAGTAAAATTAAAAACCACCTACCTTGGACAAATATCACAGCCTTGTTGCATAAAGGCTCCTAGAGAGAACCACAAGCTATTGTAAAGAGAGAAGTCATTTGAAGTATTAGCCCCCATAAAGTGTTCTTCATATCTCCACTCTTGTGGTGAAAATCGACTCACTAGGAAGAGAACTACAGAGACTCCAACATAAGCAAAAATAATGCACATCCAAATTTCTTCGGACAGAGGGTTCATGAAGGAAAAGACTCCAGGTTTCTTTTTCATAGGCTTCTTGATCATGATGCTGATTCCAAGAGACATGAACGGCTTCGTGAAGTCAATAACCCTTTCCCTGGCTGACGTGATAGTCAACGGGGCTATGGCAATATCGGCTTCCTGTAAAGAAATACAAATATTGTAAATTTTAGCATGGCAAGGATTTTGCAATATTACATACCTGCCAACTCTTCCGGATTTTCCGGAAGATTTTATTTTCATATTTAAAGTGGTAATAAATATATACTATTTTTTCTTTTATAAACATAATTTTTAAATGATTTTGATCACCACTATTCTTACAAAAACTAAGCACATATAGTAATATGCGTTACTATTGAGGTAAGCGAAGATAGCTCCTTCGAGATACTAATATTTTATTAAACATATTTACATTTATATACAAGTTGGTTTGATTTACAAGAAGCATCATCACAGCAGGTGATGAGAGAAATACTGACTGGCTGTCATGTGCGAGCTGGTATTTATACAATTCTAATATGATGACATCAGAACTCTTATTTCAGTTCACTTCAAAAATAAGTAAAAACACAATTGATTAAAGACAAACAGATAACAATATGAAATAAACTTGATTTTACGATGAGCGTCGAACCTATCACCACACTATCATGGTTGTCAACTTAAGTTTGCTCAAATACAACGAATTTGTTTGCTTAAAATTGAAGTTTTAATTTCATTTTAGTACCACTGTGAAAAATGATAATGGAAGGGATTAAAAGTTGGGAGGTATGATATTATATTAAGCTTTTTTCTGATAGATTATAAGGAAAAACAGTATCACTAGAGAACATTTTATTATGAATACTATTTATATTTTCAAAGGCAATAAATTATTTAACACGTTGAATGCCACTCTACTTTTACATGGCTTGCCCATCCGCCCACGGTAAATAACTACGAACTAAATTTGCAAATATTTAGGGGATTTTGCTATTTTTTTAGATGGTTCATCATGACATATTTGACAAAAGTGCTCAATTATATAAGCCTACGAATTATGTAGAAATAGTGGTATATAAAAAATTTACTATATTGAATTCATTAAACTAAGAATCACAATTGATAAACTACCACTTTAAAATATATATTAGCTGTCCGGAGCAAGATGGTATCTCTGAATATGTATGCAGAGATGCCAACTGCTCCGGACACGCCAAAATAATTACAAAAAACGGTAAAAAAGAACAAAGTAAAATTTGCAAATATGTGACTATTTTCCTTGCTTTTTAAACGGTATAGCATGAACTAAGTTCTTTAAAGTGGTGGATTATATAAGCCTACGAATTATTTAGAAACAGTGGTGGATAAAAATCTACCAAATTGAATTTATTAAACCAAGAATCACAAATGATAAACTACCACTTTAAAATATATATCTGTTGCCCGGAGCAAGTTGGCATCTTTGTGTATGGCACCCCCAATCTATAACAGAACTCTTTGTCGATAAAATAACTTCTTTAGGGAAATGTTGACTACATTTTCTGCAATTACATAAAATAGTGTGAATTTTATAGTTCTATATCATGCTATACTCTGTCAGTTAGCTGTTTTTCATGGCCTATGTGAAAGGTCTGTGTCAGCAAGCGGTGGAAGCCGCAGCCTAAATGTAATTTCAGTGTCAGCCACCGGTGGTTGACGCTGCCTAAATATAATTTTAGTGTCAGCCACCGATATTTGACGCTGCCTAAATGGAAAGTCCAGTGTCAGCCACCGATGACTGACGCGGTGCTCAACGTGTGTATGATCCAATCTTCTGTTAAACTTTTATTATGAAGTTTAGTTGCAAACTTCTGTTCTTCTTCATCTTACAGCCTGTTTGAGGGCAATGTTAACCAACCATATACCAGTATACCAGTATCCAGCATTGACTTCACTATATCCAGTACTATTGCTCCACTCAGCTTCACTTCTTTTTTAACTTCTGGCTTCCACTCAATTACTTAACCCTTTGACGCAGATCTGACTGAAGTGTCCCACTTATGCATTGTTTTCCTGACGCTCTATTTACAAGCAGAAATATATTTTGGTGTCATTTAATTATAAAATACAGTCTATTAGTTACTAAAAACCTCTGTTTGATTATCGTAATTATATTTGTACAAAAATATAAAATATTAACAAAATTAGTTTGCAAAAAAAATATTTTCATTTATATTCAAAAATTAATTTATAATTGATTTTGTAAATTAAAAAAATTTCAGAGGCGAATTATGGTTTCTCTCAATTCTAAATAACTCCAAAAATGTGCAAATTTGAAAAATTATAGATCCGGAGTGAGCCGTGTTTGGAAGATTTTACTTTTAATGCAGAGAAAGAAACTGGTATTTCATAACCATAAATTATTAAAATACTTGGTATAATAATTTTTGTTTTATTTATTTTGACCTAAATTAATTTTAAAAAAAGTAGAAAAATTATGTTTAAACATATTCTGTATCAAAGGGTTAAGCATATTTCTACTAAATTATCAGGACAAATACGTTCACAATATTTTTTTTACTATGAAAACTATTAATATTTTTTGTGGTAATAACATACCTGGTAACTCCTCCGGATTTTCCGGAGGATTTTATTTTCATATTTAAAGTGGTAGTAATTATATACTATTTTTTCTTTTATAATCTTAATTTTTAAATGATATTGATCACCACTATTCTTACAAAAATTAAGCACATATATTAATATGCGTTACTATTATGGTTGTCAACTTAAGTTTTCTCAAATACAACGTATTTGTTTGCTTAAAATTGAAGTTTTAATTCCATTTTAATACCACTGGGAAAGATGATAATGGAAGGGATTAAAAGTTGGCAGGTATGTAATAAGTAACTCATGGTTTCAATCCACTTTGGAAATTTTAATACAAATTTTAAATGCAAATTTCTGTTCATCTTCATTTTACAGCCTTTTAGAGGGATATGCTGTCTCTTTAAGTTTAGTCCTTCCAACTCAATCGGTGCTATTACTAATATCTGCTTCCCTCCTATCGTTTGATTCGTTAGTTCAATCATCAGAATCCGTTAGCCACTAAAACTGTTTTTTTTTTTCCGATGATTTAGTTTTTCAAAAGGATAATTTTTTTTAGACTATATCGATTGAACAATTAAAGGTCATTTCGGAGAAATGCAAACATTTATGTTCCTCAAGCAGTTTAACTAGTTGTAAAAATTATTTTAAAATCGTGCTATACAAATTCTTATAATTGTATACCTAAGAAAATAGCTCAAAGGTTTAAGCTATTATTTTTAATTTCTAAGATGAATAACATGAAACTTATAATAAACAGCCACGGAGACACAGGGGATGGAGTGTTCACCTCCCTATGTGGTACTCAGGTTCGAGTCCCTGCGGTGGCTGATTGATACGAATTCTGACCCCGGATCTCACCGACCACAGAGCGGTATCCTCAATGGTAGATCATGGGTTAGAAATCAGATTTCCGTGTTTTTTCTCGCCATGTAACGCAAATGCGTGTTCGTTCCATCAAAAACTCCTCCCCGAAGACTAGTTTATCCAAATATTTGATCCAAGAATTACCTTGTCTTTTGAAATGGGTTCAACATTAAAAGGCTATGGAATTGAACACTGTTAGAGTCATGAACTCAGCCCTAGCTCAGTTGTTTAGTTACATACTATGTTTAATAATATGCTTTATAAAAAATAAAAATACGAAACTAATAATAAACTGAAACGTAATATGCAAGCAAAATTGTTTTACTACTATACCATTGATTACAAGTAATTAAACATTATCATGAGTGTATTTTAAAAATATTAATCATAATGTGTATTGGAATAAGATGTAAAAATATGTGCCTTAATTTAAAAGTAAATAGAAATAAAAAGCATTTTTCAAAACACTTAAGGCGTAAACAAATTTCAACGATATTTATTTGTCCTTATTTTTTATTTCGTCACTCTTTTTCAAATGCTTTTTTTCTTCTTTTTTTTACTTCTAAGTTTAAATTCAGATAAATAAGTAATCACTAGATTTTAGCATAATGGAAAGGTCAATTTTACATTCAGTGTGAATACAAGCGTCCTGTAAAGATTTTTTTTCTTTCTAAAATGGCAAAAAACCTTTTTGAATACTAAGTCAGATGAGGGCGATTGACCAATCGGCTGAATTCGCAGGATTTGCCTGGCATGCTTATGAACTGCATCCGCCAAGTTTCTACTGTTAGTATCTTTTCTTCTTAAAGTATTCTGTCTGCATATTCTCAGTCATTTCCTTTCAAGACGTGACTCGAAGTTCCCTTATTTCTGATAAACTCTATTTAAATATATAAAGTTACTTGGAATAGACTCTTTAAGGCGTATAAAATCACTTTATTTTTATTTCCGATTTACATATATTGCGAATTTTTTCGAAACTACTTACAATGAATATTATTTTTTTTTAATAAAAAATTAAAGTTATTTTTAGAGTGCTAAAGCTTCTCACATTTTATTAACATCAAATAACTTTAATAAATAAATAAATAAAGATATTTTTGAAGAAATATTCTCGTTTTCAACCTAACGTAGTTTTGAAAGTTTAGCTTTTTAATAATACAGAATAACATTTAATATAGGTTTGAAAAAGTCGAATGTTCTTTAAGCATTTCTGATTGTGATTCGTAGTTCCCCTAAATTTGAAAAGTCCCGCAGTGGACTGATCATTAAGACACGGTTCCCAGCAGATCACCGAAGTCAAGCATCACTGTCTACGGTCAATGTGCGGTGGGTGACCGCTTGGATCAGCCTGCGTAGGGACCGTGGGTGTGCGGTATTGGTCCTCGTTAAACTGTTCTACCATAAAGTGCTCGACTTCGCTTGCAGGTCGTCGGGCTACCGAAGCGGGGGTGCCATCCCCTCTGCAGAGTATCAAAATTGTGATGGCATGTCTTTGGATCATCCTCAGGGTTGTTTCCCAGACCGTCGCCAATAGCCCATTGTGCTCCTCTAGTGCGACGTAAATGAACAAGAAGAAGAACTTAACTCACTCTGAAAAGCTCTATTTGAATATATAAAGTTACTCGGAATAAACTCCTTAACACTTTAATGGGTCATTTATTTCTAGTAAAGGTAAATTAAAGTATTTCTGGAATTGAAATTGACATAAGAATAGTAATTGATATACAAAAAAAAAAAGAAAACTCTTTTAGCTTATGAAAATTTAATCTAAATTTTAATGTCATTTTCTTGGTGGTAAGTATATATACCACAACCTATTAGGAACTTATTGACTTTTATTTTTTGTTATTTGCAAAATAAATTTTATACATGCCACCAAAGGAATTATGTATTTTATAACTGTTATACATTTTTTTAAAACTATCAAATAGTTAACAATTTTATTCAAACGCACTTCAAGAAAGCTGAAGTTATTGACAAATAGAAACCTAAATTAAAAGTGGTAAAAAAGTTTCCCATGAACATTAAAAAGTGGTGGTTAGTAAACTTACTACGGCCTTAGAAAGGGTTAAGGATAAAAACACGTTATTTTTATTTCAGATATGCATATCTTGTGAATTTGTCTAAAATTTTAAAATAAATACTATTCTTTTGCCTCGAAATTAATGTTTTTTTTACAACTTATGACATTTTAATAATAAATAAGATCTTCAAAAAGTAAATAAATAGCTTGTTGAAAAATATTCTTGTTTTAATAACTCCTAAGTAATTTTGAAAATTTAATTCTTTAATAACGAAAAAATTGTGTATACATTGCGTTTGATAAAGTACAATATTCTTGATGTAGTTAGCAAGTAGTTAATACCGTGACTCGAAGTTCCCCGATTTCTATTGAACTCTATATAAGTATTTATATAAAGTTACTTCGAATAAACTCTTTAGGAAGGATAAATCCACGTTATTTTAATGCAGGCTTTCTTATGTTGTGCATTTTTAAAAAATTTTTGCAAAAAATATAATTTTGTATTGGTATAAAATTAGAGTTATTATTACAATGCTGAAATTTATCCTACTTTAATTACATTTAAGATCTTTAAAAAATAAATAAATAAAATATTTGTAGAAAAATGTTCTCGCTTTTATAACTTCTATGTAATTTTGGAAAATGCAGTAAAAATTAAATATTTTAATAATAAAATATAACAAATATATTAGATTTGAAAAACATAATTTTCTTCTAGTAGTTTTTAAGTAGCTATTTTAATTTTGTTTTCTGTGAATAAGCTTTAAACTTTTGCAACAATTAGTTTTAATGCCGCATTAAGCGTTGATCTGATTTTTATAGTTTGTCTGACATAGAAATTTTCATTAATTTTCTCGTTATTCAAAGACAAAGGGTCTTAATGTAACTACAAACATCATCTCGATATTGTTCCAATTCTTTACCCAAGAGCTCGCTTGTGTTTTAAGCTGGCTTTGAAATAGCGAATCTATGGGACTAGATATTTATCTATTAACACATCGAGCGCCGCGTCGGAAATAGGTGGCTGACACTGGACATTCCATTTAGTTCGCGTCAGCCACCGGTGTTATTTTTGAAGGGTGTGTTGGTGTGTTGTTTTTGAATATATATATATATATAATAAGCAAAGAAATACGAGAAAACACGAAGAAAGTTAAGAAAAACAATAAGTTTCATTTATTGCGCTTAAGCTGCAAGTAAACAGAACTCATTAGATAAGTTCAAAATGAAGATAAAACAAAGAAAAATTATAGACATAAGAAAAAAAAAAGGGGGGGGGGAAATAACAATAAAAAAATAACAAACAACAGTTTTTTTTAAAAAAAAAGGATTAAATTTTATTTAAAAAAACGGAGAAAAAAAAGATACAATCATTTAATCAGTCCACACGATTATATCCCTGAAACAATCTTTTTTTTCCCGGTTTTTATAAATAAAATTTAATTCTTCTTATTTTTTCTTTTTTTTAAAAACCATTGTTTGTTATTTTTTTCCCTATTATTCCCCTCCCCTTTTTTTTCATATGTCTATAATTTTTCTTTGTTTTTTATATATAAATATATATATATATATATATATATATATATATATAGTAAATCAGTCTTTTCTCAAAAGAATTTATAAGTGAACTGCTGTTCTCTTAAGGTTGTCAAGGAACCACCCAAATTTCTAATTTTAAATTCACGTTGTACAAATTTAGATTTTCAGAAACCAATTTATCGTTTATTGTACGGAGTAAGAAGACTTCGCCTGAAAAGTTACATGTAATAAACTGAGCCACTCCGATCCTGAAGATCTTTTTGCCCCTTAACGATTGCTTAGTGTCAAAAAAATAAGGAAAGGCTGGTCTAAAATTTCTCGTTTAGTTGTTGAATTTGGATTAAACATTGAGTATGCGCATTTTGGCTGTGTTCAGCTTCTTCAACATGCATTTCGAGGTCCAATTTCTCTATACACATTTCAAGCTATGTCCAATTTTTCATTTTGTCCTATGTCCAACTTTTCATTTTGTCATATGTCCAATTTTTCATTCTGTCCTATGTCCAATTTCCTAATAGGAATTTGAGCTTTCACCAATTTCTTAATACGCATTTTGAACTTTGTCCAGAATTAAAAAATAAAAAAAACTCGTCAGTGACAATTTTGAAAATAATTTAAAACATTTCTTAGAATTAATTCTATTTCTGTTTACAAAATGAACTTGTTAATACTTTGGCACTTTCGAAACTTTCAGAAAATGAGAAATAAGAAAGATTGAAGTTTTGTTCAATTAACCAAAAAGTTTAAAACTTCTGCTCTTCTAACTTTATACAATACAGTCTCCCGTGGGATTTTAAAACTTTCAATTTTAATGATACGTATAATTAAAATTAATTATTTTCTTAAATGCTAATTTACTGTAGATTTAATTTGAAGTAAGTGAGGTTTGAAGTACTTTAAGATAAGTTTAGTCTCTTGGGATCTAATCAATACTTACGGGACAACAGTTCATGGAATATTTATGCTAAAAATCAATATACAGGCTAATTTTATTTGATGTTTAACTTATAGCTCTTAAATTGAAATTATAAATTGAAATATACTCATAAAAGGATTTAATAAAATGACAAGATATATATATTTAGCTTTAAGTATTTGAGTGTTGTTGGAATTGCCGTAAAACAATAACGCGTAGTATATCTCTCTCTATACATATATCTATCTATCTCTCTCTCTCTCTCTCTCTCTTTATATATATATATATATATATATATATATATATATATATATATATATATAAATATATATATATATATATATATATATATATATATATATATATATATATATATATATATATATATATATATATATATATATATATATATATATACATATATATATATATATATATATATATATATATATATATATATATATATATATATATATATATATATATATATATATATATATATATATATATATATATATATATATATATATATATATATATATATATATATATATATATATATAGACCCTTGTGCAAATTAATTGAAACAAACTTTTTTTTTCGTGCTTTTTAAAAAATATGTTTTGGGGTTGTTTCGGTTACAATGGGGTTGGACCTTTGCAGCCTATTGACGGTATGATGCGTTTTGAGCAGTACATTACTATTCTGGGTAAACAAGTTGAAGAAACGATACCCTGATGGAACAGGGATTTTTCAACAGGATTTAGCTCCTTGCCATACGTCCAAAATAGTCAAGAAATTCATGTCTGAGAATCAAATTGAGACATTGGAATGGCCAGGGAACTCTCCGGATATTAACCCAATTTAGAATCTCTGGACCATATGCAAGAATCGCCTATTAAATATGGACTGTAAAGCTATGGAGAAGCTAATCACGGCGTTAATTTATGTGTGGTACAAGGACGCAAATATTATAAATGACTGTAAAAAATTAGTGGAATCCATGCCGAAGCGTGTCCAAATGTTAATAAAGTGTCGTGGAGATCATATTATGTACTAAAAATGTTTGAGTTTGTATAAATTTAAATAAAATAGCATTTTCTCTTAGTTTTCTGAAATTATTGAGTTTGTTTCAATTAATTTGCACAAGGGTATATATATATATATATATATATATATATATATATATATATATATATATATATATATATATATATATGTATATATATATATATAAGCACAAAATTTTTGTATTAAGTTGTAAATTTAAAACGGAAGACCCATATAAACATACACCCGGGTGGTCACGACAAAAAAAATAAATTAATAGAAAGCGGTGTCAAATGAAAAGCAAAGTGGATGTGAACCAAGTAAGTGAAATTTTCAGAGTGAATATTATCAGAATAAGTAGAAAAAATATCTATCAGCAATATTTTACACTAGATGAAACGATGCTAATAATTTCATTTACCACTACTTAAGTAGAAATGAAAATCATGCAAACATACTCAAAACTGATGTGGATAATTTATGTTCAAATTAGAATGAAAGCGGAAACAATTTTTTTGCACTAAATCTACACATATTGAGGCTATGGGGAAAACATTGCGATCTATTTAAAAGGCTCAACATGGCTCATTAAAATGTCGTATCACATAAACTTTGGTTTATTTAGAAGTGATAGTGAGTCAAAATGCTATAAATTTAATTTAGTCAACAACGAATCACACATTAACAGACTAACAGGCGTAAACATTTATCCGCTGCTTGGAGAAAATTGGCATTTCTGAATAGAAATGATGTTTCATGGTAACAAAATCGGATATAATAAACGTATAATTAGATATTATGACTTGGATAGCCTGGTTGACAGGGTGCTGGACTCACGTTCGTGAGAACGGGAATAGTAAATGGTGACTGGTGAACGTTAAATCTGTCGAGTCACAAAGTCCTCCATAGTCCCATAACAAATTATACCTCTGGGGGCTACTTAATTGGAGATTGATTGTTCTCTGTTAGAAGTCAAAATTACTATGTGTGGAATACTTAATACATGTATGAATGGGTTTGACTTATAAATGGGTGCGACGTATGGGTGTGGCAGAAGTCGAATTCTTGGCAATAGATGGCGTCACTGGAAAGCAGGAACAATCACACCTCTTGCCTTAATGGCCTACCACAACAACAAGAACAACAAAATTAGGTATTATAATCTCCAAAACTATGTACTATTTTTCGGCGGATTTTGGTTATGAGTAGCAATCTGGAAAATATGTGTAGAAAATTTGGTGGTCAAAATTCTGGATCCTTTAACCATGCCTGTCAAGTCTCCCGGACATTCCGGGAAATTTTAATTTTATATCCAATGGTGTAGCAATTTGTTAATTAAATATCTTCATGTTAAAATAATTGCGGTTTTAAATCATTTTGAGTACCTTCAATAATTTAAACATATATATATATATATATATATATATATATATATATATATATATATATATATATATATATATATATATATATATATATATATATATATATATTTATATATATATATATATATATATAAAATACTCAGTTATTAAAGTTTCATAAATTTCAACGCATAAAGTATATGCTGAATTTTATACTTGCTTCAATTCCCCCATCACGTTTAAAACTTCATTAAAAATTGAAGATTCTTTGTGCGTGCAGTTTTGAATCATTCGTGAGAGAGCAGTTGCTTGAAAACCCATTAACAAATTCTTTTTTTAGAAATTTCATGCTTATCATTTATGAAAAGTTAATTTTGTTTTAGCGAAACAAAAATTTTAATTGTCATTATTTTATTTTTCTATAAGTGTTCTTTCCGTACAACTATATTTCATTGTGAAACAAAATAAAATCCATTATGTGTAATAAACGTAAAATATCTATTACAATATTTTGAAAGTAGTTTAATTTTTTGTTAACACAATCTGAATCAGCTGAGCAATACGATTCCAAACTAGATTTTACAAACTTGGATTTTTTAGTCAGTTCAGAAAGTGTTGAAATTTTTATTTTGTTGCAAAAACTGAATTTGAATGCATTTCTTAAATGAAGGCATGTATGCAATCGAAATTAATTTCTTAATATGCGTATTGAATCATCTGGAGAATTCGTGTTGGTTTTAGATAAGTGGAGTCCCTAAAGTTCATCAAAATATTTAAATGATTGCAAACTTTATGCTGTAAAATGCAATTACTTTTTTTAAATAATTTAAATTTGTTTTTTTTTTTTTTATCACTACAGAGGCTTGGAAACTAATTGCTTACATGGAGATCTGATGCATGCTAGATGAATATTATTTAAATTGAAGTGGTTGCGAAATTAGGAAAACATTGAATTTCTTTGATAAGTAGATTTTTATCACTTGAATATTTTTGGGCGGTCTACTTATTGAAAACTGTTGCGAGCTAATACAGAATTGGCAACGTTTAATTTTCCCGTATAAAATTATTTTCTAGTGGTAAATGGTTTTTCCAGTGGCAAGTGGTTTTTCTAGTGGTCTAAATTTTTTTTACTAGTGTATTACCACTACAAAATACAATTCCAATTCGCTACTATGTAAGGCATGTTAACTCGATTCTATGTTGGAGTACCTTTTCATAAATGAATGTTGACACTTTATGAACGACATGACTCTCCCCCCATTGGTGACCCGAAAGTAATGTCAACACGCCTACATTGACAGAAACACACACTTCGATTTGAACATGCCTACTTCGATGGAAGGTTCACATTGAACAGTTGACTAACTGCATGTGAATGTGACTTTATCCACCTCCTCGTGCTGCTGCTACTCAATCTCGATCACACACAATGTCAGCATGTCTACAGTCGACTGCTAATGGCAACACGAGAGCATCCACAAACGTGAACTTAATACAGTTTTCACGATCAATACCCAAACGTACTGTGATCTTAATTCAGCTCTCTCGGCTTCTCACAAAACAGCGATGAATCTACTAGTGGTATCTCATTCATCGGATTCTATCACAGATAAAATTCTGATGGGGGAGTACTGTAGTGTATCTGCCACTACAAAATACAATTCCAATTTCCTAGTATAGTTAACATGTTAACTCGATTCTATGTTGGGGTACCTTTTCATAGATGAATGTTGACATTGTCGATATGACTATCCCATACCTGCCAACTCTTCCGGATTTTCCGGAAGATTTTATTTTCATATTTAAAGTGGTAGCAATACTCATGCTATTCCAATTAACTTTTTGAATTATAATGATAATTATCAATTAGTTTGACCACCACTACATATAAATAATTACAATAAATATATAAAAGTATAATAATCCTTTCGCAAGCGAATTTCAACGGGATCAAAATATAGATATATTTTTGAGTCAGATTGTTTTTCATTAATCTTATTACAACCACTCTGAAAATCCATTCTCGGAAAGGGTGAAAGTTGGCAGGTATGCTATCCCCACAGTAGTAAATTTAAAAGTGCATTTTTATTGGCAGAAATGCATTTTTCATTTTGTAAGATCATCAAACCCAATTGTATGAATATCATATATGTTTTCGTACGTTTTAAATATTAATAAGAAATGGTAGTCAAAATGATATTCAATTGCATTTATAAACCCATAAATAGAATAAAAATCATACATTTTACTACCACTTATGAATAAAATACCAATTTGCATAAAATGCAGAAATGTTGGCAGAGATAAAGCTATATCACTATTTCAAAAATGCAGTTATTAATTCCAGTTTAACCCTTTTGAAGGCCTTGGTAAGTAAACTTACCACCACGTTTTACCACTTTTAATTTAGGTTTCCATTTTTCAATAACTTCAGCTTTCATGAAGTGAGTTTGAATAAAATTGGTAACCATTTGTCACTTTTAAAAAACGTATAAAAGTTATAAATTACATAATTCCTTTCGAAGTTTGTAGCATTTAAGGAATTTATTTTATAAATAAAGACAAATAAGAGTCAGTAAGTTCCTAATAGGTCATGTTAAATATATTTACCACCAAAAAAATGGCATTTTTATAAACTAAATGAGTTTTTTTTATATATCAATTACTGTTCTTAAAGCAATTTCAATTCCAAAAATACTTTAATTTACCTTTACTAGAAATAAAGGGCCCGTTAAAGGGTTAAATCATTCATATATGTTGGTGTAGGAAAATGAAATTAAATCAATTAATCAATACTAGAAATAAAGGGCTAGTTAAAGAGTTAAAGGAGGTTAAATGAAGTTCAGAATTATTATTGCAAAAATACCTTTATTAAGTGGTCGAATATTTATATTTAGAATAATATATTATTTTTAGTGAATTTGACTATAGATTGAATACCATGTAACCATTTGATTTATAATAAAAATAAATTAATTTTTATTATTAATGTTCTATGATGATCATGGATCTCTTGTTTCTCAAATAAAAATTTCAAAAGTGAAAAATAATTGGTACCCTAACTTTGCAGAGAGGCTCATGGCGATAAGTTGGAGATATTTTATCGAAAATAGTAATAAAAAAAAATAAAAAAAAAAAGCATCAAAATTTAAATTTTATTTTACTTGCTGAGTAAATTCAAATTATTAAATGTCCTCTAAATTCATAAAATGAGTAAGTTCAATGGAACATCAAAATATTAAATTACAAATCTTTTACAATTACTATATCATAATTTACAGATGCAAGTTGGCAGCCTGAAATTAAAGAGGAAAGAAAAAGAAAAACGAAAGTTAAAATCCCATTAAATATATTCGTTGTCATTTACAGCTACTTAAGGTTGTTAAACTTACATGCTGACGAAATATTTCTTCTAAAACTAAATATGTAATTACGTAAGATGTTTTTTTTTATAAGTTTAAAAAATGGCTTTCAATTTCATACCATAGCTGGCAGTTTTAAACCTGAAGCTTAGGTAATTATTGCCTACCCCGGGGTCTAATATGTTTTTTCTTCTTCTCAAGCAGCAAAATATTCACCGTTAATTACGAAATATTTTTTCCCTCGTTCACTATGCTTCTGAATTTTAAAAAGGTTAATTTTTTTTCTAAGATCATTACCTTTTACTCTTTATTCTCATCGATTGTTCTTTAGCTATTACTTGTATTTTTTTTCTTCCAATTACTCACAATTCACAGAAATTAACTTAGTTTTTTAATTTGTTAATGTTTTGAAATTGCGTTAATTATTTCTTCTAGTACATTAATTAGAGTTTGCCAAATACAACCTAATGATAAATTTCACCATGATTTTTAAATAAATAGTTTTTGGTTAGATTATGTAGGCTTTTAATATGTATATATGTTTTGGAATAATTAAACCCTAAGGTGCCAAATCACAAAGGTTTTTTATTTTTCTCGAAATGATCAAAAATAGTAACTCAGGTTCCTCATCATTGAAATTTATCTTGCAGGTTCAAGGCATATGCACATTTACTGAAATTAGTCGACTCATTTAAATACGCTTGTGCTGATTATTTATGCTGATGATTTTATGACTTTGAATATTTTTCAGAGATTTCAAAATATTATGGTATCAACCAACAACGTTTACATTTTTAAATAATCCTTCATCTTCTCTTTAATCAGTAATAAATTAATTTCAAAAATCCAGAGTTTGCACGCTCTAAAGACACGCCTCATTTTGTAGGGAATCATCCATCCAGCAATCTCGTAAAATTTTCTGGCTAATGAATCGTGAATTCATTAGAAGTAAAATGTCACAGTTTCTAATATACTAATTTGTATCCGAAGTAATTTACAACTTCACCTACTTGGAATGTAGTAACTAGTTTTAGATACCTGCCTACCTTTAAGCTCTTAAAAAAAAAGAAAGATTTCTCCCAGTGGTAGTCAAATAACAATTGAAATTGTATTACAAGCAACTACTAAATTCAACGTTAACCATAATTTAAAACAAAAGATATTAGCCGATCCTTGTTATGTATGTTTAAACTATTTAAGTGCCATAGTAGGTAAAATTATATTGAATCAAATTTGTGAAAACAAGAATCAAACATGAATGCAAATATTTTGTTACCACAAGCTAGAAAGACCGGAGTGGTCATTTTGACCGCAAATCAACGTTGAGAGGTGCTAATTCTTAAAATGGCCATACCAGTTTACTTGATTTTAGAGACTTTTGCTAAATTTTTGAGATCTTTGAAAACATTAAAGAAATTTTTTGTTAGAATTTATAATAAGCTCATAGAATGACTATTTACCTTGAACGACAATTGTGGTCAAAATGACAGCTGTGAATTTGAGTGTATTACTTAGATATGACACACTGATTCAACCCATTGCTTATCTTTATTTTATTTGAGTACACGGCTGTCTGTATTAATACTGTAAATTTTTTAATTTTTTTTTATTAAACAAAGGATTTTTCCATTTTGCTTACTGTTGTTCTCTAACCCCTCTTAATTGCTTACGCAACTGTAATTTTTTTCTATTCCTTTCATTTCAAGCTATAAGTTTGTAATCTGCTTATAACCAATTTGCTCTACCATCCCAGAAAGGAATATTTTTCTTGAAAAAGTCTGATTTATATTATATCGCAGGGAAGCTTGCAAAATTCAATAAGCAGGATCTTAACGTTAAAAATATGTTCCATACATTGGTATAAGTGACTACGAAATTTGGATTAAATTTCTAGAAAGCTGTAGAACGTATAATAACTATGAAATTTGGATTAAATTTCTGGAAAGCTGTAGAACATATAATGACTACGAGATTTAGATTAAATTTCTGGAAAGCTGTAGAACGTATAATGACTACGAAATCTGGATTAAATTTCTGGAAAGCTGTAGAACGTATAATGACTACGAGATTTAGATTAAATTTCTGGAAAGCTGTAGAACGTATAATGACTACGAAATTTGGATTAAGTTCTTGGAAAGCTGTAGAACGTATAATGACTACGAAATTTAGATTAAATTTCTGGAAAGCTGTAGAACGTAAGAAGAAATATTTTTTGAACAGCTTGATATATCTAAGAAAAGATAAAAGCAGAAATAATGGTAATTCTATTGTTAAATTTAAAAATAAAATCTTCTGGAAACTCTGGAAGCGATGTCAGTTATATTATATATTACCTGACTGTCAACATTTGCTCTGTTTGAGGTACTGGTGCATACCTGCCAACTCTCCCGGATTTTGAGGGAGATTTTATTTTCATATTTAAAGTGGTAGTAAATATATACTATTTTTTCTTTTATAAATTTAATTTTTAAATGATTTTGATCACCACTATTCTTACAAAAATTAAGCTTATATATTAATATGCGTTACTATCATGGTTGTCAACTTAATTTTTTTCAAATACAACGCATTTGTTTTCTTAAAATTGAAGTTTTAATTCCATTTTAATACCACTGGGAAAAATGATAATGGAAGGGATTAAAAGTTGGCAGGTCTGCTAGTGCCATTTGAAAAAAATTTTTCTACTGCTAGTGAAAATGCAATTATACTGAATGATGTAAGACTATTTCTTTAATGTCCATCATAATTGAAGAATTCAATTGATCACATAATTATAATTATACAATGTCCGGTTTGCAATTCTTACAATTTCAATTCAATTCTTATTTTTATCTTCCCCTGATTATAGCCACTCTGAACATGTCACTTATATGATCCTTCCACTAAGCTCTTAGTTTAATAATTTAAAAATTTAAAGTTGAAAATTATTTATTTTTTTAATACTAAAAAAAAATGTTCACAAAGCGGAGTTAGTCGATATTTCTGAAGCAGTGAGGCAAGTTATTCTCGAAAACGTAAGTAGTGGTAATAAAACAACTTTATTTTATTTCTAATAAAGTTAAATAAAACCTTCATTGTCAGTGTAACATATTTAGAATGGTTCGTAATGGAAATGTGACTTTAAGTCTATGAATTTAACCCACAAACTCCCAGCTGATAAAGTTGTTGCATGTGTGAAAAAACACCAATATGAAACAAATGGTAGTACATATTTACAAATAAAAAGTGCATACATTTTGCTGTTACCTATCACATTAGTTTTGAAAAAGGTCAGTGTTTTGACATCAGTTCCAAATATAACTGAGCAGTTATGTAATTATGGTTTTATATTATGGTTAGCAGATTTATCTTGTTTCAGCAAAATGCATACCCTCCAACTTATGAGGATTTTGAAAATAATTCTTTCTAGTGGTAGCGAACCAAAGTAGAAATTTTTAAAGCAAATGGATCTCTCATAAAACTTTTATCAGAACTTAAGAATCTAGCCATATGGCCTGCACTTTTATAAGTAATAGTGGACAAGTTACGCTGAAATTAATTTTTTTTAAATATTAAGACATTAATTTTGCTACCGTCTGAAAAGAAGATTTCTGAAACTACGGAAATTCCGTAGCAGTTGGAGGGTATGAAAATGAATCCTAATAATGGTAGACTTAACACGTTCAAGCCGGGAAAAGTGAAAATACTGGTACGGGAAAAGAGAAAATACTGGTAGAAGAACTACTTCAATATTAGATAATATTCGGGAGGAGTTAATCAATTCTCAACAATAACAATTCACTATAAGGAAATTTATCACTTCGAAGAAGCAATTCAATATAAAAATTGCATCCGTTAAAAACCATTGGTAGTTAAGGATTTTTATTTTTCCCTGAAAAAAACTAAAAAATGAAATAGTATATTGCTACCAGTTTTTACTCCGATGCGCTGCCAAGATGAGACAATGTAGCGTGACCCACCGGTGGGTCAACCCATCGTGAACGTGTTAAGTCACCATTTTTTTCTCTCTTGACAAAAGGTATTTTCCTTTTAAAGGGACACAGATGTTTTATGGTAAGCAGATTTGTCTCGTTTATGCAAAATAAATTGCAATAATGGAAGATTTATGTTTCCATTTTTTTTCTTTTATGACAAAGAAAAACCGTCCTTTTATAAAGATGGGGTTGTTTTATGGTAAGGAGATTTATCTTGTTTCAGCAAAAAAAAAAAAAAAAAAAAAAATCGTGATAATGGATTAAATCCTAATAATGGCTAATTGGACTTAAGTTATCATTTGTTCTTTTTTTAACAAAATGAATCATCCTTTTAAAATGACGTTATAAACTAATGGGTCAAAACTGAACTATTTACTCAAATGTGACTTTTTGTAGCATTTTCTATGAATCACCAGTAATTTCATCACAATATTTCAATATAAAACCATGCCTCCTTTTTTTACACAGCTTACACTTCCATTTAAAATCAAAATGTCGAAGGTCAACAAAAAAAAACTTCTCAGAAAAAGTGAAAATTATAAAGAAAAATTCTTTCTTTAATTTAACTTAGAAGATTAAATAAATTAAGTTCAAATATTCCATCTTCGGAAAAAAAGTTTTATTTTAATCGCGTCGCTCCCTCTTTTCTCAGAAGTTTAAAAATAACCCACATTTAATAACCCAAGAGAAGTGTTTTAAAATTGTTCGAACATAGATAAAAAAAATTGCGATTAACTCATAAAATGGTGAAAAAAAAATATCGAATAGCACAAGTATTTCACTTAATAACAACTACCTTTCTGAACCCATTAAAAATAAGGCTAAGATGTTTTTATCATACTTCCAGTATTCCCAAAGGAACGCAAAAGCATTGGTAGTAAAAAAAAAGTTATAAAAAATACCTCATCGAATAACGAGGATCTCGCGTGCAAAACTCCATTCCAGTTAAGCGGTATCTTTGAATTCCAACATTTAGAAAGACGTGACCAATGCTCAAAATAAACTAAGATCGAAATATTTGTTTCTAGCTGTTTACGAAGTATAACTATTGATCTGCAAAACCGATGACGATATAAAGGCAATTCATGAACACATTCCGAAAAGGGTTTCTCTTCACCGTCAAAAAATAACGTAATTGGGACTTGGACTTTATCATTACTTTTCATCCTCCTAATGTTCCACAATGATTTATGCGAGAAATGATGTAATCAATAACCTTTTTATAGAGGCTATTCGAAAAGGAAAAAAGTGGAATACGACGCTCTTCGTGTGTAACGGTATTAAATATTTATGGCATATTTGGAGAGAAAAGAAGTGGTGCTTATAATGAAATCTGCTATTATTAAAATGAGGGTTACGTATCTGACTCTTTTAATAAATATATACCTTTGAGCGGGCTCATTTATTTGCAAAGAAAACATTATATTTCAATAAATTGTTTCGCACCACTGAGAGCATCAAAGTTTTTTTTTCAGTATTTGCAAATCTAAGAAAGCATATTAAAAGTGGTCTTCGAAGTTCTTTAACAGGGAAACTAAAAATAAACGCGGTTGAGTATCTTAAGCCCCGAGTAAAGATTCAAACTTAAATTGTGCAAGATGCTGAAAGAATGGACTAAATATTTAAACAGGCAGATACTTTCAGTATCTTAACTCGGAGTAAAGATTTAAATTTAAATTGAGTTACGATGCTGAAAGAATGGTAGAATTTTAGAAAGCCCAAATAGCTTATGACGGACAGACAGTTTAATTATCTTAAACTCCGAGTAAAGATTTAAACTTAAATTTTGCACGATGCTTAAAGAATGGACTGGAATTTTCAAACGGGTAGATACTTTCAGTATCTTAACTCGGAGTAAAGATTTAAATTTAAATTGAGTTACGATGCTGAAAGAATGGTAGAATTTTAAAAAGCCCAGATGGCTTAAAATGGGCAGACAGTTTAATTATCTCAAACTCGGAGAAAAGATTTAAACTCAAGTTTTGCTATGATGCTGAAAGAATGGTTTGGAATTTAAAATGGGCAGATAGCTTAAATTGGACAGATAGTTTGAGTATTTTTAAACTCGGAGTGAAGATTTAACCCTAAATTGTGCTATGCTGTTGAATGGTCTGAAATTTGAAATGGACAGAAAGTGGGGGAATCTTAAAATCTTAGTATAAATTTAAACTTAAAGTGTGCTATGATGATGAAAGAATGGAACTTAAAATGGACAATGGTATGGCATTCAAAACGGACAAATAGCTTAAATATTAAAAAAAAACTTTTTCTTTAAAGAAGCCAATTTGCCAATTTCTTTTACACATGCAATAGTCGCAGCATCATTTAAAAAAATAATCCTGCAAACATAATTAATATATTTTCGCTGGTTTTTGCTAAACGTATTTTTACAACTACGGCGTGTTATCGATTTTAAGCAGTGGTTGCAGCTTCCTATTAAAAAGTAGAATGGTAACATATAGAATTATTATATTTTTTACCCATTTTTGTTAAACGAGGCCATTTGACAATTACAGCACGTTATCGACTTCAAGCAGTGGGCGTAGCACCGTAAAAATTTAAATGTGGTAGCCAATATACTTTAAAATGGATCCGCACCGTGGGGACGATAAATTGGTAACTTTAGTGTGATGAGCAACACCAGGACACCTGGGATAATACTATGACAGAGTCACAGACGAGGTAGTGGCCGGACTATCTATCTCTTACATAACCTTTTCTTTGTCGCTGGTAGATTTTTAAATTTGCAAAAATTTTAAATTTACAACGATTTTGAAATTTACGCAGTTTTGAATTTAGTTTAAGGCTAACAAAATATTAAAGTTTTAGAACTAAATCTAATTTCTTTAGTTCTTCACAATAACGTGGTTGTTTCAATACGTTTCATTGAATTCCACTGTTTTAAGCTACAGTATTCAGTTCTAAAACTGATAATGGAGGTACTTTTAACGTTTTGAACTCGAGGGTATTCACCGGTACCATAAATTACCAAACACTCCGAATCTCTTAATTCTTACACTTTAGTGTTTAGTAATCACTTCATTTAATGCTCGTTAACAGTTACCACATAGACTGCTAACCATAAAGATCTACTACAAATGTAAGAAAGAAACAGGAAGGATGAGATAGGGGCCGCTGTGCGGCCCATGTGCCCAGATTTAATATCAAGACAAGACAAGACAAGTTAATGTTCAACCGTAGAAGAACCAATTTAAAGATAGTGGATATTAGCAACTTTATGGATAAATTCAACACTAAATTTTAAGAAAACGCATACGATTGCACTACAAGTGATTTCAACTTATTGCTAAACATTGATCTTATAGATGACGACACCAAATATAGCCCTATTAGTGTTCTTCCTGAGTTGATACAGGTGTAGTTCTTTTCCCCAAACTATCATTCTATTAATTTAATCTCAAATCAACACACGGTTTAAAACACGACAATTCACCGGCACTACGGTCTGCGAGCAACCCAAATGGATCGCAGTCGTGGGGACGATAAATTGGTAACTGTAGTGTGATGAGCAGCACAGAAACGAGTGGTATTACCAGGACACCTGGGTTATTACTATAACAGAGTCACAGACAAGGTAGTTGCCGTACAGGGGTGAAAGCGAGACGGAAAACAGGAAAGGCTGATAGCAAAACCATTTCAGTTATAGCTAGTTTTGGGGAGGAGTTTACTTATTCTTTTTTTAAATTTTTCAACAATATCTACTTTATCTTGGAAAAGAAGTAGTTTTATATATATGCCAGAATTGTAAAAGAAATCTTGATAGTTACAGATATTTCATTTTTTTCGAAAAAAATGCTGGAATGAAATGTTTTACGTACCAGGTTTTTCTCTTTTCCGTCTTGCTATATAAGGGCTTTCACCCATGTTGCCGTATCATCTATCTCTTATATAGCCTTTTCTTTGTTGTTGACAGATTTTTGTCAATCTCGTGTAAACATGTAAATTGTTGTACATATTTTCTCTATTATTTTCAATTTTGTCACATCTGCGTGAATGATTAATATTATTCCGACCCCTGGAATTATTATTATATTCTAAGCTAATTTAATCTCAATTATGTTTAATTTCCTATCGATGTTATCACATGTCTAACCGACTGGTTTCCGTTTCAAAACTTCGCTATTTGGTGTTTGGCACCCCTTCTCCCCCAATTCTACTCCCACTTCCAACATTCCCCCATTATGTCTCAAAAATCCAACGTATCAGTTAATGCCGCTTAGTAACAGAGCTATGTTCTTTGCTTGATTGCTATGAGCTGTTCTATTTGATTTGAGCTATTGTCTAATGTTCTAACTTCATTCAATGCTGTCTGCGTCTTGCATGATAATTGTGCGAAAGGAGATTTTTGTGTCGAAAACCTTCAGTGTTTGCATCTTTTATTATTTTTTTAATGGCAGAAAGAACCTTGAGTGCAAAAGAGAGAGAGCTACAGTGCAGATTAAATATTTTGTTTGCTTCCTAGTTTAAAAAAAGGCTTTTCTTAATTAGTTTAAAGTTAATTCGCTGATATTTATTTTACTTATTCCTCGGACGTTGCGGCAAATATAAGAATCATTAAATCAATAACTTTTCCTTACTTTTGAAAATCCTAACAATGTCTTTTTTGCTTTCCAAATATTGAAAAAAAAAAGTTGGTCACAAACATTTTTCTTTAGCGTTACGTTGCAATGCTTTTTTTACGATTTTCAGCATTTTTTTCTTTCTTAAAACATTGCTGGTGTGTCGCTCTTCTCATTATAATCACATCACTGCTAATGATGTTTGCTATTGGGCCATTGGGGGGAGATATCACTTTTTTTATAAGCTATTAGCCTGATATTAAAATTCAAGTTTGAGTAGTTTGGTTGACAACTATATAAGTCTGAACATATGAAAGCTACCCTGGTTAGAAGTAGAATTCTCAAGAAAACCATTAAAAAAAAGGGAGACGCATCGATAACGAGGTACATCTGTTTCAAAATCTCACAAATATATACTATATATATATATATATATATATATATATATATATATATATATATATATATATATATATATATATATATAGGGGAGAGTCGGGTAGCCCCGCCCACTTAAGGAGTATTGCTTATACTTCTGTATAATATAGAGTAATAATCAATATTTTTGTAAGTTTCTATTGTTTTATCATCTAATTAAATAATGCAAAAAGAATGAACCAAAAAAAAGAATAGTTTAACTTAAAAAAATAGAAATTTAAAAAATTTGACTACTGTATTCAACATATTTTCAAAACTATTGTTTACCATGTTACCAGCTGCATAAATACTTGAAACTTTGAAAATAATCCTTTGTTAAAATAACAATTAATGTTCGATGGCCCATTGACTTGAAAAAATATTCTATACATATGAAATTGACAGTGGGGGGGTATCCGACACTCCCCTAAATATATATATAATAATAATAATAATAACGTAATCAAAATAAAATTTTTTGGTGATCATCACACTACTGTATTGATATGTTTTGCTTTAGCTAGATTATTACAATATTCGAAAGCACTATTTTTTTCGGATATAGTCGTGAGAGTTCATGATTTGATTATAGATTTTTCCTAATTTTATTTTATTTTCCATTTTTTTATTTTTAAAATTGTAAATATTTTATAAAAACTCTTTATATATATATATATATATATATATATATATATATATATATATATATATATATATATATATATATATATATATATATATATATATATATATATATATATATATATATATATATATATATATATATATATATATATATATATATATATTATATTATATATATATATATATATATATATATATATGCCTTTTCAGTGTTAAGGAAAATTAGAGACATATGAAAAAAGGGGGTGAAAGAAAAAATAACAAACAACTGAGGGACAGAAAAAAAAAAATTAAATTTTTTTTAAAAAAATCCGGAAAATAAAAGATATAAACTTTTCATCAGCCCTCACGATTATAGCCGCAATATATATATATATATATATATATATATATATATATATATATATATATATATATATATATATATATCAAAAAAATTGCTTCTTTGAACAGTTTTAATAGCATGAAAATGAAAATCAGTCATGTCTAGACGAGTAACTTAAAAATTTATATCCAAGAGAATAGCTATACTTTAATAAATACTTACAGGTTGTTAATGTCCATTCAATCTAATCCAATTATTTCTATTAATAATGGAACCCTGATACCCTCACGCTGCAATGCTTTAGAAAGTATTTTACCTTTGATATGCTTACTCTATCAGTTTGAACTCCTATTTTACACAAAGAATACCCTTCAACAATGCCTTTCCAGTGTTATCAGTACCGCAGGCTAAACCTTCTTAAGAAAAATCGAAAATGGCTGCTTTGTGTAACAATAATGTGTTAATGGCTACTAGGATTATTTTATTGTTGTTCGTTCAAGTTCAGTTATCCCAGAGAAAATATTCTAGAATATTCTTTTTTGGAAGTGTTTGATAATTATGTTTTGGAACTAGAAATGGAGAAACAATAAAGCTTAACGTTTAGATAATGAAGGTTTTTTCTTAAGTCGATGTTATTTTTACATTAAACACAGCTCAAAACTGAGCTTAAAATGAATACTGCTCCAAATGCATATTTTAGAAAATGGGCGCAATTCAAAATGCGTGTTAAGGGAAATGGAAGTAACCTTTGATTCCGTTTTTCAAATTTCACTCATGAAAGTTAATCTTTTTCTTAAAGAATAAACTACTGGATCCAAATAGCTCTTGATGTGATGTCTTCTGTTTGCTTTAATCATTAAACTCATTTTTTTAAATGTATTTTTTTCAAAGATATAAAAAGCTAAAAATTTTTAATATGTTGTCAAAGGTCCTATAAATTTATAATAGCTGTAGTAAATTGACGTTGAACGAATTCGAATTCATTAAAACCATTTTATCATTAGTGTTCTGAGGACAAGGAATTTCCAGAAAAGTATAATATCATGCCATCTCCAATCCTTCGAAGTCCGAGGACTTGACCCTCAATGACTATGCGAAGTTTGTTCAAAATTCCTCAAAATTCAAAATGGAAAAGGCTCATTTTTTTTTCTTGCTTTCCTCCTGCACACGCATTTTGAGCTGCATATATTTCCTTAAACATGCATTTTGAGCTGTGTCCATGTTTTTGAACACGCTTTTCGAGCTGCGTCAATTTTCTAAACACGCACTTCTAGTTGTACTAAGAATAAAAAATTCACCTACAATGTGTTCAGTTTATACAGAAGAGTGGGAAATATAGTTTTATTCTCAAAATAATGTTTTAAAGTTGTTTTGGAATATATAATGCCAAGTTTTATTTTTTTTCTTCCAAACGTGGAATTTTTTCAAACCGATCCTTAATATTGTTTCCTACTTGTTATGGAAGTAAGTAAATTTCCTGTTGGAAATATGTAAATAATTTTGGGATCTCCCTGACCAAGCGGTATCTCCTTCCAATCGCTATGCAAAGCGTGGAGGTAGCGAGTTCGAATCCCACTGTTATCCATGATGCGTCATCGTGCTGTCCTTCTATTTGACGAAGTTTTATAAGCCTAAATTGAGCATACAAGGATGCAAATGTATGTAATTCCAATAAACCAATGAATAAATAATTTATTATAATTCTTTATAGTTCTTTGAAAACTTTTAATGGTGGTAAAGGAAATAATATGAAGTTCGATCATTTAATAAAATTGTGAAGACCATTATAAACTATTTTGCAAAGAAAATATATTTGCATGAGTACTGAGAGCAACAAGATGTCGAAACATTAAAGTACTAAAATTTCTTGCTATTATTAAAATAAATTTACTACCACTTAAACAGTCTGTTAATCATGTTATGACCATACACTTGCCCAGATTAGTAATTAGTTTCTTAAGCCTAATATAGGAAAATATAAGAAAGGTATATTAAATGAGACTCTTAAAAAATACAATAAGCATTTTCATTAACGATCAATAAAAATTGTCTAAACTTGAAATTAAAACAAAAACTAAGAAGTTACTTTTCCATTTTAAAACCCTGGTCTGTTTATTTTCTACATAATTATTTATAGTTCTGTCTTGAAAATATATAGAAAAATGGGACATACAACTGCCAATCTGCCAATATTTTTAAAGAATATTTTTGAGTGATAAATTAAATAAATATTCTATTTGTATAAACTACCTGTCCTAAATAGTGCAATTTCCAGTTGATTAAAAAATTAAAAAGCAATCTCTACGGATAAAATTTACTTTGAAAAGGATGACTTAATCTCATGGAGATTAAGTCAGAATAAGATCATAGATTAAACAAATAAATTTAAATTATTTTAAAACAATTAAAACTAATTGTATCGTAAGTAATCAAATTATTACTTGAGATGGTAATGAAATATAAATATTTACCCAACAGAAGAATTAAAAATTAATATTTCATTTACAATTTATGATTCGATTTAAAAATAATAGCTTTATTTAAATAGAAAAAGACATTATGCAAATTTTAGGAAAAATAAACCGAGGAATTATACAGAAAATCAGAAATGAGTTTTTCTAAAGTTTTGATCTTTGAAGTTATTACGGATTCTATTTCGTTTTGATACACATTAAAATTCGTTAAAAAAAGTTATTTGATATATGAGGAATCAAATTGCACTTTAAATAAAAAGACCAAAACTGAATTAATGACATATAAAATGTTTTTCATGCATCAAAATGAGATTTCATTTACGAGAAATAAAATATTTCAATAAGATGTCAGCTCATTTAAATAAAAATAAATAATATTCGAAGGAAAGTTGAGAATAATTTCATTATTTACAATGTATTTCAAGATTTTCGGCATAAATTAAGAAAATAAATCCATTGTATCTCAATTAAATCTATTATGAATTTAAAATTTGATAAACGTTAAAGTTATTCCATCTGCCAATCGTCTGAGAGACCAAATGCTCCATTTTCTTCTACAGATTGTGCAAATTTAAGAAATAGAATTCGGCTATAGGTGATGTCATGTTTTTTTGACGAATAAATATATTTGTAAGAAAATATTTTGTAAATATATATCTACGTCTGAAATGCCTAAAACTAAATGTGAATACATAAAATGCATTTTATTCTTAGTCGGAAAAAGATTGTTATTCTTTGCCAACATTTCAAACTATTCACCCTGATATGATACTGGGACAAGGTACCCTAGCGACATAGTTTTAAGAAATATATATATATATATATATATATATATATATATATTGAAATTCTATTGGAAAATAAAGAGTTAAGCCAATGTTTCTAACAGCACACAATAACAAGTAACAGAATAACGCTCTCAACTGAGCAACAGTTACTAACTTGACGACTACTTGGTCGATGTTGGCGAAAAAAGCCTCATCTACCTTTTCGAAGTTTCATAGCTCTTGGTTACTTGAAAAGAGAAAATACCAATCATTTATTAGAAGCTTGATGTACTTTTATTTTTCTACATTCCTGAAATTCAATTGAGAAAATGTTCAGCTACGTTATCAATGAGAACTATCTATATGTATGTTTCTCTTTTATCTGAAATTTAAAGTTAATTTATATACTTTATATTCTTACAAAACCCGATTTGCGTTAATTCTTATTTATTTCAGAATTGCCTTAAGCTATGTATGCCTTTATCATTATTTTTACTTTCTTATAAAAGTTTACACAAACAAATAAAGTTAAAAAATTTTTTTTTCTTTTTAAATTAATCTAACTGGATTTTCTTATTACACGTTTTCGTAAATTAATTAAATAAAGATATTTCTACAAATTAACAAAGAAAGTTTATTTTAAATAGATAATGCATGCTTGTTTTATTGAGAAAATTATATTTTATATAAATTCCTAAGACATGGATTTAAATGTAAAAGCTTGACAAAAATAAGAAGACGGCCTTTCTGTTTAAAAAAAGAACAAAAAGGAAAAACATAAGAAGATAACGAAGAATAAAAGTGTAAATAAGAATGCTAAATATGTAATTGTTAAAATAATTGACACCTCTGGTAAAAAAATAATATCAAGTGCAAATGTGAAAATAAATCTTAAAATGTAGTTATACTTAAAACATTTAACTAAACAAATCTAACAAATATAATAAGTTGTTAAAAATGCAATTCTGAGCAATTTTTTTAAAGCAAACAAAGAGGAATGAGAAAAATTTAAATACGTCAAATTATTTCTAGAATAAACTAAAATGTTTCAGACTAGTAGTTTTAAACAATTGTTAGTTCATAAATAACTAACGTGGATGATGTAAGTCTTTCATTGTAGCGAGTTTTTATCTGAGAATTTATTTAATGAGTTGTCGGTTTTCTAAAGTAACATATAAACGAAAAAAAGAAGGAATTTAAGTTTAAAAAACTGCGAATAAAGATTAACAACGCATTCTTTCACTTAAGGCTTGAAAGACACTAGAGAGAAAAAGATTCTTGACTCTTATTTTTACACGCCGGTGAATTTTTACGAAGGTAGCAAAAAAACTAAGATACCCGATTTGCATTAATAATTTTCTTTTCGCTGATATACAAAATTCTCATGAGAAAACATTCAGCTGCGTTGCTGACGTGTTTAACTAATACTTTTTCGTCAAAAAGCTAAAATTAATTTAAATTTTATTACTTCACGATTATCACTTGCTTGTAAAATTTGACAAAATATTGATCTTCTGCACGAAAGAATAGGATTTGAAAATATTTTTAAGATGAGTCTATTTTCATTTCGTAGATAAGCATTTTTAATGTCTAATTAATAAAAGAAACTCATGGTAATCAGTAAATTTTTGTTCAATCTTATCAGGTATCAGCGATTTTACAAATGAATAAACTAATGCACCTAACTGAATTTACGCTTTTTCGCCAAACTTTTTTTACCAATCTCATTTGCTTCAAAATTAAAACACTAAACAACACTGAAAAGAAACTTAATAAGCAAGGATTCTAAAGGTATTTTCGATTAGTATTTATATATTCAATGTGTTGTCAACCCTGCCAACTTTTAGTCTTAACGAGGAGGTATTTTTCAAGCTGTTAGTAAATGACTAATTTTATAAATTGAAATGCAATGGCTAACAAAAGTTTTACAACTTGCTTTTACATATAAGATTGTTTTATTTGCATTTAGTGGTGGAAGAAATCATATTAATTTAAATTTTTAAATCCAATAATTAAAAAGAAATTTATAAGATTCAATACCACTTTCGAGCCAATAACTACGGAGAATCCGTAGTTGTTAGCAATTATAAATTGGGACTACCGGAAAATTCTGTCCACGAAGGAAAACCCCCCATTATTTAAGGAGGCAAATTGTGTCGTTATTAAAAAAAGAGCGTAGTGGGGCGTTTACACTTAAATATCTATATCAGATGCACCACTTACTTCTCTTGGATACTTTGAGTTCAACATAGAATATGTTTATGCATACTCTGTTGCACCATATATTCAAGTTGAAGCATCGACGTTGAGTTAAATAATTAATATCCTACCACTTATTTTATAAAAGAACTTTTTGCTGTATTGCAAAATGAAGTGTGTACTATAGCAGACTGCACTTTCTGGTAGACCTTACGCAAATATATGGTGATTAAAAGAACTTGAGACAAATCAATTTTATTCTTTATGTATACAGGGCCAACTTTCCCCGGACAGCAAATAAATATTTTCGAGTGGTAGTTTATTAATGTCTGAGTCTTGGTTTAATAAATTCAATTTTCTAGGTTTTTATCCACCACTATTTCTAAATAATTCGAAGGCTTATATAATTCGCCGCTTTTTTACAGTAATATTATGCGACACTGTTTAAAAAGTAAACAAAATTAGTCAAATATTTGCATATTTTAGTATGTAGCTGTTTACCGTTTTCTAACTTATTATGACTTTCCTTGAGCAGTTGGCATCTCTGAGAGTATTTTAACCCTTTTCGGTGCATTGTGCCTAGTTTTGCAACACTTATTCCAAAAATATTACAAACCACCAAAAGTGTAAAATTTTTTGCTTCTAAGCGACCGATGTTTTTCAGCAACCACTACGCACCCGACACCTCATATTACAATGATCAAAATAAATTATAGCTTTCAACTGAAAACCATGACTCAATTATTACCACAGATTTAATAACAAACTTCAACTTTGACAAATTCATTTTCGAAAGAAAAATATGCATCTGGAATTGATAAACAAAGCATTGGCCCGCGCTGACCAACCACATCTAAACTTCCAAGCACACATAATTTAGCGCAAAGTTTTATTTACCTTTAGTTTTATTTATTCAAGCAAAGTGCTTGAATCTCTTAATAGCAACCACGACGACTTCTAACCGTAAAGAACGCCTTCAAAGAATAAATATTTCATGATGGATGTGATAAGGGCCGCTTCTAGACCCAAGCCCACAGTTTGAATTATAAGACAAGCAACCACTAAGCAGAGGTAGCGGGTTTGAATCCGGCGTAACCCTCGATTATGTACTTCTTTAAATTGCTCTATATGTGCTTTTACTCGGCAAAGATTTATAAACCTTAATTGAACACACAAGTCTACAAATGTTTGTAAATTGAAAGAAGTAATAAAGCTAGCAACCCCTAATTTTTAACACGTTCATGCCGGGGTGACCCACTGGTGGGTCACACTAGATTGTCTCATCTTGGCAGCCCACCGGAGTTAGTTTTTTTTCCGGGAATAATAAAAATCCACAACTACCAATTGTTTTCAACGGATGCAATTTTTATGTTGAATTGTTTCTTCGCCGTGATAAATTTCTTTACAGTGAATTGTTATTGTTGAGCGTACCAGCCAACTTTTAATCCCTACCATTATCATTTTTCCCAGTGGTATTAAAAGGAAATTAAAACTTCAATTTTAAGCAAACAAATACGTTTCATTTGAAAAAACTTAAGTTGACAACCATGATAGTACCGCATATTAATATACGTGCTTAATTTTTGAAAGAATAGTGGTGATTAAAATAATTTAAAAATTAAGTTTATAAAAGAAAAAATAGTATATATTTACTACCACTTTAAATATGAAAATAAAATCTTCCGGAAAATCCGGAAGAGTTGGCAGGTATGGTTGAGAATAGATTAACTCCACCCGAATATTATCTAATATTGAAATAGTTCTTCTAACTGTATTTTCTCTTTTCCCGTACCAGTATTTTCGCTTTTCCCGGTGTGAACGTGTTAAACAACATATAGTTCAATTTTATCTTTTTATTCGTTACTCGCCAATTTCTATGAGGCAGCATGTCTAAATTTCTCGGACAAAATCTGTTGTGTTGGAAAGGGCTGAGATAAATATGTGTGCATTTATTTTCTTATTTTGACTCGATATCCGATAAAATGGCTACTGATCAAGCTATTGCATTATTTAGTGAACTTCCTTTCGGAAACTGTGTGGAGGCTTTCAACTTTAAGAAATAAGTGGAGACACTTGTACCTTGGTACAATTTCCAAATACACATATCGATATTAACATTATAAAATATTTTATAAGATTCTTCATCTTGCTAATTATAAAACACATGTTCCATCACTTTTTGCCTCTTTACAAAAGGAAAACACTAGGTCTATTTTGAGAATTACAAAAGTATGAGAAAGATATTTTTTGAATACATAAAATTCCTTTAAAATAAAATTTTTATTGTTATACTTTTGTTAACATTTCGGAAACATTTTCAAGAACATGGACACCCTGAATAATTTATTAGCGCTAGGCATAAATTGGTTTCATATTTTGAACAAATAAATATCTGAAAAATAGGAAACATTAGCTCACATGGAATTAATAAGAGAGTCACTGCTTTCAATTTCTAAATATTGTACTATCTGTGATTGTCAGGCAAGATGAAATCGTTAAATTCATTCAATATAATATTCATGCAAAACGCATAGGAACTATTAAAGTGTTTATCATTTGTTGCATGCGCTCACTTAGTAAGATTATATTTTAAAACCGCCGTTGAACAACCGATAAAATTGAATAAAGTGGATTCGAGTTTTTATTGATTAAAACTAACGCTATGTTATACTGCATAATATGTTGCTTGACTTTTAGTTGCATAAAAGTTTTAGGAAGTCTATTATGTATAATGTAGATGATGTAATAATAGATTGTGCAACTAACAATACTTACCCTAGCGCAGACAAAAGCTTTTCTAAATTAGACTAACACTTTTTAAAATCGTATATTATTTTTTATTTTTTGAAAGATTATTGCAGCATTTTTTTTCCTTTTTTTAAGGCATGCATTTTGTCCCCAAACATTTTGAATTTAGCTCAAAAGATTTTCGATAGATGGCGTTTCATGCAGTAAGCTTTTAAATAAAAGAAAAGCAGGTGAAAATCTCATCACCCTTATTTTGAAATCATTTCATGAGTGAAAATCACGTATCAATATTTTTTAAATTTAAATGCTCACCATCAACTACTAATATATATGTTCTTAAGAGTCATATTCTGATTCGAATTTTTTTTCCTTAAATTTCTTTGATTTATAAGTTAACTAGCTGCAGTGCCATCGGACGAAAAAATCTTTGCTAAACCCAGGGACTATGAGAAAAAAAGTATATAATGTCACATGAATTTACTGCAAGAAAAAAGTTTTTTAACCTCACCTGCTTTTCAATATATATATCTTTTTAAGTACCGTCAGCCGAAACCCTGTAGTTTTATTTTTTATGCATATGTAACTGAATTCAATAATTTAGAGGAAGTTCTTCAATAAATCCATACTGTATTATTTCGATCGCAGTTCACATAATACATAAAGCTTTGTCTATATCTAAATTAAAGAAAGTTATTGCGATTTTCGTAATAAAACTCACCTCAAATATTTATTTCAAATAAACACAGCTTAGAATCGATCGATAAAGTACTTTCTTCCTCATAAACTACGTAATAATGCTCAGCAAAAGTAATGAACTGTCTGAATTATTGCATTCTTAATGGACGGTAGAATAGTTGATCCCTTGCGTATTCTGCCTTTCTTATTTTATCATAATGTGCATCATTCCGGTAAATGTAGATTATTCTATAGTAATTCTGCTTGCATATCCTGATTAATACGCACACAAACATATCACATGAAAAAAATGCATGTAACTGATATAAAATTTTCAAATATTTCACTATGGGAGATATTTTTATATATAGAACAGATAAAAAAATCTAAAACATGGATTTTGAACAGATATAAGATACACGCTGTTGATAAAAAAATGTTAAATAACAATTTATGTAATTGTTATTTTATCACATTCAAACAAGACAGTAAATAACCATAAATAAGATAGTATTCAAACTTTTAACTATGAGAAAAATTGTTTATTAACTGCTTTCACCTTATACAGTCAAACAACCCGAATTTTATCTCACAAACTAGACCCACCTAATAAAGACCACTTAGTTTCTTGCAGATAAGTACATGTTATAACCGAGAAGCCTAATCTGTCAATCTGATGACCGACAGACAGCGGGGTCGAGTCCCAGCCTTGACACCACAATATTTCCTCCATTCCCTTCAACACATGGAGAGTTTCCAGTGTCATGCACTCCCGGATTGTGACGATGCGTTATTCCAATATGATTCTATCAATCCCGCATAGATGGCAGCACCACAAAGCAGTAAAAATTTCTCCAATATCCAGTTAAATTTCTTTTTTTGTGGTTTTGAAACCTAGCTAGTTGTAAATGGTTTCAAAACCGTGAAAGTAGAAAATGCTCTTTACTGTAAACTTTAAGATTAATTAAATGGACAGACTGCTGCCAGTTATTCTACCATAATTTTGAAATGAAAATTCTAACAGTGCATATTTGGTATTGATCTAGACCGCTTTTCCTAGTAGAAATAGTGTTGAAAGTCCCTGTTCTAAGGCATATGAAGTAACAGATAATAACATCACGAACAAACAGGTATATAACAGGTATGTATATATATATATATATATATATATATATACACAAATTAACATGAAAAACATGAATAAAATAAAAATAAAAAACTAAATATATATATATATATATATATATATATATATATATATATATATCTATATATATATATATATATATATATATATATATATATATATATATATATATATATATATATATATATATATATATATATATATATACATATACAATATACAGGGGCCACGCTAAGCATTCGAAACATTCGCTGCCCCACCAAATGCGATAAAATCGTAAATTTGGCGAATAAAGTTTGAATTATTTTTTAAGCTGGAACGAAAAATGTGTAAAGATAGTTAAGATTAAATTGTCAAGATGTAAATTGTTAAGATGTAAAGTGTTAAGATTTGCATTTGGCGAAGACTTTTGAAAATTGGAGAATACTTTTGATATTAGATTAATTTGAAATCCTTAGCGCGAGTCTTGTATATATACATAAGTGCATATATATATATATATATATATATATATATATATATATATATATATATATACCGTGCAAACTTTTATGCGTTCGCTTTCTATGTAAGCAACAACTGAATGTAAGATCTTTATTAGAAATTAAAGTTGTCCTTTCCAAGGCAGAGAGATTATGTGTGTGAACAAAAATATTCAGCAGAGTTGTAACCTATTTAATATACATTTTTGTCTCTTCAGTTTCGCAGTTAAGTATGATAATTATTCGATGCTTAAACTCGTCGATCTAATTTCTTCCGAAAGTACTTAGCTTGTTCAAGTCAATTTTGGAAGTAAACTTCATTGTTATTCAAAATGTTGCATAAAATGAAGATGGAAAAAAATATTGATTTAAGCTCAGCCGTGACTCTGCATGAACAATTGAATAAATTCAGTGAAAATTACTATTCAAATTTGTATCTGCTGTCTAACCTATGAATAACTTTGAAAGTTCAAATTAATCAAAGACAGTCTAAATTTAGCAGAATAATCAATACTATCGTATAAAAAACTTTTTCGTATGCCCTAAAATTAAAATCTAAAATGGGTTTAATTTATTGATTTTAAATATTTCTAAACATTGTTTTGTGAAAATAATTGCAACTTAATTCTTCGTTGTATTTGAAGGAACTGAAAATTATAATTTAGATATAACAAATGCATCCAAATCATTTTTTATGTTTTATCTATCGCTAACACTAAAATCTGATTCTTAGTACGCTTATGTTAATGAAGTTTTATATTTGAGGTAAAAGGAACATTAATTTTGTTATTTGTTCATAATTTTAAAAGTTACATCAAAAGATCTAAAGATTATTACGCTGAGGAACGTTTATTTTTCTGTTGCATGCCATATTTGAAGAGATATTAGATATTTTCACGACGCTGATTACAAATCTGAAATCGATTTTTCACTACAAGTTAGAGATTTTGGCAATTTAATACATCTCTAACCAAGATTTTTAAAATTCACTTGAATCAATACTAAGTTTTGTCACTTTTCTGCTAGGTTAGGCTTGGTATAAAGAAGGCAACAATGTGTTTCAATTTATGATGCGATACTTTAAAGTCATATGTGTTTTTTTTGTCTTATATGTTATTTTAAAAAGAGCAGACAGAGTCGTGATGGCTCAGGGGATAGAGTGATTGCACAGAGTGAAAAAAAAATATTCGTAAAAATAGTAAAGAATGTTCGAGACTCGTGTCTTAATTATAAGAGTGCTCTCTATTCTCTAGTAAATATAAATCTGAACTGCGTATTCTTTATTATTTTCACTGTGTATATCGCAATTGTGTTATTTTTGTTACTTCTAATTTCTTATAAAGCTGAACATCGTTCAGAAAATAATTGTCATTGATATTATTTTTTGATTTTGTTAGATGTTAACCATTTATGGCATAATCCTTAAATTTAAATTGTGTTTGCCAACACATTACAAATTTGGAAAAATTGTTTAACATTTTATATTGGAACAATTTTATTTTGAAATTATGATGCGTAAACGGCTTCAGGTCACTTGGTTAAATGTCTGCTCCTTTTCTTCCTCCACACGCCTAACTGGTTGTTTGAAAACTTTGATTAAATAAAAAAATGCATTCAATTTTATTTTTATTTCTGCATATGTCAGAGTACTTCATGTCCATTTTTAATATCTTATTGTTTTCCTATCTAACAATAATGATTTGAGTCTGATAAATATTTGCTATCTGTTTAGTATAAAATTTTTGTCTGATTCTAGTCTTTTTTTTCTGATATGAATTTAGCAGACGCATGATTTTTTTATTATTTTCACTTTAAATTCAATAGCCTTTAAGAGAAAAAAAATATTTCCAACAAGAAAAATCTGTTATATGCAGGCGAAAACATCTGAGCAAAATATTTAATATATTATGTGAAATAATGTTCTCCCTTTGCGTTTTTAGAAGGGCTGCCCAACCTGCCAAGCAGAAAGGATCAAATGCCCTCATTTATGGGATTTGATCCGAATAAATGGGCTTTCCTTATAAAAATAAACCACTACCCATTAAAAACACCACCTATTTTCCCTAGTGTTACAAATAGTTTCTTATTTAAAAAATAAATTTAAAAAAAAAATTGTAAACCTTTCTTGCTAGATTTAGAGCTTTGACATTTTTTGAGAAGTTGATTTATATATTCAAAGAGCTTTTTGCTTTTTTTCGAAATCTATAAATAAATTTTTAAAAAAAATCAGTTGCATAATTCATCATATCTAAACAAAACTTCGTCTATTAACCATAAGCAATAATAAATAATTTTGCTCTAGTCACCTAAACCATAATTCTACATTACTCAGAATATTTCTAAATCATTACATTTGATAGATTTACAGAATGTATCCTAAGCGCATTAAGGGAAAATTATGACAGAATATTCTCAGATTCCCCAGTCAAATATGAAATGAATTTTACAACTGAACAATTTTGTAATCTATAGAAACATTTAATTTTATGTAATAAATTATATTTTTTTAAAAATTAGTAGTAAGGATTATAAAAATTAATCAGTAAATATTATAACATATTTTATTAATAAACACATTTTCTTTTTATTTGCATTTGTTTTCTATATTGATTCTTTAAGTAACTATTGACTGGAAATAATAATATTTACTTGACACCATTCTTCTAATTTCTTTATATAGTCTTATTCTCTAGAATATATTAGATCTTATAGAATCGATATAAGCAAGAGTATACTTATAAAATTATTACGATTAAAATATTATAATTAAATTATGTGTTTAAATTAGTTAAATATTTTTTTCACTTATTTTTATTAAAATATGTATTCAAAAAAATGCATTTAATAAAAATAGTCTTTACATAAATTATTACTTCATATAAGGAAATTTATAAATAAATAAATTTTGATTTAAATGGCTTCTGCTCTTCAAACATATCAACATGTTTTTGCCGGGGTGCAAGAAATAATAATTAACTAAAGGCATAGTTATAGCTTCTTTTTATAGTCATATATTTCTTTATATATTTTTGAATCATTACACGTGATATTTTCGGAAATTGATCTTAATTAGTGCCCTATGTCAATTGAGGTTTTAATGAAGTATTTCTTCCACTAACATTTCTGAAGCAGATTTTTTTAATCAAACTGAATGTTAACAAAACTTTAATGTGAACTTACCCCTCAGACACGTAATTTTTATAAATTATATTTACATCTTTTTCATTATTTTGTATTAATTTCAATCAAATAAGTGAAAAATATTATATTTAGCTCTTTAATAATTTACTGTTTTTAAATCAGGCATGATACACATGTGTCTTTTTCTGCGCTAAAGTAAAAATCTTCCAAACACGGCTCAGTTCCAAACTGTAATTTTTCCCATTTGCACTTACTTTGATCTAAGCGAAACAGTAAATCAAAATTGAAATTTCTTCAATTCGCAAAATAAATTATTGACAAATTTTTATGAATAAATTTTTTTAAACAACTTTATGTGAATTTTATATTTTAGTACGAATATAATTGAAATAATCTGGCATATTTTTAGAAATTATCAGACTACTTTTTTTGAATATATTTCTGCTTGCAATTAGAGAGTCAGAGAAGAAAAAAAACTTAAAATGGTTACTTGCGTCAGATTTGCGTTATAAGGTTAAGAACTAAGCAATTTGTCTATTCAAGCTTTAATATTTCTTTTTAAACTACTTATGCGTAGCGGTGTACAAAATACTTATAATTATGATTAATTACATTACTAACACATTACCTTTTCCGACACTAGCAAAATAGTTTTTTGAAATGATGAAAATTCCGTATTAGTATGTAAATGTACGAAAGAATTAAGCAGAATATTTTAAAACATTATTGTCGAACCTCTATTTCAAATGCAAGTTTCCGTAATCAATATATTTTTCTTCCTTTTCCAATAATTTTTTTTTATATGTTTCATATTTGTGAACAATTTTCTATAGTTTATCTATAGAAATTACTTTATATTGTCACATATCAAAAAAAAAAAAAAAAAAAAAAAATATATATATATATATATATATATATATATATATATATATATATACAGTTTTCTTAAAAAAATTATATAAATTCCAATTAAAATATTTTTCAAACAAGCATTTTAAAGGCTTCGAGTGTCTTATATGGATTATCTTTACTTCAGAATTTATAAAATTTATTAATTAGATTAAAATTTGCTAATTAGGAAGATAGGATTTAATCTGCAACCCTAACACACTCAGACAGTGAATATTATTGAATGTTCTCAGCAAAATTAGCCGATATAAAGTAGTTAAAAATATACATTAAGAAAGCAGCAAAAAATTTAGTTGTTTTAATTAAAGTGTTAATTCCCTTTTAAATTAATGGAATAATTTAAACTTAAAACGTGAAACTAGTTCTTAAATAGTCTATAAACAAGCAATAAGAGTGTCCGGAAATGACGAATTTATTTGTAAATTTTTCCTAGCCTTTTAAATTTCTCATTTTTCAAAACTTCAGTAAATTAGTAAATTAAAGAACACTATTTATAATTTTTGAAAGTTATAACTTTTCTTGAAAATTTTTTTGGGGGCTCTAAGCAAATAGTAATCGTGTATATTTACGAATTAAAAATGATTTTTCTGTAATGCATTAATCTTGTTTTTTTTCTGTTGGGGGGGGGGGGTTAGTAAGAAAATAATCTTTGGTCGCTATGATATTGTAAAAAAAACATCCTCTGAGATGAAAAAATAAATAAATTAATTAATTATTCTCCAAATATTTTGCTACTCTTCAGCTCCCGCTGCCTGGCTGGAGAATTTCTGCTATCAGGCTGATCATTACAAATACATACCTGCCAACTCTCCCGAATTTTGCGGGAGAATTTATTTTCATATTTAAAGTGGTAGTAAATATATACTATTTTCTCTTTCATAAATTTAATTTTTAAATGATTTTGATCACCACTATTCTTACAAAAATTAAGCTTATATATTAATATTCGTTACTATCATGGTTGTCAACGTATTTGTTTGCTTAAAATTGGAGTTTTAATGCAATTTTAATACCACTGGGGAAAATGATAATGGAAGGGATTAAAAGTTGGCAGGTCTGGATATATCATGAAATGGGTACTATGAAGTGCTGAATTATATAAACCTGCGAATTACTTAGTAATAGTGGTAGATAAAAATCTACTAAATTGACTTTATTAAAACAAGAATCACAATTGATAAACTACTACTTTAAGATATATATTTGCTTTCCGGAGCAAGATGGCATCTCTGCAAATATGTATCGACTTAAGGGAATGATAATTTTTTAAAAGAAATTCCACAACTTTATTAAATACTGCTACAGAATTTCTACTCCAGACTGATAATTACAAATAAATATCGGCTTAAATGAATAATAATTACTTAATAGCCATTCCATAGATTTATTAAATACTACTACCTTATTTCTGCCCAGACTGATCATTGCAAATAAATATAGACTTAAAGTAATAATTGTTACTTAATTGCAATTACATAGCTTCATTAAATATTGGTACCAAATTTCTGCCCTAGGCTGATCATTACAAATAAATATCTACTTAAAGGAACAATAATTACTTAATAGCAATCCCATAGTTTCACTAAATACTCCTACTCTTGTCGATATATCTCTTGACATAGTTACACGAGAGGTTTTAAATCATTGAAAGGAGTCAAATGCATTAAGTAACGCAGAAGAAAGAGCGTGCTCTTGCAAAGAATCATGTTTAAGTCCTTGTTGCTATCATCTTGACCACTATGGTTGTTCTAGGTTAAGCGTCATTTTACAAATTTACTATGCAAACACTAAATTTTTTCTTTAATACTTTTTAATACCGATAAAAAGTAGGAAAAGTCATTAAAATCTAGTAAGCTGAAATAATTATTTCAAGAAGTAGTTCCCGTCAAAGCTAATTAACTGGCAAATAACTACTCCGATCATTCTAGTGTTAAAAGTAGTGATAAGGCAGAATATTTTGAGACAGTGGAATCTGTATTCCAAATCTCAAGTTCTCTAATAAAAAAATTATTTTTGAATTTTTTTGTACTATTATGCATTTGTGTACAATATTACATAGTAGGAAAAGTCACGAAAGTCAAGTAAGCTGGAATAATTATTTTAAGAAATAGTGCCACTCAAAGCTAATTAACTAGCAAAATAACCACTCCGATCATTCTAGTGCTAAAAGTATTGTTAAGGCAGAATATTTTGAGACAGTGGAATCTGTATTCCAAATCTCAAGTTTTCTAACCAAAAAATTATTTCTGAATTTTTTTTTTACTATTACATATTTGTGTGCAATATTGCATAGTTTATCGATAAAAATCGCATTATATGGTTTTATGGTTAAATGCTCAAAAAGTAAAGAAAAAAAGAAGAAAAAAAAGAAGAAGAAAAAGAAGAAAAAAGGAAGAAAAAAGAGGAAAAAAGAAAAATAAATTCTTAATATTTAATATAAATTAATATTAAAAAAAATATAAAATAATAAATTTAATGGTCCTACGTCTTTTATACATCCTTACTAGAAAGTATCGACTAAAAGAGATAATAATTACTAAATAGAACTCCCATAGCTTCATTATATACTCCTATACTTCGCTTTAGATTGCGAAATCATTACACGAGAGATTTACAGAATGTAACCTAAACGCATTAAAAGGGGAATTAATTCAGAACATTCTCTAATATCGCTGAGGAATTTCTAACTTAAATGCGAATTTCTCAATTGAAGATTTTTCGAATCGATTGAATCATTAGATCTTATTAGCTAAGCGTTAGGTTTAATAAGTACGGGACATCTCTTTGTCTCTTTAATTACTAGTCCATTTTGATTGATTTTGCGAATTCCATTCCAGCATCTACCTTTCAAAAGATCTTTTGACACATTTTTGTAGTCATCATTTATCACATTTTGAGTTGAAATTTCGTTGTCCTTTTCTGACAGATTTCTAGAGATCGTATCTGATGAATGGATTAATTTTGCAGAATAAATTCAGTTTAATTCCTCACTGAGCAGAAAATTTAAATTGCTCGTGAAAATTCTACCCTTTATTAAAATTTTATAATTAGTAGCTATGATATTTTGGAACTTTATTTATACCGATTTATTTTCACAGAGTTTTTTATTTTTAACTTTTAGTTATTTTAAGAGCTACATTTTTGCAATGCTCATTTATGGAATCAAATTCTATGAATGGTATATATAACAATCTTTAATTTTAATTAATTAATTAATATTGAAAATAATCATATGATAAAACAACACATTAGTAACTAACTGTACTTTAGTAACATGCACTGTGAATTACAGTGCATGTGGAAGTAAAACAATAAAATATAAAATAAAACGTACGATTTATTTATTGTTTCATTTAAGCTATCTAAATGTTAGGCTTAATAAGTACGAGGAATCTCTTTGTCTCTTTAATTACTAGTCCGTTTTAATTGATTTTACGAATTTCATTTCTTCATCTACCTTTCAAAAGATCTTTTGACACATTTTTACAGTCATCATTTGTCCCATTTTGAGTTGAAATTTCCTTGTCCTTTTCTGACAGATTTCTAGAGACGATGAATGGATTAATTTTGCAAGGATAAATTCAGTTTAATTCCTCACTGAGCAGAAAATTAAAATTGCTCGTAAAAATTCTACATTTTATTAAAATTTTATAATTAGTAGCTATGATATTTTAGAATTCTTATTTATATCAACTTACGCTAACAAAGTTTTTTATTTTTAACTTTTAGTTATTTTAATAGCTAAATTTTTGCAATGCTCAAATTTTGGAGTCAAATTTTATGAATCATATTCATAAGAATAGTTATTAATTAATATTGAAAATAATCATATGATAAAGTAACACATTTGTAACTAACTATACTTTAGTAACATACACTGTGAATTAAAGTGCATGCGGAAGTAAAACAATAAAATATAAAATAAAATAAATCGTACGATTTATTTATTATTTCATTTAAGCTATCTAAATGTTAGGCTTAATAAGTACGAGGAATCTCTTTGTCTCTTTAATTACTAGTCCATTTTAATTGATTTTACGACTTTCATTCCTGCATCTACCTTTCAAAAGATCTTTTGACACATTTTTGTAGTCATCATTTATCCCATTTTGAGTTGAAATTTCTGTGTCCTTTTCTGACAGATTTCTAGAGATCTTATGAGATGAATGGATTAATTTTGCAAGGATAAATTCAGTTTAATCCCTCTTCCAGTAAAAATTTAAAATTGCTCGAGAAATATCTAAACTTGATTAAAACTTTATAATTAGTAGCTATGGTATTTTAGAACTCTTATTTAAACCAATACTTACCTTTAAAAAAGTTTTTTTTTTTTTTTTTTTTTTTTAGTGTTTCTAAATATCTAAACGTTTGCAATGCTCATTTATAGAATTCAGTTTAATGGATCGTATTTGAAACAATAATTAATTTTAATTAGTTAAAAATGTTGAGAGAATATTCATCTGATAAAATAACACATTAGTAACTAACTATACTTTAGTAGTAAATTAGTCGTGAATTACAAAAGTGGGGAGAAAACAATAAAACATAACAAAAAAAGCACATAAATAAAATGAAGCAAAATAAAACGCATTTGATTCTAAGAACCTAAGCGTTATACTTAATAAGTACGGGACATATCTTTGTCTCTTTAATTACTAGTCCATTTTCATCGATTTTACGAATTCCATTCCTGCATCTACCTTTCAAAAGATCTTTTGACACATTTTTGTAGTCATCATTTATCACATTTTGAGTTAAAATTTCTTTGTTCTTTTCTGACAGATTTCTGGAGATCTTTTATGATGAATGATTTAATTTTGAAAGAATAGATTCAGTTTAATCGATTTATGAATGCATAGAGTTGTGGGAAAAGTGATATTCACTTTGTTTTTATTCCGATTTACCAAATAAGAAATTACAGCATTTAAGATTTATTCTTTTAATTTGTCTTTTAGAGAGTGGTACTTTAAAAACATCTTAAATAGATAATTTTTCTCTGAAACGAGGCAATTGTTTTATCTCTTTATATCTGAAATAAACAAAACAAATATGTATATTTTAGCAAAAGAGTTTTGAAAGATTCTGCAACTATTGTATTGCAAAAATCAATAACTTTAACACATTTTATTCAAACTTTTTCCATTACATGGCGTGGCGATAATGAGATAATTTTTGCAATTGAAGTTCAATTTGCTACTTACGAAGTTGGATTCGTTTGTTTCAAGAATATTACATTTAAATTGAAGTTTCTGAATTAAAGTGATTGGATTTAATAAGTTTGATATTTTCAAAAATTTTAATCTTCATGTAATTTTACATAATTTTGTAGAAATGCAACAAAATATTTTTTTTTTTAATCTTAAAATGTTCTTTTAATTATTTCTATCAGCTGAAAATAATGTATTCTGATGTAGTATTAACAGCTTTTTTATTAGAGATTTTATGAAAAAAAAAAGTTAAAATAATATGTTTAAAAGCAAGAGAAAAATACAATGCATGAGAAATTTAGTTCCTGCGTGTTTCGAATGAAGGACTTTCTTAAAACAATTTACTTTTTAAATTTCATTAGCTAATTATTTATGTATTTTATATTTAGTTATTGGAATGAAGATATATGATATGTGTGTTGGATATAAGTTCTGAGTTAATATTTTCTTCATTTAGATATCATTTTACTTAAAAAATGAAGTTCTAAACGAACAAAAAAGTATTTGAACAAAATAAACTCATAGACTTTTCTATGATTAAAGTAGTGAAAGAAGTAAATGTAGTGGAAGTAATACAGAAGTAGTAAAGTAGAATGCAAAAGTTTTGTTTTTCCTTGTAGTTTTTGCTTAAAGATTCTAACGTGATTCAAATTTCACCTTGTTGAAAAATGTAACAACTCTATAAGTATAACGGTGAATGCTAACCAGTTATATTATGGAGAAAAAATTTGTTGAGTAATAAGTTTATTTTTCTAAGCAATGCATTTCTACAGTCAATGCTGCTGTAGCACTTTTGAAACATTGTTTTTTGTCTTCATTTATCACATTTTGCAGATTAACTACTTCATTCGATTCTCACATATTTCTGGAGTATTTGCGCAATTTAATTTTGATAAATTATTTAAATTTTTTGAAAAAATTTAGACGGCTTGCATTTAGAAGCGAATAGTTTTACATTTTTAGGATTCGTAATGTTTTTTTTAATACACGTTGCCTGAATTGGCGCACATCACCGGAAAGTCAAACTGAATGGTTAAAAAGTTAAAATGTATGACAAGAAAGTTACCATGGTCCAACATTTATGTCATTGTAGAGTGTTTTTGGACGATAATTTTCAGTAAACTTTTGAGGATAATTTACAGTAAAATTAGGGGTTCCTGTAGAGACTACATTTAAAAAAAATATTTGCTTTCAGATTGTCGAGAATATTCATATTTTACAAATATGACGCTATGCATCAACAGGTTAATAATTATTAATATATTTTTTGTATGTTTAATAATTTATATTACTTCTACGCATTCCGTTCCTGTAGTTACCTTTAAAAGGTTTTTTAACACATTTTTTTAAACCATCATTAAGTACTTTTTCATTAAAATATTCATTGTTCCTTTCAGACAGGCTTTCGGAGACCTCTTATGATGAATATTATGAACATTATATGATGATGATTATTAATATGGTCTTACGAACATTAACATGATGAACATTGAATGATGATATTATGTGATGAACATTTGTGAAGATAGATTCTGTTTAATCCCCACTGGGTAATAAGTTAAAATCACTTTTTCCCTTGATTAAAACTTAATAATTAATAGTTATGATATTTTAGGCATATTTTTAACAAATTTTTCTCTTTATTAGCTAAATTTTTGCTATACTCATACATGGAACCAATTTTCATGACTCGTGATTAAGACTATAATCTCATAATGATTTCTGTTATGCACATGCATGGAACAAATTTTTATGGCTCGTGATTATGACTATAATTAATTTAAATTAATTTAAAGGAAAGAATGTTGAAAATATCCATATGATAAAATATCGCATTAAACACTAATATTTTTTAGTAGCCTGCGTCGTGAATTACAGAAAAGGGGGAAAAACATTACAATACAACATAACATAAGAAACGTATAAATAAAATAAAATTCATAGCATGCAATTTATTTATAGTTTCCTTCTTTTATCGTGTAAAGTACATTAAGTACATTATAATATTAGAAACAAAGCATTTCCGTAATCAAACTTTCTAATTACAACTTGTTTTGAATTTTGAATTCAAACTGTAGTCTGAAGAAAATTAGTTTATATTTTGCATCATTTAACAGCAAAAAAAGCATTTCATATTTCGAGTTAATTTATTAAATTAGTAATAAAAAACAATATTCTTACCTGAAAATATTACCTTTTAATTGAATGTTCTTAAACTTAAAAATAATATTAGGAAAAATATTTATATTTCTAAAATAAAAAAAAAAACCTCATTTACTTTACTATTAAAATTTTTCTATTAAAACAAGTTCATTAAAAAAAACAATGACAAATAAGTAAGAATTTTTTTTCCTTATCTAAATTCTAAATTTTTCCTTTGATCTCTAAGACACACTTCAAAAAAAATATGGTTCTACCTTAACTACAAATATTCTAATTCATAAATTTTAAATCTTTTATTTTTCTAAAATGTTTTATATTTTCATAACAGTTAAAACAAACTTTGATAATGAAACTGAGAAAAATGACTCGAAATATTAAATTTCTATAATCGCCCAAAATATAACTTTGTGAATATGCCACATAAAAAGTAGACGACACTAACGGTATTCACATTTTGTGACATATTAAATTCATTTTGTTTGGAAAAAAAATTACTTTAAACTAAAATAAAGATGAATCTTTTACTCAGTATTTTAAAGAGATGGTAGGAGATGGCGCCACTAATTGTAAATCTCAGCTGAGATTTACTCTAGTTTAAAGAAAGAACTGTAAGCCGAAGTAATTCAAATTTTTTAATATTTAATGAATGAAAGAGATTTTATTCAAAAAATTTAAAGATACGAATTATTTATTTATTTTCTTTAGATACCATTTTAAAACAAATGGCAAAATGGGCCATTTGACGCTAGTGAGACACGTATGTTCTCTTGTCACGAAACTTGTGATTCTTATTCTTTTTAGGGAAGAGTATTGCATTTAAATATTTTAATTTTCTTTTTTAAGCTGAAATGGAAGTTTAAGAAACGAAATATGCACTGTCATATTTCTTAACTTTTACTCTTTAAGAGGATAAATTTTCCTTACAATAGAAAAATGATACCAAAAACACAATTGCAAGTAAACATATTTTCGTGTGATATGAAAAGTTAACACACATCATAGTATGATTATTATGCCCTTTTGTAACTGATTTATCTATTTATCTGTAGTGGTAGTCAAAATAATTACTAATTAAATTTTAAATTAAAATTTAAAAAAATAAAAACAAGTGTTTTGCATCTACTTTGAAAATTAAAAAAAGATCTTCCAGAAAATCCAGAGAGTCCTACGTGGTCTACTTCGTTAAAAAGTATTTTCCAGTGGTTTCAGTATTTGTAATTTTAAGTGATTTTAAAAACCACAATAAATTAAAAATACGAAGCATCACATGAAATCAGGCCTTTAGAGAAAAAAAAAATGGTAGAAGAACTATTTCAATAATAGATAATTATCTGGCCAAAAATTCTATTTATAACAATAAGCAATTCATGGCTATTAATTTTTTGCCACGGAAGAAGCAATTCAATAGATAAATTGTATCCTTTAAAAAAATTTGGAAATTTGGTAGTCAAGGGTATTTAATTATTCACGAAAAATGCTATAAATGAAATTTATTTGTTACCAGTTTTTACTCTTTTCCGTCTGGATATATATGGACTTTCAGCCCTGCATAAAATGAAACTTCATTGTTGGAAACTTATGTTGACGCTTTTTAAAGAGTAGGCGTAATTATTCTTTTTAAACAAGATTAACTCTTTGATTAGCTACTAATTTCATATCTGCCAACTTTCACTCTTTCCGAGAATGGATTTTCAGAGTGGTTGTAAAACAATAAGCGAAAAACAATCTGACTCAAAAATATATTTACATACCTGCCAACTTTTAATCCTTTCCATTATAATTTTTCCTAGTGGTATTAAAATGGAATTAAAACTTCAATTTTAAGCAAAGAAATACGTTGTATTTGAGAAAACTTAAGATGACAACTATGATAGTAACGCATATTCATATATGTGCTTAATTTTTGCAAGAATAGTGGTGATCAAAATCATTTAAAAATTAAATTTAAAAAAGAAAAAACAGTATATATTTACTACCACTTTAAATATGAAAATAAAATCTTCCGGAAAATCCGGAAGAGTTGGCAGGTATGTATTTATATTTTGATCCCGTTGAAATTCGCGTGAGCAAGAATAATTATGCTTTCATATATTGATTATAATTATTTCTATGTAGTGGTGGTCAAACTCATTTTTAATTATCATTATAATTCAAAACATTTATTGGAATAACCTGAGTATTGCCACCACTTTAAATATGAAAATAAAATCTTCCGGAAAATCCGGAAGAGTTGGCAGGTATGAAATTTATGAAAACTTTTTCAGAAGGCGGAGCAGTTGGAATCCCTGAAAATTGAAGAATTGGAAGTCATACACTTAATGTGTTGATACCACAACTTCTTTTCGAAAGTCACGGCTCATATCATTACAAAATCAAACATTTGAAGTCTGTGAGAAGTATTTTTTCATTAGTAGTGAGTCAAATCAATCAAATTTTTCAACAATGCCAATATTTTTTTTAAACAAATAGAATGGTAATACCACACTTTAAGTGCGTAACCAATTGTCTTTATGTCCTTTTGTTTGTGCATTTATGTATACTGTTAAAATTATTTTAATCATAATTTATTAAAATATAAATACACTAATTTCAGTATCTATAGAAGTTATTTTCAAAAAACTACGGAGATTCCGCAAAAGTTGAAAGGTTTGCAAATCTTATGATTCTTAATATTTAGGTTTACAATTAAAATTACTTAAATTTTGGCAAACGCAACGTTCGGTTAGCATTTTATGCTGTAAAAGAAAGCGTTTTAGTAGTATTTTTCCACATTCGATAACATGCATTTGTGTTTCAACTCATCTATGGAAACCGTTATAAAAATACCATGATCAAAAATACACCGAGAAACAATTTTTTTTCTTCTGCTGATATTATTTTTGAATGGGTCTTAGATATTTTCATGTCATTGATTTTAAATCTGCAATTGGTTTCTCTCTAACAACTGCAGAGATTCAAGTATATATTCCTAACCAGAAACTAAGTGCCTCCCAATTCTCTGCTACGTAGGGAGTGATAATACATGTCAGTTTATGAAGCGATTTGTTACGGTCATATTATTTGCGTCTTAAGTATTATTTTCAAAGAAACAGACAAAAACGGATGCATATAAGCTTATACATTCCTTATAAACTTGTTCATTCAGATAAAAAATAAATTTAACTAAAAATAATATTTTTGAAGAAAAAAAAATCAGTAACTACCTGATTAGAACCTTTTTCATAATTTATATCCCATACCTGCCAACTCTTCCGGATTTTCCGGAAGATTTTATTTTTATATTAAAAGTGGTAGCAATACTCAGGTTATCCCAATTAACTTTTTGAATTATAATGATAATTAAAAATGAGTTTGACCACCACTACATATAAATAATTACAATAAATATATAAAAGCATAATAATTCTCGTGCAAGCGAATTTCAGCGGGATCAAAATATAAATATATTTTTGAGTCAGATTGTTTTTCGTTTATTGTTTAACAACCACTCTGAAAATCCTTTCTCGGAAAGAGTGGAAGTTGGCAGGTATGATATCCCCACATCCTAATTAAATTAAATAAGACCAAGCACTTGTATAATTACAACAAAAATTTGTTCCCCATCGTCAGAAATACATATTCTTAAGTTTTATAATTTATTAACTAAGTATCTACAATATTAGTTTTAACCCTTTTGAAGGCAGTGGTAAGTATACTTACCACCACGTTTTACCACTTTTAATTTAGGTTTCCATTTTTCAATAACTTCAGCTTTCTTGAAGTGAGTTTGAATAAAATTGGTAACCATTTGTCACTTTTCAAAAACGCATAAAAGTTGTAAAATACATAATTCCTCTTGAAGTTTGTAGCATTTAAGGAATTTATTTTATAAATAAATAAAAATAAAAGTCAGTAAGTTCCTAATAGGTCATGTTAAATATATTTACCACCAAAAAAATGTCATTTTTATAAATTAAATGAGTTTTTTTTTATATCAATTACTGTTCTTAAAACAATTTCAATTCCAAAAATACTTTAATTTACCTTTACTGGAAATAAAGGGCCCGTTAAAGGGTTAATGTATTATTGGTAAATAATTAAGGTGAAACGATACTATACTCTTAAGCGTTTAGTTTATGGATGCAAGCAGTGCTTACAAAGCATAGAATGCTGGTGAAAACTACATATATTTAACAATTTTTCCTGATCTTTCCTAGTAACCTATTCTTAACAACTAAAGAAATATAGAAAAATTCATGGAATATATATCTGTAAGTTCGTTTGAATAATGTTTTAAAAGTAAATACCATGCTGAGAGATTTTTTTTTTTGATTTCATGATTTTACAACTGAAAAAAAAGCCATGAACTATCTGAGTCAGTTTATTAAAAATTTGCTCGCAATTAATGAAAAGATTTTCAAAAAAGAGGAATAAAAAATCTCTGCTTTTCTAAGTTAGAAGAAAACTTTTGCGTTTTTCTGAGAGACGGATAGGAAAAACAATGTAGACAAATTCAAATTTGACTGAATTAACAAAATTTCGAACAATTTTACAACAAAACAAAATTTAAGGCTATTTAAATTTCACAGATATATCTGACTTAACAACTAACAAAAAATATATCTATTTTAGCTTTATCTTTAAATTTAATTCAAATTTGTAAGTGTTTTAAAGAAAAAAAAATTCAAATCTATGATTTAACATTTAAACAAAACTACAAGAATTTAAATCTGACATGTTAGCTACTCAACTTGAGTATTCTCATTTCCAAATCCTGTTTTCAAGTATCCATGTGATTATTTCAATAACATTACTAATATTATTCTACTCCTCAAATTTACAAACAAAATTTGCTTCGATAAAATCACTTCTATAATTAATTGCTTATTTAATCTACGAAATGTTTGATAAACGTTCAATAATCTGAGTCAGTTTATTGAACGTTTGTTCACGATTACTGAAAAGATTTTCAAAGTGGGAGAAATAAAAATCTCCGCTTTTCCCAGCTAGAAGAAAACTTTTGTGTTTCTCTGTGAGACTTACAGTTTCCCAAAGGAGCAAAAATGACTGAGAAAGAATAATGAAGTCGGGGGAAGCTGTCGGGTGGGAAAATTTCATTTCCTTCTAACATGCTGACATTATTGCTGGTAGCTGCTGTAGATTTTTCTTTAATTTCACTAGCAAGTTAATCTGACTAAAAGTGCTATAATGAAATTTCTTTGACTTTTTGACTCCTGAATCGATAAAAGTTTGGTGATTAATCAAATTCATTGTCGTTACTTTTCTATGATTTTTTTTAATCTTTTCTCACACGTATATGAAAATATTATTCGAAATTTTATTGGAAGGGAAAACTATTTCCGTATTTGGTTTCTGTTCTTGCTGTTTGAGTGGATAAATCAAAATTGATTTTAACTTCTAGACTTGACTCAAGAAGTGTGCTTCTGTTTGTGCGTTAATATATTCAAAGTAAATTACTCATTCTTATGCCAGAAATGGCACTTTCTAATAGGTTATGGATTGTTTAAATTTCCTATGATAGAAACTAATAACAATAATATTAAAATAAATAAAATGGAGATAAATATAACAACTGCACTCATAAAAAACAAAACTTACATTTATTAAACTAAATCATAACTACTATGTTTGAGTTTGCTAATTAAATATAAAAATTCTTACATTTTCGTCATTAAATCCCTAAAAAAACGTATGACATAAATATTTGCATTTCAGCCTCATATTGTTTAACCAAATTAAATTATATGAAACTTGTTTAAGGAAATGTATTTGTAGTTCTAATATTTTTATCACAAAATCGATGCTGATCACCAGGATAATATTTAAAATGAAATACGCTAATACAAATATGACAATACACAATGAAAATCCTACAAATTATGTTTACATCTACGTCAACATACGTTATTTGATTCAATACTCAGATGTAATTTATTATTTTTATCTACTACTCATATGTTATATTTACTAATTGATTTAAAAACATTCTCATTGTTATAATAACTTCCAAATTATCAAGCAAAGTGCTTCACCTATTTGTATAGCTACCATAATGTTGCTAAACTCAAAATGTTTGTAACTCAATGTATTTAAATTTCATGATGAAAGAGATAGGGGTAGCTGCGTGGCCCAGCTGGCCAGTTTTATTAAATAAAGGAAAGGAAACAATGAAAATAAATATTTAATAGGAAGTCGTTGCTAAATGATGGAGATTTTCATTTATTCACTTTGGACAGACCATTTGAAGCTCTGAAATTTGGATTAAGTTTTGGTGTTACTTTGATCCATTAACACATTTTTACTTAATTTTAATTTGACGACATTGCTCAGAAACATATTTTTTTCCAACTATTTAGGAATTCCATATGAAATTTAACGCCAGTTGAGTGGGTGGAAGTGAAAATTATCACATTTTGTCCCAATTATTTCAGGTAAATTCTCGACTGCTGTAAAAGTCATTTGCTCATCTCAATGTTTTTTTCTCTCTCTTCAAAAAAAAGAAACAACATACAATTTTTATGTTATCTGGAATGTTACATACTTTTTTCCACGTGTTATTCAATAATTAACAAATGAATGCATTACTACGCTCTTTTGTATTAATGATGATCTTTTTATTACTAATTGAAATACGCACGATCTGGGTGTCTACCGGTCATGAAATATTTCATGACACCAGTTTTTATTTTTTTGAAGTAAAAAAGAATTGCCTTCTAATAAAGACATCAGGCGTTGACGAGTTTAAACGACACTGTGCACAGGAAGGTTGACACTTTCGACAGTAGCAAATTCTGTTATGGAAAGAAATATATCCTTGGTTTAAATAAATTTTTACAATAATTTTTTCATATTTTTTTATGTAGAAACCACTTTTTTTTAATATGCGCTGATGGGTTAAAATACGCATTTTCCTATTTTCTAAGAAGTATTTACATCTTCTTAGATATGTTTCCGAAAACTTATAAATGTATTTTGGTATATAGATAGCAATTATATAAAATCATATGTCTCTTCAATCTTGCCCAACCACTTTTTGAATTTTGCCCTTGTTGTGGCCACTCTATTATTTTTTTCTTTCTATCATTCTCAATTCATGCTTTTTTTTTTAATCGTTTCAAATTAAACAAAAAAAATTACATTGACTTTTATTTTAATCAAACCATAGGATATCCAATACACATATTATCCTCTATTTTTTGGTGATATTTAAAAAAATGCCTTTATTTCAAATGAGTTTAACGTTTACTTCAAAATTTCTTAGTTCAAAATTTCTTTAGTCCTTAATATCTTTCGTCTGAAATGTCTCTATTCCGAAATTTCTTTCGTCCGTAAAATCTTTAGTTCGAAATATCTTTATTCCGAAATATCTTTATTCCGAAATATCTTTATTCCGAAATATCTTTATTGCGAAATATCTTTATTCCGAAATATCTTTATTCCGAAATATCTTTATTCCGAAATGTCTTCAGTCCTTAATATCTTTAGTTCAAAATTGCTTTAATGCGTAATATCTTTAGTCCGAAATATATTTAGTCCAAAACACCTCCAGTCCGAAATTTCTTTTGTCCTTAATATCTTTAGACCTAAATTTCTTTAGTCCCCAGTATCCTTAGTCCGAAATTTCGTTCGTCCGTAATATCTTTAGACCTAAATTTCTTTAGTCCCCAATATCTTTAGTCCGAAATTTCTTTTGTCTGTAATATCGTTTTTTCGAAATAACTTTAGTTCATATTATCTTTAATTCCTAAAAACTTTTGTCCGCAATATATTAAAAATTTGGATCAAAACTTACCTTTCTTATTAATTCTCCAACCATCCCATTCCATCCTACAGGAGAATTGGGGTCCTGACCTCCATAAGCTGAATCATTGACTAACCTTAGACTATAATTAATATTTAAATATTCAGCTATAAGGTCTGCTAAGTCCTTGCAGTAACCTTCAAAAACATCATTTCCTTCTAAGATGTCTCCAGGGTCTGCTCTTTTGTACATCAAATAAGGCTCTTCCTTGAAAGGAAAGAAAAGAAAAGTATTTTTTTTTTAATTTAAAAATATTGCTAATTATTTTCAGTATCAGAAATTTAAAACTGTCAAGACATTGTAAATTACTAATCGCAGAAAGTTCTTCGTTTTTTAACAATGTTAGCTTTTTTTTTTTTTTTTTTTTGAATAAGAGTGCTTACAAATTTACTCTTTGCGTTAGTAGTACTGTTAGTAAAATTAAAATAAAAAAATAATTTATCAAATAAGGATTCAATATTAAGTACTGATCTGAAACTAAGACAAGGAAGAGAAAAAAAATTTATAGTGAAATAATTTTACTTATTTTTGTTATTGGGAAATATAAAATTAGCTCGTACTTTTCTTATTTCTAAACTATTCGTTATTACTTTTTCTTGGTAATAAAACAGTTATATAGATCAGAAGAGTCCCGATATTTTATTTTATTTTATAACCGTCGTTGAACAGCCGACCCAATTTTTTGGGTTTACGACTACTAATGTTCAACTCCGTTACCATGTAATTTTGAACCCAATTCAGAAGACAAAGGAACTCCTGGATCAAGTATTGAGAGAAAAAAAACTTTTGACTTCGTGGATGACTTTACTGGTGTAACAAACTCGCATTTGCGTTACATGGAGAGGAAGACTACGAGAACCACCTCCCATGGTTAGCCAAACGGCAAAGGGACTCTAACCCATGATCCGCCTACCACTGAGGATATATTACGTCGGCCGTCAGCAGCACTGTGGTCGATGCAAGCCGGATGCGGATTCGTTTTGACCAGAGATTGCTGAGGATTCAAACCCGGTTCACTTAATTGGAAGGCGAACTCTGTGCCCCTGACACATCGCGGCTCTAGAGTTCTGATTATCCAAGTTTCCACTTTAACTGAGCTGTCAAATATTTAAATTTCTTTTTTGTTCTAGTTTATTTTTTCTATTTTTAAAACTACCGCAAAACAAATTCTGAAATTCTTCCAAACTCTCAGAAAAACATGATGACGGATAATACGAGATTATCGATTATATATATATATATATATATATATATATATATATATATATATATATATATATATATATATATATATATATATATATATATATATGTATATGAGTGCGTTGACATAAAAAATGTTTAAGTTTCTTTTCGAAATGCATATTTATACAAACAAAAATATAAGTAAAATAACAATGCTCTCAACAAAAACGTGTGAAGGAGGGGGTACAATTAAATCCAAAATTTAATTTCATTTTGTGAAATATGGACCTGGTAACTTATACTGCTTTATTTAATGAATATTTTTGAAATTATGTTTCAATTTGTGAATGAAATTATAATGTATTTTTATAAAAAAACAAAGAAATTTTAAAAGCAAAGGTTACTAAGTTTTAAAATATAATGAATCGAAATATAAGCCAATAAGAACAATTTGAAATTGCTTTCACTATATGATTATACAATTTCAAATTGCAGAAATAAATCATTTGTTTTTTATAAATTTCATAAAAAGGTAAGTAGCAAATGATTTTGTAGAAAATAAAATAAAAGTTAAATTTTAATGATGGATGATAAATAAATACACGAGCTAAGATTCCCAAAAGAATAAGGAAGAAATAAATTAATGAAATCATTTTAGACTATTTTCTGTTTTTAAATTTCTCACACACAAGTGCAAAATACACGGAGGCCAATTTCCTTTTTATTTTTATTTATTTTTTTTCTGTTGCGTGGTATTTTTGAACGGATCTTAATCTTCAATTGCTGATTTTAAATCTGCAATTAGCTTCTCTCTGCAAGCGACAATTTTTATGAAATTTAATAATGTATTACTAACCAGGATTTTAAAAAAAAAATCGATTAATTCCTGAGTTTTTCCTCTTTTCTGCTGCGTAAGAAGTGGTAGGAAGGAAGCGATAATACTTTTCGGTTAAAATGCTGTAAATGCTGAAGTGCTTTTTTCAAAGCAGGTGGTAATTTCAAACATATACGTTTTTTGAAACTTATACATCAAGATAAATAAACTATACAAGAAATAAAATTTTGAAAAAAAAATCTACGTCTTTGAAACTAATAACAAGAATTATTTTAAGATTGTAATTTCAAGTTTGAAATACTCACACTCGAATTAAGTAAGATCAAGCATTTGTATTAATGCAACAGAGAGTTTTTCCCCTATTGTATTTAAGCGACAGCAATTTACTTGTTTCTGATTATTTCTGATGTAAATAATGTAAAAAAAAGTATACACGCAAAATATTGTTTAACCAAGGAAAAAAAATTAAAATCACTGCATTGGTATCTTAGTTCTTTACTTATTATTTTATTTATTGTTATATTGTTTTGCTTTGTATTATTTTATAATAAAAATCTTAGTGATAAAATAATAATTAAGTGATTATTAACGTTTAACACATTTATAAGGTATCCAAATGAGGCTTCTGTTCTGAAAAAAATTATTGATTTCAAGAAAAAAAAGTAATTATTTATATATTTATTTATTCAAAAATACACAACTTACAGTTCATTTGCGTAAAATCTGAAACGTATAGTTTTTTAGTTATCTTTAATGACAATATTTTACGGAAAAATAATTTTGCAGAAAAAGTTGGGTATTGCAATTAAAATAATCATGACCCTAAAACTTACATTTGTAACTACAATGCGTTTTTTTACTTCCGTTCAGGTTGCAAGAAAGTTTAAATGCTTATCCAGTTAGCTTGTATAAAAAAAAAATTTGTTTTGATTAACTTTTATTTTATTTCAGCTTCAAAAGGTGAACAGTTGAAAAAAAATTGTTTTTTGTTCAAACTTTAAAGTACAACAAACCTTCTTTATATAAAACTGTTCTATTATATTAGGTTAAGAGGAGAATAATAGAAAATGCACTTTTATAAAAAATTAATAAAGAAAAGAGAAACATAATTACTAGTATGCTAGTAACAATGAATGTTTTGTTTTTTTCTAATCCTGATGAAGCTCCGGTTCGCTTGTATTTAGGTGCAAACAATTCCATTCCCCCTACGTCTGACCACGAAGCAATCTAAAAATAAAACAATAATTTGTATTTTGGAAAAATTAGAGAAATATATATATAGATATAGATAGATTAATTTTATTATTTTTTATTATTAATAAGTAAATTTATTTCTTCTAAGATTTAAAATAAATCTGACCTATAAATAGAGGAGTAAAATTATAATAACTCAGGCAATTTTAATATACAGATCCGTGAATAATGGACTCTTTCACTGTAAAAACTTTTTCTCCTTATGATGGCGCCATCTACAAGCAATTTACGAAACGAAATTTACCTTAGAAAAGAACTCTTTCAAAAATTACTAATGATTCTGAGTAATTTCTAAAATTATGTAATTCTGAAATATATTCGTTGTCAAAAAGAAATTTTTTTTATTTCTTCTTGATTGAATCTTTCGCATTTCATTATTATAATGCAAAAAGAACAAAATGAATAATTATAGTTCAAATTCTCATTAAACGAATTAAAACAAATTTAATATTTCACCTGCGAATGGAAATTGAGAAATTGATTGAACTTGCCATTAAAATACATTTATACTCTTCTTTTTACGGTTTTAAATGCCTTGATTAAAGCTAAAACAATTTTTTCGTTGCTTTTTAATCCTTTAGAGATAAGAATAGCGTTGAGAAATATTTCTTATATTACTAAATACAGACGCGTAGATAATTATGTTTTTAAAACAAAAATTAAAAATATAAACTTTTCAATTCATGTTTTTCATTTTTCTGATATTTTTTTTTTCTTCACCCTCTCTTTTTTCAAAAATATTTCGAAATGTTGGGTAAAATTGGAAACTAATTATATACTTTATAAAGAAACTTTCCCCCATTCTTTACATCTTAATATTTTGCATCGATTGGATTTATTTTACTTTAATCCCCTTAATTATTACTTTTAAATTATTAAATTATAATGTTAAATTAAGAAACTTTAAGAAACTGCATAAATTTTGTTTTTAAGCGTTTTAACTTATTGTTATTTCAAACTTTCAATTAATTAATAGTGAAAATTTTTCATATTAACTCTAAATTATTATTTATTCATTTGATATATGTTTTATATTTATTTCTTCATGTTTCTTTTTAATTTTTCACATTCTGAACACTCAACACATGTTAATACATGTTGAACAATTGTTTGTTAATTAACATACCTTCGTCATGTCTGTATTCATGGTCATTTCAATGACATCAACTGAGAAATTTTTTCTATAACCTCTATCATTGAAGCTGATATTTCCAGTTATTCCACGAATGTCTGTCTAAAATTAAATAAGCAAATAGAGAATTATATTATAGTAAATATGTATACATAAATATGTTATTTTAATTTAAATGTTAAAATTTTATGAAGTGATAAATCAAAAATTCGGTAAACCATTGTGGGAAAATAGTTCATTTTTTTATTACCTTTTCGATTAAAATCATTTTTGGTTAATCGTAAAAAATAATAACAAAAAAGAACTTTACTTGACGTTACTTAAACTTAACATTACTTAAATTTAACATTAAAAAACATAACTTGAAAAAAAATGAGACGATATAAAACTTTTAAAAAATGAAATTGAATATATAGTGTTCCCAATGCAAATCACAGAAAATATCTGCTTTAAAAAATAACTAGGAGAAAAAGATCATAAACTCTTTCATCGCGAAGAACGAGCTAACTCATCTTCAAGGAATACTTGGTGGGCTCTATTATTGTATTCGTGAATATAAATGCTATTGATTGCAATTGATTACTATTTTTTTAAGTAAAATATACAAGTTTTCGAGGAATGTGTGCTTTATTTTAATTTTAGTGCTGTGGGGGAACTCTAAGTACACAGAGTGGAACAGAAGCGCGTAATTGCAGCGATGAAAGGTTTTTATCAACCATATTTAAATAACACATAATTTTTGCGTACTTTGTAAGGGGATATGTAATTTTTTCCAATTCTAAGCCGTTTAAAATAATAAGAAAGCTTTAGTTCATAAGTAAGTTTTTTAACACTATTTTTTATGGCTTAAAAATGTATTTAAATGAGCGTGGGGCACAAAATGGATTTACAATGCAGATAATTATCTTGTTTTAAACTACGAGGCATTGCAAAAGCTTAACAGCTGTGCTTCAAATAAATGAATATTTTTTTGTACAGTGTTCTAAAAAATTTCCTTATTTTGATATTAAATTTATCCAACGTTTCCACCAGAGTGAATTAATTTTTTGACTCTGAGGCATGGTTGAAACTTAACAGCTGTGCTTCAACTAAGTTATTTTTTTAAATGCAAATCTTTTATGGACACAATTTTCGTTTTTATATTAAATCTTATCAAATTTAAAGATTGAGTCACGAATTTTTACCTATGAATAATTTCAAGTAAGCTTTTGCTCTTCTTCGGACTAAATTGTTGTTACTATTTTTTTATATAAATATGATCGGGAAAATGTTTCCAAATATTATTTTATTTTGTAACCATCTTTCTACAGTCGATCCAATTTTTTTGATTTTACGACTACTAATGTTTAACTCCGAAGCCTTGTAATTTTGATTCCAATCCAGTAGACAAATGAAATCCTGCATAAAGTATTGGGAGAAATTTGTCTTCGTGGAGGACTTTTTGATGGAACTAACTTGCATTTGCGTTACATGCAGAGTAAACGTTACATGCAGAGGGGACTCTAACGCATGATTCGTCTACCATCGAGGATATTTTACGTCTGCACTGTGATTGGTGCGAGCCGAATGCGGAATTCGTATCGACAAGCCGTCCCTGGGATTCCCTCCCCCTCCTTTTTGCTTATTTCACTATACCATGCAACATATAAAAACGAGTTTACATATTTCAAAAATTAAAATATAATTGTTATAACTGAAAAAATAATAACAGTTTCTCTTATCATATGATTTTAATTGTAGGTGGTGCGAAGATTTATATATCCTGCTGAATAATGTAGTTTAAAATTTAAATTTCCGTAACTTGAACATAATAGGTAAGATAATTTTAAAGAAAGTGAAATAAAAAACATACGTCACTTTCAAACAGAATTTTAATCTGTTACATAATCTCAAAGCAACTGACCTTTCTAAAGTAATGACTAATTTTATCCCCGTGTTCCCATGGAGTGACAGGAATTTTTCTACAATCTATGCCTTTGCTACCATTATTATAAACTTCTCCTCGACGAAAATTATTTCTGAAGATATCTGGTTTTTTCTTAAGAAGTCTGCTATAGGCATCTAAAATCACTTTTGTACCATCATAAGTTAAGGCCACTGCTGCCTGTAAAGGAAAAGAGAAAGAGACTGCAATAAATAATCAAGTTCAATAATAGCATAATATCAAGTAATAATCAAGGTCAATGATACCATAATATCAAGTAATAAAATCAAGTTCCACAATACCATACTAACAAGTAATAATCAAGTTCAATAAGACCATAATATTAAGTAATAGTCAAGTTCAATGATACCATAATATCAAGTAATAATCAAGTTCAACAATACCATAATATCAGTGATGGATTATACATTAGGCCAGACTAGGCCATGGCCTGGGTCCCCCAATGATTAGGGGCACCCTTAAAATGAATTTTTTGAAAATAAATTTTAAAAAATTAATCCTTGTAATTTTGAACCCAATCCAGAAGACAAGGGGACTCCTGGATCAAGCACAGGGAGAAATTTGCTTTCGTGGCGGACTTCTTGATGGAACTAGCAAGCATTGGCGTTACATGGCGCAGAAGACCACGAGAACCTCTCACGGTTAGCCTGACGGTAAAGGGACTACAACCATCAACTCCTACATCAAGAAGCCTCCACACGGTCTTTCATAAGTAGTTCGCGCAGACCGCTTAAAAAGCGAACCAGTTGTGCGCATGTACCCAAAACCTTTTATTAAAGTAATTGAGAGAAATTTATCTTACATATTTGAGAATTGAATCTGTAGTGGTTGACAAGTGAATAAGGCAAGCCAATAATATTCATAAATAAAATAAATTTTTAGTCATATATTTGCTACCACTTTCTTTTTTTAAGTAGATTCTGTATTAAATGACTCGTTCGGTAAGTGGATATCCTTCACAGTGGTCTGATCGGACTACCTGTAAAAAACCGTGTGGAGGCTTTCAGTTATAGGAAGCGTTGCTATAACCCATGATCCATCTACTACGGATGATATTTCACGTCATCACTGTGATTGACGCAAGCCGGATAAATACTTTTAAATACTACCCGGACTTGTAAGTACTCTCAAAGATTTGCTATAGTAGATACCAACTATCCAGATTCGACAATATATTTCAAAATAAGGTAGAGCAGGGGTGTCAAACTCGCGGCCCGCGGGTCGCATGCGGCCCGAGATGAGCATTTTTGCGGCCCAGTCAATATATCAGACGCAAAGTAAAAATAAAATGGAAATGTGAACTAGAAACGAAGCCAGTATATAAAATGATAATATACTTTATTATTTTTATAATATTCCAAGATTTATCTTCTATTTTTGATGTAACCAAATACATATCCGATTTAAATTTATTGTTACAAGGCAAGGATCAGATCATTACGAACTTGTTTGACATAATTAAAGCATTCAAATGTAAACTATTTTTTGGGGTAAGGCAACTGAAAAATGAAGATTTAACGCACTTCCTAAGGTACAACAAGAACAAATCTATTTTAGATGGTACTGCATCGTATCAAAAATACCCACAAAAAATTTCGAATCTTAGAACAGAATTTGAAACAAGGATTTTAATTCTTTGGAAGACAAATTTTGTCTGTTTTCTTCCATTTTCTCAATAAATATAGACTCAGTACCCAGTAATATACAAATGGAAGTGATTGAAATTCAGTGCGACTCAAATTTGAAGGTAAAATTCATTGAAGTGAATGTTCCTGAATTTCAAAAATATTGACCGACAAGGTTTGAAAATACTCGAAAATTCGCATATGAAATTATTTCCATGTTTGGAAGTACTTATCAGTGCGAGCAATTATTTTCTGTTATAAATGAAAATAAATCTCCTGCCCGAAACCGTATAACACTCACGTTGGGTCAATTTTGAAAGTAGTCTCGGCAAAATAAAATTTCTCCCGAAATAGGAAAGATAGTAGCAGAGAAGAGATGTCAAGTATCAGGACGAAAAAAAAATAATTCAACTTTATATATGTTTATTACAATGTACTATTCCAAATAAAAATATTTGTTTCCAGGAACATAGATTTTTTTTTTTTTGCGGCCCACCTAAAGTTAACCTTTGTTTATTTGGCCCAACTTAGCTTTTGAGTTTGACACCCCTGAGGTAGAGAACTACAATCTAAACCTTCTGAGCCATGACGGCTCAAGGGATAGATCGTTCCCCTTCAAAAGAGGTGAACCAGGTTCGAATCCTAGCAATGGCTGATCGATACGATTTCTGCATCCGGTTTGCACCGACCGCAGTGCTGACGTAAAATATCTTCAGTAGTAGACGGATCATAGGTTAGATTTCCCTTGCCACCAAGCTAACCATGAAGGTTTTCGTGATTTTCCTTTCCATGTTTCGCAAATGCTGGTTAGTTCAATCAAAAAGTCCTCCAGAAGGCAAATATCTCCCAATACTTTATCCAGGAGTTCCCTTGTTTTCTGGGATGGGTAAATCATTATAAGGCTATGAAGTTGAACATTTGTAGTCATAAACCTAAAAAATTGGATCGGCTGTTTAACAAAGGTTATAAAATAAAATAAAAAGTCTAAACCTTGCAGATTTTTAGCTAATTTTGCAACTTTTTAAAAGGCTAAGCATGGGGTATTGTTTTAGTGAAATTAAATACATGCGCAGGTTGGTTTGCTCAACTTAGGCTTGTAACCCTTTGTCAAGTAGAAAGACCAAGCTGGAGAAGGATATGACAAAGAATACATCCAGGGTTATGGCGGGATTCAAATTCGATATTTCATCCTTCTCACAGAGTTTGGTGGGTGATACCACTCGGCAAGTGAGTCTCCGGCTCAACTGTACCAAAGTGGATTAACACATATGCCATGGTCCTTATAAAATTTAAAAAGTGGATGCAAAATTTAGGAAATTAAATGTAACTTAACAAATTCACATTCACCACTATGCTGATTATTTTGAAATAAATATATATAGAGTTACTGTTCGTTGTATTTAATTTTCATTGTGAAGTGATAGCAATGGAAAAGAAATTTGTATAATTTTTTTTTTATAATTATAACACCAGTTTTTAAATATTTAAGGGATCTAGAAGATTTTTTCTAAAGAAATTTCCAATTATTTGACGAAACAAATATGTGTTATAACCATTTATTTTTTCTGAGTAATCTGAACTTAAGTACAGGCCTGCCAACTACTACGCTTTTAGCAAAATATTTTATAAAGTGGTAACCTCTCAAAAACCAAAGCAATCAGAATTATTGGTAATTTTGCCAATATTTTAAGAGCCTCACTACGAAGTAGCTAGAACGCAGTGTCGTTGCGTGCGAACTTTTAAATCATTCATATGTAGTAGTGTCGAAAATAAGTTTAAATGATTAAAAAATAATTCTATAAAAACTAAACATAGCTACAGATAGAATAATTTTAACAAAAGCGTAAAAAGTCGGCAGCCCTGTAGGTACAAGATAATATTCAATTCACATCTGAAATTGCAATGAAAATAAAAAAAAAACATAATTATTTTCTAAACTGGAATTGTCGTCAAGCCCAAGTATTTTAATTAACCCGTTTTGCGCCGAATTTATATATTGAAATGATGCAAAAAGTGGTTTAATGGAAAAAGTGGTATAATATATTATCGAAATTAATTGGTTTTTCTACTGTTAGAGCATGCAAAACGTCTCTGATAGATCAAAAAGTATAGTTCGTTCATCAGGAGTTGGCACTTGGCTCCACCTCCTCGGACGCAGAGTTCATTTCAGGGCGGGGGAGTAAGAGGAAAAACCTTACCCCGTTTGAAATCGAGATAACCTCTAATGCGCGCAAAGCCTCCACACGGTTTTTTATAGGTATTCCAATCAGACCACGATGAAGGCAAACCAGTTTACGCAAGAGCCCTTTAATAGAAAATCTAGTAAAAATAAAAAAGTGGTAGCAAATATGAGTCTAAAAATTTGCTTAGCTTTTTAATATGATTTGTTTGTCTTATTTACTTGTCTACCACTACAGATTAAATTCTCAAATATATATGACAAATTCCTCTCTCTCACTTCTAAAATAGAATTTGGCTTCATGCGCTCAAATTGTTCACTTTTTAAATAATCTGCTCAAACTACTTATAAGAAACCGTGTGGAGGCTTTCTGATGTAGAAGGTGATGGCCAAACACAAACAGTGAATTCTTTTTCAGTCACTTACTTCGCTTTAGCATCAGCTATAATACCTTTCGTTATTCTAGCTAATTAATATTTAAAAACTTTCTCCCAGAAAAATATCTCAAAAAGAACAAACTATTCAATAAAAAGAGAGAAATATCAACACGTTTATGAAATTAAATGCACATGTTCAAAATATGCACATGAAGGTTGCGAAAAAAATATTTTTGTCATGCGATCGCCAAATAGCAGCCTTGTTCACATCCTTCTCCCCAAAATAGCGAAATAATATCTTCCGATAGCACGTGATGAAGGCGGAGCCAAGTGCCAACTCCTGGTGAATGTTAGCATATAAGCATATATATTTGCATAAGTTAGCATATATATTTGAGAATTGAATCTTTAGTGGTAGACAAGCAAATAAGACGAACCAATTACATATATACATTTAAAAAAAATTAGATTTATATTTGCTATCACTATCTTATTTTTACTAGATATTCTATTAAATGGCTCTTTCGTAAACTGGTTTACTTTCATAGTGGTCTGATCGGACTACTTACAAAAAACCGTGTGGAGGCTTTCAGTTGTAGGAGGCGTTTGTTGATCTAACTCACCCGGTTGTTTCCATTTGGTCTCGTAAGGTTTGAAAAGGGTAAGGATCGTAAAAACCCCACTGTGGTTCCATATTGATTTGTCACATACAGTGGATTTAAAAAAAAAATCTAACACTACATATTCATTAATGGAAGTGTTTTTCATATATCTACCTAGTTTTGAAGTTAGACATTAGTAGACTAAATTTACTTATACCTAAACAATTTTTCCTTATTTTTTTTCATTGAAGGTCAAACACATTTTATTTTATATTTATGATTATATCTTGCCATAGAACTTACCCGTTATCAACACCTGGAAAAAATCATAAAATTGTATTTATGAAGTATGTTCACTAACCGAGATATGTTCAGTGCCTGCTCCAGGCCATCTAGAAGAATTTAGTGTTTTCCACATGCTAAGAAATTGCGTTGTCTCCGGACTCTGGGCCTGGATAATCCGGAAGCCGGTGATATTAATAGCTCCGAATTCTTGCACCTCCTTCTTCCAGTACTCATCCATTACCTGCGATAAAAATAGAACATTTAAACGTGACCTCAATGCTTCAGAGCTCAGGAGGGCTGTATCAGAAATTTTAGAAAAAAATGGCCGGATATTTTTCTTTCGGGAGACGTGAGCTATTTTAGTTATTTTGAAGAAAGTTTTCGTGCTATTAGTTTTAAGTTACTATTTTTGGGTATTAATTCTGGATGAATGATGTTAGTAGGGAATTTTAAAGGGTTATTTTCATGAAAGAGCACTTAATTGGATTAAAACGATGTTAAAGTGATTTCATAATTTAATGGTAATTTGGTGGAAGTGTGGAAAATTTTTATAAATTTCTCAAAATGATTACTAATTATTATTTTGAACTTGTCGAGTATTCTTTAAAAGTAAAATGTTTCGTTTCATTTTGAAGATTACAGAAGCATAAGAGTTGGAAAATTTAGTTTTCCTAAATTGTTATTGCGCAACCATTTTAAATATTGTAGGAATTTACTACTTCCACATCAGCAAACATATAAATGTGGTATATGGTTCCAGAGGTCCATGAAAAGTTTTATTAGTGGTAGTAAATTTAGGATATTGATAGAAGATATTTCTTATTTTATTATACCACTTTATTTTTAAGTGGATTAGAAGCTGGGATTTCCATGCATCTATACCTTCTTCGGAAAATGTTTTTAACGGTGGTAACGCAGAAATTAAATTTCGACTTTTGTTTTAGTTTCACTGAAAATATGACAAACTTCGATCATCTAATACATTTATAGCCACCACTGAATCTTATATTAAAAAAAAAAATAAGTTGACTGTATGAGAAATGAACAATGCAAGACGTCTAAACAATAAAGTGGTAGCTTTTAGAGAGAAAATGTGACTAACTTTGATCATCTAATGCATTTATGACCACCACTGAATATTATATTTTAAAAAATAATTATTTAACTGCATGAGAACTGGAACCTACAGATGAATTAGTTGGAGCCCCTAGCGGGGCTGATGCTAAGATAACCAACACATATGAGCATGAGTACTGCGACCTACAGGGCTTTTAAATGCTAAAATGGTAGCTTGAGAAAGAAAAATCCCTTCAAATATAAACGTATATTTACTACCACTATAAGATTTGCAGGAACTCTGCTAATATTAATAATTTTGGGGCCAATTAGCCTATTTGTGCCTATCGTCCTTTCTAAAGGGACAGTTACTTTTTTCTCAAAAAAAAAAAAAAAGTGTTAGCACAAATGATTTATTGCTAGGATTAATTTAGCAGAAACAAAGTAGCTTCCTCTATCATACTAAATTAAAACTATAAACGTTTTGAATTTGAATGTGACACATTTCATTTTTAACCCCTTGGGGACGGGTGATTCAGTAAAAGCATTCGTACAAAATCAGGATCAGGTCGTAATTAAATAAAAAACGGTAAGTTAAATGTAGTCGTTTCTAATTTGACAGACTTACTTTGCTTTTACTTTAATTATTGTTAGTTTAATCATATATATAATCAATGTTAATTCAAAGTATAACTAAATAATTTTATTTTGAACAAAGTAGTGGTGAATTAAATAAATCAAACAATTATAACTCCGCCCACAAATAAACTGCTAAAGAATTACTTTGATTACCAGTTTTATCTTTTTACCCTGGCCAATACGGTTTCATGCTGGCACGTATTTGTGACAGTCGACGCGAAAGGGTTAAAGTAGTATGTAATAACATAGAGGAATATTCACTTGGTATAAACAAATATGTACGACCACTTTTTTTAGAAAGCAGTTTTTCATATACAGACTGCTTTTTGAGCCTAAGGCATAAATGGGTTAAATATCTGCAAAAACAAAAAATTTTTAGCTGTACATTCATTCGAAAGACAAGACAAATGTAGATAGAGAATGTCTGTAGTTTTAACCCTTTACGCTCCGAGTACTTTAAAATGCTGTTTGAACTAATTTAAACCACAATCATTCAAAATATATTAAACAGTATTTTAACATATTTTTTAAATTCAGTAATTAATGTGGCTACTAATTACTGAAATATAGTAAGAAAAAAGGGTTAAATTGCGGTTTTCACTCGTGTGTATAAGGTTTTAAAATTAAAAGTTTGTTATTTTCCTTATTAAAAGTGCTTCGAAAAATGCATTTAATTACCTAACACACGGACCCCTATGCCTTACGCCTACATTATGTAAGCAGTTTTAGAATTAGATAACAAAATATATTAAAAAATTGGGTATGACGTCATAATCAATGAAACAAATTCTCTCTCTCTCTCTATTGACTTTAGTCTAGACTTCTTTTTTCTATTCATCATACCTTACTGTAAAAATTTAATAGTAATGGAGATCTTACATTATTTCAAGTTTTCCGCGAAATTTTTGCATTATCAAGTAAAATTTTGTTAACAATTTAACTGAATATTACCATAAAACGTATAATAAATATCTTATTTTCCATCTGAGTTAATTTATATACACTTATACATTTAGTATTACCTTATCAAGAAATTTAAATAGATTAATCTAAACTACTTTTTCTATGTATCATGACTTACTGTAAAAGTTTAATATTAATGTAAATCTTACATTACTTCAAATATCCCTCGAAAGTTTTAAATGCTCAAATTAAATTATGTCGAAGTTTTATTGAATAATATCCAAAAAAATTATAAATAAAAATCCTATTTTCAATCTGGGTTAGTTTATGTACCCTTATACTTTTAGAGCTACCTTATCAATCAATTTAAATATATTAATCTAAACTACTTTTTCTAAGTATCATGATTTACTGTAAAAGTTTAATAGTAATGTAGATCTTACATTACTTCAAATATCACTCGAAATTTTTACATTTCCAAATTAAATTATGTCAAAGTTTTACTAAATAATAGCCAAAAAAATTATAAATAAAAATCCTATTATCAATCTAGGTTAGTTTATGTACCGTTATACATTTAAAATTACCTTATCAATAAATTTAAATCTGTTAATCTAAACTACTTTTTCTATGTATCATGATTTACTGTAAAAGTTTAATAGTAATGTAGATCTTACATCTCTTCAAATATCTCTCGAAATTTTTACATGCTTAAATTAAATTATGTCCGTATTTTATTGAATAATATCCAAACAAATTATAAATAAAAATCCTATTTTCAATCTGGGTTAGTTTATGTACCTTATACATTAAGAATTACCTTATCAATCAATTTAAATACCGCAATAATTCAACCATGTAAGCATTTTTAGTGAACTAGAAAAATTGAACATGATTTCCAAGAAATAAAATTTCAAAACAGACAAAATTTGCCGGGATATATGAAAGGTATTTTCTGCTTCAAGTAGCTGAAGTAAGCAAACTCAAACATAAACTTCTCAAATATCGATGTTAACCGAGCAGAAAATAGCAGAAGACTACGTCTGATTGATCTTTTCCGACTCCGATAAAATGCAGCCTATATAATTTGTGCTTTATCGGAGGGCATCTTTTGAATGAAAGAAGTTACAAATAGACTTGATCGATGGAGTATTATGTTTATTAAGAATTGACCAGTTAAATACACATTTGAGATCTACTATAAATACACAGTGGGAAGAGTTGGCTAATATTTACATTTCGGACTCAAGATATGTTTGTTATAAACAAATATAGGAAATGAAATCGTTTTTAATAACTAAAAAATAGAAAAGATAACTTAAAATTACCTTTTTCTTGAAAATTTTAAGATAATTTTTTTTTTAAAAATAAAATGTCAGAAAATAAACTATTTTTTAAAAATTTCTATCACTATTAGTTTAAAAATCATTTTTAATGTTTATATAAAAGTTTATTATTTTTAAAGTTAAAAAAATGCCATGCGATTAAATCTAGAACCCACGATGGTACATAGTGCTGCCGTAAAAAATAAATAGTTAGAAAAAATTTAAAAAAACATTAAATTTTCGTTATTTAAAATATACATCATTTTTGATGTTTTAAAATTTCTGTTTAAATTGTTAGACTTCATGTAACTGAAGCTAGTTTGGGATTTGATAAATGTAAAATATTTTTTTTCTGCCACAGGCATACTAATATTTTACAGCAGAAAGGGTAGATTTTGATAAATTATTAAGTTATTTTTTTTAACTTTATTTAAATAAAATTGACCTCATTAGAATCGTTAGACCTCGCTAGAATTGTTAGACCTGGTTTTGGAATCAATAAATCTAAACCATTGCTTTTTCAGATGCAATATTTTATTTCACATCTAAATATTTATTTCAAAATGGGCTAATTTTGTAATATTACGACCAAAGCTGGCATATATATTCTTTAATTGTGATTGGAGATTAAGATTTAATCAAAAAATCCTTAATAATAACAATATCTTACGAATTGTTATTTAAATAAGCAGCAATATAGGTGCAAGAAAAGAAAAGAATAAAAGGAATAAAACTCTTTTTAGTGATGTAAATTCTGTTTTTCATCACCAATCACGATCTCGCAATAATATTTTCAACTACAACGTATAATACTTTTTCCAACCATATAATTCTATATATATATGTATGTATATATATATGTATGTATATATATATATATATATATATATATATATATATATATATATATATATATATATATATATATATATATATATATATATATATATATATATATATATATATATATATATATATATATATATATATATATATATATATATATATATATATATATATATATATATATATATATATATATATATATATATATATATATATATATATATATATATGGGCAGATCTCTAGAAACTTTAACTTTTGATAATCAAAAAAAATAATAGGCACACTATTTTGACACCTCCAAAATTGTTTGAAATGGTATAAAATATTAGAAAATAATCGTGAACAACGAAAATTTTGATGCTCTTATTAGTATAAACAAAATATTAAAATTTTTGAATTTTCCTTATTTACCCTTTATTTTTCATCAAAAATTATTAGTTTCATAAATAAATTGAAAAATTTTAATGTTAAGTTAAATTGCTATAAAATGTATAAAAAGACTTACTTTAATTATTTTCAGTCAAAAAATATCTTCAATTAGTAAAACATGGGGAAAAAACTAAGTTCTGATATGTTAAATTCAATTAATTATTCCTGTAGTTACGGTTTGACAGGGTTACGGTCTGGACAACCTAGGAAATTGATCTAAAACTTTACTCAGATGCAACGCATTGCGATGCACACAACACACAAAATAAATTAGGCAAAGACAAACGTGTGATCAAAATTTTGATTGATTTTAACATTTTCTTTTTAGATCCGCGTCTGGTTACGGTCTTGACATCGTTACTGTTATGGATTTTTATTTACCAGTATAGTTACCAGTTTATAGTTTATAGTTATTATACCAATTTATAGTTACCAGTTTTTACTCCGGTGCGCTGCCAAGATGAGACAATCTAGCGTGACCCACCGGTGGGTCTCACTGGCGTGAACGTGTTAATTATTGAGAAATAGAATGAATGAATGTTTGGTAGATGTGATAAATGCTTGTTTCAAAATATATTTCAAATGTGTATCTGTCTTTTTCTTTTGGTCAAATAATAAGTAGGTTGGATGAAGAAAAGATCAAAGAGAAGATAATTATTGTAAAAAAAAACAAAAAGCATATTTGCTTACTTCGCTTCTGTGCAAGTGAAAAGAAAAATGCTAGAGTAGACCAAAAAGTTTCGGAAAAGCGTCTTGACAACTATTTTATTCTACCTCATAATATTATGAACGTAAAAATAGAATTACGAAAATATGATAAAATAATGTTTTTTTAAGAAATTAGATTTACTTATTATACAAAAATATCAAATTGTGAGCAAAAAGAAAATGTCGCATACGTTGATTTACTAAATTTAATTTAAATGTCTGTTGCTCGTAGTTTCTTACAAAAGATAAAGAATAAACACAGGAAAATAATCAAAGGATAGTAAACACATGTTTACTTACTAAATTACTGAGCAGGAAATGTTAGTTACGGCAACCCATACTAATATCATGGACGTAGGTAACATTAATTATTTTGCCAATTGTTGCAAATTTATAATGTTTTTGCTATTATTTAAAACAATATAGTTAACTGGAACCTTTGAGTTAGCAACTAAGCGCTTGATTCAAAGTCTTATCAAGAAAAGCAAATGATGTTTAATGCAATATTATGAATAAATGTTTGGTAAACGTTTAAAATTTATTTCTAATGACTGTTTCTTTGACAAAAGATAAATGGATATGCACAAAAAAAAATCTATGTATAGTAGAAATCATTTTCCCATTCCTATCTAATCAGTAAGAAAGAATAGTAGTTTATTGTGGAATTTGTGGCGATATGAAAATATTTTTGATAGTTTTAAAATAATATGGGTTAGCAGAAACGCCTGGGTTGGATACTAAGCGTTTGATTCAAAGTCTTATCAGGGTAAGCAAGTGCTGTTTAATCTTTTTAGTACAATAAATATTTTATAATCTCTTAAAAATTATTACTAATGTCTTTTGTCTTTTTTAATAAGATATAAACAAATATGCTGAAAAAAATCAATGGATAGTAAAAACAAAATTTCGCTTACTAAAGTACTAAATATGAAATCATAGTTTCTCCTTATTTAAGTTTTTGCGAATAGAAAATATTTCTGGTATTTTATAAAGAATATGGTTTAGAAGAAATGTTAGGGTTGAAAACAAAGATTTTGGTTCAAAAGTATATCAAGGAAAGCAAGTTTTGTTTAATTTCTAATGACTAATTTGTCTTTTTTGACAAAAGATAAACAGATATGCAAAATAAATTCAATGGATTTTGGGAAACTAAGCATTTCATTTAAAGTGTTACGGAAAAAAAACAAGTATTGTTTAATTTCTTAATGCAATATAAGGAAAACATTTTTGATTATCTTTTAAATTTATTTCTAAGGCATATTTGTCTTTTTGACAAAAAGAAGCGAATATGTGGAAAAAATCAATAGAGAGTAAAAAACGTATTTTTTAAGTGAAATTGTGAGCAGCAAATGACAATTGCGTGTATTGTTTTGGGAAAAGTTAAAATATTTCTAGCATTTTATAAATGATATTGGTTTGTAGGAAAGTCAGGATTTGAAACTAACTGAAAGCAAATTTTGTTTAATTTTTGTAACGCAATATCATGAATACATGTTAGTTAATATTTTAAAATTTATTTTTAATTTTCGCTTGTTTTTATGAAAAAATATAATCTGAATAAAAATATAAAATCTGTATTATGTAAGTTACTGCAAAATAAAAATATTTCTAGTATCTTTTTAATAATATGGGTAAGCAAAAACGTCAAGGTAAGAAACTAAGTGTTTAATTCAGTTTCATCAAGGAAAGCAAGTGTTATTTAATTTTTGATTTCAATATTATGGATAAATGTTTGATTACCTCTCAAAATTTATTTCTAGCGTCTATTTGCTTATTTTTTTTCTTAGGGGGTGAAAGATAAAGAAAAATATACAAAAAGAATTAAAGAGCAATAAAACATTTTACTTACTAATCTAGAGAACAAGAAATGATAGTTGTGTATAATGTATGGCTTATAGAAATGAAAATATTTCTGGCAATTTTTAATTAATATTGGGTAGCAGAAATTGTAGGATGGAAACTGAGCGTTTGTTTCAAATTGCTACCAAGGAAAGCAAATACTGCTTAAATTTTAATGCAATGTTAGGAAAGAATGTTTGGTAGCATTTAAAAATTTATTTCTAATGTCTGTTTGTCTTTTTGATATGGGAAAACGGATAGGTATTAAAAAAAATTAATGGATGGCAAAAAACATTTTTACTTAAAGAAGTAGTGAGCAGGAAATGATAGTGGCGTATTATGTAAGTTGCGGAGAAACGAAAATACATTTGGCATTTTATAAATATCATGGATTAGCAAAATGTCAAGGTTGGGAATTAAGCGTTTGTCTCAGAGTTTTATAAAGTAAAGCAAGGGTTTTTTAATTTGTTAATACAATATCACGAATAAGTGTTTGGTAATCCTTTAAAATTATCTAATGTCTGTTTGTCTTTTTGACGGAAGATGTACTTAGATACAGAAAGAATAAATGGATAATAAGAACAATTTTACTTACTGAAGTAGTGAGCAGGAAATGATAGTTGCGTATATTGTAAGTTATGGCAAAATGAAAATATTTATGATATTTTAAAAACAATATGAACTAGAAAATGTTATAGTGTAATATGAGGTGAAATGAAAATATTTCTGCAATTTTTTAAATAACATGGATAAGTAGAAACGTTAAGATCGAGAGCTAAGCGTTTGATTCAAAGTGTTACCAAGGAAAGCGAGTGTTGTTTATTTTTTTTAATGTTATATCATGAATAAATATTCGGTAATCTTTTAAAATATATTTCTAGCGTCTGTTTGTCTTTATGACAAGAGATAAACTGATATGCAGAAGAAATTAATAGAAAATATTAAAAAGTGCTTACTAAAGTAATGAGCAGGAAATGATATTTGAGTATTATGTAAGAAAATAAAAAATTTCTAGTATTTTATAAGTAATACAAAGATGCCAACTGCTCCGGACACGCCAAAATAATTAAAAAAACGGTAAATAACTACAAACTAAATTTTGCAAATATTTGACTATTTTTGCTTGCTTTTTAAATAGTATAGCATGACATAGCTACTATAACGTGGTGAATTATATTAACCTACGAATTATTTAGAAATAGCGGTGGATAAAAATCTACTAAATTGAATTTATTAAACCAAGAATCACAATTGATAAACTACCACTTCAAAATATTTATTTGCTGACCGGAGCAAGTTGGCATCGCGGTAATATGGGTTAGCGAAAAAGTCAAGGTAGGAAATTAAGCGTTTGAGGCAGTGCAATCAAAGAAAGCATGTGTTATTTGATTTTTTAATTCAATATTATGCATACCTGCCAACTCTTCCGGATTTTCCGGAAGATTTTATTTTCATATTTAAAGTGGTAGTAAATATATACTATTTTTTCTTTCATAAAGTTAGTTTTTTAATGATTTTAATCACCATTATTCTTACAAAAATTAAGCAGATATATTAATATGCGTTACTATTATGGTTGTCAACTCAAGTTTTCTCAAATACAACGTATTTGTTTGCTTAAAATTGAAGTTTTAATTCCATTTTAATACCACTGGGAAAAAAGATAATGGAAGGAATTAAAAGTTGGCAGGTATGATTATGGATAAATGTTTGATTACCATACAAAATTTATTTTTATCGTCTTATTTTATGACGAAAGATACAGATAAATGGAGAAAAAAAATCAAAGAGAAGTGAAACATTTTACTTACTAAACTAGTGAGCAGGAAATGATAGTTGCGTCTCCCCATATAAATATCATGGACGTGGTTAACAATTATTGTCTGGCCATTTTCAGAACTACAGTCTAAGACTATGTATTTTCTGCTTTCTGGATCGGAATTTTCTAATTCCCTCAAAAATCCATTGGCATCCGTGGCATTTGATATACGCTTCACTATCTTCACATCTAAGTTATACTCATCGGTGGTCAACTCAAAAATGTGCTGAAGTTTTAAAAGTCCTGTAAGAAAAAAAGGAAGAAAATGAAAGTAATTGAAAGAAATGCTCTTCCGCTACACTTTACTGGAGGAATGAAGCAGAATCTTTTTTCTTTGGATCGAAACTTCATTGTGAAGCTTTGGTCACCTGCGAAACTTTTGTTGATGCTCAGATTGGAACTTTCTTTTCAGGATTAAATCTTAAATTAAGAAACTTTTTTTCTTCAGAAAAGGGTGTGAAAAGCGTTTCCTAATTCTTAGGGTTGTAGACTTTTTAAATCTCTTCACGAAAAGTAATTTGTATAAATTGATTACTTTACCACATTTTTGCTTTGTTTCCTTTAGTGTTTTAAGTATTAATGGGTATTTGTTTTGGAAATGTTCGAGTTTTATGAAAAGCAAATAATTGGAAACGGGGATTTATACTGTATATTCGAAATTAAGAGAACAAGATTGATCATGTTTGGGAAAGAAAATTAATAAATGCTGGATTTGTAAACCGTTATGAAAATGTTAATGGAAATTATTTGATGTTAATTAAAGGCAAATATTAAGCGTTAGTTTCAAAATGAAAATTGATTTACACCTATATCAATTGATTTATGGGAAACCTATAGACACACGGTGCTCAGAAAATCAAAAAATCAAGTACATAGAGCCGTAAAAGTGTAAGTAATAGGGAAATATATTTTGTTGTAGCAACATTTATGTAAAAAAGCGTAAATCTTGGTTATAATGCTATACACGCCATGACTAACTATAAATTTAGATATATGTGTATGAAGCTTACTAGTTAGGTAGTTAAGCTTATAAGCGTTGGTAGAATGGTTTAGTATTACTATATTATTTTATTACCTCTTTGTAAATTCTTTCTCAAATATATTAGAAATTGAAAGCTATACATTTTTACGTCATATGAACCGTTTATCTGCCTCACTCTTATTTTTTTGCAAATACTAATGGAAAAATTATGCCTCTATAAAAAACGTGATAGAAGGTTTACATATAAATTAAATATAATTATCTTAAAAAAATACATTACTTTCAGTTTAAAACAACATATATATCACATGATATGTAATTTTGTATAATAATTTAATTTTGTTTCGCAGGAATATTCCGTTTTTCCAATTGTAAGTGCTCTGAATGAAAGATTTGAGTAACCAATTTTTAACATTTTGAAAGAGACATGTTCCAAAAATAGAACATTAGTAATATAATGGTTAAGTATATTATCTACTATTGTTATTTTGCGCTGCCGTTTCTATATTCATAGTCATAACATGCAAAGTTAAAACAATAACATTAATAGCCCAAAATGTTTGATCGATATTCAAAATAAAGTATTAGAATTTTTTTTTCTGCCAGCAACGATGAAATGAATGTGATTAAATTCCAAATCCGTATTTTTAAATTTTGCCACCACCCCATTTTTCATTCTTTGCTAAATTAAATTTTCAAATTTCAATTTTCAATATTCAAAGCTACATTCAATTTTCTTTTTGTTTGCATTTAAGGGAGAAGAGGAAAATAAGGCTCAACTATTTTTTATTCAACTTTAAAGAATAACTGAGCGGTAAAAAAGAAGTCAAATTCTTACTCGTTTTCTTTTTGTTTTGAATATAGCTAGATATTTAAAAGTTTGGAACCGTAAATATAAACCTCAGGCTATTTTTCAGGATTTTATTTTACTTCATAAGAAGCTTCGAACTATTTGATTTGATCTCCATTTAATAGAATATATATATATACTTATATACACAGACACACACACACACACACACACATATATATATATATATATATATATATATATACATACCCTCAAACTGCTACGGAATTTCCGTAGTTTCAGAAATCTTCTTTTCAGACGGTAGCAAAATTAATGTCTTAATATTTAAAAAAAATTGATTTTAGCGTAACTTGTCCACTATTACTTATAAAAGTGCAGGCCATATGCATACCTGCCAACTTTTACGCATTTGGCGTAAAATTTTATTTCTGTAATTAAAGCGGTAGTAAAATGCATGCTTTCTATGTATTCTTTGCATTTATAAACATAATTTAAAATCTTTTTAACTACCACTATTTTTAAAAAAATAAAGCATATATATTAATATGTAATACTGTCCTGACAGTCGCTTAATATTTTTCAAAACACAACATATGTTTCTGCCTAAAATTGTAATTTAATTTCTATTTTACTACCACTGGGGAAAATCATCCTCAAATGGATTATAAGTTGGCAGGTATGCATATGGCTAGATTGTTAAGTTCTGATAAAAGTTTTATGAGAGATCCATTTTCTTTAAAAATTTCTACTTTGGTTCGCTACCACTAGAAAGAATTATTTTCAAAATCTTCATAAGTTGGAGGGTATATATATATATATATATATATATATATATATATATATATATATATATATATATATATATATATATATATATATATATATATATATAAATATATATGCATGGATGCCAACTTGCTCCGCTTTGTAAAATAGTATTTTCTAGTGGTAGCGAAATTCAAGTTACTTTCAGTTTAGCATTTTCACTTTTAAGTAATTTTATCACCACTAAATATCAAAAATTATAAGTATCATATAAAATGCGACGTTCAAGCTTAAATCTACCGGTTTCTCTATTAAAAAGTAGGCGTAACTGTCCTTCTCTTACGAATTTTGCTATATAATATGCTACCACTTTATTAAAGCTATTCCGGAAAGTGGAGAAGTTGGCGTCCCAGTATATAGATACATATATATAGAGAGAGAAATACTTGAAAAATATCTTATAGATTGGTATAAAACCTAAAGCTTACAAAAAATTTTTGTACTTGGCCAACATTTTAATAGTCTTATGAGAAAAAAAGTATATGTAAAAGATTTACGTACATGGAAAAATGGTTAAATGAGGTCTTTAATTGACTGTACTTAAAAATAAAAGTCGGAAAAAATTGCGATGTAAATAAGTTTAATTACAAAGTTAAGTTGAAGAGTCCAAGATTAGTTGAAGAACAAAATCAACTTTTCTAAACCAATTCATTTCTGTACATAATTCATTTCCATATATTTACAGAGATGCCAACTGCTCCGAACACGCCAAAATAATTTAAGAAACGGTAAATAACTAAAACTAAAATTCGCAAATATTGGTATAATTTTCCTTACTTTTAAGAATGTTTAGCATGATGTAACTGTTACAAAGTGGTGAATTATACGAACCAACAAATTATTTAGAAATAGTGGAGTATAAAAATCTAATCAATTGAATTTATTAAACCAAGAATCACAATTAATAAACTACTACTCGAAAATATTTATTCGCTGTCCGAAGCAAGTTGGCATCTCTGTATATATCATATATAATTATTATTAGATTTTCAATTAAATATAAATCATATTTTAGTTTAAAATTAAAGAGGTAAAAAAATTAAAGCATAAATGATAAAGCATATTGTTTCTATTAGTATAAGAAATGTTTTGGACCCAACCCAGTACTCATTCAAAAATTCAAAAATGCAATCAAGCAAAATTCGTATATCTATTTTTACATCTCAGTTTACCCGGACAAGACAGATTTTTCATATTGACTAATGACATGTGACGACAGTATTACCACTGGCTTGATCAGTTGGCTTCCCAGACCACAGCAATCGTCACAGAACGTCGAATTTTCTCTGAATCACCATTAATCATTTCCTGTCCCCAGCCCCATACGGTCGAGTAATCGGGTAATCTCTTGGAATGACTCTCAGATCAACAAACCAAATGAAACGACCGGACGAATGACCAAAAATTACCCTCCCTATTTTACCCCTAGAAATATAACTCCCTAGTATATGATTCCGAATGAAAGCGTATCATTCTGAATCCTGCTTATGGTTTTTTTCTTCCCACTCTGATAGGGGAAAATGTAACCCCGACTCATGTGTTTGCTATAGACCTCAGATTAGAAGACGTCCTCAGAGATCCCTTCTGGCGGAATTAAGAGTAAACAAACCTCCTATACATTTTATTAGGGGAAATGGTTTTATGACGATTGCTATGCTCTGAAGAATATTGATAAGAATCTCCGCTAATTTTTGGAATAGTTCTAGTATAAGGGCAGATCTCTAAAATCTTTAACTTTTGATAATAAGAAAAAATAATAAATAATAGACACACTATTTTTACACCTCCAGAATTGCTTAAAAATGTATAAAATATCAGAAAATAATCGTGAGCATCGAAAATTTTGATGCCCTTATAAGTATAAACGAAAAATTTAAATTTTTGAACTAATTTTTCTAGGTTTATATACATTTCATTGAAAATTATAAAAACGACAAAAGTATCATTTATTTAATAAACATATAAGCTTATTGAACCTATTTTTCTTTTATTGAGCAATTTTTTTCTTTTAATTAATTTCATTCATATTTATCCTTTATTTTTCATCAAAAATTATTAGTATCGTAAATATATTGAAAAATTTCAATATTAAGTTAAATTGTTATAAAATGTATTAAAAGGCTTACTTTAATTATTTTCACTCAAAAAATATCTTCAATTAGTAAAAAATAGGGAAAAAACTAAGTTCTGATATGTTCAATTCAATTAATTAATCCTGAGGTTACGGTTTGACAGGGTTACGGTCTGGACAACGTAGAGAATAGATCGAAAACTTTTCTCAAATGCAACGCAATGCGATGCACACAACACAAAAAATAAATTAGGCAATGACAAACGCGTGATCAAAATTGTGATTGATTTTAACATTTACTTTTTAGATCTGCGTCTGATTACGGTCTTGACATCGTAACTGTAACCTCACCGAATGACAGTTTGTGATTATAAACCTAGAAAAATTAGTTCAAAATTTTTTATTTTTTGTTTATACTTATGAGGACATCAAAATTTTCGATGTTCACGATTGTTTCCTGATATTTTATGTATTTTCAAACAATTCTTTAGGTGTGATCAAACTATTCTTTAGGTGTGATCAAACTATTCTTTAGGTGTGATCAAACTATTCTTTAGGTGTGATCAAACTATTCTTTAGGTGTGATCAAACTATTCTTTAGGTGTGATTCTTTAGGTGTGATAAATCTTGATAGTTACAGATATTTTATTTTTCTCGAAAAAAATGCTAGAATGAAAAGTCTTTCTTACCAGTTTTTACTCTTTTCCGTCTTGTTATAAAAGGGCTTTCAGCCTTGGCCTCGCTGATTGTATAAATTATAGTTTCTATTTTTTTTCAAAGTGTATTCTGTTTAAAAAAAAAACTGAAAATCACTAAAAACATAATTTAGTAGCTCAGCTGATATCATATTTTCTTGAATGATATTTTTCGTGAATATTGACGTTTCCTAACATTTAAAATTCGTCTCCAAATTTTGGCACGTCAAACCATAACCATCGAAAATTGAGAAGAAAAAGCGCTTCGGAGATTTATTATTTATTTCCATTCAGATGAATTAGTTAGAGCCCCTAGCGGGGCTGATGCTAAGATAACCATCGCATATGAGTATGAGTAAGAGTGTCGCTTAGAGTGTTTAACATACTTTCTTTTTTTTTTTTCAAACTGTATTTTGTTAAAAAAAAAAAACTGAAAATCAGTAAAAACATAATTTAGTATCTCAGCTGCACTATCATATTTTCTTCAATAATATTTTTCGTGAATATTGACGTTTGCAAACATTTAAAGTTTGTCGCCAAATTTTGGCACTTCAACCCATAACCATCGAAAATTGAAGAAAAAAGGTATGCAATCCAATTCTGCAAGTTTCATGTTAGTGATATTCCAAAAGCTTATTTGAAGTCGAACAAACTTGTATCATTATTATAGATAAATATTTTTATTTGCAGTAAATATAAATTAATCGAATTTATCACAGACAGTCATTCGGCGAGGTAACACTAACGATGTCAAGACCGTAACCAGACGCGGATCTACAAAGTAAATGTTAAGATCAATCAAAATTTTGATCATACCTTTGTCATTGCCTAATTTATTTTCTGTGCTGTGTTCATCGCAATGTGTCGCATCTGAGTAAAGTTTTCGATCTATTTCATAGGTTGTCTAGACCGCAACCCTATCAAACCGTCACTTCAGGATTAATTAATTGAATTTAACATATCAGAACTTAGTTTTTTACCTATGTTTTACTAATTGAAGATATTTTTTGACTGAAAATAATTGAAGTAAGCATCTTTATACATTTTATAACAATTTAACTTAATATTAAAATTTTTCAATTTTTATATGAAACTAATAATTTTTGATGAAAAATGAAGGGTAAATAAGGAAAATTCAAAAATTTTAATTTTTTGTTTATACTTATGAGGGCATCAAAATTTTCGATGTTCACGATTATTTCCTAATATTTTATGTATTTTCAAACAATTCTTTAAGTGTAAAAATAGTGTGCGGATTATTTTTATTATTTTTTTTTATTATCAAAAGTTAAAGGTTTTAGAGATCTGCCCATAAATACAATTTAAGAAATACAACTGTTCGTATTAAAAAAAATGTTTTTTTTTTGTAAAATTAAAGGAAATTAAATAGGAAGGGTTGTGTGTTCATTACATCAGCGCCTCATTAGTCCTTGCCAAGTTGAAAAATATATAAAAATATTAGAGAAGTACATCATAAAAGAGCAGGAGTCGAATTTTATGCAAAGATGCTAACTTGCTCCGGACTGTCTATAAATATTTTAAAGTGGTAGTTTATCAAGTGTGATTCTTGGTTTAATAAACTCAATTTAGTAGATTTTTATCCACCACTATTTCTAAATAATTTGTAGGCTTATACAATTCTCCTCTATATAGTAATTACGTCATGCTATACCTTTTAAAAAGCAAGCAAAAATAGTCAAATATTTGCAAAATTTCGTTTGTAGTTATTTATCGTTTTTTTAATTTTGTGTTTAATAATGTGTCAAGGGGTTAAACATGCTAGGAAAAGGCACAATCAGAAAAAAAAATTTGAAAGCATTTGCATTTCATTTTTTACCGCACTGAAAAAATATTTTTATAAAAAGAGAAGCAGTTTGCACACCTGAATACATATATATATATATATATATATATATATATATATATATATATATATATATATATATATATATATATATATATATATATATATATATATATATATATATACTCATGTTTACATATGCATAAAAAGTGCCACACTTTATTTAATAATTAGCAATCATTTTTTTCATGTAAGAAGAGAAAAACTATTCACTACTTAAAAACAATAGTTATTATAAAAGAAAAATAAAGCAGGTATGATTGACTATAGTTAATTCTGTTAACGCAATGATATAATTTGAAATATGGGAAGATTTTTCCTGTCTAAAAAATGTAAGTAATAAAAATAAAATTCAGACATGATAAATTACTAGGACCAAAAAATATGTCTAAGCTAAAAGCATTTATTCTTATCAACAGGATAAAAATATAAATAAAAGAAAAGAAAGGAAAAAATTCTTTGAGAAAAGTTATTTGGTTGGAATAAGCTTATGCAGTACTGAGAAGTTTTTCCCGTTTTAATTAAATGCATAATAAATGAGTTTGTCTAAGATATTACAGTTTTGTTGAAAAAGGTAATACTACTTTTTAAATTAAATTCGCCAATCTCATTAAGTATATTTATGAAATACAAATAATATTCGCCGAATAATGATTATGATTATTGCTTTTTTTAGATTCATTAAAGTGAAGGGAAAGTTTTTTAATGTTATTGACACGTGTGAAAGGTGAGTACTTTTATACTCGATATTAAATTGTTTTAGTAAATAAAAAACAAGAAAAAATGTTATGTTATAAGAGAAAATTAATTTTTCTAATGTTGAGTTTTCGAAAAGTTTATTAATATGTTTTCTTTATACCTTCGCTTTATTCAATATTTAATTAAAAACGTCTTTCTCTACCTTTTTACTGAAACTCATATATATAATATGCAGGTTGTTTGTACCCTTAGAGGAAAATTAACCTGTAGCAAAACATTACCAGTTTTAGCTTGCTTCTGCAAAAAATTTATATTCCTGATTAACGAGACATATTAATTTTCCACTTATGGTAAAAATATTGTACGCAGATTATGCTTCATGAAATTTTTTTTCCATTTCGTATAGAAGTTAAATGCAATTGTAGATAGAATACCAGCCAACTCTTCCGGACTTTCCGTAAGATTTTATTTTCATATTTAAAGTGGTAGCAATACTCAGGTTATTCCAATCAACTTTTTGAATTATAATGATAATTATAGATGAGTCTGACCACCACTACATATAAATAATTACAATAGATATATCAAAGCATAATAATCTTTCCGCAAGCAAATTTCAACGGGATCAAAATATAAATATATTTTTGAATCAGATTGATTTTCGTTTATTGTTTTACAACCACTCTGAAAATCCATTCTCGGAAGGAGTGAAAGTTGGCAGGTATGCCTTACACCCATTTTCGATTCGTCCGTTGTTGTTGAACTGGGCATTTGGGGCCTAAGTGGTCCCCATTTCCATTTCCACAACTGACTCTTATATATATGATTTATTTATTTACGTATACTGGTTGTCGAAATCCCATTAAATTAAATGTATAACTCCAAAATTTATAAAATTCATTACTACTTTAAATATAAAAATGAAATAATCCGGTCAAGCCGTAGATGTTTTGCAGCTATATTTTTAATAAATCTGGGTGGCATAAATTTATTATTTCTCCCGAGCTTTTTCTCTTTCTTTGGGACAAACAGCCATGGGCAGAGTTGCCAACTTGCTCCGGACAGCAAATAAATATTTTAAAGAGTGGTAATTTATCAATTGTGACTCTTGGTTTATTAAATTAAATTTAGTAGATTTTTTTCCACCTAATAATTCGTACTCTTATATAATTCACCACTTTATAGTAGTTATGTCATGCTATACCATTTTAAAAACGAGCAAAAATAGTCACACATTTGCAAAATTTAGTTTGCAGTTATTTACCGTTTTTTTTAATTATTTTGGCGTGTCCGGAGCAGTTGGCATCTCTGCATGGGGATATGAGCTTTGTCAACGCCTCCTATAACTGAAAGCCTCCACACGGTTTTTTACAGGTAGTCTGATCTGACCACTGTGAAGGATATCCACTTACCGAACGAGAAAATAAATACAGAATATAGTTAAAATAAGAAAGTGGTAGCCAATATATGACTAAAAATTTATTTTATTTATGAATATTATAGGTTTGCCTTATTCATTTGTCAATCACTACAGATTCAATTCTCAAATATGTAAGATAAATTTCACTCTATTACTTTTATGAAAGGTTTTGGGTTCATGCGCAAAACTGGTTCACTTTTTAAACAATCTGCGCGGACTACTTATAACAGACCGTGTGGAGGCTTTGTTCGCGGGGCATGTTAGTTTTAACTAAAGGACCACAAGAAAAAGAGAGATGTTAACTTGCTCCGGACTGCGGAAAAATATTTTTGAGTGGTAGTGTTTTAATGTGTGATTCCTGGTAGTCATATATTTGCTACCACTTTCTTATTTTAACTAAATTTTGTATTAAATGACTAGTTCGGAAAGTGGACATCCTTCACAGTGATTTGATCGGACTACCCATAAAATAACCGTGTGGAGGCTTTCAGGTATAGGAGGCGTTGGATAAGCGGGTTCAAATTCCACTGTTATCAGGGATGCATTTTCGCAGAGATACCAGCCATCTCGAGATAAATAATTTCGATTGGTAGTATTTTAATGTATGATTCCAGGTTTAGTAAATTCATTTTTACTCACCAATACTTCTAAATATTTAAAAGGCTCATTTAATACCCCATTTTTTTGCAGTTAAACTGAGCTGAACTTTCAAAAATTTTGGCAATAATAAATAAAATCTGCAAATCTTGGTTTGTAGTTTTCCACCGTTTCTTTAAAAGATATTTTGTCAAATTACTGTCAGTGAATTGGTCATATCTAGATTTACACTGCGAGTCTCATATTTAAAAAACGAATTTGGGAACAATTAACCCTTTGACGGTTATGAACGAGTTCAGCTCGCTATCGAATCGTGCCTCATAATGCCCGCAAACGAGTTCCGCTCGGAAGCAAGATTTTGACCGTAATGGTTAGTAACGAGCACTACTCGCGTAGTTAAATTTTTCCCCAATGCGCGCAGACGAGCTGAGCTCGTTCGTCATTATTATTCTGCATTGACTATGTTGAAAACGAAAAGTACGTAAAAACTGTTATTTATGTACTACGAATACTTTAAGAAATTTTTAAAACGCGTGAGGCGAGCTATCTACCGCATCCAGAGATGCCAACTTGCTCCGCTTTGTAAAATAGTATTTCCTAGTGATAGCGAAAGTCAAGTTACTTTCAGTTTAGTATTTCTCCTTTTAAGTAATTTTTTCACCACTAAATATCAAAAACTATAAGTAACATATAAAATTCAACGCTAATACAACAATTTACTGGTTACTCGATTAAAAAGTAGACGTAACTGTCCTTCTTCAACGAAATTTACTACATAATTTGCTACCACTTTATTATAACAATTCCAGAAGACGGAGCAGTTGGCATCGCCAGAGAAGGGTGACATTTTCGGAAGAACGGATTTGGAAAACAGATGCCACTTTCGACTACTGTTTACACGTAGTACTGCGTGAATTAATGAAACGAAAACTGCTCATTTCCCTGACCGTCAAGGGGTTAAAGAGAAATGAAAGTAATCAAACTGTGAGAATTACTCAGAAACTAGGATTTTCATCGCAATAAATTTCATATTTATCTGCGAATTTCGGAGGTTAGGCAAATTCCAGGAAATTTTAAAAACTGGTAGGAAAAAAATAGAGAATTCAAAATGTTTTAACGAATTACTATCAAGCAAAAATATTTGTAAATCAAATATATTTGTTACGACTGATCAGTCTGTTCCGACTGACCAGTGTTGGAGTCAGGGAACTGGCCTTGCACCAGAGAGGTTCTGGGTTCGAATCCCGGGGAAGGCATGGATATTCTGTCATTCTCTTACTGTGGGAGCAACGTTCGCCTAACTAATATGGTGATCCTGAAAGAGTGTCCAACAAAACCACCCTTGAGATGCCTGCATGACAAAAGGTCATTCTCCAGGCGGGCATCAGAAAAAAAAATGATAGGCCTGAATTTCCAAAATCGATGTGAAACTAAAGTCTATAAAATTTACTATAACTTTATGGAGCTTTTGCAACCACTTTTTAGATTTTTCCAGTCTGTAGCCAACCTCGAGTCACGATGCCAGAGATGCTAACCTTAAGAGGACAGCACATAAATATTTTTGAGTGATAGTTTTATAATGTATGATTCTTGGTTACGTAAATTCGATTTATAGGTTTTTTTTCTCACCACTACTTCTAAACAATTCAAAGGTTTATGTAATACGCCACTTTCTTACAGAAGAGCCGTGTTGAGCCATCTGAAAAGTTGATAAAATTAATTGAAAGACTGCAAAATTTACTCTGTTGTTTTCTAGCAATTATTAAAGCATTTTTCTGAATACGGAGTAGTTTGCATTACTGCTCGAAAAAAATTGCAAAACAAAGAGCAACAAGCCTAGCGTAGTCTGTCGATGAATTCTGCAACTTATTTAAATTTTTCTCTAAATTAATAACTAATTTAATAAGAAGAACCCATCAAGCCATGCATTTATATTTCCCTCAATTTGTAATTAATTATTTTTCAATTCATTAGTCGCTTTTGTGAAATTCGGTGTGCTTCTAAATATTTCTTTAATAAACTTCCAAGATGAACTTCTACATTTATATAATCTGCGTATATTTTAGAGTTAAGTATTATGCAGCTAAAATTGCATTATTTAAAACAAACATCGCTCAATTTACAAAGTCAAACTATTTCACATTTCTTTCACTGGAATATTCAGAGTGTTTAGAACTTTTGCGTCAGGGAAAATTACGCCTATTTTATAGTTTGAATAGAAAATTTATGATCAAACATTTGACGCCATATTCTTTACTGTTCTCATAAACAATATGCTAATACAAGCTTTATCTTCTATAGCTTCGTGACTTGACAAAGAGCCAAAAAGTTATTCGGTAAACATTGCCTTACTTTAGGGTTTCGTAAAACCTTTGCGGAAAATTGCGAATATAAATAACTAATGCCATATGATAATATTTCAATGCCAGAATGCATAATTAGTATTTTATTTCACGTAAAACAAGCACATTTAATTATCATATTATTAAAGGAATAAAATGCAATGTCTTTAGAAAACTGCTTGATGTAAAATTTAGTTTTTGTTTTAATGAATGATAAAATATTATTCTTAGAACATAAATTTATTGCATAAATTTCTGATGTTTTCAATTATTAATTAAGGAAAAAGTTATTCAGACAACAGTTACAGTTGGAAAGTAGTTTATTAAAGGATAACAATAATTTTACCTGTGTTTAAACAACAAAAGCACTTCAGGCCTTTTTGTGGCATAAAATTTTATCAAATTCTCAATATAGTTAATCCCGTCAACTCTCTCAAATGCCATTGTAATCAGAATTTACCTTCCTGAAGCTTACACAAATAAATTATTCAGCTACTTCACTGGCATTCTAGAAGCTGTCGTAGCGGAGAGTATTAATTCATAAATATATTAGATTCTATTTTTTTTAAGAATTTCTAGAATTAATAAAAAGTATAGAGCTGCTACATAGATTTTAGTTCGCATATAACAAGCAATTTTGAAATCGGTCTTAAATAAGGCGAAATTAATTAGCAAGTTGAATGCCTCTCTAATTTTACATGTCTTGCCCTTCAGGCCACAGCGGTAAATAACTACAAACTAAATTAGCAAATATTAGACAGATTTTGCTAGTTTTTAAAAGGTTTAGCATGACATATCTGAAAAAAATGGTGAACTATACAAGCCTACGAGTTGTTTAGAAATAGTGGTGGATAAAAACCTAGTAAATGGAATTTATTAAACCAAGAATCACAATAATTAAGTAAATTTTGAATAAATTTTCTGCAATTCCATAAAAGAGAGTAAATTTTATAGTTTTATATCATGTTATACGCTGTCAGCCAGCTGTTTTTCGAGGCCTATGTGAAAGGTCAGTGTCAGCCACCGGTGGTTGACGCAGCCAAAATGTAATTTCAGTGTCAGCCACCGGTGGTTGACGCGGCCTAAATGTATTTTCAGTGTCAGCCACCTGTGGTTGACGCGGCCTAAATGTATTTTCAGTGTCAGTCACCTGTGGTTGAGGCGGCCTAAATGTAATTTTAGTGTCAGCCACCGGTGGCTGATGCCGCCTAAATGGAAAGTCCAGTGTCAGCCACCAAAGGCTGACGCGGTGCTCAACGTGTTAAATATTTGTGATATGATAAGAAGTTAGCACATTGCCGACGAGAGTCTGAAGATGATGTTTTTGAAAAAAAAAGTAGAATTATATATGTACTTTTCGTGGGTGAAAAAAATTAATTGAGGTATCTAAATTATAACGTCTTAAATCAGGTAATTGATCAGAAATTATTATTCTATAGAAATAATTATTTGTTTTATAATAATATTTGATTAATGTAATTATAATAAATATAATAATTATTGAAATAATTATTTGTTTTGCTATTCATACTTATGAACTTAAGGATATATATTTACTGCTGCAATTAACAAAACGCAGAATTTTAAAGTCCATGTTGCAACTTAAATGAAACGGCTTCACCAGACAAATTAATCTTGGCTCCTTTTTTTCTCTATTATCTGAATGGTATTGGGTTTAAAAATTCATAGTCCATAGTCATTTGGTTGTTCAAGGCATTAACCCTTTCGCGCCGACTGTCACAAATACGTGACAGGAAAAAACCGTATCAATCAGGGTAAAAAGATAAAACTGGTAATCAAAGTATTTCTTTAGCAGTTTATTTGTGGGCGGAGTTATAATTGTTTGATTTATTTAATTCACCATTACTTTGTTCAAAATAAAACTATTTAGTTATACTTTGAATTAACATTGATTAAATATATGATTAAACTAACAATAATTAAAATAAAAGCAAAGTAAGTCTGTCAAATTAGCAAAGACTACATTTAAGTTACCGTTTTTTATTTAATTGCAACTTGATTCTGATTTTGTACGAATGCTTTTCTGAATCACCCGTCCCCAAGGGGTTAAGGCCCCGTAGGGGTCTTTTACCTTTCCGTGATATGATAATTAGTCTCGCAGTGATTTCAATCACGAATAAAAGGAAAATATTAATAGAAAGGATTGGCATACAAAATCATGAAATAGATGAGCGAAAGGCACATTAAAAGATGTCGGCATACATACATGTCAACTTTTCCGTTATTTGATTGGAAAAGCCAAATAAATTGAGATTGTATGCTGATATTCCATTAAAATTTCACCAACACTTACAAGTAGCAAGAGAGCTAAATATATATACAAGTAAGAATTTTCTGAATGAAATGTTTGCAAAAATCATTTTAAATGACATGTATTTAAAGAAGAATAAAATATGATTACATAGATTTTGCCCAACAGGGATGCCACGGGTGACTAAAAATGTAGAATGTGATAGTAACTAATTTAAATTTATATTTGATTTATTTAAAATTTATTTAACCCCTTACCGCACACATTATTTGAGAAAAAAACTGCCCAAAAAAAATTTATTTTTTAATGTAAAAAAAAAAAAATACTTTAGAACAATGTTTTTTCTTTTGATGGACAATTTTGATATACTGCGCTTTTGTTCCCTGTAAAACAGGCTATGTTCATGCATGCCAACTGCTCCGGACACGACAAAATAATTAAAAAAACGGTAAGTAACTACAAAGTAAATTGTGCAAAGATTTGACTATTTTTGCTTGCTTTTTAAAAGGCATAGCATGATGTAAATACTTTAAAGTGGTGAACTATGTAGGCCTACGAATTATTTCTACTAAATTCAATTTATTATACCAAGAATTGATAAACTACCTTTTTAAAATATGTATGTGCTGTCCGGAGCTATTTGGCATCTTTGTATATTTTATTCTTGAATAAATAAGTGTTATAGCATACAATCCTATGTAAATGATAAATATCAATAAAACTATTTTTTTCTTAGCCTTTTGCATTGTTATTTTCAATTCTCGATTATATTCGAGTGTGAAAAATTATTCCAACATAAAATACAACGTTGCTCGAATTATCTCTAGTGTGCAAAATTTGGCCTGTTTAGTGCGCTCGAATTAACTCGCGAGCACAAGTTAAGGGATTAATAAATCGAACGCAACTACCATTATGTAGAATCAAATTATTCACATTTGGAACAAAAACATTTTTTGTATTTAGTTAAATGGTAGCATGAAAAATATATCCTAGAAAAAATTGCTACTCTATTTTAATAAAATTTTGAATTTCATGTTTCACCACATTTTGCATTTCTAACCGCCGGTAGCATTCCTGCACCAAATAAAATATAAAATCTTCCGAAAATTCAGGTTGCCTGATATACGGTATGTAACCCTTTTCTCATTTTACCCACATAAAGCATCACTGCGTGTAACCATCACCTCCTACATCAGAAAGCCTCCACACGGATTTTAAAAGTAGTCCGCGCAGACTATTTAAAAGTGAACCAGTGGTGCGCATGAAACCAAATTCTGTTTTAAAAGTAATCGAGCGAAATTTATCATATATATTTATATAAATTTATCATATATTTTTATATATAAATAAAAGAAACCGCTAGCTGCTTCAGATCCTTCATTCAAGTTAGTTGGCAAAAATATGTCCACTTACACGGGTTGGACAAAAAATCGGATACGTTTCTATTTTTACTCTATGAGCCGCGGTGGCTCAGGAAATTGAGCGTTCTCCTTCCAGTGAGGTGATCCGAGTTCGATTCCAAGCGATCGCTGATTGATTCGGATTCAACACCCGGCTTGCACCAACCAAAGTGCCTATCTAAATTATCCTCAGTGGTAGACCGTTCATGGGTTAGAGCTCCTTGAAGTCAGGCTAACCATGGGAGATTTTAATGATTTCCCTATTCATGTAAGAAAATGTGGGTCAGTTCCATCAAAAAGTCTTCCACGAAGGCAAATTTCTCCCAATATTAATCCAGTATTTCCCTTGTATTCGGAATCGGGTTCAAAATTACAATGTTTCAGAGTTGAACATTGGTAGTCTTACACCCGAAATTGGGTCGGCTTTTCCACAACTGTTATAAAATTAACACTTTCATGTCCGGTGACACCAACGTGTTGTCACGTGAAAACTAAACGTTAGCTGCCGGTGACAACACGTTGGTGTCATGTCCAAGCCAAACGTTAGTGGCCGGTGACAACACATAGCTGTCGCGCTTTGCAACCTGATATTCATGCGACATTTTGTAAAGGGACAATAGAGTACAGGGATGCCAACTGCTCCGCTTTCTGGAATAGTTTTAATAAAGTGGTAGCATATTATACAGTAAAATTCGTAAAAGAAAGATGGTTACGCCTACTTTTTAATATAGTAACCAGTGGTTTGATGCTTTACCATTGCATTCTATATCATACTTATAATTTTTGATATTTAGTGGTGAAAAAATTACTTATATTGAAAAATACTAAACTAAAAGTAATTTAAATTTCGCTACCACTAGAAAAAAACTATTTGACAACGCGGAGCAAGTTACACAGAACCGGTTTCATGGTAAACTTATCACTAAATATATGCGGACCGCATAGTGTTAAATATATTTACTCTATGTAACCAATATTTCGTTTAGTGGAAAATGTTCTGGAAGATTTTGCATTGCAAACTGTTGCTACAAATTGAATTATCATGCTAAAAACCTTTCGAAATAATGATTTTTTTTCACTAATTTGGCCAAAATAAGGAGAGGTATATAATTTCTTTATTTTATTTTCATTCTAGCAGTTGTGAAATGATGGTAAAGGATTACGATATTTTTATAAGAATTCTTTTAAAATTATGGTGGTATTAAAAGTTGAAAAAAATTTTTTTTTACTTCCTGCGATCATTTTTGCTGATTTCAACTTTTGCATGGGTAAAAGAGGATACTATGTCTTAAAGCTTCAAATATGAGCTTTTAAATTGTGCTGAAAATGCTGCCACGTAAAATCTCCCAAAACTTTTGTTGCTAAAGGAAAGATCGCTTACAAAGAATTAACGTAACGGCTTGTCTAAGTGAGATTAGAAGCAATAACAACAGACATTTTTGTTTACTTGGCTTGTCCAAATGGTATTAGAAAAATTAATATCAGAATTTTTTTTGCTTGGCTTGTCCCAATGGGATTTAAAAAATTAACAACAGAAATCTTGTGTTTGGCTTTCCAAGTATCATTAGAATCATCAGAAATTTCACATCTTTTTTTTTTTTTTTTTTTTTTTTTTTTTTTTTTTTTTTTTTTTAAGTTTTTAGGGCGTTTGTCAGTATTATACTAGTACACATTTTTGTAAAGTTTAAAAGACGATTATCCGCATAAATTGTGGTACACTAGTTTTTCCCTCAAGTTTGGTTGTGATTAAATTTATTTAAATTCTTGTATGGCAATCAAAAAAATGGCGGTTAGTTGAGCATAGTCTCCAAATTTTCTGTTAATGTTTTATTTTCGTTTTCTTATAGACCAAAAAAATACGTTGCACTTCAACTTTTGGGGGTAGTATACGAATATTTTTCCAAAACTCAGTATTTTTCATTAGCATTTAAAAAGAATAAACACATACTAATAGATTGTTTAAAAGCATGTTTGTCATTTATCATCATTTTTCACACCTTTAACCCGCCGGATAAATCATCTTTCTGTGCAATTATTTAAAACGAAATTTATTCCTAAGTATATAAATATTATTACCATAAATAAAGTTTCCTCAACGATCGTTCAAGTTAGCAGCAAGGAAAATTTAATACCATAACTTTTTTCATAAAATTACTTTTTATATCATTGTAAATATTTCGGATGGAAATAAATCGAAGTTTTATCAACCGACAGTGCCTAAAATACTATTTTTATATTTTTAAAGCTTTAAAACTATTTCATTATTAAAATTGTCTTGAAAAAAAAGATAGGTCTTTCACCAGCTAATAGTAACCTTTGAGCACTTTTTGAAAAAAAAAATCCATTCCAATTGGTTAAGAAAAAAACCCTAATAATCGAGAATAAACAGTTACGCAAGTGAATCGATTGCGTAATTCAAAAAGACATCTGTAATTTAAGACAAAGACTTAAATAAAATACATTCGTATACTTAGATGAAATAGGTTCTTCAAATTACCAGCAGTCTAAATACAAATGACAATTCATTCTTTTTAAAAGTAAGTAACGATATCATCTAGTATAAGAACGTAACTGATTACAGATAATTTGTAACATAATTAAAGCAATTTTGTAACACGAGTAAACAATACTGCTTTGTTGTAGATAAACTCTTTATAATAGAAAATAAATTTATTCAGAATGAATAAGATTTTTAAATCGATCAATGATCGCATTCCTAGTTTGATCGTAAAAGTCTTTCACAATCGCCTTATCTTCCTAAGCGGCTTTAACTTGCATTCATCAAGAAAATCCTGGGAGACTCTAGGACCTGCTTACGGTTTTAGGGAAAAACCTATTGTTTGTCCTATGCCTGACAAATTACCAGTATAATGCTTGACATACGATTTAGCGGCCTGCACTCTACCTTACCACTTACTCTAGGTCTCTTCCTACATTTTCCCCTAGAGAAGAACTATTTTTATTTCCTGAAAGGGAGAAAGAGTTTTTGCTGAACCCCGGAAATCTAAGACGGTTATTTATCAGGCGGAGTATATAAATGCAGGCATGGATATAAATATAATTTAGAAATAAATAGAGTTTAATATTTTGAGTAGAAAAATAAATTTGAAGGAAAAGGGAATATTCTTAGAGAAAACTCTTTTGTCTTTATTTCAGGGAAATGCAGCATGCAAAGAGGATGAATCATGGAATAAATTTTGAGTTTAGTAATTTTGAAAATAAAATGGCAAAAGAAAAGCTAAAAGGAATCACTGCGTTTTCAGAAAGAACGTTTTAAAGATATGAACTTTAAAATACCAGAATAGTGAAGTTTCTACAGAAAAATAGTGGCCGGGAGGTATTGCCCGCCAAATGCTCAGCAAAGCGTGGAGATAACGGGTTCGAATCCCACTGTTACCCTGGATATATATTCATGCTATCGTTCTCTATATTGTGTAATCTATTCTTCTATTTGATAAAGGTTCATAAGACTAAATTGAGCAGAAAATCCTGCAAATGTAATTCCAATAAACCAATGTATTAACTTTAAAATAATTCATGGTTAATATTTATTGTACAAGATGGTTGCGATTTCCTCTCAGACGTGCACAGATAAATAAAAACCAAGTTTTTTTTAGCTATTTACTTGCCTAACTCCCACTTTGGAATTCTAACCACAGTTATATTTCCTCAAAAAACTTTAAAAAATGGTAACAAAATTACTTAAGGAACATTCAAAACCTCACCTCTTCACTTTTTTTCGTAATTTTTTTAGCAAATTTTACGCTTTAAACATACTTCTTTACTTTTTTTAAGTAAAAGATTAATACGCGCGATCAAATAAAAGTCAAAAGTGGTGACAAATGAAAAGTAAAATTCTTAATATAATTTTGATAGCAAGTTTTCTGGCATATTTCTATCAGCTTACTTTTGAAAGAGATTACAAGGATTATTTTCACATTAAACATATATATTTTACAATGTAAATCATGATGGTAGTTACAATGCAATAAATAAATAAATAAAAGTGAATTAAGTTTCAACCATTTCTTACATTTTAATCGCCAGTGACATCTCTGTTAGTAAATGTAAATTCATAGTAATTTTCCATAAGGCTAACTATAAAAGAATCAAATTTTTAAATTAAATTAAATTAAATTAATTTTAATCAATCCCCCTTCAGTGCAGTCAGTCTGTCAACACATGGCGAAAAACGATAAGTTTAGTGTCAGCTGTTAAAAATTTTATTTTTTAAGAAAATGAAATTTTATCAAGAATAATTATTTGTAGGATAAGTTTTAATATTTAAAGTGAAATATATCATCAATGTTTTTGCAATATAGAATCGCGACCCTTAAGTAAAAACTGAGATTACATTTTCCTGGCTTAAGATATTCCCAGCTTAAATGCTCAATTTCACATTTTTTAACTCAATTATATCACGGGGTTAAAAAATTCAGTTATGTATACCACAAAACCCAAACCTACATTTTATCTGAGCCACATTTTTTTAAGCGTTAAAATAAAAACGGCATTTTTTCATAAGTTTTCTGAATTCTTTATCTTAAGAATATTTTCTTCTTTTGGAAGCAAACTTTATCTTAGCTTTTATTCAAAAATTCTCCGACCATCATTTATAAAGGAATAAAAAAAAATCTATTTATAAGATGAAAAAAATTTTAATATTAAACGAATGAAACGATGCTTCCGGGAGACATTCAGTAAAAGTCAGAATCAACGTTAGATATTTTTACACTTTTAGAAAAAGCGAAAAAATAGAAATAAGGAAAAGTATTAAATAACAATAATTCAATTAAAAATAAATTCATAGATGCGAGTATTACCAAGAATAGAATTCAGAAGAATTAACAATAAGGAACATTTATTTCTTTGTCCGATGCAAGAGATTTTTGAACAGAAGATTTTTTCGTGTGACTGATTTCAAAGCTGCATTTTATTTCTTTCTACAAGCTACAATTCTTAAGTAATTCAATAACATATTTCTAACCATTATTTTTTTAAATGCACTCGAATGAATGCTAAATATATATATATATTTATATATATATATATATATATATATATATATATATATATATATATATATATATATATATATATATATATATATATATATATATATATATATATATATATATATATATATATATATATAACAAAATAAATAAATACAAAAAAACTAGAAGATAATTAAGAAAAACAATAAGTTTCATTTATTGCGCATAAGCAGCAAGTAAACAGAACTCATTAGATAAATACAAATAGAAGATAAAACAAAGGAAAATTACAGACATTTGAAAAAAAAGGGTGGGAAGAAAAATAATAATCGAAAAAAAATAACCAACAACTGGAAAAGAAAAAAAAGGAGAATTTTTTTTTTAAAAATCTGGAAAATAAAAGATGTAATCTTTTTATCAGCCCACTCGATTATATCTGCAAAAAAGAGTGCTTTCTGATATTGTATCAATAGAGCAAAAGCAAAATATATTAATACAATAGTGTGAGGAGCACTCAAAAGTTTCTTTTTCAAAAATTACTACAAATAAAATAGAACACAATAATTAAAAATAACACGTAAAAACCGAAAATAAAATAAAATAAAAAAAAAGATTTTTATTTTCCGGATTTTTAAAAAAAAAATTTATCCTTTTTTTTTCAGTTTTTTTTATTTATTATTATTTTTCCTTTACCCACCTCCTTTTTTTTCATATGCCTGTAATTTTCCTTTGTTATGTATATGAATATATATATATATATATATATATATATATATATATATATATATATATATATATATATATATATATATATATATATATATTAGCGTACCCCCTAATTTTCTACACTTTTTGAAAACATTTCCTCGAATGGTAGCTTACTTTAAATATTAATGCATGACCCTTTGTTTTCTTAATTTAATTTCTAGGAAAAAAATTTATAATGGTACTAAATTTAATCTTTTTATTGATGATTCGTTGTTTAGTAAATTTGAATAAATGTGATCGTTCTTACCTCTACATGGTATGAAGTCAAAAGTCAGCATAAAAAATCTCGATTTCGGCAAATCTGCCAAATCCCACGCTTTATATTTTTTTCATTGTGGTATAGTGAAATAATAATAAAAGTAATAATGTAAGCATGTTCTTATTTAACTTTTCATCATCACTTGAAACACAATTAGGTGGTCTGTTTTATGTACAGTGGGAAAAAAAAAAAAAAAAAATAGACCACCCTGAATAACTTTTAGTCTAATGATCGAATTTTTACGTTCAATCGTAATGGCTCGAGGCGGTGACTTCAAATATTCTAACTAATAAGTGCAGACAATAATTTAAAGTACGAAATCGGACATAAAAACGTACTTTCTCTGAATTAGTTTTTCTTTTTTTTCGACGCTTTCTAATTTCCAACCTCCAAAATATAGGGAGTAGCCGAAATCTGGAAAGTATGGTCAAAGCATTTTCGTCAGGAGAGTGCTCTTAAGTTCAGACCTCTTAAGTTAAATTTTACTTTTTGCGTATTTCGCCATATCTCTCGAACTTCTTAAGCGAATTGAAAAATTTTACACGCAATTATAAAACTTGATTAACCAAAGATAATTCAAAAAATAACTTTTGGTAAATATTTATTTTTTTCATTTAAGAAATGTCCAAAAAATTTTGAAATGTAAGGTATACAGTTTTTTGCATCACTTTAAAGAATGTAATTTTATAGCAAAATTTGAACAAAATCGGGCGAATACTTCCTGAGAAATTGATTTTCAAAAGTACTTAAAGTTAATCTTTTGCGCAAGCCAATTTTTTATTTGTATATAAAAATATTTCAATTCTCTAAAAAAGTTCTTGAGATATGGCGAAATTCTCAAAATGTAAAATAAATATTAAGGGGTCCAAATTTTGGAGAACTCTTCTGACAAAACCATTAAGACCATATTCCGCAGATTGCGGCTACATATTTTGTTTGTCAAAAATCAGAATCAGCAACAAAAAAAAAGATATGTTTATTCAGGGAAGTTTTGTTTTCATGCCTGATTTCTTAACTTAAAATATAGTCTGCACTTATCAATTAGCACATTTGAGATCTATCCCTTGAGTCATTAAGATTGAGTCCTAGAACGTGAAGATCCAAAAATTAGATCAATAGTTATTCTGGGTGGTTCATTTTTTTGTGCACTATACTGTCATGCTACCTAAATATAATGGCAGTTAAAATTATAATAATTCAAATGTATTGAAATTGTGTAAAGGCAAGCACGCAATAATTTCACTACCGCATTAAGCGAAAAAATAAAATTTTCTAAAAATTTGGAAGAATTTTGAATTAAATTTTCGAATAATAAACCAAAGGTGAAATAAACAAGTGTAAATGTAAAGTAAACCAAAATTTTAAAAGCAATAGTTTTTGATTGTGTACCGCACTGTAAAATATTTTTTAAAAATTGTAGTTGGTGGCAGCCTTACATATGTCATTAAATACTAAATAAAAAGTTAATAAATAGTCATTATAAAGTAAATAAATTTCATAATCATGATATCAGAGTAGAGAAGAGAAACAACATGTCAATTTACTTGAATAGGAAATGGAAAAATAAATGCTTCTAAGAAACTGAAAAATGAAATTTGATCTTATAGTAAGAAATTCAAACATACATTAGAGCATTAAATTTAATACAATTATGACAGTAACCGAGGGGAAAGTGAAAAAAGCAGCCTTACATTGTCAAAAATTATTTCCTTTCAAAACAGCTAAGATGATAGCAATTTTAATACGGTAACCTGATATAAAAATAAAAAATAGAAATAAATTTAAAAAAAGCATCCAGAGAGCCACTGGTTTCATTTTTTTTAACTCAACAGAATTCAATGTTTTTTTTCTTGGAATCCCAAAAGCTGCTATGGTATTGTACATTAAATGTCCAAATTTTTCAGATAGAACAAAAAGTTTTTGTTTAAGTCTTTATTTCTGGTAATATGAATTTTCACTACTTTTAATATATATATATATATATATATATATATATATATATATATATATATATATATATATATATATATATATATATATATATATATATATATATATATATATATATATATATATATATATATATATATATATTGTTTAAAAAAATTAAATCAAATATTTTATGTGCAATAAGTTTGAGGCCTTTAAGAAAGTAATGGTTAAACCTTAAAATGTGTGCTGTTGTTATGATTGTCAATGATACTATGCCCGTGATGAATACATTGATATATTGATTATAAATTGAAGAATTGAACACATTGATTAAGCCAATTTTTTGATGCATAAAAAATGAAGTAACGCGATCTTTTCAATATAAATGCAAATTTCTGATTTTGAATCCATTTTTATAAAATAAAATTTTAAATTATAAAGAATATTGGCAGTTTAATTTTAAGGAAAAGAAATTTTTTGATTAAAAAGAATCTCAATACCGCTACATGGTATTGTTAAATTTTCTTAAACAAACTTATTTATCTCAGACTAAATTGTTTAGCTCAAAAAGAGACAGTAGGCCGATCCGCTGAAAAAAGTCAGAGATGGCAACTCCTCCACTTTTCACAAAAGACATTGAGTGGTTGAGAATTCCAAACAGTATTGCAGAATTTTGGTAAATTTTCTTAATCTTTTAATCGTCACACAATTAATGAAGTCACGCTAAAATGGCGTTTTAAATGATGCTTTGATTTTTTATTTGAAGTAATGCGTGGAAAATAGGTCAAAATTACTAAACTTACTAGCAAAACTGCTAACAATCATATTTAAAAACATTAATTTTTACTTGTTTTTCGCCACAAAAAAGTTACCCACATATCGATGCAAGTTGGAAATCCTGAAAATGCTTATGATTTGCAATTCTGTTACAAACCGAATTACTCATCTTTTAATCCTATAAGCTATAGTGCTTTTACTTCTAATGGTGCAAAACAATAGGGACGTACAGATGACGAAAAAATTTATGGTTCAATGTTCGCACATAAAAAACATCAAAAATTCCTAAGGGAAAGGAAATACTTTCATTTCCGAGAAATTCCACACGTTAAAAACTTTTCAGCTAACGGAAATGAAAAAGAAGTTCATCGGAACTTAGTGAAAAGACATCGGAAATTAGAGAGAGTATTATACTATATATCAAATGAAAGAAAAGCAATTCAATTATAATGCATCAGCAGGATTAGATATAAGATATAAATTTCAAGTTAAGGACGAGATGAAATTTTTTGTGCCATTTTTCGAGCATTGTTTAGTTTCATATATTTCTGATTTAGTCTGTGATGATATTTTGTAGCATTATTTGCAATAAGCTGTTTCTTGAGATAAAGACAAGTCTGTAATATGTTATTTTTTTAGAGAATGGAGCATTAAAATCTGAATTTGTAGAAGTTTGGTTAACTTTGCAGCATTTTGAAAAATCAACACTAGTGAACTTTTAAATTGCTTATGTGTAGTGGAGGGCAAAATACTATAAACCAAATTTACTAAACTAATAATCGTACATTAAGACCAGGGAAAAACTACTACTCTTTATGAAAAGTATTTTATAAAGTGCTAAACAGTTATAAATATAGGTTTCAGAATTTTGGTAATTTTTCCAACATTTTTAAAACCTCACCACGACTTAGCTAGAACTAAGGGATGCTTTATATCAAATTTTGAATCATTTACATGTAGTGATGTGGAAAATAATTTTAAATCAAATTTTAAAAAAAGAATCGTATATTTCAGCCTATACTTCACTACCACTAGATCACATATACTACCACAAGAATATATTTTCCCCCAAAACGTAGAAAGTTGGCCCTCACACACAGTCTGATGAATACAAAAAGTTTTCACTACAACTACTCATAAAATCATGAATTGATGGGATAGGGGCCGCTGCGTGGCCCAGGTGCTCAGCTAAGTTGAATGAAGAAAAAGAAAGTTGACGGCCCTTTTTAAAACAAAAAATTTGTTACCACATGAAATATTTGCTCACAAATTGGAGCAAGCTGACATCTCTATAGAGGTAACACTTTTTGAGTAAAAATTTTTAAAGAAACTAACTTTATTTCATAATTAATTTGAGTAGACTTATTACCAAATAACATTTTTCGCTTAAGATATCTTTATATTTTAACTAAAAGACTTACTGCCCCAAAAAATACACATTTGACTTGAACTTTTCTTTAAAAATATATATATTTATATTTTTTTTACCATGAAAAAAATTGTCTCATAGGTATTTATTTGCACTGCCAACAACTATATTCTTTGCATGATTTTAGCAGTTTTTATGTCCAACATTGACTGAAAATACAAACTGAAACAAATAAATATCTCATAAGTGATTTAAAATTTTTTATATGTTGCAAAATAATTTATACCAAATTTACTAAATTAAGAATTGTAGAATAAAACATAAATTTTATTACTACAAGAAAAAAATTTACCTATACAGCGAAACAAGTTAGCATCTCTGAAGAAGTATATACTATGAGTAAGATGGATTAAGGAAATTAATTAAATGTATTTTATAAACAAATTGAGCAGTCTTAACCAAATTTAGTAAATACTCTAAACTAATAGCAATTCTCGTTAAAAATGTCTTTTTTTTTTACCCATATGACTTAATGACATACAAAATGCAATTTGCAAATTACAAAAAAAAATAGCATGATATATATTATAATGCAATTATAATGCAATTATAAAAAAATAGCATGAAAGAAATTTTTTTATAGTCATGTGAGTGGCCACCATTTTATTCCTTACATACATTGTCACAGTTATTATGCCTAACAGTAATTGAAACTACAAACGTGTACCCAACCTGAAAATCTTGATTATTATCTTTAAATTTTACATTCTTCTATTTTTTTCTTCAATTATAAACTCATTAAAATTGACCTAGATACATACTCTCCAAAATTTAAGGTTTTCTTAAAGTAATCTTTTCAGTTGTGTTAATTTAAACAGGGCTCCCGAGGTCCTTGAAAAATTTAGTAGTGTTAGTAAATTAAGGATAATGCTAGAAGATATTTCTTTATTTATATAACACTTTCTCCAGTGTGGTTTATAAACAGGAATTTTCATGCACATGTACTTTCGTTGGATAACAATAATTAGGGGTGGTCACAAAGAAATTAAATTAGCGGCGTATGTTTAATTTTCGTTACCACATTTTAAATTTTAAAAAGCCGGTTGGAACCCTGTTTACATTATTATGTTTTATTTATATTTTATATCCGTCGTTCAGCAGCCGACCCAATTTAGGGTTTACGACAACTAATGTTCAACTCCGGAGTCTTGTAATTTTGAACCTAATCCAGAAGACAATGGAACTGCTGGATCAAGTATTGGAGGAAATCTGCCTTCGTGGAGAACTTTTATGATGGAACTAACCCGTATTTGCGTTACATGGAGAGGAAGACCACGAGAACCTCCAAGGGTTAGCCTGATTGCAAGGGCACTCAAGCCATCACTTCCTTCATCAAAGAGACTTCACATGGTTTCTTATAAGTAGTCCACGCAGACTATTTAAAAAGTGAACCAGTTGTGCGCAGGAACCCAAAATCTTTTATAAAAGTAATTGAGAGAAATTCATCATATATAAACTGCTGTTTGTAGAAAATGCAACACCATGAAGGAATCATCAGAATCAAATGAAATTCGCAGCAAATGTCAATTATAGGATATTATGCAAATTAATAAAGTTTCAGAGCCATCGCGCGTGCGTGGCGCGCGCAGCGCCCTCTGAATTGATGCTGAAAGCGTATAAATAAAGTGCTGTAGCGGGACGTTGAAAATAGTCTATGATTATTTGTTAGTGGCAAACGTTTAGTGAGACCTGAGTATGCCTCCACGACGGAAGAATAAGAAATTCAAGCAACTTACGGAGTTTGAACGAGGGAGGATAATCGGCCTTCGAGAAGGAGGATTTTCCTATCGCGCAATAGCAGCTCGTATGCAGCGGAACAGTTCCACAGTGATGCGAGTTTGGAAGCAGTGGACCGACGAGCACCGAACAACTCGAAAAACAGGCACTGGACACAGAAGGTGACGTCAGAGCGCGATGATCGACACCTGCTCCGCATGGCGGTGAATGATCGCACAGCTTCCTCCAGGCAGCTGGCAGCACATTGGTCTACTGCTACAGGTGTACAATTGTCGGCTTCGTCAATTCGTCGTCGTCTGCTGCGCCGTGGATTGCGTGCAAGGGTGCCATTATACAGGATTCCCCTCACGGCGGATCATCGACGGCTGCGTCGGCAGTGGGCTCTTGAGCACAGAGACTGGCGAGCTGATTGGCACCAAGTTGTCTTTTCAGATGAATCACGCTTCAATTTGTGGACCCATGATGGCCGTGTTCGTGTTAGACGTTATGCCGGTCAACGCTGCCTTCCTGAGTGTATTATTGAACGACATAGTGGTCGAACACCCGGAGTTATGGTCTGGGGTGCGATTTCGTATCATGGACGATCCAATTTGATACGAATTGAGGGTAATCTCAATAGCAACAGATACGTCCGTGAAGTGCTACAGCCCGAAGTCGTTCCTTTCCTTCAAGGCATCCCTGGAGCTATCTTTCAGCAGGATAATGCACGCCCACATGTTGCGCGGACTGTTAGAGACTTCTGTTCAGCACAACGCATGCAACTTCTTCCTTGGCCTGCTTATTCGCCGGATATGTCGCCTATTGAGCACGTGTGGGATATGGTTGGTCGGCGTCTCACTCGTGATCCGCGTCCTGCAGTTTCCAAAGACGAACTTTGGTTGCGCATACAAGCGATATGGAATTCTCTTCCTCAAGCAGATATTCAACATCTGTTTGACTCCATGCCACGTCGTATAGCAGCACTTATTGCAGCGCGTGGTGGCTGCACCAAATACTGATTTCGGACGCTTAATTTGTTTCTTTTGTTTTGAAAATTTCATCATTTATTTGTATCAGTACAAGTCGTTTCTGCATTAAATTTCATTTGATTCTGATGATTCTTTCATGGTGTTGCATTTTCTACAAACAGCAGTTTATTTGAGAAGTAAATCTGTAGTGGTTGACAAGTGAATAAGAAAAACCAATAATATTCATAAATAAAACAAACTTTTAGGCACATATTTGCTACCACTTTCTTATTTTAACTAGATTTTGTATTAAGTGACTCGTTCGGAAAGTGGACATCCCTCATAGTGGTCTGATTGGACTACCTGTAACAAACAGTGTGGAGGCTTCCAGTTTTAGGAGGCGTTGCTCAAACCCATGATCTGTCTATCACTGAGGATATTTCCCGTCAGCACAGTGGTCAGGGATCGAACCCCGGTTCACCTTATTGGAAGGCGAACGCTCTATCCCCTGAGCCATCGCGGCTCATTATTATGTTTTGACATTATTAAATATATGTAAAAAATAATGTATTCATCATAGTGCCAGCAAGGAAGAAAATAAAGAGAAATATTGGGTAAAAACAATACCTTTTAGTAAATTTACGAAGAATGGCCAGTATAATTAAAGTCCTGGGTACAATATAATATTATATACTCCTTGCTGTTTCAGAAGTAGCCATTTTATATTTAGAAAAAGTAGATTATTCGTGTTTTTTTCAGATAATTAATAGAATGTACTCAAGAATCTACAGAATGTACTGCAGAATGCACTTTGGCTAACAACACTATACAGAAAAACAATTGAGTAATGAAGTATATTAAGTAAGGAAGTGCTTTTGAAACAATTTTTTCTGAAAAATTTGAAAATTGTACTGTTTATTATATTGTTTTAAGTCCTTTACTCTTCTAACACTCTTAAAAGTGACTGTACTGGTAAAATAGTAAATTAAAGGACAAAAACAACTTACATTAAAGGTTCAGACGAAATCAAACAAGGTACTTTTGAAACTTTGAATACTTTTAAATGTCCTTTTAAGCTTAAAAATATTATTATAACTTGCTCCAATCAGTGCATGATTCAAACAAACCAACTTAAACGCATTCAAATTATTTATTGATATTTCTCAGAGATTAAATATTACTGAATATTATTTGCACATTTTTAGATCAAACTCAAAGCAATTATTTTAAACAGATTACATATTAATTTACTCGCAACAGCCGTTATTTCGGAGAAAATCTCATAAACTAAATCGGAAAATCATCTTATTCTCGAATAATTTTCATTCTCTTATTATGTAATCAAATTAGTTCCCCTTCTTTATTTAAAACCTTACATTTATTGCTCTGAGTCATAATTTGTGAGAACTTTCCGGCAAGGAAATATTGCATGATTTATTTCACTAAATTCGAAATTTAATTAAGATTCTTAAGAGAATGTTTTATGAATGAATATTTATAATAACGTAGCTTAATGCTATAAGAGGTATCTGTATATAAAAAATGATTTTTTAATGAATTCGGTAATTATTATGATAAACTTAACGTGATACTTTTCTTTTATTTTACATTACATGTTTTAATTTCTTTTAGAATGCTGCAGTTAAAAAAAAATTTTAAAAAAAATAACGCTAACGTGATGTTATATTTACGACTTTTTTTTCAAATTATCCTTAATTTTCTGCACTCATAAGTTATATAAAATCGCCCAAATTTAATTCCGATTTTATTTATTTTATTTTTTTAAGTTTTCGCTTCATGCCGGATGTTTTTTTTTCATGAAATGTAAATGCTCCGAAAAAAAAATTACATAAAATATGTTAAATTTACTGAAGTCACCACTGTGCCTCTGAAGTAAATTAGTTTAAAATTATGCTAGTTAGAAATTAGTTAGATTATGCTAGCAGAGAAACATAGTTTCAAGTAAATTGCGCTTAAAATTTTGTTGTCAATAAAATTTTGAAGCTAACTACAATGCATCAATATCAGGTCCATAAGATACACCTTTTTCATCATTTTCAGATGTCTTAAATACTAGATTAGCACTTTTTCACTACAATGCACCCGTATGAGACACCTCATATGTTTTTAGAGTAGCACTCGAAAATCTGAGGTTATCTCCAATTTGATTGCTCTTTGACTGCTCGGACTCCGTTTATTTCAAATTGTTCCGAAACTGCCATTAACCCTTTGCATCCCCCACTAAAATTATTACATCCAAATAAATTACAATTTCAACTATTTATATAGAAGTCACCAATATTTTTTGTGACTTAATCTAAAAAGAAAAACAATAAAATAGTTAAAATGATAGTAAATTATTCGATTTACTTCTATTTGTCCCAAAACTGGCATTAACTTTTTGCACGAAAGTTATTACAGCTAAATAGGTTACAATTTCAACTATTTATATTGAAATCACCAATATTTGTTTGTTACATAATTTTGTTTTATATTTTATAACCGTCGTTAAACAGTCGACCCAATTTTATGGATTAACGACTAGTAATGTTCAACTACGTAAACCTTGCAGTTTTGAACCCAATTCAGAAGACAAGGGAACTCCTGGATCGAGTATTGGGAGAAATTTGCCTCCGTGGAGGATGTTTTGATTCAGCTAACTCGCATTTACGTTACATGAAGAGGAAGACCACGAGAACCTCTCACGGTTAGCCAGAAGGCAAGGGAACTCTCACCCATGATCCGTCTACCACTGAGGTTATTTCACGTCAGCACTGTGGTCGGTGCTAGCCAGATGCGGAAACGTATCTACTGGGACTTGAACCCTGTTCGCATCATTGGAAGGCAAGCGCTCTATCCCTTGAGCCATCGCGGCTATGTTACATAATTATAAAAAAACAATAAATGGTTAAATGATAGTAAATTATTATAATGTTTTGATAGAAGTGAGCAAATCCGTTAATCAACTTAGCGCACAAGTTCACTTGGTCATACATATCAAACCGCGTTCTGCATTTAACGCCGTGCTTGACACAATATGCTATAGCTTTCACATTTTACGTAACTCAATTCAATATTTTGGTACAATAATTTAAAAAAGATAAACTATCGAAAAGTTTAATTTTTTGTTTTCATGTTTTGAAATCTTTCCTGCGATGTTCCCCATCAATTTTCCGAAGAATCATCCCTATCAATCCCCCCCCCCTATATTTTTTTTTTTTTTTGCAGAATTGACTTATTTGTAAGGAATGATTAAAACATCAAACCTTTTTGGTACCTTTTTAAAATAGTTTCGTGGTTTCTATTTCGATTTTATTAATTTGCTCTTTAAATTAAGTTATCAAGACAGCCTACAATGATCAAGCCTTTAAATAATCAAGTAACTTGTAAAATTCTTTTACTTAAAAGTTGTATGTAGTATTTTGTGCAAAAAAAATATTTTAACACATACCTGAAATAATTTATAAAATCTACTAGAAAAAAAAACTTTTTTTTTCTACATATAACACAATTTAGGATAGAATATTATGTACTAAAACTGCCCATGGCTCGTGAAATACCTGGTTTGAAGCATTTCGATTCTTAAAATATATTTAAAAACATGCATAAGTAAAAAATAAACAGTATTCTGCTTATTAATTTTCATTCTGCCATATTTCTTTTTTTCTGAAAACACAGGTCTATATAATTACTATTCATACTATGCTTCGTTTGGGAGCTTACAAAGCACACAAATCAATTTATTTAGAGTTATAAATATGCATATTACAATAAAACGTTTAGTTACGAAGCTAAAATGTCCCTATTAGTAATATGAGGAATAAATTTCTTTAATTTCTAACAATTCCATCATGGTGCTGTAATTTTTTCAAATATTTGAGCATGTATGCAGTTGTAGGACAAACTTATGGACACACTTTAGCACTAAATGTATGTAAACAATATTTTGTTTAGCAGCAAATATTTCGAAAATTTCGCAGTAAAGAGCTGATTTCACACTTTGAAAGAGCATGCTTAACAGTTTGAGAAATGGAGTGTTTTCTTTTTTACTCATGCAAAATTTTCATTAACCAAAAGAAAGATATGTGCTTCTTTTTAATGAGCTCAATTCCAACGAAAATGAGGGGTTAAAAGCTTCTTTCCTTTCCAAATACCCCTATAATTAAAAAAGCAATCGGATAATCAGATATAATGATTGCAGCCCTTACAATTAATTTTAACAATTACTGGTTTTAAAGCTAAGGAAAAGGTATCAATACCCTCTCCTCATTTTAGTCAACGTGAATTTGGCATGGGTGAAAATAAAATTTTCAAAAGCATGATCTTTTAAATTGTCCTACATAAAGAAGTCCAGTGTAAAAATCCCATGCAACTGACCCTCTCCCCCCGAAAAAAAACACTTGCTGCTAAAAGAAAATATTAATAAGAAGTGTTTTCATAATTTTGCCCTACCCCTGAATACACCAAATATTTTGTTACATGATCACTTTTCTATTCGATCTTTTTTACATCAATTTAAGTTATTCATACTTAGTGGTGGCTAATTTTTTTTTAATTCAAATTATAAAAATATTGGAACATTACTTATACTACCATTTAGAAATACATTATTTGAAACTACAGGAATTTGGATAGAAACTACGTGACATTTTTATGGTTTAATGTATATGTTCATTAAAGTAATTGCTAAATAATAATAATAGAAGAAAATATATTACTTGTAAAAGGAAACACCCCTCCTTTCTGTTTATAATATTTTGCGTAAGTACGAGTATTCACCGTTACTACTTTTTTTTCTCTTTCTAGATTCCTGTATCAAGTGTTTAGTCTCATCCTAGAATTTCAAATGAAACTTTACATCGTGGTAAATGTAATTGCCAGTGATACTTCTCAGGGGAACTGTCGTTCTAGGACTCATTATTGATTCATGGACTACTGTATTATGAGAGAATAATGAAGTATCACGTGACAACATGTAAATGAACATTGAGTATTGAAACTATTATCCTTTAGAAACACGCAACTCTGACATTTGTGTTCTGTGAATATTTATAAAGTATTCATTCCATCAGGCATAAACACGGTTTTAAATGTTTGATAATGTTTAAACGGAATTATTGCAAAAGTTTACGTCACTATGACATACGTCACTAGGACAATATTTTTTCCATATTTATTACGAAAGACTTTTTTCTCTTTTTTAAAAATTTAAGTTAATATGGTATTACGTGAATTCGCGGAAGCTAGATAATCAGATAGTTGATCTTTTATTTTTTTCATTTCATTTCATAAAGATAAATTTAGGGGAAATAATTTAGTCACATATGAGCCACTCAAAAGTCAATGCGGTTAAGTCCATTTTCTGATATTTTCTGATTTTTGGAAATTTTGATGAAATAAATAATAATCTTTTTAGTTATTAAAGGATTTACTCGTTGGTTACTTTTTTCTAGGTCAGACAGCCCTTTTTTGAATAGCTTCTGAATATATTGTATAATAATTTCAATTTAAAAAATATAACTCTACCTATATTATATCCTAATGGCAGAACAATTTCAGAAGAAAAAAAAGACATGTGTTTATTAAAGTATATACCTCCAATTAAACACGACTTTTACAGGACATTAACCCTTTCGCGCCGACTGTCACAAATACGTGACAGCAAAAAACCGTATCAATCAGGGTAAGAAGATAAAACTGGTAATCAAAGTATTTCTTTAGCAGTTTATTTGTGGGCGGAGTTATAATTTTTTGATTTATTTAATTCACCATTACTTTGTTCAAAATAAAACTATTTAGTTATACTTTGAATTATCATTGATTATATATATGATTAAACTAACAATAATTAAAATAAAAGCAAAGTAAGTCTGTAAAATTAGTAACGACTACATTTAAGTTACCATTTTTTATTTAATTACAACTAGTTTCTGATTTTGTACGAATGCTTTTCTGAATCACCCGTCCCCAAGGGGTTAAGGACAACAAGTGGAGATCAAGATTTACATTTAAATAACTCGGAAGAAGATGATGTTTGTTATGATTAATAAACATAAAACTTATGACAATAAATGTTATTTTATTATTTTTACATACATTTCTTATCTTTTTCAGCTGCCAAAAGGTATAAGTCCTAAAAATTTTAAGATGCTGTCATTATTTCAATAAATACTTACGTTTTTATTTACACATCCTGTACATATCTTGCTTTTTTGCAAAGTTTACACCTCGAAAAAAGACTTTATACACTTTTTTAATTAAATTAATAAACCAAGAATTTTAAAAACTAATGTATTAAAAAACATTAATTTTCTCAATTTTTGTGTTTTGGACTTAACCGTATTGGCTTCTGAGCGACTCATATTATGCTCTACTTTGCATTTCCCGAAAATTATAGCTCACTCGCGTAAGTCCTTCATGGTGTTGCAATTTTCACAAACATGAGTTTATATAATATTATATTAAATATAGAAGTTCACTATCAGGGCAAGTTATTTGATTCAGAATTTTGCTGACTTATTTAAGCTTTTTGTAGTCACTTTCAAAAAAAAAAAAAAAAAAAAAAAAAAAAAAACGAACATTTGCTCGAAAAGCGCAATTTTTCTATATCATAATCTAATGTTGCTGTAATTTATTCTGTTTTATTCATTCTTTTAAGTATTTTTCTGATGTTCAACAAATCAGAGGTGCTTAATCCACACTGATTAAACTTACCAGAACCATTAGACAATTAGAATACCAGATTGATCAATGCATTCTATATTTACTTACCAGATAAACTCTGATTTTTTCTTGATCAAAAGATGATCAAAAGATTTTTTCTTTGTATAAATCAATGCTTTTCATATAACGTTTAAAGCGTTTCACATAACGCTTCTATAAAGTTTCATATAACGTTTTTATAACGTTTCACGGAATATTAAAACTTAATAAAATGTAAATAAATTTACAATTTTTACATTTACTTTGATTGCACAAAAATATCATGATATTACATTAATTTTTATGTTCATTAAAATATTTACCATTATTATTTTATCTCTAATTATTTGTTTATATGAGTTAATATTTTATATGATTTATTACAATTACTATGATTACTTAATAATGAAAAAATAGGCATCGATATTTATGCATAATATTTCATAGATACAGATTTTTTTCAAAACCCAGGCATAAATTTCTAATTAAAAATAATGAAGTTTGAAAAGAAATGTGCAAGCGAGAGCTTTAACTTTTTTTTTAGGTTTTTACGCAGTACAATGGATTACACTAGGGCATATTTTTAAATACTTCACAATATTAGTATAATCTATATCAAATTCCATTGCTTATAAGGAGACAGAACTCTGTTTGAAATTCAAGATAAGAGCTGATGAGGGAGATCGTTAATTACAGACAACAATGTGATTCCAATTATAGAACTAATGACATAGTTAACAGCTCACTAAATAATCTGTCCTATTTCCATTTTACAAACTGATAATCAAACCGGATAATAAGATGCCTGTCACTGTAGAGAACATATTGATCTCAAATGCAATTCGTTTGACACAGTTAAGTTTTATCACAAATGTAAATTTAATACCAGAAAAGTCTATTTTAGTAAAATGGTTAAAAAAAATGCAGTCAATAAAATTCCATATAATTTATTTTATTTGTTTTAGAGAGTAAATTTTATCACGAAGAATAAAACTTTAAAACTCAAAAATTTTATTTTAGTAAAATGGTTAGAGAAAAGCATAGTCATTAAAATTTTAGGTAAATTATTTTATTTGTGTGAGATAGTACATTTTACTACGAGGAATAAAAAATTAATACTTAAGAATTTTATTTCATTAAAATGGTTTAAAAGAAACATAGTCATTGAAATTCCAGATAAATTATTTCATTTGAGTGAGAGACTAAATTTTACTACGAAGAATAAAAATTTTATACTCAAAAATTTTATTTCAGTAAAATAAGAGAAGTATAAAAATTTATGGTGCCTAAAATTCTAAGAAAAAGTTGTTTTACAAAAAAAAATATTTGGTTCGCAAAAAATAAAAATAAGTAAGTTAATACTTGAGCATCAAACTATTAACTTACGTTTTAATAATTAGCTTACTAAATAATAATTATTGTATTTTTAGAAAAATAATGGATGAATACTAATTTTTAATTTTGAATATGAATTTTGAATTTTGAATATGAATTTTGAATATGAATTTTGAATATGAATTTTGAATATGAATTTTGAATTTTGAATATGAATTTTGAATTTTGAATATGAATTTTGAATATGAATAATGAATTTTTTTTGACTATCTACTAAAAAGATAATGTTGTTGATATGAATTTAATGATATTGATTTCCTTTTTTATGTATTTCTGATGATTTTCTTACAAATATGATTAAATGTTATTTTAATGTTTGTAGAAAAGATTTCGAATATAACGGATAAAGGATAAAGGAAAAAAAAATTAAATAGTATTGGAACATCAAGTTTATTTTCTTAGATAAACTGAAAAATCTTTGAGCACAAGATCCAGACTTATTCCCATTAATTCATGAAAGTTATTAGCTTTCTTTAAATAGATTCAATATGCTAAAAATATATAAAAATTAGAATGTAAAATACTCATGTAATGCTAAAGAGCAGTCACTCACAGCTTTTATTATATTAACATATTGAATAAAATGATAACAATAATTGACTATTATATTTTATATTAGTAGAGATTAAGTTTTCTCTGTAATTGGTGCAAATCAATATTGTATTTTAATGCAAAAAAAGCTTTTATTATTGTTAAAGCAGTCCTTATTTAAATATTGAATTGTAAAACAGTAATTAGCACAAAATAGAAAGTGATTCAAGACCCAATTTTATTCACTTAATTTAAATTGCATCAATTAAGAAACGATAAGGGTAAATAAACAAAAAAGACTTAATTAATTAGGAGTATCTTTTTCTAAGATTCCTATCTATAAAAGCGAACAGCAAATTAAACTGTCATTGATGATAAAAAAGGCTTATCTTTTATAAAAAAGTGAATCTCTTTAGAATTAATTTCGCATTTTCAAGAAAATATATCGCTTATTTAATAAATCCTATGTGCATCAAAAAATATGACTTAAGTGCAAAAGATATATTTTAATCACAAGGAAGGAGTTGAAGTAAATTTTTTAGAATGAATTATCTAAAGCAGAACTGAAAATATGCAAAAAAATTTAAACAGTAAAGAAAATATTGATTTTTTTTAAAGCAGTAATGAAATAAATGTAGTGATAAGCAATGAATTTTATGATTTTAAAGTCTGGTGTTTTTTTCGTGACTGATAATCAGTAAGAACTGATTGCTCAATTTCACGAAAGAATTAAAAATCTATTAGTATCTTGTATCTTTACATAGTATCTTGATTACATAGTATCTTGAGTTTATTCATATGGCTGAAAATTGAAATTTTCTAAGGACTGACAAAATATATAACTTATCGGGATATTTGAATTTTGTAAAGATTTGCTTTTGTTTCACGAAAAACAATTTATGTCCTTTTCTGACAACTTACATCATCAAAGATATTTTTAATATTCATATAATTAAGTAGTATTTTAATTGGAACTTGTCTTGATGCTTTCAGACTCACTTGCATTTTGTTGTGTTATTTTACGAAAAATTAAAAATTATTTCCTGCTTTTTTCATTGGATATTTTTAAAAGAAAAAAAAAAAGAAAAGAAAATATATACAAAGCAGCATCCCAACGTTTAAGAGAAACACCAATTCCTACATCAGTGTTATGGAGAGAGTTAAGTTTTAAAGTTCTTACCACAACTTTTTATTTGCATAAAAGGAGCATTGGTCTCTCTGAGATATATTTTTTAAAGACGAAGAGAATTAAATTTTGTTTTTAGAAATTTTTTTAACACGTTGAGCACCGCGTCAGCCATAGGTGGCTGACACTGGACTTTCCATTCAGGTCGCGTCAGTACACCGGTGACTGATACTGAAATTACATTCAGTCCGTGCCAACCACAGGTGGCTGACACTGAAATTACATTTAGGCCGCGTCAACCGCCGGTGGCTGACACTGACCTTTCACATAGGCCGCGAAAAACAGCTGGCTGACAGCGTATAACATGATATAGAACTATAAATTTCACACTCCTTTATGGAATTGCAGAAAATGTATTCAAAATTTACTTAGTTATTGTGATTCTTGGTATAATAAATTCAATTTAGTAGATTTTTATCCGACACTATTTTTAAACAATTCGTAGGCTTATATAATTCACCAGTTTTGTCAGAGATGTCATTTATAAATCATGACTCATATTAAATATCAATTCATGTTTAATTTATCAAGCAAATTTGCTTGATCTTCTGTTCTGCTACCTTAATGCTGCATAATTCAAAATGTTTTTAATTCAACTTGTAAATACTTCATGATGGATGGGTTAGGGCCCGCTGCGCGGCCCAGGCACCCAATTTTGGATTAATAAAGTAAAAGTAAAGTAAGAGATGTCATGATAAACCATCTAAAAAATAGCAAAATCTGTCTAATTTTTGCATATTTAGTTTGGAGTTATTTACCGTGACCAGAAGTGCAAGCCATGCAAAATTAGCGTGGCGCTTAATGCGTTAAATCCACTGATACTTTAAATGCTACACTAAGACAAAATTTGGACTGAATGGCGTTTTATACGAGCATCTAATATTATTCATGCCAGGGTAGCCAAATTTATATCAAATCTAATTTACTACATCATTAATCACACAGAACTGCCATAGAACGCTTATTTCAAAATATTTTATAAAATTCCGAATTCTGATTAATTTTGTGAACATTTTAAGAGCGAACGAAGCTACGAGAGAACTAAGAGATTAGGCCATTTCTATAAACATTTAAATCCTTCAGATGCAGAGGTATAGGAAACAATATAAAATAGAATTTTCTACTCAGCTGTCTTACCTTGCCGTAAAATGATAGTAAAATCTCAACATTCATATTTGATTCAGAGCTGCCAACTTTCTATGTTTTCCTCGAAAGATTTCTTTTAGTGATAGTTAAATTTATGTTTCAATGTATAGTTCTTTGTTTTGTGAATTTGATTTAAAGTTATTTTCCACACCGCCACATGTAAATAATTCAAAAATTTATCCGAAAAGCCTTTTCTTTCCAGCCCTCTTGTGGTGAGGCTTTTAAAATATTAACAAAACCATCAAAAATCCAGAATGTTTGTTTTCGGTTGTGTACCTCTCTAAAAAATATTGCTCAATAAACCTAGTGCTGGCTGCCCTTTTGATTTATATCGATTTTCACAGAAACTATAATTAGAGCAGCTTGCTAGCAATTCTCTCGTGTTTTAAGTGTTGACCAAATGCAAACTGATTGTCTGCTAAGAATATAACTTCTTTAGGATTGTCACTATCACGACAAAAACACTTCTTTAACCCTTTCGCGCCGACTGTCACAAATACGTGCCAGCATAAAACCGTATCAATCAGGGAAAAAAGATAAAACTGGTAATCAAAGTATTTCTTTAGCAGTTTATTTGTGGTCGGAGTTATATTTGCTTGATTTATTTAATTCACGATTAATTTGATCAAAATAAAACTATTTAGTTATACTTTGAATTAACATAGATTATATATATGATTAAACTAACAATAGTTAAAGTAAAAGCAAAGCAAGTCTGTCAAATTAGAAGCGACTACATTTAAGTTACCGTTTTTTATTTAATTACGTCCTGATCCTGATTTTTGTACGAAAGCTTTTTTGAATCACCCGTCCCCAAGGGGTTAAAGAGCGTTAAAGTTGGTATCCCTGGTTCAAAATTGAAACGACACTTCTGAAAACATAATTAGTGTTGTTTGAATGAGAAGTGAGAGCAGAAGTGTCGTTTTAATTTTGAACCAGCGAATATGACGTATAGTTTGCTTAATTTACAAATATATTTTCGTAGATAAGAATTAGCGAAAACTATATATTTCAATCCTTTTCGACCACTTTTAGCACATTGCATGTGAGCAACTTTACCAAAAGATGTAACAGCCGTTATAAATTAAAGTTTTAAAAAAGTGTAATGTAAATTTTCATAAATGCCGAAGGTAACTCGTCTCTATAGCTACAACTTAAATTTGAAAAAATTATGACGAGCGACCACTGATTACATATATACTGAATCATTTATGTTTGTGATAATAACGAATGGATAATTTCTCGAAAAACAGAGCAGAGACCGATGCAGTTTTGCTACCACTTTTTAAAATTTTGCATGGATTCAAGAAATTTCAAAAACATATTTTTATGTTACCCGCTTGCAGAGTGTTAAGCACTCTTAGATTTTGCCTGTTTTAAATCATCATGGAGATAATTTCCACTGTTAGCTACAACTTAGGCTGCTTTTACAACACTACGTTAAAGGGACGCGTCATTTTGACGCATTTCGAATTTTACAAGGAAAATTACAAAACCCGTTTGCATTTTTATTTTATCTCTTGTAATGAATTTTATCCATTGATGGAGGTAAATATGTATTGAAGTCTATTTTCTTCAAAAGCGTTAAAATATTGAAATTCTGTTTGTGGTTTACCTATCTCTACGGATATGCATCAACTTGACGCGATCGTAATTTAGACAAAATTTTGAGTAAACATGCAAGCCTCACATCAATAATAAATAGGAATGTATCGGCAATACTTCGATCCCTTATCCGATATCGTTATCTCAAATGAAGCAAGCGACAAATAACTGTTGCCGATAAGCAATAATAGACAGAACAGACGCAGAATGTCAATTGATGTCAGAATGTCAGATTTTGAAGGTTTCAGCTGTTTAGTTCGAGTATTGAAAAATGAAATACTAAAATATTTCTTAAATATATATCCCATCTTTTCCTTTTTTTATAGTATATAATTACATTGCTTTCTAAGTGCAGAGATGCCAACTGCTCCGGACACGCCAAAATAATTAGATAAAAACATTAAATGACTACTAAGTAAATTTTGCAAATATAAAGTGGCGAATTATATAAGCCTACGAAGTATTTAGAAATAGTGTTGGATAAAAATATACTAAATTGAATTTATTAAACCATGAATCACTATTGATAAGCTACCACTTTAACATATATATTTGCTGTCCGGAGCGAGTTGGTATCTCTGTAAGTGCTGTTATATGTATTCGTTCATGCGTCAAACTGACACGGTTTCATAGAGATAGGAATATAAAAAGCGCCCGCATGCCTAGTGTGAAACTCATTTCTATATCAGTTGGGAAAAATGTTTTGCACAATTAATATATTGCGAATATTAAAAATAACTTGCCTTTTTATAAATAAATTCTACAATCTATCATTTATAGTAATAATTTTTTTACCATTTAAATAATAAAAAAATCACATTTCCTCGAAACTCCTTACAGAGTTCTGGTCTTTTGAAAATAAAATACAAGTTTACAAAAAAAAAAAAAAAAAACCAAAGCAGAAACACGAATATATTTCTTTCCAATACAGTACTATTAAAATCACTTTAACATAAACATAATTATTTTACCAAAAATTATAAATTATAAGCTATAGTTTTAAGAATGAGTTAGTTTGAATCCCTCTCTGAAATTTCAGACAGTAAATTGTAAAAATAATTTTCACTAGATGTTTTATGACGATATTAAATTTAATATAAGCTGAGCGACTATACTTGAAAATACTCAATAGTTGTCCTACTAAAAACCAGGCCTTGTAATAAAAAGGCTATATTTACCGAATCCTCTTTTATTAATCTGTTTATTTTCTTCCGAATCCCTACATGTCCAAAATTCGTTTATCGAACAATGTCTGTGTTTCTGGTATTTTGACTGGCATGCTGTTCCTTAGTAAAGGAATTAAGATAGAGTGCCTTTTATGTTACTAAAATAGGATATTTTTATAACAAAAAGAAATGATTTTCTTTCTTCTATAAAATCACAATACTTAGATTTATCAAAGAATCTTGAAGAAATACATTATTCAAATGATTTAAAAGCTGCATAATGAGATTTATGTAAGTGAAAGCTACATATAGAAATAAAACTAAATTACAAATAAATTATTACGAAAATGTGTTATTTTTTGTGTAAAAACTATATGTTTGCGTAAAATTTTAATAAAATTTTTCGTTTTTTAAATGTAATTTTAAAATATGGATTTCTGCAGTATATTTTTAATTGTAAATTACATCAAGATTATGGTATGGTTTGATTTTATAACTGTTTTCTTTCTTTATTTATTTTTATTTTTTAATAGCACGCTTTGTATTGACCCATATAAAATTTAAAACAACAGTCAAAAACTTCTATTTTTTTAGGGGAAAGTAAAGTATTCGTTCTTGTCAATCTTACGTAACAGTTAAAAGCATGTCCAATGCGAGGAATTATATTATTAGTTAGAAATTACATGCTTGCGCACGTAAATGTATAAGAATTACTTGTACTACTTGTATATATTTAGCTTTGATAATAAGGCACCAGTGTGGTTGCATATTTAGTAAAGATGATTGCAGGTATATGCGTTACGTGTAATAAAATAAAAAATTAAAAAAATAAAAACTCAGAATCTCTCTTAATCATAAATGTTGGCTATTTATTTCTTAGTCGGAAAAAAATTAAATAGCGATATATATTTCAGAAATCATACTATAGGAGAGTAAAAGCCTGTAATTTACTTCAATTTATTTTTTGAAAAAAAATATACATCCAAAAGAACTTTAGAACATAGCTCAAATCTCAGTGCACTGCAGCGAAGTGGCAGTATTTGATTCGTCAGATTTTTGAGTCATAATGGAGGAATGTGTAAAGTGGGAGTAGAATTAAGGGGAGAGAGAGGGTGCCAAGCACCAAATAGTAATGAGTGGAAAGCCAATTGGTTAAACTTATGATGAAATCAACAGGAAATTAAACATGAATGAGATTAAATTAAATTTGAATATAATAATATTTACATTTGTCAATAATCTTAACATATACGATGATGTAATAAAATAGAAAATAATATGGAAAACATATGCTATTTACACATTTACACACCTTTGAAAAAACCTGTCATTGACAAAGAAAAGGTTATATAAGTGATAGATAGTCAGACAACTACCTTGTCTGTGACTCAGACCTGAAAAAAATTTCCCCCTGTGAGCTGAGGATACTTCTTTCTAAAGGGTTTTGATATCTACCAACTATAGATTTAACACCTGCGTGTTCAAAACCTTTAACTAAAAAAGGCGTAAAATGTTATAATCTTTATATGCTAAGTGTGAAGTTAATCTTTATTTTATTTTAATTAAAAGAAATGAGAAAACATGTATGATATTTTTTGCACTTTCAAATCCATGTATCAATACTGTCTTTATGACATTATTAAAAAATCTGTAACTACAATTTTTCTTTTATTTCAGTTAATTAATTTATTGAATTAAAATAAATGTTAAGAATAAATGCACTCTAAGATAGTTTTATTCCAAATTAAGTGCAAAAATACTTTATAGTTTTTAAAGAACGTAATTCCTTAATGTTAAAATTTAAAAAAAAAATAATACATGAGGAAAAGAATGGGTAAAATAACCAAGAACTTACGTCTCGTCAAAAAACAAACAGTTTTATCCCTTAACAAAGCAAAATGCAATTCAATAAACAAATAATTGAAAATCGTTTTCAAAAAATAAAACTAATTTCAAGACCCTTAAGATGTCCATTATAAATTTAATATTTGCTTAATAGAAGATAAAGAGTTAAAACTTACCCTCATCAGAATCATAGAGATATATGATTGATTTCCATCTGTAATATTTAATAACATCAACTATAGCTTTGAGGTACTGTGGTTTCATGCTGACTGCATAAAGTAATGGCTTGTTAGAACTTGTCTGAGGCAATGAAGGACTGAGAAATGGCATATGAAATGTGTTTGTATAAGCTGCTATAGTTTCATATGTAGGATCTGTTGCGGGAGCCAATAAAGTGAATATACCTCTATGAAGTTGTAAACACACTGAAAGGAAAATGCAACATTTTAAGAAAGGCTTAACTAAAACAGGAATTCAGTTTTTTCAATAAAAGATAATTGCACATAGCATATCCTCATCACCTCCTACATCAAGAAGCTTCTACACGGTTTTTCATAAGTAGTCCGCGCTGACTGCTTAAAAAGTGAACCAGTTGTGCGCATGTACCCAAAACCTTTTGTAAAAGTAATTGAGAGAAATTTACCTTATATTTTTGAGAATTGAATCTCTAGTGGTTGACAAGTGAATAAGGCAAGCCAATAATATTCGTAAATAAAATAAAGTTTTAGTCATATATTTGCTACCACTTTCTTTTTGCAACTATATTCTGTATTAAATGACTCGTTCGGTAAGTGGATATCCTTCACAGTGGTCTGATCGGACTACTTGTAAAAAACCATGCGGAGGCTTTCAGTTATAGGAGGCGTTGATATCCTCCAACTTCTGAGACTACGGAATTTCCGTAATTTCAGAATGCTTTTTTTTCCAATTTGTATTACAGTTAACGCATTTGTCTAATATAATAGAATAAGAAGAATTTTGTCCACTAATACATAAAATAATTTAAACAGATATTAACCTCTTTGAGATGGGAGAGTCATATGAAGACAACATAAAATATTGCCCGGCAATCGCTTTTTTCCTATCCGATGGGGTATTGTCCCGAAAATTTTGTAAATACTTGTATATATTTTAGCACATTTATTATCATGCATTTTTCCGATTTTTCTGAGGCTATGTGGCTACTGTGCACCTGTGAAGCTCGGGGGTAATACCTCGGGGGGAGGCGAGACAGTCTGCCACAAAAAACCTCTTCTCTCTCTCTCTTAAATTTGTTTGTTTAAATATCGCTATTTTATTTTAATTTTCACTCAGTAAATGTTACTGAACCCCAACCTTCACATTCAATTACGCTTCGGCATGCATTCCCACTCAGCATTCCCACACAGCATTCCCCTCATGCATTCCCACTCAGATGAATTAGTTAGAGCCCCTCACGGTGCTGATGCTAAGATCACTACAACAAATGAGTATGAGTAGATTCGCATATGCATTCTCGGGGTGGCGACAAAGGAAAAAAAAAAAGCTGGTAGTCAAACTAATTTTGTTGCACTTTATTTGTGGGTGGGGTAATAATAGTTTACTTTAAATAATTCACCTCTACTTGGTTCAAATAAAAAATTATATAGTTACACATTTAACAAACAAGGATTGGATATTATATTTAACCCAGACCTTCCTTAATAATATCGATCATTATAATCTTCATGATTATTTTATTTTATATTGTTTATGATTATATTGTCATTTAATTATACTTCATGCCACTCAACATTTCTTGATTGCCCATGTCACACGAACCCCCTCTTCCTCCCATCTCCATTCCTCCTCACTACTCCTCATCATCGATTTATTACTACAGATGAATCGGTTAATACCGCTTCGCGGCAGTGCACCGAGATTTATGTGATTTCTACCATTCTACCAACAAGGATTGGATGTGTTAGATTTTAAGTGAGTCTGTGAAGTTAGCTATTCCCGAACTTAAGGTACCTCCTTTTGTTTTTTACCATCCTGATTCTTATTTCGTACGAATACATTTAAGACCCACCCGCCCCGAAAAGGTTAAAAGAAAATTCGATCTATCCATCTACTACTACGGCTGCTAAAAGTTTTGGAAAAAGTTATTCTAATGGTAGCAAAGTTTATGTAATTATTTATGATTTTTTGATTTAAAATTATTCTCCACATCATAATCAGAGATGCCAAATTGCTCCGGACAGCAAATATATATTTTAAAGTGGTAGTTTATCAAATGTGCCTCTTGGTTTAATAAATTAAATTTAGTAAATTTTTTTCCACCGCTATTTCTACATAATTCGTAGGCTTATATAATTGACCACTTTATAGTACTAACGTCATGCTATGCCTTTTAAAAAGCAAGCAGAAATAGTCAAGTATTTGCAAAGTTTACCTTGTAGTTATTTACCGTTTTTTAAATTATTTTGGCGTGTCCGGAGCAGTTGGCATCTCTGCATCGTATTTGAATGAGTCTTAAGTTCGTACATAAAACAGGGCTAAGAGTCCGTATATATCAAGACGGAAATGAATAGAATCTGGTAACAAATAATTTTCCGGGAATAAAAAATATATATAGCTATCATATTTTTTAAGGGAAACAATTTATATATTGAATCGCTTCTTTTCCTAGAGAGTATTATTAAATAATTGTTTAGAATAGATTTACTCCTCCCGAAAATTATATATTATAGAAATAGTACTGCAACCAGTTTTTTCTCTTTTCCGTCTTACTTTCAGGCCTGACATAAAGGCGTTTTGCCTCAGTTCTCTCACTGTGACTTTTTTAAAATGTTGGCAAAATTTGTCAAATTTTGAATGCTTTAGTTTTTATTGTTTTCCACTCTACAAAGCATTTTGAAAAGAGAGTAGTAGTTAGCAGCGTTAACGGGAATGCTTTCTGAGTTATGAAAGATTTTAAATTAAAGTTTTATAAAATCAAAAGTTCTCAGCTCATAATTTTTAAAAAACAAATTCCGCCAAAGATATGTATTAGTAGTTATACATGTAAATGTAAGTATTCCGAGAAAAAAAACTAAAGCAAAATCGTTTAGATGCTCAGAAAAGGTACATCGAAAAAGGTAAATTTTAGCATTGCTGCCGCTTATGTTGATATTAATAATACAGCACAAATTAATAATCACAACAGAAATGAAATCAGGAATTTTAATGACTCTGTTTCCTTTAAACCATTTTAATAAAATAACATTTTTAAGGCTTAATTTTTTAATACTGATGCTAAATTTAGGTCCTAAGTTAGGAGACATAATTTTCATTTCTAATTTAAGAGCTAATTCTGAAATATTTTCTGCTTCTTAGCAACGAAATAGTTACAACTAGTTTATTCTTGGTACTAATTTTTTTCCAAGTGCGCACGAATCCTGATAGAGTGGTAGACAATCAAAAACTAAAGTCTTTTGAATGTTTTGAGATCTTGCTGATGTTTTGAAAACCATAGCATGAGGAAGTTTGAGAAAATTGGCGCTTTATATGAATATTTGAATCGTTTAGCAGTAATGGTATGGAAAATATTTGAAAGCACATTTAGATGGCAAAGAATCAAACATTAAAAATAAACATAGTTACCACAATTTCATATTTTCCGAAGATGCGCAAAAAGCTGGCTGTATATCTGGCCATAAACTATCATAAAATATTTGTTGCATATAATTTGAAAAAAAAAAAGCGAAATCTGAATAGTTACTACACACTTAACAAAAATCTATTTGCATCAACCCATTTGCGGATTTTGTCATTTCCGAAGGGATGTTTTCTTCTTACCAAAAAAAAAAGTGATGATATCAATGTTTCATCACAAGCATTTTCTTTTCAGAAACAACCGACTTTTTTCATTCGTATTTAACTTTTTCTTATATGGGGTAAATGATGGTAAGCTAATTATTTTATTTTTAGTATTGCTCATAAAATGCTATTGAGATATTCGAATCATAATACTAATCATAAAAAGTATATAAATACAAAATGATCCAAATGCAGTTTTTTTAACACGTTTACGCCGGGAAAAGTGAAAATACTGGTACGGGAAAAGAGAAAATATTGGTTGAAGAACTGTTTCAATATTAGATAATATTCGGGAGGAGTTCTCAACAATAACAATTCACTGGAGGAAATTTATCACGGTTTTTACGCTTTATTTAACAAAAAACTGGGTGCCTAGGCCGCGCAGCGGCCCTTAACCCATTCATCATGAAAATATTTACAGATTGATTTACAAACATTTTGATTTATGCAGCATTAAAGTGAAATTTATCACGGCAAAGAAGCAATTCAATATAAAAATTGCATCCGTTAAAAACATTTGGTAGTTATGGATTTTTATTATTCCCGGAAAAAAACTAAAAAATGAAATTTATTGTTACCAGTTTTTACTCCGGTGCGCTGCCAAGATGAGACAATCTAGCGTGACCCACCGGTGTGTCACCCCGGCGTGAACGTGTTAAACTATATATGGCAGTTAATAATTGAAAATATGCACTATTTAAAAGTTTTAAAGAAATTTAGTTCTTCGTTTACTGTAGATACTTAAATCTCATAATTAAGTACTTAATTGCTACTACTGCTAGTTTGAAATTACAGCTTTTCTTTTTCTGCAAAATGTTAAATTTGCAACTTCTTGGCATAAAATGGGTTACTCAAAGTTATTTTAGGAGATAGTTCTTTTTTTTTATTTTTTCAACTAAAACTGACGTTTTTACAACATAATTTTTATTTTTTACCAGTTCATAATCTGGCTATGTTTTTAGAAAAAACATCCATATAATATATATTTATTTTTCGCTATTTTCATGCAGATTATTTTTGAAAAAAACACCAGAAAAATTTTCATAGAAATACTATGTTCCGATTCCCTATAATCGGTCCACATAGAGAAATATTTTCTACAAAGGTTCTTTGTAAGAAATATTTTCACTTTCGTGTAATGTGACATATATATCTTGAGTATAGTTGATGAAATAAATTTTCACTAGAGCAATAACAGTCACTTCTGTTCCTCCTAACACATTAAAGATGAAATATAAAAATTAGATTTGCTATAAAGCTCACCAACATGCAATAAATATTTAAGAAGAAACAACATTCAGTTACGTTTAACGTTTATTAGTCTACCGGGTGTAGATGTCATTCAAAGAAACGAGTAAAGCTCTATAATATCAAAAAAATTATCAAAACTACATAATATTTTTATACTTGTCTGACAATCTTTAGAAAGTTTGCGTCAAGTCTAACTAAATATATATTTTATGTTCGGGTGATATAAACTAGCATAAGAATTATTACACGACGAAATAGTAAATTGTATAATAAATTTAATTTACGCACGATAAATAAATAAAAAAAAATATTTTTGATATATTTTGACATTAACTTTTAATGTTTTTTTAACAATGTGTAGCCATCGTTATTTAAAAATATATTTTCTCTTTTACAAAAAGAAAAAAATGGCAGCGAAAGTAATTCATTATCACAGGCCTGAAAGAGAGACAGAAAAAAGAAGAAAACTGGCAGTCAAATTATTTCCAGGTCTCCCGCGGGCCTTGAAAATTTTAAAAAGTGATAGCGAAAATGAAACAAATGTAGATATTTCACTTTCTGTGTAACCACCACTAAAAATTGCTATCCAAAGAAAGCAATTTATGCATTAAAATTCCAACTCTAACGATACCCATACCTGCCAACATTCACTCTTTTCAAGAATGGATTTTCCAAGTGGTAGTAAAACAATTACCGAAAAACTATCTTCTTCTAGAGTATATTTATATTTCAATCAGGTTGAAATTAGGGCTGAAAGTCAATATATATCAAGACGGAAAAAAGCAAAAACTGGTAAAAAATAAATTTAGTTTTTAACTTTTTTTCGGGAATAATAAAATATCCATAACTACCAAATTTTTTTACGGATACAATTTATATATAGAATTACTTCTTCCCCGATAAAACGCTAACAACAATGATTTGTTTATTGCTAAGAATAGATTTACTCCTCCCGAAAATAAACTGTTATTAAAATAGTTCTACTACCAATTTTTTCTCTTTTCCGTCTTGCTTTCAGGCCTGGTTGAAGTTCGCTATCGTAAGGAATAATACAGAGATGCCAACTGCTCCGGACACGCCAAAATAATTAAAATTATTCCTGATAAAATTTTGCAAATAGTTGACTATTTTTGCTTGCTTTTTAAAAGGCAAAGCATGATTAAAGTACATACCCTCCAACTGCTACGGAATTTCCGTAGTTTCAGAAATCTTCTTTTCAGACGGTAGCAAAACTAATGTCTTAATATTTAAAAAAAATTAATTTTAGCGTAACTTGTCCACTATTACTTATAAAAGTGCAGGCCATATGGCTAGATTCTTAAGTTCTGATAAAAGTTTTATGAGAGATCCATTTGCTTTAAAAATTTCTACTTTGGTTCGCTACCACTAGACAGAATTATTTTCAAAATCCTCATAAGTTGGAGGGTATGAAACTACCATAAAGTGATGAATTATATGAGCCTACGAATTATTAAGAAATAGTGGTGGATAAAAATCTACTAAATTGAATTTATTAAGCAAAGAATCACAATTGATGAGCTACCACTTTAAAATATATATATGCTGTCCGGAGCAAGTTGGCATCTCTGATAATATGCTTTTATATATTTATTGTAATTATTTATATGTAGTGGTGGTCAAACTGATTTAAAATTATTATTATAATTCAAAAAGTTTAGTGAAATAACATGAACTTCGCTAGCACTTTAAATATGAAAATAAAATCATCCGGGAAAACCGGAAGAGTTGGCAGCTATGGATACTCTGTCATAGCCAGGCCTGAAAGCGAGACCGAAAAGAGAAAAAAATTGTTAGATGAACTATTTCAATAATAGATCATTTTCGGGAGGAGATCTATTCTTAACAATAAACAATTCATTGCTATTAATTTTTCCAGTACTAAACTTAATTTAGAAAAATTACGAGGCCCCTATCCCATACATCTAGAAATTTACAAAAAATTTACAGTAAAAACATTTTGAATTTAGTTGTCTATGTGGTAGCTAATATAGAAAAACAAGCACTTTGCTTGAATAAATATATCAATTGAAAGAATATCTGATTCATCAAATCTATGTTGACATATATAGATATTAACATATCGCTCATAGGCTGTAATAGTGGCACAACTCAAAAAATCAAGTTTTGAGATAAGTGGCTTTGAAGTTTTCATTGCTACGCAAAATGTATAAGAAATGCTTTAGTTTTCTTAACGCGTTCACGCCGGGTGTTGCGCCTGAAAGCGGAACGGAAAAGAGAAAATATTGGTAGAAGAACTATTTCAATATTAGATAATATTCGGGAGGTGTTAATCTATTCTCAACAATAACAGTTCATTGTGGGAAATTTATCACGATGAAGAAGCAATTCAATATAAAAATTGCATCCGTTAAAGACAATTGGTAGTTATGGATCTTTATTATTCCCGGAAAAAAACTAAACAATGAATTTTATTTGTTACCAGTTTTTACACCGTTGCGCCGCCCGATGAGACAATCTAGCATGACCCACCTTTGGGTCACCCCGGCGTGAACGTGTTAAGCGAAGATTCAAGTTAAATTATGACTTCTGCCAGTATTGCTGCTGAAAGAATATGTATTTTCATATTTGAGTCACTATTGCAGCCCATGAGTGACATTTTGACGCAATTTGACATATATAGACATAAAATGACACTAAATTTTCCAAGGGAAGAAGCAATTTAATATATAAATTGTTTGCGCTAAAAAAATTGGTAGTTATTAATATTTTATTATTCCCCCGAAAAAACTGAAAATGAAATTTATTTGTTACCAGTTTTTACTCTTTTCCGTCTTGATATGTATGGATTTCACCCCTGCTCAAAGATACGACACTGCCTGCTGGCCACAGAGAACTCACACAATTATAAATAATTCACGATGGATGAGATGGGGCAGCTTCGTGGCCCAGGTGTCCAGCTACCATAACAAATGGAATGAATTCCAACGATAAAATGGTATATTAACGGTAATAACCCAAATTTACTACCACTACTGAAACTTTTCAAGTACCGTGGAAGCCTGATTTCAAATATAGATGGTTTTCCGGGGAAGTAAATCCAGAGAAGTCAACTGCTCCGCTTTTTGAAACAAATATTTTCTAGTGGTAACGAAAGTTAAGCGAATTTTAGTTTAGTATTTTTACTTTTACAGAACGCTTTTGGAGTCAAAGTCGTATCCACTTGGTATGTTAAAATACGTGCTACTTTTTTCAAGTAAGCGTTTCTCATATATTGACCATTTCATCGTGGTCTGATCACGGATGCCACAGACGACTACTACCCAACATAATTCTATTAAGTGAAATTAAAAATAGCAACTTTTTCTAGCAAGTTTCATTCAGTTTTCTATTGAAAACAAATGTGAAGAATGTTTCTCTTTGAATATGAATAATTAAATAAACGGATGAGTAATTAAATATATAAAGAGAAAATGAGTTCATACCACTCTTTTACATTTTTAATAGCTCTTGGCATTCATGAGTCTGGCATTGATTGATTGATATCAGCTTTATTTGAAATGAAATCACAAAACGAGTTGAAAAAATATTGCATTTTCCCATGCATATTAGACAAATTTTAAAATTTTTAATTTAAGTGTTAATTTCTTAGGACAGAACTTAAACGTTCAAAAAGATTATAAAATTAACATTTCTCACAGATATAGTTTTTTTTGCAAATTAACGTTAAGTAGGAGTCACAAATGTTTTTAATAATTGAATTTCGTATTTTTCCAATGCCGCTTTTAAATTTAAGATCCATAAAATTCTTGTAGCAGAGTTTTTCGCGAGTTCAATCACCGCCAGCCAAAGACTCCTCGTGTAGTAAATGGTGATTGGTGCACGAAATCTGTTTAGTCATAAAGTCCTCCAGGATACCATAGCAAATCAATACCTCTGGGGGTACTCCATTGGAGATTGATAGTTATTTGGTTCAAGTCAAAATTAATTTAGGTCAACATTTGTTAATAACTTCAGCTTTCTTGAAGAGCGTTTGAATAAAATAGGTAACCATTTGTTAATTTACGAAAATATATAAGAGTTATAAAATACATAATTCCTTTTGAAGTTTGTAGCATTTACACAATTTATTTTATAAGTAATGAAAAATAAACGTCAATAAGTTCTCTTGATAGGACTTGGTAAATATACTTACCACCAAAAAAAATTTGTATTAAAATTTGGATAAATTTTTATAAGCTAAATGAGCTTTTGTTTAATACCAATTACTATTCCTGCATCAATTTTAATTACAAAAAATACTTTAACTTACTTTTACTAGAAATAAATATCCCATTAAAGGGTTAAAAGAAATGAATACCTTTTTAGCAGATATGAATGCTTCAAAGTATTTATATTTTTTAAACTTTAGCTAGCACCTTAAAAGCAAATTCAGGACACACTTAGTTAAAATATACTAGGTCTGAAAGGATTAAAACCAATTTAATTATTAAACTTAGAATGATTAACAGCAAGGTTTTTATAATAATGCTTTCAAAAATTCACATTTGGCAGCGGTGTATAAAGTTAGTGCGTAGAATGCACCTATTGGAGGTTTAATAAAGAATTTTTAAGCCTAATGAAATCTTGACAGAACAATTCCACTTCTTGACCAATTCTGAATGATGCACAACACTTCTCTTAGAGTAAATGAATAAGAACATTTTTATTATGTGCACACAAAGAAATGGAAACGGAAATTCAATTTCCCTTTATTCTGAACCTATGCGTGATCAATAAAATATTTGTGTAAGTCGTACAATATGATAAAGAATGGTGACGATCAATTTATTTCTACTGGTCATGCTGACTGTTGAAAATAGATTCTAAACAATTAATTATACTTTTCATAAAATATACAAAAATTGCTCAAATATGATGTCTGTTAAAATAAAAGGTTACGCTGAAAAAAACGTGTTTTTTTTCCATTATTCTTAACCCTTTCGCGCCGACTGTCACAAATACGTGCCAGCTTAAAATCGTATCAATCATCGTAAGAAGATAAAACTGGTAATCAGAGTAATTCTTTAGCAGTTTATTTGTGGGCAGGGAAATGATAATTTGCTTTATTTAAATCACCACTACTTAGTTCAAATTAAAAATTGTATAGTTACACTTTTAACACACATGGATTAGATGTGTTGGATTTAAAGTGAAAGCAAACATAAATCTGTCAAAGTAGCTAAGTCGAAACTTAAGCTTCCGCTTTTTATTTTTTACTGTCCTGATACTGATTCCTTACGAATACATTTAAGACTCGCCCAACCCGAAAGGGTTAATAACACCGAATACACGTTCTTCCATTGAGTTACTTAGCTTATGACGCATTTCTGGGGAAACAATACTTCACTTTCCCAATGGAGAGTTCTATGTCATTTACCATTTCTAATTAACGGGTAGGTAAAACCCTCCCCGATTCAATTCTAGTCAGGGCTCAGACAACGCCTGCTGCATACCTGCCAACTCTTCCGGATTTTCCGGAAGATTTTATTTTCATATATAAAGTAGTAGTAAATATATACTATTTTTTCTTTCATAAACTTAATTTTTAAATGATTTTGATCACCCACTATTCTTTCAAAAATTAAGCACATATATTAATATGCGGTACTATCATGGTCAGTCCTGCTAATTTTTAATCCCTTCCATTATCATTTTCCCCAGTGGTATTAAAATGGAATTAAAACTTCAATTTTAAGCAAACAAATACGTTGTATTTGAAAAAAATTAAGTTGACAACCATGATAGTAACGCATAGTAATATAAAAGCTTAATTTTTGTAAGAATAGTGGTGATCAAAATCATTTAAAAATTAAATTCATAAAAGAAAAAATAGTATATATTTACTACCACTTTAAATATGAAAATAAAATCTCCCGCAAAATCCGGGAGAGTTGGCGGGTATGCATGGTTGTCAACTTAAGTTTTTTCAAATGCAACGTATTTGTTTGCTTAAAATTGAAGTTTCAATTCCATTTTAATACCACTGGGAAAAATGATAATGGAAGGGATTAAAAGTTAGCAGGTATGCTGCTGTAATTGAAAGCCTCCACACGGTTTTTTATAGGTAGTCCTATCAGAAAACTGCATACCTGCCAACTCGTCCGGATTTTCCGAAAGATTTTATTTTCATATTTAAGGTGGTAGCAATACTCTGGTTATTCCAATTAACTTTTTGCATTATAATGACATTTATAAATGAGTTTGACCACCACTACATATAAATAATTATAATAAATATATAAAAGCATAATAATCTTAGCACAAGCGAATTTTAACAGTATCAAAATATAAATATATTGTTGAGTTATATTGTTTTTCGTTTATTGTTTTACGACAACTCTGAAAATCCCTTCTCGGAAAGAGTGAAAGTTGGCAGGTATGAAACTGTGAAAGTAAACCAGTGTGTGAAAGAGATATTTAATAAAAACTCTATTACAAATTAGAAAGTGGAAGCAAATATGTTTCTAAAAATTTGTTTAATTTATGAATATAATATGATTTGTCATTATTTACTTTTCAACCACAGCAGATTCAATTCTCAAATATATATGATAAGTTTCTCTAATTACTTTTAAAATTGACTTTTGGTTTATGTGCACCACTGGTTCACCTTTTATATAGTCTGCGCAGACTACTTATAAAATATAGTGTGGAGGCTTTCTGATGTGAGGGTTGATGGGTCAGAGCAGGTTACATTCTGTTGAGAAAGTCGATTTTTTTATCTTGAAGTATGAATAGAAGCATTGTCTTTTTAAAGCATACAATTAGTCATCGCCAGAGTTCTTGAAAAGGATTATGAGTTTTCTAAGCGTTTCATGTTACGTTTTAGATGTTAGTCTTTTATTGAAGAAAATCAGGGATGCCGGCCCTTGAAACCCAAATGCTCCTTTAATCCTTAGAGATTTGGTAGAATTTTTTTCTTACTTTAATTTTAACATATCTTAAAAATAGTCAATATACTCATATATTAAAAAATAATTCATGTATCTTTGTCATTATATTGATATTTTCATATAATTTTTATTTTGAGCTAAATATAGGTGAAATGAATAAATCAAACAATTTTTACCCTGCCCACAAAACAATTACTAAAGAAATAGTTTTGCTTCCAGTTTCATCCTTTTATTTTGACCCTAAGAATGCATATACGACTATTTTCAAAGACTAATTTTAGAGGATATAAAAAGACGAAGCATAATTTACAAATCAAAATTAAATAATAATAATAAAATTGCAGTTTATAAAAAAATATTTTTTTGTGCAGAATTATGCTCGAGTTAACGATATATATATATATATATATATATATATATATATATAAACGACGGAATGAAATTAATTGTTTATTGAGATTGTTTTTTGATAGAGGTAAAGAAATATTCTGAGGAATAAAAAATACATGCAAATTTTTTTCTTCCAATTATTTGCTATTCTAACAAACGTTACAAATTGTGTAGAATTTGAAACAATGTGAAGTTTTATACTGTTATTTCAAGAGTATCATTTTTCCAATTCCATTTTCCCTCTCATATTGAATTTCAAATACTCTCATTTTAATACTACTGAAATTTTCGTTTAAAACATATCTTTCTCTAAAGTAATCTCTCTCCATAATTGAAAGGACCGTACCCTTTCAGAAATAAATTTTTAAATCGAAATAACCCCCAGGCTCCCAAATAGAACGTCTATCAAATTTCAAAAGCGCAAACTTTTCCACGATCATAATTTTTTTTCTTCTTTCACTAAATAAACATTCGCTTTTCGAGCGAAATGAAATGCTTTGGCAGCTTCTTAGGCTTCAAAAATAGTCTCATAATTGTAGAAATGCCAGGTGAACAGCCGTCAATGTTATCACTGTACACATAGAAGTATCGACTGTGGAAAAGCAAAACAGAACCTCCTGAAATCAACGATCAATAACTATGAATATAGGACAATGACGAAGCTGACAGAATAAGGGGTTCTTTTGTACCTCAACTTCTGTCCCGAAGGAATTTACCCCTTCCCCATCTCCCAATGCCATTTGCAGCCTTAAGTTTCGAAATGAAATGCATTTCAGGGAGGGTGGGTGCCAGGAGAAGTAATATCCGGCATCCCTTGACGGTTGCCTCCGCTTCCTGTTCTCTGTGAATCCCTGTTCGCTGAAGACTTGCTGGGGATATGTATTCGATTTTGACAAGCGAAGTGGCATTCGTGGCCAAAGTGAACGGGGACTTTTCTTGTTAAAAATCAAAATTTCCTTTCTTTATTTTTGTTTCTGGTAGCATTTTTTCTGCCTTTTTTTGGATTATTTGTCATCGTCGGCCTAGTTTAGTTTTTTTTCTTTCCCCTTAGCGAAATCTATATTTTTTTTATAAACATTTCACGTGGTCTGACAGAGAAACCACTCGGAACTTGTTTTTAACGTACTTGCGAATCAGTAGAATTTTTTTAAGAATAAATTCTACAATGTACAAAAATGAACTATAAAGTACTTAAAACTGTATACATTATATAAATTTTTACTTATGTTCAAAACAAAAAAGGAAGAATAACATTTTATTTTGTTCATTATTTAATTATGTTGCTTTATTCAGTAACTTTTCCACGAGCAATTTCGCCATTTCTAAAATATACGTTAATTTTTTTCCTAATAAAAATCTAAATTTTCTTTATTTATATTTGTTTCGGGTAGTATTTTTTCTGTCTTTTATGAATTATTTGTCATCGCCGAACAAATTTAGTATTTTTTTTCTTAACGAAATCTAGATTTTCGTTGGAGATATTTCACGTGATCTGATGGCGAAACTACAGCTGAACTCGCTTTTAACGTATTCAAGAGTCGGTTGAAATTTTTAAAGTAAAACCTATAATGCACAAAAAGGAACTAGAAAGTGTTGAAAAATGCCTACCGTTAGTAAAATTTTGTTTATACTGAAAAAGAAAAAAAAATACAGCGTTTAGTTCGTAATTTAGCTTTATGACTTTATTCAGCAGTAATTCAATTTTGCCATTTTATATTGCCATGCATTGATGCACTAATAGTTTTATTGTTAAAATTCAAAATTTGCTTTCTTTATTTTTGTTTCTGGAATTTCTTTCTGCTTTTTTTGGATTTTCTGTAACACCCACCTAGTTCAGTATTTTATTTCCTTAACGAAATCTATATTTTGGTTACATATATTTAACTTGAACTGATCAAGAAACTACAGCCGAACTCGTTTTTAACGTACTAAATATTCGGTTGAATTTTTCTAAAAAATAAATGCTATATGCACCAAAATGAATTAGAAAGTTTTTGAAACTGTAAACCTCATATAAAATTTTGCTTTTGCTGAAAACGAAAGATCAAAATAATAATAATAATATTAATATTATGTTTTGGTCATAATTTAGCATTGTGGCCATATTCAGTAATTTTTCAGCGATCAATTTCGCCATTTTTATAAAATGTACTTTGATATATTGATACTTTTCTTGTTAAAAATCCAAATTTCTTTTTTTTATTACTGTTTCTGGTAGATTTTTTCTGCTCTTTTTTGGATTTATTTGTCATCGCCTGTCTAGTTTAGTATTTAGTATTTTTTTAATGAAATTCAAATTTTTGTTAGAAACATTTCTCTTCGTTTGACAGAGATGTTACTGTCGAAATAGTTTTACCGTGAATATTAGGATCATAGCAATTAATTTAGGGTACTTACTAGTTGGTTGAAGTTTCCAAAAATAAAAGCTATATAGTACAAAAATGAATTTGAGAATTCTTAAAAGCGTATACCAGAGATGCCAACTTGCTCCGGACAGCAAATATATTTTTCAAAGTGGTAGTTTATCAATTGTGATTGATGGTTTAATAAATTCTATTAGTAGATATTATCCACCACTATTTCTAAATAATTCGTAGGCTTATATAATTCACCACTTTACAGTACTTAAGTCATGCTATACCTTTTAAAAAGCAAGCAAAAATAGTCAAATAATTACAAAATTCACTTTGTAGTTATTTACCGTTGTTGTTATTACCATCTATATGTACCTTTTACACTTTTTTGTTCTCGCTGAAAACGAAAACAAGATTACCGTGTTTTGCTCAAAATTTTGATTTAAGGCTATATTCAATATTTGTTCAAGGAAAAGTTAAGTTTCTTTAAATATGCAGTGATGCATTGACTCCTTTCTTGCTAAAAACCAAAATGGGTTCACTTTATCTTTCTTTCTGATAGTATTTTCTCCGCCTTTATGGGATTATTTGTCATCTCGGACATTGTTTTGTAATTTTTCCTAAACGAAATCATTTTCGTTAAAAACATTTAACGTGTAGTCGGACGGAGAAACTAAAGCTAGTTTCGTTTCAGAAACCACGAGTCGGTTGAATTTTTCAAAAATAAAAGCTAGAATGCACAAAAAATGAATCTGAAAGTGTTAAACATGTATACCTTTTATAAATTTCTAAAAATGGGGAATAATGGGCTATAAGAAACTAAAAATGGGGAATCCAATAGTCGTTATCAAGACACATCTATTGGTAAAAATGCGATATTTCTGAATAAATAATAATTATCCTAAGATAAATATATATTTATATATACATATATATATGGATTTAAAAAATTATTTAAAATAGTGTTAATCAGCATATTAAGCGGCATATATTTAAAGAGAAACAGAAAATGTGATTAGATACATTTTACTCTCCACTTTAAATATAAAAATAAAATCTTCCAGAAAAATCAGGAGGAGTTGGCAGGTATTCATCTAGGTAGGAGCATAAAGGGAAGATATATGCTAAAGTGGAATCTATTCCATGATTATCACAGTAACATTTTTTTTTCTTATCTGTTATCTAGCGATAGCCCTTTAGCCTAAATACTTGATTCATGGCAAGGTAGTTGAAGGATCTCAGATTCTTGCTTATCTGCAAAATGTGTTTTAGCTATTTGAGCCAAAAAAAGTTTGTAAAACTCTTTTTAATTGACTGAACTGTCCATGAACAGTCATTTTGCATCTACATTCTTTACACAATTATTTTTTAAAGATTTTAACAGAAATTCAGTGTTAAATCAAATTTAGGCTCTTAGTAACAAAAGTTAAAGTTACTTGTTTAACATTAAATCAATTATTTTAATAAATGTCTGCACAAGAAATATTGTTCCATTAAATTAGGACTCTTAAAAATAATTTCTTCTGAGTTACGTTATAAGCAATTTAAGATTTAAGCATTTAATTATTTTTTTTTAAAAAAATAGAGCGTCATGTGGCTCCCATAGTGTAAGGGGTGATAACATTTTCATACTGTGTTTTGCTTATTATTTAGAGCTGTGTCATCCTCAGTACTCTCTGTACTCAATAATTTTTCAACAAACAATTCTGACATTTTCAAAATATGCATTGCTAAAATAATTGCAAAGCTAAAACGGTGGAACAGATAACAGTGGTGATTCACAAACATTGGGGTACGTTCTTAGAGGGTGAAGTATAGGCAGCAGGGGAGTTAGGTGGTAACTAGTTAAGGAGATTTCTTTACTTATTATGATTATTAATGTACTAACACTTAAATACTTTCAGAGGGCGAATGAAAGTCTTTAGAAAGATCAGATTTTTAAAGAGAATTTAAATTCTGGATTTTTATAATGTAATTACTTCTCAAATGATGTTATCCCAATAACTGTGTATTGGCAAAATCTAATAAACCCCATTCGGCATATTTATCAAATTTTCTTGATTAAATAAGACATGTAGGGTTTCTTCAGCTGTTAAAAACTGGTGCCAATTTCATTTGAATAAAGTTCCGATTTTCTTTGCAACTTTCCCTTTAGCAGCAAGAATTCTATTTTCCGCTGTTACAAAACTGTTTTATAAAAATTGAAATAACTTAAAATGCCTGTTTATGAAGACGGCACAGCTCGAAATTTGTCTTAAAGAAAATGTACAGAGCTTAAAATGTGTATTTTAGAAAATGGACTATACGATTTAAGACAATGGCCATAACACAGAAGGCGTATTTAAAGAAATGGACAGAACTAAAAATTTATTCCGCTTTTTAAACTACTGTTATAAATATTGTATTAAAAAGGAACTAACAAGAGATTACAAAATAAATTTTAATGCATACACCACTTTGTTCAGTGCTCAAAATAAACAACGAAACACCATTATTACATTTGAGCTAAGGATCAAGATATCGTATGCGAACATGCAGACTTAATTGTTCAAAGGAATCACCTTAATACGCTAATTTCAAAGTGAACACGATATTTAATTTTACGAAATTAATACTACATACACATATTTTTTTTTTCTATGAATTTGGTTTCTAAAGCATTAAAATATGGGGAAGAAGTAGTCGCAATATGGAAAATATGTTTCTGTTTAGACTATAATTTTACCATAAGAATGGCTAAAAGCCTGATGCCATTCATGCAATTTTTAATATTTGCGTATTTCAGAGCATCTTTGTAATTATTTTTAAAAAAATGCTCGGAATAATAAAAAAGGTTTTTTCGAAACAAGTTTCCAGAATATTTTCGAAAACCATTTGTTTATTTTTCTAGCTTACTTCAAAGTTCGAGTTTCTATATTTCTAAAAAATATTAAGTTTTGGAGGACGAAATCTAGATTTTGACGAGAATCGATTATCCAATCCGTTTCCAATTAATCTAAGTAAAACATGTTTTTTAAATTTTCTCTTCTCAGGAATCCAGCTACAATTTTTGATATTGTAATTTATAATTACGTAGGTTGAAATATTGCAAAAATAAGTATATCTCATGATTAAAAATTCCGTATATTATTAATAAAAAAAGTTTTGAAACAAATAATATTTTCAGTTAAAATTATTATAGTTATTATTTTTTTATTTCATTTTTTAACACTAATTTAAATAATTTTAATTTTTTTGACTTACTTATTTCACATTGCAAAATTACACAATAAGAGTGACAATACAATATACGGGATAAGGCATACAATTCATATACATACATAATGGGACATACAATATACGGGAGTCTATTCTTTTATAGCAACGAGTAATTCATAAAAATAGCAGAAAAAAATAGACTGACTTTCGGACCTTTTGAAATACTAGATTAACACATACATAACTGTACTGCACAATTGTGCATTATCAGGCTATATATTTACTAAATGAAGGTCAAAAATCCAAAATGTTTTACTTTAGAATCGATAAGAAACACTTGTCTTTTATAATAATTAAACTTATTTAAATTTCATTGTATATTTATTTGCAGTTACGGAAAAAGCCTGTGCAAGTTCTAATAAGTTATAGCTAATATATTTTAATTTGTTCTTGATTCGACACTTATTTAAATATTTCTACTTTTCGCATACTAACTTTACATTGCAAAATTCTAAAATCAGAGGGGAAGACATACAGTATACCAGAGTATGTTTCTTTATAGTGACTAAGTAGTTCAAAAAAAATAGAATGAAAACAGACAGCAGATTCGGAATTTTTGAACTACTACAGATTATGAATTATTCTTTCTTTGGTTTTTAAAATCTCTCTGAAGCATATCGTAAAAAAATGTAGAGGTACTTAAAATGCATTTTTGAACCTATACTTCTACAAAAAATTTCTGTTTAATATTCTCCAATGGTAAGCGATAAAAAAGAAACGCAACTGAAAATTATAGTTGGTTCAGATCTATAAAAATTCTTTTTGGCTTCAAAAATATTGGAAACAATTTCTGAAAAAGAAATGGAACAATTCGCATCTTTTTCCTTGAACATACATAAACTAGCGAATGATTTTCAATCTTGAAATGTTGAATATTTTTGCTCCCGAAAAAAAAAATCAACAGAGTAAACTTGAAGGAAAGCAGCCTGAAAGTATGAGACTTAGAACGAAAAAAAATTCTTTGGAATAAATTTAAAATTAAACAATATAAGAAAGAAGAAACTAAAGGCTATCGAAACCAGCCAATAACCACTCCACTTCTAAGTTGGATTCTGGAAATATATCAGAAAAATAATCCCTCGAAGGCTTGAAAAAATATAACCAACAAAAAAACTGAAGTGAATATTTGAAGAATTTCGAACGAGATTCCAAGAAATGCAAATAACCGAAGCATGAAGAATACATAAAGACAAGGAGATATTTCAAACTGAATATGGATAAAAAAAATTTTTTTTTCATGAATAAACACATTTCTTATGTATCTGATACTTACGTACTGAGAAACTTTTTGATGAATGCGTGTAAAAGAGCTACACGTTTCAACACGATTTTTATGAATACATTCTTAGAAATATTTATTCTTGCATATTTTCTTTTGAATATATTATTGCTTTTTGAAATTAAACATGTGACAACTACAGCGATTCCTTTGATATTTTCAATAAATAAATAAAACCCCTCATTATTTCAAATAATATAGGTAACAGTGAGTATTTGTAACACTTCATTTTTTAAAAAATTGTTACATCAATGTTTTTTATTTGTAATTTCTAAACAATCAAAATTTTTGAGTTACCTTACGTCCAGGTTATGTACTCCAGCTCGGAATGAGTTTATGTACTAATATATATATATATATATATATATATATATATATATATATATATATATATATATATATATATATATATATATATATATATATATATATATATATATATATATATATATATATATATATACGGAAAATTGGAAAGGCTCGTAGAGTAAAATCATTTCAGGTATAACTAGTTTTCAGGAGGAGCTAACCCATTCTTTTTTTAAACTATTCAATATCTACTTTAACATCATCATCATCAAAATTTATCTGGGTGCCTGGGGCTGTTAGCGGCCTTTTTCCTATATCTACTTTATCTTGGAAAAGAAGCAGTTATATATGGTAAAATTATAAAAGAAATCTTGATCGCTACATATATTTTATTTTACTTGAAAAAAATACTTGAAGGATATGTCTTTGGTACCAGTTTTTGTTCTTTTTTGTCTTGCTATCGATATAAGGGCTTTCAGCCATAATATATATAAAAAAAAATTTCAATGCAATTTAATCATTAATAACTGACTGGAAATTAATTTTTTCTGAAAAGAATTTTTGAAAAATACATGTTTGCATAAAATATATTTTTTTCCCTTAGATCAAATATATATATATATACTAAACGTAATTTCAAATCTTTCAACCTTTTTTACCCAAGGTGTAATTAAGTAGTAGCAAATTTAGAAATTTATTATAGAGAAATAATGTTATGTATCTCAAACTGCATTTTTACTTTATTCAGTAATATTTAAATCTGAGAGCACTCAAAACATTAAAAATGATAAAATAACTCTAAGTGTGCTGCGGTATTTTTTTAAAATACTAGTTAAGGTACTAAAATGAAAATCCACTTTTCAAATATTTTTTTAATCATAATATGCATTTTTAATTCAGTTTTATACTTACCTAAAATTTATGAATTTCTTTGGCTGCCCAACCTTAACCCTTTCGCGCCGACTCTCACAAATACGTGAAAGCATAAAACCGTATCAATCAGGGTAAAAAGATAAAACAGGTAATCAAAGTATTTATTTAGCAGTTTATTTGTGGGCGGAGTTATAATTGTTTGATTTATTTAATTCACCATTACTTTGTTCAAAATAAAACTATTTAGTTACACTTTGAATTAACATTGATTATATATATGATTAAACTAACTATAATTAAAGTAAAAGCAAAGTAAGTCTGTCAAATTAGCAACGACTACATTTAAGTTACCGTTTTTTATTTAATTATAACTTGATTCTGATTTTGTAGGAATGCTTTTCTGAATCACCCGTCCCCAAGGGGTTAAGGCATTACCTCCTGTATCAAAAAGCCTCCACACGGTCTTTTATAAGTAGTACACGCAGACTATTTAAAAAGCGAATCAGTTGTGCGCATGAACCCAAAACCTGTTATAAAAGTAATTGAGAGAAATTTACTATATATATTTGAGAATTGAATCTGTAGTGGTTGACAAGTGAATAAGACAAACCAATAACATTCATAAATATAAAAAAATTTAACTCATATATTTGCTACCACTTTCTTATTTTAACTAGATTTTGTATTAAATGACTCCTTCGGAAAGTGGATATCCTTCACATTGTGATCGGACTGCCTGTAAAAATCCGTGTGGGAGGCTTTCAGTTATAGGAGGCGTTGGTTAAGGCAATGATAAACGTTTCAACTTTGAATTCATGTCCTTCTATCAAAAAAGAAAGAGAGTTGTTATGTAGTTCTTTTTTAAAATTATTTTGCAAAATTATCAAGCTTTTGGACATCATAATGTATGAGGATCCTAGAAATGAACTAAATTAACTTACATGTAGCTTATTTTCTTTTTTGTGCTAGTTAAATATTGACGACATTCATTTCAATTAAGCAAAATACTCTAGCATTTTTCTTTTTTTATGCTTTTATTAATTCGAATGCTTTTTAATATATTCACTCATAAGTTCAATTTATTCACTCAATATGTTCAATTCTATTTTCTAGCCATCCAGTGTATAAGATTTTGGAAATGTATGAAATAAAGCATTAAGTGAAAAGCTAAGTAAAAAATAAAAGAGGGTATAGCATTTGTTTTTCTTTTTTTTTTTAAGAAAAAAAAAACAAGTGCGTTTACCGACTTTCTCCAGACTGTAAGTTTATTTAAGGCTCCAGGTTATTTATTTTTCTCCTTCTAGTTTGAAATGACACCATCAAATAGAAGTCAATTTAAAAGTGTTTCAAATAGGTAGCAAGAGTTCTGGAGAAATGTTTCAAAAAGGTAGTCGCAAAAATATTTGATTTCAACTGACCTATTTTACACAGTGTTTTCTTAAACGTTAAGGTCTGTAAATAAAAATATAGATGTGGAGGAATTATTATTAATAGATGAGTACTATTATAACTCATTAAAGCTAAACTGATAAAGTAAATTAAACAAATAGTTAAAAAATTATGATTTTATGAAAAAAATATGATCATGAAAAGCCATTAACCGTATACTAGCCAGCTAACGCTGCTATGGAAAACCAGGTGAATTTAAGATAGAGGGGTGCTCTACTTGTTTTTCAGTGGCGCCATTTATGGCCAAAAATAGGATTTCAGATACGCACGTCACGGCAAGTTTCAACAGGTGGAACCCATTCATACTCCATTCATTCATCCACAGATCTTAATTTTGGCCTTAACCAGACAACGATCAATTTCTGAATCAGTTCCCCAGAGGTATTGATTTGCTATGGGAGCTTGGAGGACTTTGACACCCCAACAGATTTAACGTGCACCGTTCATTATTTCATACACGGGGATTATTTTGCGCTAAAAGAAAAAAGTGCCTTTATGAAAAACATGGTAGCAGGTTTGCATTTAAATTATCGCTTTGAACTCTGATGTCCCCTCTGAGGAGCCATCAACGAACTCCACTCTAAACTTAAATTTTTTAATACATTAATAATTAGTTAACGAATTATTTAAAGAAATTTAAAAATGTTATAAAAATACTGCATTGTATATTTTATGGAATGGGAGTCTAAAAATTAAAAAGTGGTAAAAATATAATTTATATCATGCGAGTTTTCATAATAACGGTTCATCCGATCATACATTGATATTATTGACGATATATGTTTTAAACAAAATCTGCTAAGTTATTCACTTAAAAAAATATAATGAACCAAATAAAGTCTTTCAATTTATTCAGTATTTTTTCTTTTATTTTCAAGATATAAAATATCCACTATTTTTTTCCCACATCTCAAAGAACTTAAACAACGATATTTATGAGCTGTGACCCTGGCTCCCAGCTCATAAAACAAGGGAAGATCAGAATAACTATTAATGAATAGGAACATTTACAAAACGCTACTACATTAACCCGTTTTGTCCCGAATTTATATATTGAAATGATACAAAAAGTGGTTTTATGGAAAAGTGGTATGATAGATTATCGAAATTAATTGGGTTTTCTACAGTTAGAGCATTCAAAAAGTCTTTGATAGGTCAAAAAGTACTTACTTTTTTACTTTTATTTACAAAAATTGGGCACCTGGGCCTCTTAGCGGCCCCTATCCCATACATCTAGAAATTTACAGAAAATTTATAGTAATAACATTTTGAATTTAGCAGTCTTAGTGGTAGCTAATAGAAAAACAAGCACTTTGCTTGAGTAAATATAACATTTGAATATCTGATTCATCGAATCTAAGTTGACATATATAAATATAAACATAATTTGACATATATATACGTAAGTTGACATAAATAAATATTAACATAAATTGATACATATTTCACTAATTAAATTTCTATATTTTAACTAGCACATATTTAATTATGACATACATTGAAGTTCATTTGAATACATTGTGGTAGCCATAAAAAAATCAAGCCGTTTGCTTGTGAAATAATAAAACAATTAAAAATTCAATATGACAAATTGACGTTTTTACATAACATTAGAAATATTGATTTAAAATAAAGATATAACATGATTTGATATGTACAATAATTGATTTCAAAAAGTACTTGCTCCTTAAAATTCTGGATCTAATCAGAAGTAACTAAATTATTGTGGTATCTGAGAATCTTTTAATTCACCCAGACAAATGAAAATACTGAAGGAAGTTTCCCACCACAATGAATGTCTTTGAAAAAAGGAACTGTCCTAAATATATGACGCTGAGCGTTAACCGGTTAACCTGTTAGCACCCAGCGTCATATCTATTGGACAGTTTCCTTTTTCAAAAACATATATTGTGGTAGGACAATTGTTTCAATTTTGTCTATTATCTAGGGGAATTAAAAGTTTCCTTTCTACCATAATTTATTAGTGATTTAAGTATCCATCACTAGCTGTATAACTGTAAGATGCAGGGACATTTCGAACTGAAATGGTATCAAAATGTTGATATTAGCCATTTAGTTAAATAGCCATTTAGTTAAAATAATGATACAAATTTTTTCATAAAACCACTTTTTGCACCACTTCAATATAAAAAGTCGGGATAAAACGGGTTAACTTGTAAAATGTACAAACTTTCGCAGTTTCTCCTTTCAGAACGATAAAAACTGGTAACTTAATAATATCCTTTTTTTAAGTTTTTTTTTCAGGGAAGATAAGGTATATTATTGATCATTTATACCATTTTATAACAAAATGTCTATCATTATATAACATTACCAGTTTATAAAAAAATGTCTTTTTCCAGACATTACAAAGTATAGCGCAAACAAAATAACTCAGCGAGGAATCATTTAAGCAAATGTTTAGGACCTGGTGACCAATATGCAAACACTTTGAGCTGTTACCTTTCACGCATTTTAAGTCAGAGTTTTATTTTCCAATGTCAGCAGACTTTAAGATTTGATGGTTAAGCTTTATTTAATATGCGAAGAAACATTTGAATAATAATTTTTATCACTTCATTATGAACAGTTTAAAAGCAACATATTTACCTTCTTGCACTTGAAGCTGTCTTTCTGCCGCCAAAGGCATTTTTTCTATCTACTACTTTGTTAGCATTTTTATATCTCATTCAGTTAAAAAAATATATTAAGAAACACGAAATTATATTTGGTACAAGGTACATTAATTCTAATACATTAATTCAAGGTACATTTGGTACATTAATTCTAATTAAATTAACTGTAAATTAGCAACAATACGAATGACAAAAATAACAATATGAATTTCGGCACTATACAGAGATGCCAACTGCTCCGGACGAGCTATAATCATTCAAAAAACGGTAAACTACCCCAAACAAAAATTTGCAAATAGCGGTTTAATTGTGTTAACTTTTCAAATGGTGTAACACGACCTAACAACAACAAAGTGGCAAATTATCTAAGTCTTCGGATTATTTAAAAATAGTGGTGGATAAAAACCTAATAAATTGAATTTATTAAACCAAGAATCACAATAGATAAACTACCACTTTAAAATATATATTTGTTGTCCGAGCAAGTTGGCATCTCTGACTATATACAAATATGTGCCATGACGCTTATATGGCCTCCTATGTCCCTTACACTTATATGAATAATTTAATCGAGAGAAACTAAAAATAACAGAATAATATTAAAGAATCTATGATGAAAGGACTGATGAATAAAAGGACTTAGATATGAGACTAAACTTAGAAATAAACGTAATTTAAGTCCTCTCTTTGATCTAACGTACTTCTTTGTATTGATAAAACCCTCATGTCGCAAAAGAAATAGCTGAAATGACCTGAATCGGAAATTGTAAAATATAAAGAAGGGACAAAAATCGCAACGATTTAAGATTGTCTGGATTGTCGAACATGACCATTCCTCAACTTTTGACATACACTGGAGTAGGGGACATGCTCGAATGACGCAACTATTTCTAACCTTTGAATATGTACATATATTAACCTTTTCATCTCTTTTTTAAGGATAAAAAAAACGTGAAAAAAAACTTAATTTAAATTTCAAATCAGAAGAAATAGGATCGGTAGATTGGCGTCAGATTGATGAAACGGGTCCATTTTATTTCTAAAGATATTACTCAGCATAAGTTGAAGTATTTATAATCACGTTTAGAAGGTGGCTTTAATGTATGCTAATGCTGAATGGATGTACATTTTTAAATTTATTTTATTTCAGATCGTATTTTATTTATAAAGTGCCTTTTTGATGAGAAAGCATTTTATAATGCAGTAAGCGGCGAGCATGCATAATTTATTATACCAGAAACGTGATCTATAGAGTTTTATATATGGTGAAATACTTCTTTTTTCCAATTTTATGTGGGTATTTGATTCCAATAGGATTTTTCTAAAACTTTTAATCAGAGTTTCGGTAGCTCTTTAGATAATACTAAAAAACAATGTTTTTTTCTGTTGCATGAGACTTTTGAACGGATATTAGATATGTTGGCGTCGCTGTTTTCAAATCTGCTATCGATTTCTCTCTACAAACTACTGTTTTTATGTTTTTGACCCATGTGTTTCTAACCAGGGGCTCTACCATGCGCTACTAAAAAAGGAATGGAAATTCCCGGCGGGAAAGTAAAACAGCAAAAGTTTGCTTCCATGAAGGTGGGTGCCCACTTTGATCAGCCTGCGTCGGAACCAAGAGTTCACGGTATCGGTCCTCGTTAAACTGTTCTACCGTAAAGTGATCTATAGAGTTTTTTATATGGTGAAATACATCTTTTTTCCTATTTTGTGCGGATATTTGATTCCTATAGGATTTTTCCGAAACTTTTAAGCAGGGTTTCGGTAACTCTTTAGATAATACTGAGAAACAAAGTTTTTTTCTGCTGCATGAGACTTTTGAACGGATATTAGATATGTTGGCGTCGCTGTCTTCAAATCTGCTATCGATTTCTCTCTACAAACTACTGTTTTTATGTTTTTGACCCATGCGTTTCTAACCAGGTTGTCAGGCTACCAAAGCAGGGGAGCCATCCCCTCTGCAGGGGATCAAAATTGCAGAGGCATGTCTTTTGATCATCCTCAGAGATGTTTCCCAGACCGCGGCCAATAGCTCACTGTGCAGCAGCTCTAACGTGACGTAAATAAAGTACCTATACCTACCTACTTGGTTCCATGGACGCTTAATACCGTACTATCAACACTTGCTTTGAATCAGACATTCCGCGACAAGTGGTCCTGAGGGCGAGGCAAAATTAACCAATCACACAGTTTACTTAAAAATTTTCTTTTCAAGTGTAGCTAAATTAGCTTGAAAAAAAAACGAAACTGAATAAGTTTGTAAGATTAAGAATTGAGCTTATGCTATATAAATTTTTCTTGTTTATTTGTTGTTTTTTTTGTAATGTTTCTGCCTATTTATGTTTTTTTTTTCTTTTTTTAAACTGGCATATTATGTATCATGTATAATTCATAACATAAAACCATTTTTTCATTAATAAATATTTCAGATATATTCTTTATTTTCTTATAATTATCCTTAAAAAGTACAACTTGTAAAATAACGTATATATTTTAATAAAGTTAAATGAAATATTTTATTCCTGAGTACTACATGTGGATAAATCACTCATTATACTTGTTTCTTAATCATAACTGATTAACAGAAGGAAATCAAATTTTCTCGAACAAAAAGCAACGTTTGCTTATTGCTCTTCTAGAAATTAATTAATTGAATTTCAGAAAAGTTAATTTGCTATACTTTTACTTTGCAACAATATGCATTTAGTTACTACTTTTGTTATTACTTTGTTTTATTTTTTACAGTATTAGAGTGATTGTTTTTACTGATAATTAAAAAAATATGTTCACATAAAATTATGTTAATTTATTGATTTGTGTAAAAAAATTTCTCGTGATTTGTAAAATCATTTTACGTATAAAATACTTATAAAAGCATAGATGAGAGAGCTACTTCCACAGCTTTTATATTATATATTTTAATTGAAGAGTGAAAATAATATTTTTTTAAAATTAGTAAATATATATTTCATAATTATTTTTCGAATCATTTTTATTCTAATTACTTTTCCCGTCATTCTTATTAGCATCTTTTATTGTAAATACATTGTTTTCTTTATAAAACATAGCTGTATGGAATTCTTTTAAATGTGCTGCCATTTCTGCATCGTATAGAGCAGCATCGTACTAAATGAAGTGAAAATACTGTTGAATTAAAAAGTTATATAGAGATGGTTAATAAAGATTAATAGAGCATTAAAAAAAGTAATAATAGGAACTTCAAAAAGAGGTATAGGACAGGGATTAAATCCCATAACATAGAAATAGTCACTATTATCATATAATGAGACTTCAAAGTATAATTTATATTTCGTTATCCGTAATTTCTTAGTTAAATCTAAAAGTATCTTTTCGTTCACACGTACTAAGTAAGCAAAATATTCCTATTTCAATTATCATCTTGAAAATTGTTCGGAGACGTTTTTCCTTAAGGAATTTTGTTATATTTTCTCGTGTAATAGAAAGAAATTTAAAAATTAATCGATGCCATATCGTATTTAGTCCTCAAAAATCATTATCCCATCCAAAAATGAGGATTCTGGGTAGTGGATAGACCTACTAGGATTCTAGTTAGTTCCGGCTGGAAAGAAAGAAAGAAAAACTGCTTGAGTTTCTTATCAAGAAACAGTTTCCAGGAGGTTAATGGTACCGTAAAAGAAATTCCTGCTTAATGTGACGTCATTTTTCATTTAACTTGATTCCCAGGAGCTCATACTAGTGTATCATGATATAAAAAAACTTATTTAAATCAATACTTTGCGTCCCTACTTTTCTGCTACGTTGGGAGCGGTACGAAGAAGGCAATAATACATTTCAGTTTATGATGCGACATGTATAGTCATAAGATTTTCGCCATAAGTGTTATTTCCAACGGAGCAGACAATTGTGTATGCATATAAACCAATATATTTCTTAACGTAAGCTAAACGTAATTTATATTTCAAATGGGAATGGAAAGAAGTAGGATCAGAAGATCAGCGTCAGATTGACGAAATGTGTCTTTTTTATTTTTAAAGGATGTCACGCAATATAAGTTGAAGTATTTAAAATCACGTTTATAAGGTGGCTTTAATGTCTGCTATTATTGAATAGAGGTACGTGTTTTGGAGGATGGTGGTCACCTTATAATTGAGACATACGTCCCGGAATCATGTTTTCCGGTAAGTAACTTCCAGGACGTGTTTGTTCTTGATTATCAAAAGGACGTAATGTTTCATCCCAATTACTAATGGACGTGTTTGTTCCTGATAATTCAGCAAATTCCGTTAGTGCTTACTAGTAATATTCTAGCCAATCCATCATATTTACCAATTCTCCCGTCAGATTTCTAGCTTTTTTTGTATTGAATAGAACTTTTTTTGCTAATGATAAAGAAAATAGAAATGTGTTAGACAGACAACTAAATAAGTTCGAGAAGGATTATATATTTAGTTTATCTTAAATACACACTAGTTCTAGAACTAAATGGCACTTATATATTTTCGTAGCTTTAACCAAATTTTACTTCTTAATTCTCCCTGAAAAGCAGCCGGATTATTCCGTTTGATCAAAATACCTGATTTACTTCGCATTAATTAAAACAATTGCAGAGATGCCAACTTGCTCCGGACAGAAAATATATATTTTAAAGTGGTAGTTTATCAATTGAGATTCTTGGTTTAATAAATTTAATTTAGTAGAATTTTATCCACCACTATTTCTAAATAATTCGTAGGCTTATATAATTCACCACTTTTGTGTACTTATGCATACATAGCAATAGTTCAAAACATCAACAGATTACAATCCCAACTGCTTCAACTACAATACCAGACTTGAAATCTGAACCTAGTACCTAATGTTGACAATAGATTCACAGCCATCTTTTCTATAGCCTTAAATTCAAACCTGCTACCTCATGTGGACAATAAATACTCAGCCATCTTTACTATAGCAAGTTGCTTCGAATTATTTTCACTCTCTTTTCAGTTAAACAAGCAAGGTGCTTACTTTACAATATCAGTCACCCCAGAGACTCTGTATACAAACTGGTTATATTTCCTAATTTTACTGTAATTTCACGATGAATGGGATATGGCTCTTCTGCGCGGCCCAGGTGCCCAGCTTTTGTTAAATAAAGTAAGTACTTATGCATAGATGCCAACTTGCTCCGGACGGCAAATATATATCTTAAAGCGGTAGTTTCTCAATTGTGATTTTTGGTCTAATAAATTCAATTTAGTAGATTTTTATCCACCACTATTTCTAAATAATTCGTAGGCTTATAGAATTCACCACTTTATAGTCATTATGTCATGCCAGTAGTAGTTATGTCATAGTAATTATGTCATGTAATTAAAAATCAAGCAAAAATAGTAAAATATTTGTAAAAGTTACTTTGTAGTTACTTACCGTTTTTTTATTATTTTGGCTTGTCCGGAGCAGTTGCATACCTGCCAACTTTTAATCCTTTCCATTATAATTTTTCCCAGTGGTATTAAAATGGAATTAAAACTTCAATTTTAAGCAAACAAATACGTTGTATTTGAGAATACTTAAGTTGACAATCATGATAGTAACGCATATTCATATATGTGCTTAATTTTTGTAAGAATAGTGGTGATCAAAATCATTTAAAAATTAAATTTTTAAAAGAAAAAATAGTATATATTTACTACCACTTTAAATATGAAAATAAAATCTTCCGGAAAATCCGGAAGAGTTGGCAGGTATGCATTATAAAACTATCACTCGAAAATATTTATGTGCTGTCCTCTTAAGGTTGGCATCTCTGGCATCGTGACCCGAGGTTGACTACAGACTGGAAAAATCTAAAAAGTGGTTGCAAAAGCTCCATGAAGTTATAGTAAATTTTATAGACTTTAGTTTCACATCGATTTTGGAAATTCAGGCCTATAATTTTTTTTTCTGATGCCCGCCTGGAGAATGAAAAAACAATTAGTATGCTTAGTATTTCAAACGTTTCGATTTCAATATATTATTTAACACGTTCACGCCGGATGTTGCGCCTGAATCGCCGAATCGGTCAGTGGTGCTTCGCTCCAAACACCGAGTTAAAAATTTATCCAGCATCATGGTTGTCAGCTTAAGCTTTTTCGAATACAACGTATTTTCTGGCTTAAAATTTAAATTTTAATTCCTTTTTAATACCACTGAAAAAAATCATAATGGAAGGGATTAAAAGTTGGCAGATATGCATCTTCTAAATTGAAACATCGTCACCCATTGCTGCGATGCCCTCTTCGCCGACTAGACTAGATATAGAGTAGTTCGAAGTGCCTGCCCGCAAAGCGGGCTTCTGACTTCTTCATCGAATAATGTTTGCCCTTGGGCGACTGAGACTTTTGACTTTAGGACCCTCTTCGCCGGGTTCTACAAGATATATATATATATATATATATATATATATATATATATATATATATATATATATATATATATATATATATATATATATATATATATATATATATATATATATATATATATATATATATATATATATATATATATATATACATTTGTATATATGTATGTATATATATATATACATTTTTTTAAAAAAAAGGTAGACAATTACAAACAGAAATTTGCAGACATTCGATTAATTTTGCCAACCTTTTAAAGGTTCAACACAATTTAATTGTAACAAAGTGGTGTTTCATACAAGCTTTTGAATTATTTAGAAGTAGTAATGAGTAAATATCCTTAGAATCGAATTTAATCAACCAAGAAACATACATTAAATGCTACCGTTTGGAAATATTTATCTGCAATCTTGATCCAAGTTGGCATCACCTCCTACATCAGAAAGCCTCCACACGGTCTATTAAAAGTAGTCCGCGCAGACAGTTTAAAAAGTGAGACTTTAACCTTTAATAAAAGTAATTGCGAGAAATTTATTATATATATTTGAGAATTGAATCTGTAATGGTTGACAAGTGAATAAGGCAAACCAGTAATATTCATAAATAAAACAAATTTTTAGTCATATATTTGCTACCACTTTCTTATTTTAACTAGATTTTGTATTAAATGACTCATTTGGAAAGTGGATGTCCTTCACAGCTGTCTGATCGGAAAACCTATTAAAAACCGTGTACCAACTTTCAATACTTTTGGGGGAAATTTTTTCTCGTGGTAGCTAAGTTTATATTTTAATACGTGGTTTTTTGTTTTGCAAATTTTATTTCAAAATTTTACCACACAATAAATATATGTAAATGATTTAGAAGTTAATGAAAAATCCACTTTTGTTCCAGATTTTTGGTGCTGAGGCTTATAGGGGGGTAGCCAAATCGCCAAATATATTGAGAACTTTAGTTTATATTTGTCTACCATTCTCTTTAAAACATTTTGCAAAAAGCGTAGCAGTCGGCAGTTCTATCATTGTGTCTACTCCTGTCATATTATGATGAAGTATCAGAAAATAACACACAAGAGAAGTATAATCAAAATAATATTTTCAACGTAAATTATTGTTTTCGTACGTCCGTTTCCCTCATTGCTGAAAGCCCACATATATCAAAACAGTAATAAAAAAAATAATCTCATCCTAGCTTATTTTGGAGAAGAGTAAATTATCAATGAGAACTAATGTTTTTTTTAACAGTTATAACATATATTTAGAGTGATTTCTTGTCCGAGAAAAAAGTAAGTAGTGATGAATAACACTAGAAAAAATCTTTTTTGTCTTGTTCTTTGTCTCATAAGTTTTTCTTCAAATTTCAAAAAAAAAGAAAAATAATAATAATAACTACCATGAAGAATCACTAATTAAATTTTTTTTAGATAAGATGTATTTGTTGGCTAATTATGCTTACAGATGTCTTAATAGTTTCGTTTTTTCGAAAATTCTTCCAAACTTAATTGTTGTTTTACTACCACTTTGTAAAATCCTTTTCAATAACCGTAGATGTTGGCAGGAATGCTTTAATGTGCCAAATTCATGCTCTAAATTCGAAACTTTTGACAAAGTACTTTAAATTTATACATTTTTGTTTTACTATTGCTTTTTAGACTAAATTGTTTTTCCCTTAAAAAGGTGTGGTTCATTAGAAATATATTATCTTCTAAGGCTCTTATTTTTTTTAAAAAAATGCTCATTAAAATGCATTAAATTCTTGCATTTTGAAAATGCTACGTATAGTAATAGATCCATAATTTTAAATATCATATGAAAAAGTGATCTGAAAACCGACTTGAAAGTATAAGAAGACATCTGAATCAAGTTTATCAAAAAATTATCACTCAATTGCAAAATTTCGAATTCATCGGTTGAAAAAATACCGTATTTAAATGATGTGGAAGTGGCAAAAAAATAAAACAAAAAACAAAAAAAAGATAAAAAACCAACTAACTGCAATACCTGTAAAAAAAAAAGTTAGAATTTGTCGTTTTTGACGAAATAATTGGGGACTGATTGTTAAAAAGTGATTACTCAAATTTGAAATTTGCTCCTCGTAAAAAATATATAAAAAGTATCGTTATTTGAAAGTATCGCCGTGTACTTGCAGCGGAAGAGTCGCAAATTGATAGAGTCAAAAAGTGATTACTCCTATTCGAAATTCGTGTATAGTAATATCATCGTAGTTAAATAGCTATTATTCTAATTATCGAGAAAGTGATAAATAACTACCAAAAAAAATAATGATTAATCACAAAACGACGTGGATATTCCCGTCGTGAATCGAATGTGGTTCCGATGTTTCAGGAAAATAGTGGTAGAGCATTTATGTTAATTAAGTAAGAATTAATGTTCTTGTGTTAGCTACCATTTAAATTCTTCCTTTTTTGAAAAAAAAGAAAGAAAAGGGAAAAAAAAGAAACTAGTTTAATTTTATAACTCCAAACACAAGTACTTCTAATTATTGATAGAACATACTGGTGAATTAAAATTTAAATTTTTTTTGAAAAAAAGAGGAGAAAAAAAATAATTAGGGAATAATTGCGCCGCTGCAGGGTTGGTGAATTCCTCCAAAAATGGAAGAAAACTAAATGTTAAGAAAAAAAATTACTCTGCTATCTTTGCGTAATAAGTAAATAGTAACTCTTTTATTTAATTGACTCGACTATCCAGACACGTCTAGAAATACGTGAATCCTTGTATAATATGATAACACTAATAAATAAATTGTGCTAGCATACAAGAATTGCATTTTATATTCTATACATCTCAACAGAAATAACAAAATCAATATTATAACTGATACAACATAATACCGTCCTTTAGAACTAAGTATGATTTCCGAATAATGAATTAATCTTGAGCTCCTAAAATACATTTTTCTTTCTCTAGTATTTTCTGTTACATTATAATTATAGTGTGATTAATTTTAATTTGGCAACATAAGTGTTCTTAGTACCGAAACGTAAGTGGATTTGATATCTACTTAATAGTCTTAATTGTCTTATCCCTTTGCACTCCAAGTACTTTAAAATGTTGTTTGAACAAATATAAGCACTTAATAATTTTAAGTACACAATTCGATATTTTTACGCAATTTTGAAAATCTTAAAGTGGGTACTAATTAATAAGGAATAATAAATTTTAAAGTTGAGCCTGTTGGCTGTACCTCAGAGGTGACATTGGAAGGCCAAGGGGTAATACAAGGATGTCAACTGCTCCTCTTCTCCCAATAAAAAATATGAAATCTGATAGATGATTAAAAACTTTTAGACATTTGGTTAATTTTTCCTCTCAGCAAGAGGATCTTCATGATTTAGCTTTTTCAAAACTGCATTTTATATGAACTTTTGAACTATTATATTAAGAGGTGGATAGAATTACTTAAAATAAAATTTACTTTAATGACGTCTACCTTTATTTTAGTAATCTTTCATTGCTTCTTAGAATCTAAAAATACGATTTAACCTTTTTGAAGGCCGTGGTAAGTATACTTACCACCACGTTTTACCACTTTTAATTTAGGTTTCCAATTTTCAATAACTTCAGCTTTCTTGAAGTGAATTTGAATAAAATTGGTAACCATTTGTCACTTTTAAAAAACGTATAAAAGTTATAAAAAACATAATTTCTTTTGAAGTTTTAGCATTTAAGGAATTTATTTTATAAATAAGGAAAAATAAAAGTCAGTAAGTTCCTAATAGGTCATGTTAAATATATTTATCACCAAAAAAATGACATTTTTATAAACTAAATGGGGTTTTTTATATCAATTGTTGTTCTTAAAACAATTTCAATTCCAAAAATACTTTAATTTACCTTTACTAGAAATAAAGGGCCCATTAAAGGGTAAACCTCTTCGAGACGAGCGAGTCATATATGCATACCTGCCAACTTTTACTCATTTTACGTAAAATTTTACTTTTACATTTAAAGTGGTAGTAAAATGTATGCTTTCTATAAATTCCTTGCACTTATAAACTTAATTTGTAATGATTTTGACCACCACTACTTTAAAATAAAAAAATTAAGCATATATATTAATATCTAATACCATCATGGCCGCCTTATAAGCTTCTTCAAAATAACGCGTATGTTTCCGCTTGAAATTATAATTCAATTTCCATTTTACTACCACTGGAAAAAATCACCCTCGAACGGATTAAAAGTTGGCAGGTATGTGTATGCATTCCCAGGGTGTCGATAATCAGAATTAAAAAAGATAAAACTGGTAGCTAAACTAATTTTATAGCAGTTTATTTATGCAGCAGTTTGTTATTAAAGTAATAATAATTTGCTTCATTTAATTCGCCTCTGCTTAATTCGAATTAAAAATTGTATAGTTACACTTTTAACGCATTAGGATAGGATATGTTAGACTTAAAGTGAAAGCATAAATAAGTCTGTCAAATTAGCCATGCCCAAACTTAGGCTACCACTTTCCATTTTTTTCCAACCTGATTCCGTACTAATACATTTACGACTCGCCCTTCCCGAAAAGGAAATTTATAGTTTTACCCTCACTGAAACATTCATGGACGTTTAACCCCTTCGCGCCGACTGTCACAAATACGTGCCAGCATAAAACCGTATCAATCATGGTAAAAAGATAAAACTGGTAATCAAAGTATTTCTTTAGCAGTTTGTTTGTTGGCGGAGTTATAATTGTTTGATTTATTTAATTCACCATTACTTTGTTCAAAATAAAACTATTAACATTGATTATATATATGATTAAACTAACAATAATTAAAGTAAAAGCAAAGTAAGTCTGTCAAATTAGCAACGACTGTATTTAAGTTACCGTTATTTATTTAATTACAACTTATTTCTGATTTTGTACGAATGCTTTTCTGAATCACCCTTCACATAGGGGATAAGTCTCAGATGGATTCCAATAGATGTAGAACATGTAAGTAAATTAAATCTAAATAGAAGTGATTTTAGAAAAATGACGCTAAATCCTTGTGCTCGAAAACGTAATAAATTTCATTCAGTTATTCTGAAAAAAAAATCTTTTGACTTAGTAGTTCTGGGATCTGCATGAAGCTTTTAAATTTGTATTTACTTAATATTTAAAAATAATACTGTCAAAAGCATGCAGCTACACATATGTGTACCTTGGTATGTATGACGGAATTTATGACAGCGTAGTACCTAGTCAAGTGAAATCTCATAGTAATATAAGTATTTAATTTTACATCTATTTAAAAATACTTTTAAATGAATTTTAATTAATTGTTTTTTATTAATTTGGATACAAAACTAGCAGCTTTAGCTTTCTGTGCTTTTTTTTCTGTAATTTTAAACACGTTGACTCCAAACTATTGGAACAATATTTTATTTCAACTAGTTATGAAAATATTACAGGAAAAAATTATCGTCCATGCAATTATCTTTTATGCTAATGAGAAACAAGTTTAGTGCAATTCAATAAAAATTTCGGAGCGTAAAATACGTTCTTCCATTGTACTAACATTAAATAATTAGAAAGGAAGAAATGCTGATAAAAAAAACTGTTATCTTAATTGTTTACGTATATATAATTATCAAATGTTTGTGGGGAAATGTGATTAATAGAAAATAATTAAATGCATTTTTTTGCTTCTCATTTTCATGAGAAAAAATATTTCGATAATTTATTTTTCTCTGTCTGTATTTTACCATTAATCAAATTGTTATCTTAAATTATTTCAAAAAACTAAAAAGAAAAAAAAAACATATTTATGGAGAAGATTTATTATTTACGCAGATAAAGTTTTTTTTTTTTTTTTCAAATCGGAAAAGGCATTTAAAATTAAATTCTAAATGAAATTCGTACAATGACTTTATAGAAATTTATAGTTTCGTTGTGGTTAAAATAAAATAATTACGGTTTTACATAAATATGAAATTATATTTTGCGATTACTTAACGTTTATTATTTTACATTTCTTCCTATTTTCTGCAATTGCTTTAAAATTTTGAACAGTATTTAGAACCCAGAAAGAAATTAAAAATTAAGTTCTGCTTCCTAATTTATAGCTTCAAACATAATTTTGCATTTAAGTTTCGTTTAAACTCTTTAAAAAAGGAAAAAAGCTTCAGAAGTTGGGGGATATGCAAGGAAGCATTTCATTACAAAAAACACACGTTAAAGAATCAAAATTGTTTGTGTATAGGATTGTTTATTCGAATGCTTTATGTATTCAGCTATAATTTGGTTATGCTCGAACTTAATTTGTATGCTTATTTTTAGGCAATTTTTCTTAAACATGTTTAACACATCTAAGAATAACTCTTCAAATATATGGTTTCCATCATTATAAGGGAAAAAGTTAGGTGTTATAAAATTGTCTATGTTAGTAATAAGCTTATGTTGTAATAAGTATAAAAAAGTTGCATTTCTACAGAAGAGTAATGCAGATTTGCCTGTAGAAATTTTAAAAAAAGCTATCCTGTTTAGAACAAGATAATAAAACTTGCTTGATTTACTTAATCCATAAAGAGCCGAATCTCCCTTTTTGGGAACCCGTGATTAAGATTTAATTTCTCCTTAGATATTCAGCTTATACTTTTTTTAATATTCTTTGCTATTTAAATGTATTACACGCTGTTGGAATATTTTTTCAAAATATTTGGAAAGTAATCCAGGCTTTTTTTCGTTTTTTTTTCTTTTAATTTTTCAAGTTCATACTAAATTCCTTTTGCTTCATCATGTAAAATACATTCATAAAAATTAAATTATTCTAGCTACAGAATTTATAAACATTGTGCATGAACAACAATAGATCTGTTTTTAAGTCATAAAACAGACAGCGGTCAAAAAATTATTTTAAAGGAATTTAACAGTTGTTCTTTCAACATTTGTTAGAAAGATCCCAGAATGGGAGACTCAAGTCTAGTCCCAAAATGGGGAGTCAATTCTAGTCTGAAGAGGTAAGCATCTTCAGACTGGAATAAAATAATGGCATAATTCCCCTACGCACTCATAAAATTTTTTACGGGAATAATCTAAACCCTTTTTTATTTCATTCTTCTTTGTTAAAGACCAGGTGTACTTTTTCAACAAGTGATAACATTCAGATAGCTATTCAGTAGAAAGACAATAATTATAGAAATTTTTATTGTATTCATTTTACACTTGCTCTCCTGTATTACATTCAGTACAGAAGAATGAGAGAAAAATTTTAAGTTCCCTACTCATCTACACTTTCAGTAAGTGAGGTTAGTTTTAAGTTAAAAAATCTCTTTAACTTTATTTTTAAATCAGTATGAAGTTCAATAGACCTGAAAATAACAAGTCAATACTAGTCACGCGTCGAGTAAAAAAAAATAAAAAAAGTTGGGACTTAAATAAAATAAACAACCTGTCAATTATTTCCATCATTTTATTCTCTCTTTTTATGAAAATTGTCTTATGGTGAAAGTACATCAATGTAGAAAGGCTCTGGAAAACAGAATTTTTGTTAAAATGTCCAATGTCTCCATTCAAAATTTTAATCCATCAGAATTCACCCATTTGTAAGGGAAAAATTCTTGCGGAAAAAAATTCTTTAACAATTCACATAATTCAAATTTATAATATATATATTAAGTATATTTCGCCTAACCAAATAAGTATTTTGTATTTATTGTATATGGCAATTAAAAATGCATTTTAATTCTGTTGTTGTTTCTAATGTCACTTGCCGATACCAGTAAGCCTGCTTGGTGGCTGGCAGAGGGTGCATTTTTTGTTTTTCAGTGGCACCATTTATGGTCATGAATACGATATCAGCCCCCTCACACACACGTCAGAGCTCATTTAAAAAAGCGGACTCATTCATACATCCATTCATTCGCCCACAGATTTCAATTATGACCTGAACCAGAGAACGATCAATCTCCAATTCAGTACCCCTTGAGGCCTTGATTTGTTATGGGAACTAGGAAGGACTTTATTTCCTGGCCAGGCTTAACGTGCACCAGTCACTATTTACTACTCGGGGAATCTTTGGCAGGAGGGGATTGAACTCACCACCACTTGGACGGACATAGGCTGAATGCCCTACCAACCAGGCTATCCCGACCATTTTCGTTCTAATGTCACGAATCTTATGTTCGAAAAAACTTTAATGTAATATCAGAAAAGGAAAAATATTTTAACTATAGATTGGAGTTTTATATTTAAGTGAGTTTGCACTAGAATAATTCAGGAGATTATAACCTGTAGTTTAATACAAAATTCTATTTAGTATGCAGATATTTGAGGAAATTGAAAATTACCTCAATTTATGCGATAACAATAAACAGAAAAAACAAAAAAATATGAAAGTATTCTTCGCGAATTTTTTTTCGGTTTTGCTTTATCCAAAAGTGTGAGAAAAAAGTGAAAAAAAAATGGTCATAACTATTGTGAAATTCATTGTTTTTGGACCTAATTACTTTTAATACATAATTCAATGATCGATATTTAGCTTTATTAGCGATTCAAAAGCATTTTTAATCGTTTTTAAATTGATTAACCAAATATTATCGCTTAGAATTTGAATAACAACATGTTAGAGCTAACCTTTGTTATCTCCATAGGGGGTCAAGTCTCTTATTTTAAGACCCTATCATTTCTTCAAAAAAATTTTTAAAAAAAATTACAAAATTTATTTGTATATCAATAAGTATGTATACTGAGCTTAAAAAAATATAAAAAAGGTTCTCATTTATACGATGTCGGTTATATAGCGGTGATCAATGACTTAAAACATAAAAGAAGCTAACACCTTTTTTCATCACTTACAATCCTCACTAATTTTCTTAATTAATTAAATATTTCTGTTGTGAAAATAAATTATGTAAGAAAACTATTACAAAGAATATATGTATGTATATAACAATAAATAAAGGCTTTATTTTAATCTATAAAGTAAATCTGAAAATACATGTTTTTAACAAAATATAATCATTAAACTCGTTTTTATTCCAAAAATAATAAAATCTTTATACCATGACAAAAGATTGCACTTTTATTAAAGAAAAAAGCTGAATAAATAAAAGAATATATGCACGTCTTGATGACTAGATAAGAAGGCACAAACGTTATAGCTCGATCAAAAAAATATTGAAAAAAAATGATACCATAAACATCTGTTAGTGAAATATGGGCTGTGTTATTGACCATGGAATTTTCTTTGCCACCAACAAGATTTTTTTTTTAAATAAAGAACAATGAGAATAGATATATCTATATTTTCTCACATAAAATTTCCTAATAAAAAGTTCCAATAAATACTTCGCAAACCTTGTTTCTAAGATCACTTGAAAGGGACTTGACTAGTCTGACTTTGACAGGTCTGGCTTGATAGATGACAAGTTGAAATGATATAAAAAGCCGCTTATGATGTCAATAAACAGGGGTCTTCCACAATCAATAACTAGACACTATTGACTTCAATCGGAAGTCTTCTTCAATTTTTTTCCCTTTAATAGTACTTTTCAAATTTAAATTTTGTACCAATTTAAAATAAACATGCATAAAAATAAACATAAAAGTAATTTACTTCATTAAAATTATTCTTGCATGTTCAAATTAGAGTACTTTAGCATGCTGCCATGCATTTCTAACAAAAATAGGCTTTTTTGGTTAATTTTATTTGTGAGCTCAAGAGAATTGTATTTCTATAATTAATCTACTTCTTCTCTTCAAAATAATGATAATAATAATAAATATATAAATAAAAATACATGATGTTAGGAGTAATATTTATAACCATATTTTTGGAATAAATAAATTACTTTTTCTTATTTTTTTTGCTTATAAATCAACATTTAAAATAAAATAATAAAACCATTTTTTGTTTCTAATTAAAATTTATTTAAAATTTCAATAAAAATTTAATAACGAGATAATTCAAGTTAACATCTGTATAAATGTAACTTAAATGTGAGTAAAAAAAGTAAATATTGAAAAACCTATAATGGCTTTTCAATCGTCAGAGTGCTTTCAGTGCACAGTAATTATAGCAAGAACTCTTATAAAATTAGAATTTTTCAAAATAATTTTTAGAAAGCTTGTTCTTGGGATAGTAACTTATTATCTTAATTTATGCAAGAAGGGAAATGTGGTTAAATGAAAACTAATTTTTTTCACAGTAATTCAAGTTTCTTCTTTTAAAAATCATGGACTTCATTTTCTTGTTCATATCTTAAATTAATCTAACCGTGTTAAAAAATCATTAAACTTCAGCAGGGTCCAGACTGTTAGGATTCAAAGTTTTATAAAAATAAATTAAAAATTAACACCTTTTATTAGGATATTTCTTTGTTCCGTTAACTATCTAAAGTGACAGCAAAAAAAGTTTCCGATTTAAGAATTAATATTTTGAAGTGCAACTCAAAGTGTTAAATACGATTGAATGACTGAAGAGTTAATTAATTAATAAAATTGAATTGAGTTTCTACCGCTTTTCACATTTTCAGTAGCCTGACATGTACCCTTTAATATATTAGTCAAAAAGTGATTAGCCCGTTTCGTCCCGAAGTTATAAATTGAAATGATACAAAAAGTGGTTTTATGGAAAAAGTGGTATAATATATTATCGAAATTAATTGTGTTTTCTACTGTTAGGGCATTCAAAATGTATTTGATAGATCAATAAGAACTTGCTCCTTATAATTCTAGATCTAATCAGAAATAACTAAATCATTGTGGTATCTGAGAATCTCTTAATTCATAAAGATAAATAAAAATGCTGAAAAAAGTTTCCCACCACAATGAATGTGCTTGAAAAAGGGAACTGTCCTAAATATATGACGCTGGGAGTTAACCGATTAAGAACAGGGTATTGGTTAAATAACTAAAATATATTTTATTAAAAAATAAAACTGACCGCTCTCAGATCCTCGTCTACCACCTAATTAGATATAAAATAAATGGTTAATAAATATTGAAACAAAATAAATTTTCTTTCCTCAAATTTTTATATTAAAAGACGGTTGGGTCGGTTATAGGTAGTCCGATCAGACCACTATGAATGTAAACCGGTTTACGAAAGAGCTATTTATTACCAAATCTAGTAAAAATTAAAATGTGGTAGTAGATATATGTCTGAAAATGTGTTTAATTTATGAATATGATTGGTTAGGCTTCGTTACTTGTCTACCTCTACAGACTCAATTCTCAAATATATATGATAAATTTCTATCAGTCACTTTGAAAATAGAATTTGGGTTAGTGCGCACAACCGGTTCACTTTCTAAATATTCTGCGCAGACTACTTACAAAATGTCATGTGGAGGCTTTCTGATGTAGGAGGTGATGTTTGAATGCAGCTTGTTTCACCTTTTTATATTTTCAGAGCATTTTATTTATAAGAGCTTGAAAGGATATTTTCTGTTGCATGAAGTGATGCTCAAGACTGGATTCAAAACGCACCTTATCCTACTTTAAAAGTATCTACAATGTGTAATGGGATGGTACAGAGATGAGCACATTGACTTATTAAGCAGGTTTCGTTGTTAATCTTGTTAATGAATTAATATTCGTAGTATTCAATTTTTTTCTGGTGCAGAGATTTTCTATAAATATTGAATAAACAGCGAGTAGTACATTTAAATTAAAGTAGAATAAAAGATACAGGTTTGCAGTCATGTATATTTTGTGCTATTTTATTTATTGCTACCTCAGGGCCAGCATGCATTCATGTGCGATATTTTCAGGGAATAACCATTTAAAGAAGCAAAAGTGTTATTCCTAAACCTGAACAGTTTTGTAAGAAAATACATAAAATATAAGACATGAAATCAAATTCAACATAGTGAAACGTAATGCAATTTATAAATCAAAATGGTTTTTAATCAGATTTTTATTTAAGAGTATGATTGGGTTTTTGGGAGAATTTCTGGTACTTTTCAGGATTTTTTCATAGTATAAAAAATATCACTTTAAAATTATTTACGATGACGAATTTTGATTAAAAGAGGAAATGCTCTTTAAATATCCTTTTTCAATAAATTTGCAATATACGCTTCGTATTATTTCAATGTATCACAAATGCGAGTCATATTTACCTTTAAAAATATATGTATATAATTCTAATTAAGTTTTGCAATTATATTAATCAATAAAATCGATAACTCTAAACTCCAGCTTCTGCATTTTCTTTTTTTTTTTCAAAACACATAAATGATTTTCAGAGAAAAATAAAAAAAGCTCGGAGATGTTATTCTGTCATTTTAACACCAAACTTAGCAAATGCAAGAAAAATGATTCAATTTCAGACTTAATTCCCATTATGAATCTTTTTAATGAAACTGAATAATTGTCTCTGATAAATTTTTATTAAATAAATTTTGCGTGAGAATGTTTGAACTAGGTGCGATAAATCACACACGCACAAAAAGAGTTTTAAAAAAGTCCTTTTTATGCCAGCAAAAGTAAATAGAGTCTTATCACATCTACAGCAAGAACTCTAACAAAATTAGTGTTCTCCAAAAATAGCTTCTTGCGTGCATGCCTATGTGGCAGATCCTTATTATCTTTGTGTATTCAAGAAAGAAATGGCGGTTAAAATAAAACAACTCCAGAGCTTAGTTTCTTTCACTTTATCTTTTTCATTATATTTGCGAATTTTTCTCCCGTGTTATATTCTCAAAACACATACAAATAAAACTTTCACTTACGCATAGAAAATGAGGTTGAACTCGAGCCAATTTAGCTGGAAGCGATGGAAATGTTTGAGAGAGAAAATATACTTTTTTGCCCATAGTTATCCACGCATTTGTATGCTAATCGAAATGCAAGCTGCGTTTAAGTGTGGCCAATTTTATTCTATATAAACAATAAAACAAAATTGAGACTCTAGATTAGTTTTATTGATTTTGAGGAAGTGAAGAATGAATTATTTAAATAGAAACTAAATTTGATTTATATCCTTTCTTGAAATTTAAACTAAAAAAAATCTAGAAGCAAATAAGTAATTTATTTATATTTTTTTAATCCTTTCAGTAAATTGCACATTCTTAAGTAAATTATGGAACTTGTACAAACATAAATTATGCGTAAAACAATTCGTTAAAGAGCAGTTTCATATCTGAGGGGGAAATGTAACATTCAATACAAAGGGAACAAGCTTTGTGTTAATCATAAACATTATTATGTATTTTAGGTAATAAAAAGAAAATGAATTTCAGGAATTAAAAGAAAATTATTTTACTATGCATAAACAATGAAACAAAATTGAGAGTCTAGATTACTTTAGTGATTTTGGGGAAAGATAAATGAATTATTTAAATTGAAACAAAATTTGATTTATGTACTTTCTTAAAATTTAAATTAAAGAAATTCACGCAAATAAATAATTTAATTTATATTTATTTAAATCCTTTCAGCTAATTGCCACATTCGTAAGTAAATTATGCAAATTGTGCAAATACAATTTATGCAAAAAAAGCAATTCATTTAAGAGCAGTTTCATCTCTGAGAATGAAATGTAAGGTTTCATATGGGGAGAATACGTTAATCCAAAGCATTATTATGTATTTAATGTAATAAAAATAAAATTAATTTCATGAATTTATGGAATTAAAATGAAGATTTTTATTCTGTATAAACAATAAAACAAAATTGAGACTATAGATAAGTTTTATTGATTTTGTGGAAATGAAATACGAATTATTTCAATCGAAACAAAACGTGATTTATAAATTTTCTAAAATTTAAATTAAAGAAATAGACGCAAATAACCATTTTATATTTTTATATTTATTTAAATCCCTTCAGCGAATTGCCTCATTCTTAATTAAATTACACAACTTGTGCAAACACAAATTATGCATAAAATATTTCGTTAACGAGCTGTTTCATGTTTAAGAGTGGGATGTAAGGTTTAATAAAGAGCAATCTGCTTTTGCTGCATTTATCCTAAGGAACATTATGTATTTTAGGAAATAAAAAGAAAATGTTATTATAATTGATATCACTACAAAAATTGTTCCTTGAGCCAATAAATTAATTAATGATAATTTTACAAGACCGGTATACCCTATTTGAATTGTTACTTGTACACCATTGAATTTATATTCAATCTTTTATTTTCTGAAAAGAATAGATGGAATCCACACTTTTAAAGTAATGTGAAAATGCTTTTATGAATAAAGTTACTAGACGTTTTAATTCAATTTAATATTTTCTAATGCTTGGTACCGCATTCAGTATTACTTTTAAAAAAAAACATGCAGTTTGAAAAATATTTTAAAGGTGCAGTTTGAACGTGATAGGCACTAATGTCTGAATTTTATATATTGACTTAGTTTTATATATGATAATTATTACTATTTTATAATTTTATGATTCATTTAATGTAAATGAAACACAAAATAGTAATAATAATGGGAAGTCAGTAGGCTATAAAAAACTGAATATTAGTACTAGCACTGGTAACATATTTTTTCATCGTTTTGAACGTTTCTTATCATATATGTTTGTGATTTGTGGCATACCTGCATCCTTCACATTTGTGAAAGTTATCAATTTATATTTAATGCAGTAGCAAAATGTCTACATTTATACTTGATTCTGATTTTTTTAAAAATAATTTAAATTGATTTTAACTATCATTACATTTAAATAATTTAACCATACAGGCCTACTAGATATCTTGTTGTGTTATAAGTGTAAGCTAGAATTGAATTCAATGTACAATTAGCTAGTCACTTCAATTGACATTTCTCTACCACTAAGAAAAAAGCCGCGATGGCTCAGGGGATTTAGCGTTCGCCTCCCAATGAAGTGAGCCAAGTTCGAATCATAACGTAGGCCAGTTGATATGAATTCTACTTCAGGCTCGTACCAACTGCACTACTGGCGCAAAATATCCTCAATGGTAGACGGATCATGAATTAGAATCCCCTTGCCGTCTGGTAAAACGTGGGAAGGTTTTCGATGTCTTCCTCTCCATGTTACGCAAATGCGGTTTAGTTCCTTCAACAATGCCCTCCTCGAAATCTAATTTGTCTTAATATTTGATCCAAGAGTTTCCTCGTTTTTTGGGTTGAGTTCAAAATTACAAGGAAACGGAGTTGAGCTTTAATAATCGCAAACTCAGAATTGGATCGGTCTTCAACGCTGGTTATAAAATTAAATATAAACCACCTCTGAAAAAGTACTTCTTTGAAAAGCGTATTTGTTGTCAGGAATGGATAAGGAATCCATACCAACTCATTTAAATGAAATACATATTTTACTTAACCCCTTGGGAACGGGTGATTCAGAAAAACATTCGTACAAAATCAGAATCAAGTTGTAATTAACTAAAAAACGGTAACTTGAATGTAGTCGTTGCTAATCTGACACACTTACTTCGCTTTTACTTTAATTATTGTTAGTTTAATCATATATATAATCACAGAGATGCCAACTGCTCCGGACAAGCCAAAATAATTAATAAAATGGCAGATAACTACAAAGTAAATTTTGCAAATAATTGACCATTTTTGCTTCTTTTTTAAAAGGCATAGCATGGCATACGTACCACAAAGCGGTGAATCATATAAGCCTACGAATTATTTAGAAATAGTGGTGGATAAAAGTCTACTAAATTGAATTTATTTAACCAAGAATCACAACTGATAAACTACCACTTTAAAATATATATTTGCTGTCCGAAGCAAGTTGGCATCTCTGTAATCAATATAATTCGAAGTATAACTAAATAGTTTTATTTTTAGCAAAGTATTGGTGAATTAAATAAATCAAACAATTATAACTCCGCCCACAAATAAACTGCTAAAGAAATACTTTGATTACCAGTTTCATATTTTTTACCTTGATTGAAACGGTTTTATGCTGTCACGTATTTGTGACAGTCGGCGCGAAAGGGTTAAAGGCTTTTCTAACCTATTATCAGCCGAAGAATTTGCAATCGGAGTATTCGTAGAGACGGGAAAAAATAACTTCATGTATAAAGAGGTTTACTTATTTTTATTTTTTTAATTTTAACTAGAAATTTAATACATAGAATTTTAAACCGGCTTCGTACAATCCACTGACTACTTACAAAAACAATGTAGAGGTTTTCTGATTTAGGAAGTGACGGTTAAGCGATCATGCTCTACATCAGAGAGCCTCCACACGGTTTTTTATAATTAGTACGTGCAGACTATTTAAAAAGCGTACTACTGATGAGTATAAAACCGAAATCTATTTTAAAAGTAAGCGAGAGAAAGTTAGCATATATATTTGAGAATTGAATCTTTAGGGGTAGACAAGTGAATAAGACAGACCAATTATATTCCTAAATTGAAAAAAAATAGACGTATTATTGCTGTCACTTTTTTTATTAGTTATTCTATTAAATGGCTCCTTCGTAAACTAATTTACTTTCATAGTGGTCAGATTGGACTACCTATAAGAAACCGGGCGGTGGCTTTTAGTTATAGGAGGCGTTGGTTAAGCTAGTTTGCAATAATACAATAATTTCGAACTTTTACTTTTGTTAGAACAGAAGAAAAACCTGTAATAACCTGTAGAAAACTCAGATAGTTATCAAAATATGCCTGTTTACTTTAAACCAAATCTTCATCTAGTCTAATGATGAAATTAATTACATGTATAATCTTTAAGTGAGGAAAGTAAATCTAGTATGAGCGAGTTAATAGGAGAGTGACCATTAAGCTAGACACGATTTAAGAGTGTACTTAATGTCTGCTCATTAGCCAGTATCTTTAGTGAAGTACCAGTTGGCGAGTTGTGGCGGAAAGTAATCAATATTACCAGCAGCCTTTATTCACTTCTTCATTAACAGAATGTTTATAAAGTGAAAGATCAGTAAATTAAGTGATAAGACACAAAAATAATTCATCCTTTGCATATATTTTTTTCATAATTTTATGAAAAATTCATTATTTTATGAGGGATAAAAAATAAATATCTGATCAACTTTAACACGCAATGAAGCCATAAGTACATTAGGTAACTTAAGTCATGTTACTTTTACATAAATGGAGTTTTAACTATGTATTTCAATGCGCTAACAAAGTATATTTTAAGAACTTATTTTTATAGAGTTAATGGCCATTTCTTATGTTTTAAATGATTTAAGAAAAATTAAACTAATCGAACAAGGTATAAATGCATGTAAGTGCTTAAGAAAATTAATAATGCATAAATAAAAAACGGAACTCCCTGAATAACTTTTGATCTAATGACCAGATTTTTACCTACTCAGACTCAATCTTAATTAGTCGAAGACCTAAATTTATATATACTAATAAATTAGAGCAGACGATAATTGGAGTTACCTAATCAGATTTAAAATCTTGCGTTGACTGAAGAAGCATTTATTCGATGGATTTAGATTACAGACTCCTAACACGGGGGGGGGGTGGGGTGGAGACAGTTGTCAAAATCTGGAATTTATGTTCCCAATAGTTTGCTAAGGAGAGCAGTCGAAAGCTTGGACCCTTTTAATGTTAATTTCTCTTTTGACTGTTTAGCCATATCTAGCCGCAACATTATATGGAAAAATGGAAAATGTGAGCGCAATCAGTCAAATAATTTTTGTGACATGAAATTTTATAAGTCATATATGTATAAAATTCAATTTCTCAAAAACTATTTCTATCCCATCCAAATTATGCGGGTCCGAATCCAAATCCATAAAAAAGCAAGATATGTTTATTCAGAGAAAATACATTTTTTCTCTGATTTCGTAACTTATAATATTGTTTACTCTAATAGTATCTTTTATTAAGTTGAGCCTTTGAACCATTAAGTTTCAGTCTTAAGCGGGAAAATCAGTTCATTTGATCAAAAGTTATTCAGAGTCTACCTTGCGTTTTTATTTATTTTATTTTATTTTATTTTTTTATTTCTTTTGTGCACTGTACAGAATGAACATTTGAAACAGTGAATTAGGCATACGTTTTTACATGCAGTGGTTATAAATTGATGTTTAATTAATTTTTTTAATCCAAGAATGATTTAAGCAAGCTTAACATCAACAGCTGTCTTTACTTAGCTGCCAAACTTAATTCTATCCATAATTTATCCGGGTGGTAATGCTATATCAATAGAATTATAGTTTTAAGCATCATACACCACGCCTCTACCTAAGCACCACGCCTCTACCTAAACCATTTACTAAATGATTATTACACTTTTATTTCTATATTTAAATTATGTATGCATAGTGGAGGAAATAATCATTTGCAAGTAAATTTATAAATTTAACAATAGAAAATACTAAATCATACATTTTACTAGCACTTTAACCCCTTGAGGACGCTTGATTCAGAAAAGCATTCGTACAAAATCAGAACCAAGTTGTAATTAAATAAAAAACGGTAACTTAAATACAGTCATTGCTAATTTAAAAGTCTTACTTTGTTTTTACTTTAATTATTGTTAAATTAATCATATATATAATCAATGTTAATTCAAAGTATAACTAAATAGTTTTATTTTGTACAAAATATTGGTGAATTAAATAAATCAAACAATTATAACTCCGCCCTCAAATAAACTGCTATAGAAATACTTTGATTACCAGTTTTATATTTTTATTCTGATTGATACGATTTTATGCAGTCACATATTTGTGACAGTCGGCACGAAAGGGTTAAATATAAAATTGGAATCTTATAAGAAATTCGCAAAAGTTGCTAACTGTGTTTCTCGTATTATATATTATTAAAAAACGTAGTAAAAGTTGGCAGCTATGTTTTTAGTATAATATTTCACGAAAAAAACGGTAAGAGTCGGCAGCTATGCAAGGTAATCAAAATATACAAAACCGGACAAAAATGTACAAAATATAGCATAATTTTTTTATTTTGTAAATCTGTAGTATGGTATTTTTAACAATTCAGAGAGATCCCAATTTGAACTATTTCCTAATAATTACACCTTAAATTTAACTTAAATTATAATTTTTTCGTTTACCATTAGAAATGTAGCAACAGTAGTATTTGAAAACTAAATATAGGCTTTAACATTTGACAAAATTTCTGAAGTTTTCAGAATTCTTGGTAATTTCGCCGACATTTCAAAATCCTCTCAATGAGAGAGCTGGTGGAAAGTGGCTTTACACATGAAATTTTAAATCATTTGCATGTAGTAGCATACCTGCCAACTCTTCCGGATTTTCCGGAAGATTTTATTTTCATATTTAAAGTGGTAGTAAATATATACTATTTTTTCTTTTATAAACTTAATTTTTAAATGATTTTGATCACCACTATTCTTACAAAAATTAAGCACATATATTAATATGCGTTACTATCATGGTTGTCATCTTAAGTTTTCTCAAATACAATGTATTTGTTTGCTTAAAATTGAAGTTTTAATTCCATTTTAATACCACTGAGAAAAATGATAATGGAAGGGATTAAAAGTTGGCAGGTATGTAGTAGTGTGAAAAAAAACTACATTAAATTTACAAATAACGAATAATACATGAAAACATAAACTTAGCAACCATTGGAGGAAATTTTTCCAAAAAGTTGACTTCCCTGGTATTATTAAACTAAAAAGTGGGATAAAAAGTGAAGCAATTTTTATCCCTTAGTCTGTGAAAGCTTCAAAGAATCAACGAACATCCTTAAGAAATTTTTTTTTGTTTACAACATCCGTTTTAATTTCTATATTCGTTTAAATAGTAACATTAAGCATATATATTCCTACAACGAAAAATAGCGTCTCAGGTACTCCTTTTTATTTAAAATTGTCCTTAAAATTTAGAAGTTACAACTAAAATTTGAAATAAGCAAAAATAAAGCAATGATTTAAGTTTAACCATGTTTATTTAAGCTTTTACTTCTTTCTTGTAAAAAAAAAATAAATAATTAAAGCCTTACATTTCTCTACGAAATAAAAGCAAGAACTTCCATTCTCGTCAATTTAAAGTGATCAAAACAACTTGGAAACTTCTCCGGAAGTCATTGTTTGCGACTGATAAAGCACGAAACATTGTAGAATTCCCTTGATCCTTTTTGTCTATTGTTCATCTTTCGTTGAGAGAATTTTTTCTTGTCTTTATTCTGTACAAAGCAACACAAAAGATTAGAGAGATTTTGATTGCAAGATGGTATAGTTGTAGAATTGAAGAAATTGATTTTAATAACTCAAAGTTAATGGTTCTAAGATAAGTCTTTGTGAAAGCCTAATGCTACTCTGAATTGTAATATTTTGACATTAAGTATTTTTCTGGGTACTATATTTTTGGAGGAATAAATAAAACGGTACATTAGATTTATGATTTAAGCTGTAAAAGATATGCTTTCTTTTAGTGAAAAGCCATGGTCGCTATTTAATTCATAAAATTCATTGTGAGTTTCGATTATGGTTTGGTAATATTTTTATAAGAAGTTTTAAAAGGCGTGCATTTAATGAAGAAAATACTGTGTTTTGGTTAAATTAATGGAACATTAGAATATATGTTATATTTTATGCATAATGATTTAATCAGTTTCAGTTCAATTAATTTTAGATTGAGTTTTGCTGATCTATTTATGAATGCCGTTTAAAATAAAATTTGTGCGAATCCAAATACAATGTTAGAGAAATGAGATTTCAATTCCAATAAGGTATAGTTGTAGAATTGAGAAAAAAAATTTAATTTTGATAGTAAACAAAATTAATGGATCAAAGATACTCTTTGTAAAAGCTTGATGTTACTTTGAATTGTAAAATATTGAAAGAAATTTTGACATTAGGTATTTGTCTGGGTACTCAGAAAGAATCAAAGAAACAACATACAACCTATCAGAAATCTTTAATTTTATTTAATAAAAATATGAATTTTAATTTTTATCCTAGCTTAAATGCATCTTTCTATAGCAAAATATTAACATCCTGTGTATAACATTTTGTTTAAAATGGACTTTAAAGTTTAAAAGTTACATCTGAAAGTTAATATAAGCAAATAGAAAGCAATGATTTAAATTTAACCATGTTTATTTATGCTTTTTCTTTCTTTTTGCAAAAAAAATTTAAAAGCACTTCCATTTCTCGACAAAATAAAAGTAAGAACTTCCATTCTCGTCAATTTAAAGTGATCAAAACAACTTGGAAACTTCTCCGGAAGTCATTGTTTGCGACTGATAAAGCACGAAACATTGTAGAATTCCCTTGATCCTTTTTGTCTATTGTTCATCTTTTGTTGAAAGAATTTTTTTTTCTTGTCTTCATTCTGTACAAAGCAACACAAAAGCTTAGAGACACTTTGATTACAACATGGTATAGCGGCAGAATTGAAGAAACTGATTTTAATAACTCAAAGTTAATCGCTCTATGATAAGTCTTTGTGAAAGTCTAATGTTACTTTGAAATGTTATATTTTGACTTTAAGTATTTCTCTGGGTACTAGTTTGTTTTGTTGTGGAAGAAAAAGAAGCAGTACATTGGATTTATGATTGAGGCTATAAAATATATGCTCTCTTTTATATGGAAATTCATGGTCACTATTTAATTGCGTTTATGCTTTGGTAATATTTTTAGATGCCCTTTAAAAAGGCATGTATTTAAATGAAGAAATATAATGTTTTGGTTATATTAAGGAAACATTTAAAGATATGCTGTATTTTATGTGTAAATATCTAATCAGTTTTAATGAAATTGAATGTAGTTTGAGTTCTTCTGATCTATTAATAAATAGTATTTAAAATAAATTCTATGCAAAGCAAAAAAAAGTTTTTAAAGAGATTTTGATTACAGTATGTCATTGTTGAATAATTAAATAAATTGATTTTAAGTACTCAAAGTTAAAGTTTTAAGAGAAGTCTTTGGGAAAGTCTAATGTTATTTTGAGTAGTAATATTTTTAAAAATAGTTTGACATTAAGCATTAGTCTTAGTACTATTTCGTTTTGTTTTGGAGAAATGAAGCAATACATTGGATTTATAATGGAGACTATGAAAGATTTGCTCTCGTTTATACGAAAAATCACGTCCACTATTTAAGTTAAAAAATGCATTACGAGTTTCGTTTATGCTTTGGTAATATTTATATAAAGCGTTTAAAAAGGCATGTGTGTTTAATTTATTTTCGGTTTTATTAAAGGAGCTTTAGAATATATGTTGTATTTTATGTGTAATGATCTAATCAGGTTCAATTGCATTAAAATGTAGCTTGAGTTCTGCTGATATATTCATAAATGATGTTTAGATTTCTGTACGAAGCAAAACAGAATGTCGGAGAGATTTTGATTACAATATGGCTTTGTAAGTTATTGATTCTTAGATAGGTGCTTGTGAAAGGTTATTGTTACTTCGAATTGCAATATTTTGGCATTAAGCTCGAAATGTCAATTTAAAAAAATAGACATAGTTCAAAATGCTTGTATACGAAATGAACACTGCTCGAAATACGTGTTTACGAAAATGAATTTTGAAATATCTATGTCTATTTTCTTAAAAACGCACTTCGAGCTGTTTAAATTTTCGTAAATACGCGTTACGAGCTATATCCATTAACGCATTTCGAGCTGTCTCCAGATTTTAAATCTCACGGACAATATACTAAAACAAAAGTAGTCTAAATAAAAAATTGTCGTGATTTAGATCATAATCATGAAGTGTTTATCATTCTTTCTTAAACCGTAGCCACCACATATATGGTTTATTCAGCTATAGAATTTACTCCGGGGAAATGTAGCTCAATGTACCTTAAAGAATTTACTCTTTGGAAAGATAGTTCAACGTACTACTAGCTTTTCTGCAATTTGCATATTATATTTGTCCTGTCAGTTGGTAATGATTTTTAAAAAAACATGTAAAATTAAATATTTTTGATCACCGTAGTATATATAAATCGTAAAATTAACATTTATTGTAAAATAATAACACGCATGAAAGTGTTTAAGTGCAAGCAAAATTAAATAAAATATCGCTGCTTCGTTATAATTTCGGAAAATCTTCTTTAATATCGGCGAAGTTTGGCAGATATTTTGATATAAGTCACCTTTAAGTTTTTTTTCCAAACAATATTTAACCAAATGAACTCGAGGTTCTTTTACAGCTAAAAAAGAGAACGTTGGCACGAATTATGTAAGGAGCGACGCGTTATATTAGGGTACCTTCGGAAAAATAAAAGTGGCACAGCATTTCCTTTTACACGCACAGAGCGCATAATAAAAGAGGAAGACAACTGACCACCTTAAAAATTTTTTGATCTAATGATCAGATTTTCACTTTCCAAGACCCAATCTATATGCTTCGAGGGGGTGATCCTCAGGCACAAAAACGTGAATAAACATAACTTTTTTTTTTATGAATTCGGATTTCTGACCCCCAGAGTATTGGGATTTGTCATAATATGGAAAATACATTTCCGTTGCCGTGGTCAGTAGACATGGCTAAAAGCCCTTTTATAGCATGACGGAAAAGAGAAAAAACTGGTACGAAAGACATTTCATTTTAGCATTTTTTTTTTTTTTGAGAAAAATTAAATATCTGTAACTATCAGGATTTCTTTTATAATTTTAGTCTATATATAAAACTGCTTCTTTTCCGTAGATAAAGTTCGTTCGCCGGGAGTTGTCACTTGGCTCCGCCTTCATCACGTGGCATCGGATGATACTATTTCACTATTTTGGGGAGAAGGATGTGAACAAGGCTGCTATTTGGCGATCTTCATGTGCATATTTTGAGCATGTGCATTTTATTTCATATACTTTTTGATATTTCTCTCTTTTTATTGAATACTTTGTTCTTTTTGAGATATTTTGCTGGGGAAAAGTATTTAAATATAAATTATCTAGAATGACGAAAGGTATAATAGCTGATGATAAAGCTAAGTAAGAGACTGAAAAAGAATTCACTGTTTGTGTTAGGCCATCACCTTCTACATCGGAAAGCCTCCACACTGTTTCTTATAAGTAGTCTGCGCAGACTATTTAAAAAGTGAACAGTTTGAGCGCATGAAATCAAATTCTATTTTAAAAGTGACTGAGAGGAACTTGTCATATATATTTGAGAATTGAATCTGTAGTGGTAGACAAGTAAATAAGACAAACTAATCATATTCAAAAATTAAAAAAAATTTTAGACATATATTTACTACCGCTTTTTTATTTTTACTAGTTTTTCTATTAAAGGGTTCTTTCGTAAACTGGTTTGCCATCATAGTGGTCTGATTGGACTACCTATAAAAAACCGTGTGGAGGCTTTGCACGCATTAGAGATTATCTCGATTTCATGCGGGGAAATGTTTTTCCTCTTACTCCCCCGCTATGAAATGAACTCTGCGTCCGAGGAGGTGGAGCCAAGTGCCAACTCCTGGTGAACGAACTATATCGTTGATTTGTTTTAAAAAGAATAAGTTAACTACTCCCGAAAACTAGTTATAACTGAAATGATTTTGACTACCAGCCGTCTTGACTCTTTTCCGTCTCGCTTTCTCCCCTGTCAGGAGAGCTCATTTTTTTGGTGCACTGTACGTAACAAATTCTGTTCGATACTTCCGCTACAAGTTTATATATGTATGCGTATCCTCTTTTGTGCTGCAGATGCAGTTTCTTTTTTAACTACAGCCTAGGTTCCCAACGTGGGCTCTATCGCCTCCAGGGAGACTTTTAGAGGGCGTAATGATTTTCTGAATGTTAAATCAATTTAGAGTTAATTAAGAAAATTATTTTAATTATAAGTTGACAGAATATTTTGCTTGCTGTTCTACATAGTAAAAATTAAACACTAGAAAGTTTAAAGATCTTTCTCTTTTTCAAAATTTAAAAAAAAAAAAAAATTGACTTAATAACAACTTATTTCAATATTTTTTTTTATCATTTATTCTGAACAAAATTTTACATTAGTCATAGAATTTTGAAATATCCTGTTTAAAATTTATTTTACACTACTCAGAAGTTTGCGTCAAATAATTAAATGCCTTTCTATAGTGTAGTATACTTTTATAATTACGAAACGATGATTCTTGTTTATTACCACATTGTTCTCCATACGAAGATTTCTTGAACTTTTTGGTATGGGGATCCATTATTTTTACAAAACTTTTATTGGCCCCCCATTGCTTAAATTTGACATCCACGAGAGGGGAACTGTCAGCTTTGTCACTTGTACTGCATTATACCTGTGTAATTTTAGATTATTACTTTCAATTATTAATTTTAAAACTTGGAACCCACACAATGTAAAAATTGTAAGTTAATAAAAAACTTAGTAACATAATTAAATATTGGCACACCCATTATATTAATACTTAGTTGTATTAATACGGATTTATTCAACTCATAGTACTTATTTTTATTATTGAATTATATTATAAAATTTTTTCAAAATAGCCAATATCGCAGGATGAAGCGTTTCTTCAATATTCTTTTTTAGATTTCATTTACACGCTTCTTTTATTTAGGGTAAAGACGAAAATGTCATGTAAACAAATATCTTGATCAATCTTCAGATTCAATGTGAAGAAACATTTGGTAATTCTAAAATTATATCTAACTGGAGAAATTTTAAAATTGCTGAAATTTTTGGCGGCCCATTGTTTAAAAAGTTATCAACTAAAGTTAAAAATAAAATATAAGGTAAAATTACAAAAATTAAAATTTGTGAAAACCGGAATTGAAAAAAACATTTACCACTACATTAAATTTATAAACAAAACTTTGCGGAAAATCTTGAAAAAACGGCATGCCGTTACTTAACACAATAGATACGGAAACCACATTTTCAGAGATGCCAGCTAGCCCGCTTTGTAATGTAAAAATTTTTTAGTGGCAACTAAATTTACGTTTGCTTTAATTTACTATTTTAAGTAAATTTTCAACCCTTACATATCGAAAATTCAAAGTTTCGTATAAATTGCATCGTTATTGCACTTGTAACGCATTTACATTTTTAACACATTAAATGCCACTCTAATTTTACATGACTTGCTCGTCTCACCACACGGTAAATAACTACAAACTAAATTTGGAAATGTAGACAGATTTTGCTAGTTTATAAAAGGTTTAGCATAACATATCTGAAAAAAGTGGTGAATTATATATGCCTACGAATTGTTCAAAAATAGTATTGAAAATTCTACTAAATTGAATTTATTAAACCAAGAATCACAACAATTAAGTAAATTTTGAATAAATTTTCTGCATTTCCGTAAAAGAGTGGAGATTTTATAGTTCTATATCATGTTATACGTTGTCAGCCAGCTGTTTTTCGCGGCATATGTGAAAAGTCAGCAAGTGGTGGTACACGCAGCCTAAATGTAATTTCAGTGTCTGCCACTGGTGGTTGACTCAGTCGAAATGTAATTTCAGCGTCAGCCACCAGTGGTTGACGCGGCCTAAATGGAAAGTTCAGTGCCAGCCACCGATGGCTAACGCGGCGTTCAACGTGTTAAAGAATATGCGTTAATATAATTCTACAAATTTCGCTATTTAATTCGCTACCATTTTATTAATACTTTTGTCATTCCTGCAATTTCCAAGCCACAGAACGTTTATTTTTTCTTTATTTAAAACAAATTGGGTGCCTGGGCCGCGTAGCGTCCCCTAACCCATACATCATGAAAATAGTATACAGTGTATGAAAACATTTTGTATTATGCGTCGCCACAGAACTTCATCATCATCATCAATATTTATCTGGGTGCCTGGGGCAGTGCCACAGAGCGTCTAGTTGAAACCTTATATTTATCATAACGGACGAAAGTAAAAACTGGTAAGAATATAAGTTTATTATGTCTTCTTTCAGAAAATTAAAATTTCCGTTGTTGCCAAATTTTTGTAACAGTTATAACATAAATATAATAACAAGTTCCTGCACAAAAGAAAATGCCAATAGAGATAAATAGTCTATAATTTAGAATAATATAAGCTTGATTTACTCCTTGCAAAAACCAGTTACAATTAAAATGGTTTTTCAACGAGTTTATCGCTTTCCAAGCCTTACAGAGCGTCAGTCAAATTGGGGAAACCACTCGGTCAGGAAGGTTCTGGTGCTCATCTTTCTAAATTGCAGTGACAGAAGAAAGGCCTTTAAAAAAATTTTTATATGTAGGAAATAAATTCAAAATTAAGATTTTGATTCATTTAGCCTTTTTTGCACGATTTTTTTCTTGTCGTTTGCCTGTTTAGGCAGTAGGGATGCGATTGTTCCTATTTTTCAGTGGCGCCATCTATGGCCAGGAATTCGACTTCTGCCACTCCATTCACACAACCACAACCCGTTTATAGGGCGGGTCACATTCACACACAAAGGAGAAAGGACATAGAACACACACAGAGAGAAAGAAACATCCATGCCTTGCCCGGGATTCAGACCCAGGACCTTTCTGATGCAAGGACAGTTCCCTGCCCCCTACACAGGTCGGTTGGCTTTTTTTTGGTGTTTTTTGTTTTGTACGATGAGCAGCAGATAGCAATTTTTTTTCTTCCAAAAATCACGAATTATTATCTCTTTTTTTTTTTAAAAAAAATTATTTTTTCTTCGATAGTATTAACAAGGGAATGAAAAAAGTTGTCAGACCACGCTGATCGTAATCAATCGCAATTTTTTTTTCTTTTCTTAGCGTGGTAGTTTGCATGAGCAGGGATGCCAGAGGCGGCTAAAAATTTAAGTAGTGGTAAAAACTAAATTTATTTTTATTTAATTAATGTATTTAATTATCCAATCGTAACTACCACCATGGCATGCATTCTAATTAATCATAACGAGAGTGAAAAATTCTTTGTAATCACCTTCAATCGTAAACTGAAAGAAATATGCAAGGAGAAGTTGCTAATTTTAAACCCTTTAATAGATTTTAGATTTTTATTAATCACTTTTTTTCACATTTTAGTCACTTGTGGCCATCCCTACATGTAAATTAACTAAATATATTCTTTTGTTATCCATGGCATTTGGTATATGACTTCTACTTGCATTAGTTTAATAATTTTTTATTATAGAATACAGTTGTGGTGATCCAGTTTATTTTCGCGATCACAATACAAGTAATAAATGAAGCTTTTATAAAACATGTTGGAAAATCGAAATATTTTTTACTGTATCCAATCGCTTTTAAAAGACCGCAAAATTTCAAACATATGTTCAATTATAAATCTTTTTTAGAAACACTATTGAAAGCAAAACAAGAAGTCTTTCATCGAAAAGCAAAATAAAAGAAGGCTTTTTTTCCCCACAGACAAATCCTGATAACTTTTTTCCAATCCATAAATTTCATTCGAATACAAAAACAGTTGCTTTCTGTAACAAGCTGAAAAAAATGTTCTTTAGCGACATCATTAAATGCCGAAACTGTCAAAACATAGAACGCCAATCGCGATGACATCTGGCAAGAAAATTGTTCTTGGGGACATCTAATGTATGCACTCTATTTTAATATTAGATAAGTATCTTATAAAATCTTTCATCTTTCAAAAGATCTTTTTCTTCAAAGAAAATGAATAAAATGTATAAAATAGGGAGCTACCTCCGCTTTGTTGATGATCATTAAAGTTTCTTGGCTTTTCGGAGCCAATAATCGACTTATATAGCGTCGCCAAGCCTGCCATGCATCTTTGCTTCTAAGTCCAAGATTCTTCATAAAAGCCGCCATCGATCAAAAAAAAGCCTCAAAAAGAAGTATGCCTAGCTGATATTTGAAGCAGCAAATTTTTATGCATTTTTTAGTCATTAAACTCACAAGGGAGGAAAAATCTTTCATTTGGCGCTGAGAGGAAGTTAAATCTATTTAGGAGAAAGGCATTTATATTTAGTTTTTGGCGCAATTTTCTCGCGTGTTGTTTCAAGACATTTCCCCATTATTGGTGTTCTGTGAGTTTTTTTGACTTTCATTAAGTGGAAAATAAGTAAAACTTTGAAAAAATAAAATGCTAAAATAGCTTGCTAACCAAATAAAAGTTTAGTACTTCGAGCGGAAAATTAATCAAAATGGGAATTTATAACTTTCAAAGAACGAAAATTGATGACTTGTATTGATTGGAGGTTTTCGCTGTATATTTAGAATATTTCCATTCTAATACGCCTCAACAATTTAACAGCAACAAGCACTATATTTAAATAAAATACATTAAATACTGTTTTATTACTTTATATTTATCCCATTCAATATATAAAATGTCGGGAATCTAAAGAACATATTTTCCTTTTATAGAAAATTCCTGGTTTTCTTATGAAGGGAATCATTATGAAGTTAGCCGAATTATTGTATAGAAAGGCTAAAACTTAATAAAATGAGAAATGCTATTAGACATAGTATACGGATTATTATATATTTTACCAAGACAGAATGCCTCTAGGTTTATCATTTGTTATTCTATAAGATATCTGGGCTGTATTCAAAAATAATAATAATTCTCAATAAAACTTGGAACATGAATTGCTTTGTGAAATAAGAGCGTAATAGTAAACATAACAGTCTCTGAGCAAATTACGGATGGTGATTAAAAATTTTAAAAAGCAGTAGAAGAAATGAGAAAAAAAATGAAACGATTTTGCGGCTCGTAAATACCACAATATTCTAGGAAACACCAAGCTGAGAAACATAGATAAAGAAACTATAGTTCTGTAAGAAGCTATCTACAACTGAAGGTAAATTTTTACGTACAATGACTGGCGACCCAAGGGCGATTAGCAATAGATTACTCAGAGAAGACTTAAACATTGATGATATCAATTGCTTTATAGCTAAATTGACCACAAAATTTTATAGCGATGCAAAAACATGCACCACATCAGATTTCAATAAGTTGTTCGATATTGATATAATCCGGGATAATTCGAATTTCTGCCGAATTACCGATTTTTTTATTCTCAAACTGCATACTATCAAAATACTATTAACTTTATCATATAACTCTACTCAAGGGGATCTCCCCATTCCAAAGATGATTTTCACTTCAAAACTAAAGATTTATTTCTTTAAGGACTTGATTTGTTATTACAACATACTACAACTTCAATGATATTTAGGACCTCCTAGAATACGACAAAACAGATTCGATAAATCGGTTAGTGGCGTTTCGCGCCAAACGCCGAGATAACCCCAATATCCAGCATCCAGCATCCTATAGTTCTGTGAATTAGTTTTAAACCAAAATACTCAAAGGCCACTTTGGCTTTCCCAGTTATCTTGGTATAACAAGAATGACTATATATATATATATATATATATACGTTTCAAGACGGTTAACACATGAAGGATTAAATAAGCATTTAAATTGGATCAAACTATGAAAAATCAAAAATATTCCACACTTTCAGTAATTTTTTTCCGAATTACAGAGCAACAAAATAGGGGGTTTAAATTGACACTTTATGTCTTTCTAATGTTAAATTAAAAGTTTAAACTTATGTCTAGCTGCCACACTGACTGTGCCCCATGATATAAAGCAAGTGTGGACTTAACAAAAAAAATTAAAAAAAACTCAGGAAATTATACATACACATTAGTTAATAACTCAAAATGAAGATAAACGTTTAAAGTTGAATAAAAAAAGCATTTTTGGAAAATTTTGGCCCCTTTCCTTATTGGAATATACCTATATGTTTTAAAGTACTTACATGATCTTGCCATTTTAAAAGCATCTGGACTATCGAGAACTTCTATAACTGGTTCTACTTTAAAGCGAGCTTGAGAATCATTATTGTTATGAAGATGAATTGCATATTTGAAAGCTGATTGCTGTTCTTCAGTATGTGGAGTAAAAATAGCACCTAAAAGCACAGTAAAAATACAACTGTATTAAAATGTAAATAAAATGCATTCATGCAAAAGAATAGAATAATAAATTTTTTTTAAAATAAGTAGTATCTTAACTTTTATTTCTAGAAAAAATTCCAGGAAATAAAATCAGAAAAAATAAGGAATCCTTCAAATGCAGACCAAGTCAAATAGATGAAATTAATTTAAGTTTAACCAATGCAGATTAAATCAATTCAGGTATTGCATTCAAAGTTTGTCGCTATTTTTTAAAAGTTAAATGTGGTAGTAGTTGTGTTTCTTCAGCAAGGTGAGCCAATTATCATGTTTTTTGCGAAATATTTTATGCAATTGCAACCAACTAAAAACTAAAGCTTTTAGAATTTTTTGGCATTTTTGATAACATTTCAAAAATTCATACGCCCGTTGAGACAATCCAGCTTGATCCACCGGTGGGTCATCCCGGCGTGAACGTGTTAATCATATATATAATCAATGTTAATTCAAAGTATAGCTAAATAGTTTTATTTTGAACAAAGTAATGATGAATTAAATAAATCAAACAATTATAACTCCGCTCACAAATAAACTGCTAAAGAATTCCTTTGATTACCAATTTTATCTTTTTACCCTGGTTGATCTTTTTTATGCTGGCACGTATTTGTGACAGTCGGTGCGAAAGGGTTAAGTCAAAAAATTATTAGATCTTAAAATTTTCAGGTTGATCTCCCTTTCGCTACCATTTAAAAAAGATCCATATCATAGGAATCCTGATTTATCTTGTTTATGTGTTAAATTAAATGTTTAGACTAAGCACTGTCTGCAAAATGTTTTAAAGTGGTAGCTATATTTTGAAAAATAAATATGCTTTGAAGTATTCATGTCTGTAATACCAGCTTTTTTTGCAAAAACACATTTAACATTAACTCAATTCGTATTTTCGGACATCAATGGGTAAAAAAGCTTTGATGCTACGATGCCTCTTAAGATTGGTTGTTAATTATTTTTATTCTATTATGTATTTTTAAACATTACAATACTTGGAAATATAGCAACCCTTATTACGTATAACTATGAGGTAATTTCATGTTATTATCCCTGATTAATAAATACCTCTGAAAATATTACTTCCTTAGTTCATTCTCTAAGTTTTTGAAATATGTTGCAGAAAGTTCACCGAAAAAGACATCTTTAAAAGTAAATAATATTTGGAACATACACTGATAATACTTAATAAAATATATACAACTTAAGCAAATAAATAAAATTGCTTTTGTTTTCTTGTGTTAAGCTATTTCATTTATAAACATTACTAAGCTTTAGTTCATCAGTTTTCAACAGAAAATAACTCCACAAAACTAGATATACTTTAATTAAATTTACCAGACCGATATCAACTATTCTTTCAAGCTATTTAATCATTATGAAAAGCATTACTTCTCCTTCATTAAGAATATGAAACTGAATGTTTCATTACTCTTTGGATGTCATGCATCCCAAGTTGCACACGCATCACTTAAAATTTATAATCTATTCACATATGAGGAGCAGACACTTATCTTAATAAATCCCCATAGGTAAAGGACACGATAGATAACACTTGTTGTGCGTATCAAATGAATATGTCGTGCTCATAAGCACACGTGTCATTTAGAAAATGTTGAAGTTTGTGACACATTGAAACAGAAAATAATTGCACTTTCCTAATTGATCTAAACAGAATTTTTACTTCATAGAGAAAGTATATTTTGGTTCCCTTATTTACTAAAGCATAAATGTGTTGTCTATAGGAACCTGACTTGAAGTTTCAGCATTTGTTTTCGAGAATAATTGAAACGGTTTCTTTTAGTTAGTAATTTTGTATTGATTGTAAATGGCTTTTAATTTAATAAATCGTGTGGTTTTGGTGAACACGTAGAATGTTAAAAGAGTAATTTGTTTAAAAGAAACAGTATATTCAGAATCCATTATTTATCAAAACATAAATTTGTTGCATAGTTGAACCTGACTTGAAATTTCAGCATATGATTCGCGCATGCATCACTTAAAAACTTATAATATATTTACCTATAAGGAGCAGACACTTATCTTAAGAAATCCTCATAGGTAAGAGACACGATATACCATGCTTGTTGTACATATTAAATGAATATCTATAATTACGTTTCGTTATTTACTAAAATATAAATATGTTGCAAACTTAACTTGAAGTTTCAGCAATTGTTTTCGAGAATAATTTAAATGGTTTCCTTTGTATGTAATTTCGTACTGATTCCGAACAATTTTTATTTTAATATTTAATTTAGTTGGTAAACTCATAGAAGAATAAAATGGATGTTATTTACACGAATGTTAATTAACAAGTTCTAGTTAATTATTAAAAAGAAATTATAGTTTTAGTATTGTAATTGATGCGTTTGCTCCTAACGTTTGAGGTCAATGGCAGGCAATAAAAAAGAATATTGTATTATTCTTTCTGTAATAACCCTGGTTTTTTAGTGCTAGAACGACAGACATTTTGACCTTCCTAGAACGACCATTGCTGTCATTTTGACAGCAGTGATCAAGCTAGAAATGTAACTCAAATGTTCTCATTTACTGAATGTATTTTTAATAAGCGTAATGTTTCAAAGCAAGGGCTGTTTATTGATTTTTATTTTTATTTGTGTTGTCTTTCTATGAAATACACATAAGAAGTTTTACAAAAATTTACCCTTTCTCGGATGGTTGGACAAGTTGGTCATTTCTAAGCCATTTGTGAGCTCATATCTTGAAGCAATCGTAGTAGGAAAAATTGACACGTTTGATAAACAATTACGACAGGTTTTAGAGCAGCAGCGAGCTAGAGAGGATTTACGTTGTGGAAAAAATCGTATAGAGTAAAACTTGTCAGGCTCATGCTCGAATAAAATAAAGATAATCAATGGGGGAGACACATTGTGCTATATCCAAGTAATACACCCGAATCTCTAACGCGGTTATTTTTTTATACACAAATCTCTACAGCTGTCATTTTTCATTCTCAAAAAATCTCTTCAGTGATCAAATAGTCGTTCTAGGTAAATAGTCATTTTATGAAGTCATATTATATTCTAACAAAATTTCACTTGAATGCTTTTGAAGATCTCAAAAATTTAGGAAAAGTCACGAAAGTCAAGTAAACTGGTTTCCTTACATTAGGTTAACGCCTCTCAAATTTGATTTTCGGACAAAAAGAAAACTCTCTTCGTCCTAGTGTTTAGTAAATAACGAATTTTATGTAAGATAAATTAATTATGTCATTGATTTTCAACTTATGTAGCTAAAACTGTTGATCTTTTTGCAGAGAACTTTATTGAAGGAGATATAACATTCTTTTCTGACTATTATTAACTCTTTAGGATATACCCTTCACGATCATGTGGGTTATTTACAAACCCATTATGTTCATAGTGGCAATATACTCGTATATTTATATTAAAACAAGTTTAAACCGAGTAGAAATTTTCTTCTCAAGTAATTATTATTTTAATATTAAAAATATCCCTTACAAACATAAAATTTTATCTTAAGTTTAATAATGTATTCCGGCGTGCAAGGATTATCTTTAATTTCTTAGATTATCTTTAATATCTTTCTTTTTTGCCAGAAGCGTTAAAAGTTTACAGGTACGTGAAGTTATTATTTCATCAAAATCATTGGAAATCTACTATATTAAATTAAAATGGTAAAGCATAAATCAACGTTAAATGTTTAAGAAGAAAATTTTCCATGATAAAGCAGAATAAATCATATGGTAAAATACTTTTCTTTAAAACGTTTTAATCCAATATTCCCACAGATATAGATGAAGACATTATTAAAAAATTAACTCAACGTCTAGTGGCAGTTTTTTACAAAATCTTTCAATTTTAGTGTTTCCAATACATTTATAAAATAAAACGTTAGCAGGCCTTAGAATTAAATGGCCTCACTTAAACTTGATAACATGTACTGATCGTCAAAACCTCTTAATTCAGCTTAAAATGGGCAAAAATATCATAATCTCCTATTTAATTTTCATCAAGACTGTACAACCAATGATATTGCTTTATTTTGTTTAAACTCTCTGCATTTAACACATACGTATACATTTTATTTTCGCGTGTACGTGCTTAAGATATTTTAATTCGAAGACTAAATAACCCGTTTTGTACTATCAAAACGAAAAGTTTCGTAATATTTTAAAAAAAGACACTGATAAAAAATGTGGCATTTATGGAAATGTTAAAAAGACTTGATAACTTTTACTGTTTGTTACTACTTGAGTTTTAAAACGTCTTGATTAATTAATTTGAAATCAAAGTTTAGTTGATTATATTATTAATATAATGTGGTTGTTCTGAATTTATTATCTTGTCTTTCCCAAAAAATAGAAGAAAACATAAAATAATGGAGTTACCACTCTTTAGAATTAATCTACTAATAACAAATTATTTCTGTCTGTCACTAAAATACTGTCCCTAAAATATTGTGAAAATACAAGTGAAAATATTAGGAATTCAAGTAAAATGTTTGCAAATTATAGGGGATGATATATCTTTAAATGCAGTTTATCAAGAGACAGGCAAGGTTGGATTTAGACATTTTTGAGTTGGTTGATATTTTCAGGATATGTTCCATCTACACTGGTTATCATAAATTAAGGAAAATTCACAAAAATCGCGATAACTCAAGAAATTACACATGGAATTTTATGAAACTTACCCACAATATACAACACATAGTAAGGTATTAAACAACATAAAAAGAAATTATCAGACATTAATAGTAGTATAGAAATTAGCACATGTATAAAATAAACAAATTGGAAGTATCGGTTTGCAATAGAAAAAGTACCTTTAATATGGAATATGATTGCCTCTAGAAGCAATACAGCACAAACAGCGATGTGTGATGCTTTCAATTATGCGGTCTATCAGTTCAATAGGAAGTGAGAGCCATTGCTCTTGTAAAGCAGTTGCAAGCGTGGCAAGGGTCTGAGGGGGCGGATTGATGGCAGATACACGTCTCCCTAGAGCATCCCAAACGTGCTCGATAGGATTCAATTCCGGGGATCGAGCTGGCCACTCCATGCGAGTAATTGTTTCCTGTTGAAGATAATCATCAACAATGCGAGCTCTGTGTGGTCTTGCATTATCGTCCTGTAACAGGAAGCAATCACCAATTGCCCCGGCATATGGGCGCACATAAGCATCAAGGATGTTGTCTCGATAAACCTGAGCATTCACGGTTCCCCTTGGAAAGACATGGAGGTATGTGCGCCCTCCTAAGGATATGCCTCCCCAAACACAGACACTGCCTCTTCCGTATGCATCTCTTTCACGGATGTTTGATGGATGATAACGGGTCCCAGGTTCTCTCCATATCAAATAACGTCTACTGTCACTTTCTAGACTAAACCTGGACTCATCCGTAAAGAGAACAGGCCTCCATTGATCTGACGTCCAGTGGACATGTTGTCGGGCCCACTGCAAACGGTCTCTCCTATGGCGTGATGTGAGCGGCACGCAAATGGCTGGTCGTCTCGCATACAGACCACCTTCGTGGAGCCTTCTGCGCACAGTTGACGTTGACACCAACCTTCCGGTGGCTGCAGCAAGAGAGGATCTAAGATGTGTCGGAGTAGCGGTTCTATTCCTGCGTGCACTTAATGTCAAATATCGGTCATCGGCACTGGTCGTAACAGTTGGCCGTCCTTGACTGAACCTCCTAGATGCCGAATCTGTGGTTTGAAATTGCCTCCAAAGTCTATGAACCACAGATGGACTCACATTTAGCCATCTGGCCACTTCTGATTGACTCTGCCCTGCCTCTAGTCTCCCGATGGCTCTCCATCGTAGTTCTTCAGGCAAATGATGCCTAGAGGTCATTATTACGAATTGGCTATCTCAGATTTTCAATGTCGCAATCACAGTAAAATTTGTGTGCTTTCTCTCAAACTTGGACTTTTATGCTCCAGGCAGATGACGTAAGCCGAGTGCAGCGCCACTAATTTGCATATTGCAATTTTACTCAGCTACTCTTAGTGGACAACATATGCAAATTTTGCACGGTTTGGCTTACTTTTGAAAGAGTTATCGCTATTTTTGTGATTTTTCCTTAATTTATGATAACCAGTGTATATTATTCAGCACGCGTTAATTATTATGATTATTATTTTTTTTATGAAAACAATTTTTCTCAAAGTTTTGTTGGATCAAAACTGAAGATCCTCTTGAGTTTTACGGGAAAAAACATCTATTTATGTGTGTTAATACTTTTTTTAAATGCTTTATTTATTTATTTATCTTACACTAAACTTTATTTTGTGTTCTGCAATTTTTAACCTAATAATTAAGGCGTAATAATTTAAAGGTACCTTTATATCGAATAACAAAGTCATTCAAAAATCTTTGACATAAAGCTGCTTTTTAGACTTTGTCCATTAAAATATACTTGTGTCAACTGTGAACTATAAAGGTACTTATTTCTGCAAATACATACTAATGAGCAATATCTAAAAAAAATCATCATATCCATGGTGTACTTTTAGTGTGACCTTGAACTTGAGCTTAAGGCTGCAGGAAACTGAAAGTTTGCTCGACTTTCAAGACCATTAACTGCTTTCGCCTAAACTAGTCTAATAGAAAATATTCTGGATAAATAGGAAAAACTCTAGTATAACAAAAAAAAAATTAACTTACAAAACTTTGGTTACTGATTTATCTTTGAAATAAATTGGTACATAACTTTGAGATCAAAAGCTGTATAATTGAATACAGAAATAGATATTGAATAGCTTTAAATTCTGTTTAAAAAAACTGATTTAGACCCAATATGAATACCTGAAATTAACATCCTCCATGAGGAGAGTTTCTATCTTTATGAAGAATTTACTGTGAGGAGGTATACAGAGGAAGCAAAACATACCCATTGACATCTAGGCAAGTGATATAATGATTCCAATGTAATGTTTTACCCTGAATCAGATGTAATCACACCCACGTCACTATATCTAATATTTAAGAATATATTTAGATTTTATATGGAACCAAAAAAATTCTGATTTTTACAAAATATTTATGCGCCTGACTTTGCAATCCAAGGAAGTGACGTATTGATTTCATTCTATTTGCTTTGATCTCGTAAAAATCTCATGAAATACTGTTCATGTTTCGCTTTCGACATCACGCAACTTCATGGCTTTTCATTACTTCTTTTTTTTTCATCTCTACAGCCCTTAGTGGGCTTTGGCTATCTCTAAAATAGAGCTTCACGTTACTTCTTACACCAAATTTTTTCCAGCTTTTTAATTTAATATTTTTCCCATATTTTCCATAACCTGATAATCCTTAGTTTTTGATATTCCTCTCTTCTTTTAAAAATATAATATTCCTTTCATGTTTTTTTTAAGCTGTTTCCTTAATTCTTTCGGCATGTCATATTCATTCCATTTTTTTCAGCTTTGATAAATCTTAATTATTTTTTAACTTCAATTAATTTTTCAATTTCATGACTATTTTTTTCTCCTTCTGTAATTCTTATTAATGGATCCATGAATTCTTCTAAATACTCTACGTTCAAAAAGTCTTAACATATATCCATATTTCTTTGATAAAACTCTGGTTTTGGATCTATATATATTTATATTGTCCTTATTAAACATCTTACATATCTGCATTTTACAATTTCTAGAAATTTTAAAGCTGTATTCAAGTCCCCATCCTGAATAACGTAATTAGAGTCTTCATCTACTACAAATTCTACGTAGTTTCGAAAAATATTTTTTCTAAAGGAGGGAAGTCATATTTAAATAAATTTTAATTGCAAGAATTTCGTTCACTGCAAAATATATAAATTCCTAATTTCTTAAGTTTTAATATTTTTAAAAACAAATGTGTTTGTTTCAACAGAAATCTACTTCAGTTTGCTTCAACTGAAAAAAAGTCCGCATACATATCAAACAGTTGGATAAAAATATACAAAAATATCTACTAGCAAAATTTTGATATTAAAGTGCCTAAAATCTTAAAAAATAATCTCATTTGCTCGCGTTAATATCATCACTTTCATTTTGAAGAAGCATGGCAATTGCTATGCAAATAATATAGATGGAAGTTTTTTCCACTGCCGTTGTTAAGGCACTATCAATAAATATACAGTGTTATGAAGGGGTTTTTCCAAAAACAATAGTAATTGGTAGTAATAAATAATTTATTGTGTTCACCTCCATGAAAAAGTATTTAGAGGACATGTATTGTGTAAAATAATTATAAATTTTAAAAACTTTCTTATCCCTCCTGTACCATTCTCCGCTCCGAAGAAAGTGACACTATTGACCGGAAGTCCAAGGGCTATTTATATTTAATTTTTTAGATATAAAAGACTTCAGTTTACAAAACATTTTAATCCTTTGCACTTCGATAACTTTTAAAAGCTGTTTGATATAATATCAGCACTATAGCATTAAAAATACACAATATATAATTACTATGCAATTTTAAAATTCTCATAATAAGGTGGTTACTAATTATTTAGGTATAAAATTTCTTAATTTTAAAGTGGTAAGTGCTGATGGTGCCTCCGTGGGGACATTGGAGTGCAAAGAGTTAAACCTCCTCACGGTTTTAGATAAGTAGTCTGCGCAGATTGCTTGAAAAGAGAACCAGTAGTGCGCATGGAGAAGTTTATCATATATATTTGAGAATTGAATTTGTAGTGGTTGACAAGTAAATTAGACAAACCTTTTATATTCATAAATTAAACAAATTTTTAGACATATATTTGCTACCACTTTCCAATTTTTAATAGATTTTGTATAACATGAGTCTTTCGCAAATTGTTTAACCTTCATAATGGTCAGATCGGACTACCTATTAAAATCCGTGTGGAGGCTTTTAGTTAGAGGAGGCGTTGGTTAAACTCATTGAAAACATAATTTTACTGACATAAACACGTTCACACCGGGAAAAGTGAAAATACTGGTAGAAGAACTATTTCAATATTAGATAATATTCGGGAGGAATTAATCTATTCTCGGAAATAACAATTCACTGTAAGGAAATTTATCAAGGCGAAGAAACAATTCAGTATAAAAATTGCATCCGTCAAAAACAATTGGTAGATATGGATTTTTATTATTCCCGGAAAAAAACTTAAAAATTAAATTTACTGTTACTAGTTTTTACTCCGGTGCGCTGTCAAGATGAGACAATCTAGCGTGACCCACCGGTGGTTCACCCTGTCTTGAACGTGTTAATCCAATATTGATATATGCAATAATAGTCATGAAGAAAATAGAATGTAAGCCACTGACACTTTGAGGCAGATTGGGGTGGTTACCAAATGGTACACAAATATATATATATATAAATATATATATATATATATATATATATATATATATATATATATATATATATATATATATATATATATATATATATATATATATATATATATATATATATATATATATATATATATATATATATATATATATATATATATATATATATATATATATATATATATATTGGAAACACAAATAAAAATTAATAATAAAAACTAGTTGAAATAAATGTAATAATTCTCTTCAGGTAGTATTTCTTTATAAAAATTAGTTATTCAGAAAAAATAATAATTATATATACTAATTTAACAGTTAAAAAAAGTTATAAAAAAGAAGATAGGGTCAACTTTTAGCTGACTTGGAGAGAATGAGAAATTTTTTAAATAATAGGAATTCAAAAATTAGAACTGAAATATGCTTTTCTAAGAGCATTAAAATTATACATTCAAAATAATAAATGAAATTAAATGAACCGCAAAAGAATTTAATTAATAAAGTAAAATGAAACTAGTTAAAATAAATATTTTCTTTTTAAAAATTTGAATTTTTATGCAAATTTAAAAGTAAAGAGATGAAAAATAACAGTCACAAAATAGTAATGTTTGTAAAATTTTACATACAAGCATAAAAAAAAAAAAACATTTTACTGTTTTTTTCTTCTTTATGGGGTGACTGCTTATAAGTCAGTCTACATACATGGGTAGAAAAACGCTTACAGATTTTATTCATTATATATATATATATATATATATATATATATATATATATATATATATATATATATACCATAACCTGCAAGTACATAGAACTCATAAAGTGAGTTGAAAACTTGTTTTATTTTCATTTCAATTTTTTTGGTTCTCCTCACACAATTGCATTGATATAATTTGTTTTGGCTATCTTAATACAATATTGGAAAACACTCTTTTTTTGCGGATATAATCGTGTGAGTTGATAACGAGATTATATTATTATTTCCCTTATTTTGTTTTAAGTTTATTTTTAAACTTAGAATATTTTTAATATATATAGAACATTAAAATATATATATTTTAATATATATATATATAGAATATATATATAGAACAGTATTTTTAAGATTGATTTTTTGATTGTTATTTTTAAGTTAAGAACAGTATTTAGTACAGAAAGAAAAAACAGTTTTTTTTTAATATTGCTTTTTATTTTTTTAAAATTTTTTTTTTCTGTTTTACGTGTTATTTTTACTTATTTTTACTTTTTGTGTTCGATTTTATTTGTTGTAATTTTTGTAAAAAATTTTTTTGAGTGCTCCTCACACTATTGTATTAATATATTTTGCTTTGGCTTTATTGATGCAATATCAGAAAGCACTCTGTTTCCCGAATATAGTCGTGTGGGCTGATGAAAAGATTATATCTCTTTTTTCCGGTTTTTTTTAACTGAAATTTTATCCTTTTTTTTTAAACTGTTGCTTGTTACTTTTTATACTTATTATCCCCCCCCTTTATTCCTATGTCTATAATTTTTCTTTGTTTTATCTTCCTTTTGAACTTATCTAATGAGTTCTGTTTACTTGCAGCTTAAGCGCAATAAATGAAACTTATTGTTTTTCTTAACTTTCTTCGTGTTTTCATGTATTTATTTATTTATTATATATATATATATATATATATATATATATATATATATCACAGAAAGAAAAGTTAGTTTGTAAACTATTTAACTGTTTTGTTTCAATCCTTCTTGACTAGATTTATTTGATAAAGAAGTTTTCTCAGCAACTTCAAAGCCATGGCATATATTTTCTCAATAATGGGATACTTAGGGTCACAAAACTTTGTTTCAGCACGTGATGTAATCAGCAATTTCTCTTAAGTATAGACTATTTCGAGTTTCATCAGAAAGATTGCCTCTGGATGTAAGTAAAAGATAAAACTTGTGTGTACCTAACTAAAGCTTCGTAAAATACCATTTACAATTTATTTCACTTATACTCAAATTGTAAATACTTTACAACTATGGGTATTAAACAGGCAATAAAAAAATAAATTTAATATGAATCTTGTCAATAATGGCATTTGTTTTCAAGCAAATAATAGTTTGATTTTGTGTTAGCTATAAATACTATTTTTCTCTGAAAGTATTGAAAAATTAAACGCTTAGTAATGGTAAGTACTTAGCTATGAATTGACTGTTTCCTTTAAAAAAATATTATGTCTCTTAGTTAAATTAGAATCATAAGCTTGAATACGTTTTTGGATGCGAAATTGAGAAAATTTAGTTGCAAAATATTTCTTACAAGTTTATTTTTACTGGCGCAGCGCTGAAAGCCTCAGAAGAGTATATTTAAATATTTTAATATCCTAAAATTATTATCTTTTTGATCCATATTTTTTATTAAACACATTTTTCAAACTTTTTTCATTATTTCATATTAACTTAAGTAAAATTAGGTTGTGAAATATTGCCTGAGGCACTAGTATCATTCTTGCGTTAAATGTAAAATACGAAAAGCATTACTCATACGCGAAGAAATTTCAATTTAAATTTTCGAATTTAACCCTTTTGAAGGCCGTGGTAAGTATACTTACCACCACGCTTTACCACTTTTAATTTAGGTTTCCATTTTTCAATAACTTCAGCTTTCTTGCAGTGGGTTTGAATAAAATTGGTAACCATTTGTCACTTTTAAAAACCGTATAAAAGTTATAAAATACATAATTCCTTTTGAAGTTTGTAGCATTTATGGAATTTATTTTGTAAATAAAGAAAAATAAAAGTCAGTAAGTTTCTAATAGGTCATGTTAAATATATTTACCACCAAGAAAATGGCATTTTTATAAACAAAATGAGTTTTTTTTCTTATATCAGTTACTGTTCTTAAAACAATTTCAATTCCAAAAATTTTTTAATTTTCCTTTACTAGAAATAAAGGGCCCGTTAAAGGGTTAAATTTATGTGCAAATCATTTAGATCTAAGAAAAAGTCAATCATCATCAAATTTCTTATCTTTACAGAATAAATTATTGATAAGTTTTTGAATATGAAAAAAAATAAATAATTCAAACCGCTTTTTTTTAATTTTATATTTTAATAAAAAATGGAATTCCGTCAATCTAATTAATTTTTTAAAATTTTCATAAAAAAATATTAAAAAAGGAGCATTGGTGTCTCACATTTGTCAATGGGTTAAAATGTTACATTTTTAAATCAATGGAATTTTTATGAAATATAAATAAACCATAAAAAAATTAAAAATAATTGAAACTTTTTGCTTCACGCTAGTAAATAATTTATTGCTTTAGTATGTATCTTTTTCTGAAAAAGAATAAGCGGAGATATTTTTTTAGTAATGTAATATTGTTTGTACAGTGCGTAATATTATAACGGATGTTTAATATTATCAGAACTAATGATTCTAGTATGTTTAGTATGAAAAATCTTTTCAAAAAATAATGAGACATCGATTTATTTCTCAAAAAAAAAAAAAAAAAAAAAAAAATCTTGTATTTTAAGTCTAAGCTGTGTACTGTATTATATATTATTATAAACAGTCATTCATCATCAAATTTCTTTTATTTACAGAATAAATTGAGTATGAGGAAAAAAATTACAACTATTTCTTTTTTGGATTTTATATTTTAATAAAAAATGGAATTCCGACAATCTAATGGATTTTTAAAATTTTCGGAAAAAAAGAAGAAAAAAAAGAACATCGGTGTCCCACATTAATCAATGGATAGAAATGCTACATTTATAAATCAATGGAATTTTCATGAAATATAGATGAACCACAAAAAAAATATAGAAAAATTATTTGAAACTTTTTGCTTCATTCTAGTAAATAATTTACTGCTTTAGTTTTTAGTTCAACTTTAAAATTTAATAAAATATCAAAGCTATATTATAAATAATTTTTTATTAAATACGTTAAGTTTATCTTTATAATGTCAGAAAATAAATGAGTAAAGAGATACTCTTGAGACCATTTTTGAACTATTCAAAAAAATTAAAAATTGGTCTTATAACTATATAATAATGAATGTCTCATTTAATTAAAATTGATAATGAGTTAAAAATGGTTATTAGAGAATTTTACGGCATTTATTTCACCCTATAAATCTAAAGAGAATAAAAACATTTGGTTGCACTAGACTATTTCCTTTATTTGACTTAAGTATATATTATTAACCATTATTGATACACGACTGGTTATTTATAAGTCAATGGCTTTCAAACTTGTATTTCTGCTAAATGTTTAAGACACCAAAATATTAATAAAATTGCTTTTTCCAAGCCTCATTTTGAGTAACACTTTAATAGAAAAATCTATTAAAATTATTTGATTATAGTTTTTACCGAGCAGTTTATTTATTAAATGCATTTTATTAGATCTTTGAACGCCATGATAGCCTATTTGGTGGGGCACTTTACTTCCTGTTAGAACGGGAGTTCGAATCCAGCCAGCCGAAGAATCCCCGTTTAGTAAATGGTGACTTGTGGATGTTAAATCAATCGGGTCGCAAAGTCATCCATGTTCCCATAACAAAATATACTTCTGTTAGTACTGAATTGGAGATAGATCGTTTCTCCGGTAGGTCAAAATTCGATTTGTGGATGAATGAATTGATGTAAAAATAATTCCACCCTATAAACCATAGATGGCGCCACTGGAAAATAAGAACAATAGCACCAACTCTGCCTTAATGGCTGACGACATTACATTAGATCTTTGAAACATTGAAAGCATTTAGTTTAGAATGATAATTATGATTAAAAATTTGTATTGAAATTCTAAGCACTTTTCTTTTAACTTTGGGAATTGTAAAATCTATTTGCTGTCTCATAGGACCCTCTATTCATAAAGATCTCTCCCATAAAAATAACATGGTTAGCTCACAGGAACTAGTCCAATTAAAAGCTGTAAATTATTACAATTACTACTGATACTTAATACTTTATACTTAATACTTTAATTTGAATACTATAATACAATCAGTGTTGCCACAGGCGGCTAAAAATGCAAAATGTCTAGTCACTTAAGAAACTCGAAACTTTATTAACACTTTCATGTCCGGTGACACCAACGTGTTGTCACGTGAAAACCAAACGTTAGCTGCCGGTGACAACACGTTGGTGCCATACGAAGCCATACACTAAGAGCCGGTGACAACACGTTGGTGTCATGTCCAAGTCAAACGTTAGTGGCCGGTGAGAACACATAGATGTCGCGCTTTGCAACCTGATATTCATGTGACATTTTGTCAAGGGACAATAGAGTACAGAGATGCCAACTGATCCGCGTTCTGGAATAGTTTTAATAAAGTGGTAGCAAATTATATAGTAAAATTCGTTAAAGAAAGATAGTTACGCCTACTTTTTAATATAGTAACCAGTAGTTTGATGCTTTACCGTTGCATTTTATATCATACTTATAATTTTTGATATTTAGTGGTGAAAAAATTACTTATAATGAGAAATACTAAACTAAAAGTAACTTAAATTTCGCTACCACTAGAAAAAACTATTTTACAAAGCGGAGCAAGTTACACGGAACCAGTTACATGGTAAACTTATCACTAAATATATGCGGACTGCATAGTGTTATCAAAGATCAAAATTAGCAACTTTTTCTAGCATGTTCGTTTTTAGTTCACAATAGAAAATTAGTGCAAAGATCTTCATTATCCATCCTGCAGTTTTGACTTTAAAGTTGCATTTTCCATTAACAGCTAATGTAAGGAATGTTTTAATTTAAAATACAAGAAATTTGATAAGTTAGTCATAGTGGTAGTTACGATTAAATAATTAAAAACAATATGAATGAATAAAAGTGAATATAGTCTGCAACACCTTCATTCTCTGGCCTATGAACTACAACGCTGTTTGCAAAAAAATATTATGTACTATTTGGCTCAGCATATCCTCTTTTGGATTTTGTACCATTAAACTCTACATTCAACTCAACTTCTGTAAAATATTTTATAGAGTTGCAGCCATTTAAGAATCAAAGCATTCAGATTTTTTTGTAATTTTGCTTATATTTTAAAACCCTCAAGAACAAAAAGAGAAATCAAAGTGGCATTGTATATAAACTTTTGAATCATTTGTATGTAGTGCTGTGGAAAATAATACATTAAAACATAAATATAGCTAGCACTAGAAAAATTTGTAATAAAAAGCATGGAACGTTAGCAAATGTATATATATATATATATATATATATATATATATATATATATATATATATATATATATATATATATATATATATATATATATATATATATATATATATATATATATATATATATATATATATATATATATATATATATATATATATATATATATATATATATATATATATATATATATATATATATATATATATATATATATATATATATATATATATATATATATATATTGGTAAAGATGATTTTCTTTGAATGATTATAACTTATGTGTAGTGGTATGAAAAATAATTTAATAATTTTAATTTAAATTTACAAAACAACGAACCATACTTCGAAACATAAACTTACCCAACACAAGAATTTTTTTCCCAGAAAGAGTTGAAAGTTGGTAGCTTGTAAATACATATAAATTGTTGTCATTGTAATAATTAGGGGATACCGGGGCAAATGCAAAAACTTATTTAATAAATTTGTCAAAACAGTTTATTAATTATTATTTTAAATTTAGTTAGCAATGTGTTACATAAAGTTTTGATTTTTCAATTTCAATTTGACTGATAAAAAAAATTTTGATGTTGAGTTTTGTATTAATCCCTTTCTTATAAAAAAATTTTGTTTTTTGTCTTCCCTAGGCCGGTGTGATAAGGCTAGATTAAACACGTCTTAAAACTTGTTACTATTGGTACTATATTTCTTTTAAGAATGACTGAAGACTGAACAAACCCTAACTATTAATTAAGTTTTAATATTATTTATTAATTGAATTAATCGGTATTTTTAAAATATTTTAAGGATACAGCAAATGCAGAAAAAACTTATAATCATTAATTTAAGTAAAACAATATAAAGCTTTTTTTGAATTATTTTTGAAAGTAACTTACGTACATCTTTAAATAAAATGCTTTTTTATAATTAAAATTGTGTATTGATATATAGATCTAATCAATTTAAATAAAAATGGTTTTTTCTAAAGGAAAAAATACGGCTACAAGCATCTACACTACTATAAAAATATGATTTTTGAAAAACACATCCCCCAATTTTGAAAGATACAATTTTATTTTTGCGTAATTTACTTTTGACATTAGCAAAAATATAAAAATTTTATAAATTTTTTGGAAACAAGCCCAGGTGTATTAAATTTTGTATGTGTACCGTAATACTATCAATGGATTTGCCCATACCTACTTAGGGATAGATTTAACCCTATATTTTATGTAGATTAACACAGAGCTTGTGGACAACTTTTTCAAAAAATGTATTTCTACTGTAGTAGATTAAAATTTTAAAAAAATTGGTAGGCTAGATTTTATAAAAGTTGATGCAAATTTGTCACTATAGCTACAAATTCAATTTAAAAAAGATACGATGATCGATTACAGTACTGATTAAATATATACTGAATCATTTATGTTTGTAGTAATCACGAATAAATCATTTCTTTGAAAAAAAACGAGCGAAAACAAAATAGTTTTGCTACCACTTCTTAAACTTCTGAATGGATCGCAGAAATTTAGAAATGTATTTTTACATGACTCGCATGAAATGTGTTTAGGATAAAATATTAAACTGCATTAACTTTAGTCTAATTATATAAGGTTTCAATCAAACCAAAAATTTGCACAATTTGAAAATATTTTACTTATTCAAAATATAGAAAATGCTCTGGAAGCGATTCCCGATGATGATGTTCTTCAGAATTTCAGAAATGAAATTACAAAGACGTTCCTTTCTTCTCAAAGAAAGTTATACATCAATGATTTTTTTTTACAATTAACCCATAATTAATAAGAAAAAATAGCATCTTTATTCCAATCTATTTAATTCCTGAAATAATGATGTTACTTTTTAGGGAAAAAAAAACCTTTTCTTTTACCCTCCACAAATTATAAATGCTTTCCCGAATATCAAAATTTTTTCTAAGTAGGTAAATTATATATCTAACATTTATTTTTCTTTTATATTCCAAGATATAATTCATCGTTGAATTTAGTGACTAAAAAATGTGGACGATATAGGAGGGTAATTAGCCTTAACGTTTCTTTCCATTGAAAAAAAAATTTTTCTTTGCATACATCAAACTTAGAAATGAAAGATAAAAAAAGCATCGTGGGAATAGGACAGCTGAACTTTTACTCAATATAGTTTTCTTAAAAAATTAAAAAGGTGTTTGCTTTTGCTTCGTTCTAAAGCGATGGATTTAATCTCCCACTTTCTTTGATGGATTCTTGTCAGGGTAAATTTTTTCTTGAATTTCTTCCTTTCTAATTTAATCGCTTAGCTAAAGAGATAGCTGTCACGAGTTTTCATTGATATGTATCTTATTTCTAAAAAAGAATAAGCGGATATAATTTTTTAAAAAATTTATTAAATTTTGAAAATCTGTGGAAAAAATAATGAGACATCGATTTATTTTTAAAAAAAAAATCTTATATTTTAAGTCTACGCAATATATTATTTTATATATATATATATATATATATATATATATATATATATATATATATATATATATATATATATATATATATATATATATATATATATATATATATATATATATATATATATATATATATATATATATATATATATTATTCAACTGCTGCTACAAAGCCAGCATCCACGTTTAAAAAAAGAAAAAAAAATGCTTCAAATAATATTGTTCAGAAAATAAATTTCCGAGCAAACTAACTAAAACTTATTTGGTGCAATTGTATTAAACAAAACTGGAATTACTTAAAAATTAAAAGCATGAGAATTAGAATAATAATCTCCTTTTTAAACACATTAATGGGTCATTTATTGCTAGTAAAGGTCAATGAAAATATTTTTGGAAAAGGTATTTATAAAAGAAAAAACTCATTTAATTTTTTTAAATAAATTAATTAAAATTTTAACGCTATATTTTTCGTGGTAAGTATGTTTACCGTGCTCGATTAGGTGCTATAGAGTGTAAGGAACTTTTTTTAAATACTACTGATTGCAAAACGAATTATACATTATCTAACTTTTATTTATTTTCTGAAACTAGCATATGAACATATGACAGGATTGTATAGAAAAGTTTTTAATAGGGGATGGATAAAGATTGTAAGAACAATAGAATATTTAGTTTTGACCATACAATTCTTATGAATTGTTGTTAAACTTTTTATAAATAGTTGTTAAAATTCCTATGAACTATACAAATTTCCATATACGTAATCGTAATACGCTTTGATTAATTAATATTGTTAAACTTGTATTCTAGGACAAAAAGAGAAAATAAGTAAATAAAAGACATATACGTAATATTTAATTCTTCATTTAATTTAATACTACAACTATTTTTTTTCTAATTTCAGTTTTCATAAAATGATATTGTTAATTAACAGGATAACATTAATTTAATGTAGCACATTTTAAATAATGTTTTGGAAAAACTGATAAAAAAAATAACTAAATTAATTTATATAAAAAAAGAAATTCAATTATTAAGGAACAAAATTGAAATTTAAAAAAACACGTGAAAACGAACAATTGTAATTTATCAAAAGAAAAATAGAAATGAATTTGGTCTACGCTCTATTCTAAGGATGAACAAAATTAAATTAAAAATGAAATGGAAATATATTCATATTTATTATATAGTAAACAAGTATCTTACCAATAGGAATTTTTTCAGGCACTGGCCGCACCAGAGCCAGAATACAAGTAAAACATAACAACTTCAACGTAAGGAACATCCCCTTCATTTTAAGAATTTTTCATTTTTAAAAAAATTCCTCCGCTGAACTCCGAAAAAGCAATTTTTGCCTTATATTATTTTTTGTCCTCATGGCGTTTTAAAAAAAAACACTTTTTGAGTGCACAAGTAAACATAACTGCACAATACACTCTCAAAACTAAGAAAATATTGCATTGACTCTTCACTCAGAGTCGGTCTCTTCCAAAGATGCGGAAGATCATAGAAAAGCAGGCTTTGGCTCTTTCGCTTCAGCATGGACTGAATGGGCTGGGCAATTCGTGAACAGGTTAGATTCTGCGCACTCTCAATACACTCGCTCATCGCCAAGTCAGAAGGCTACTCTTGGGAAAAAAACGTGCTCCGTTTATTCGCGCCAGTAATTCAAGCGTTTCCGTAAAGCTTTGCGCGTGGTTTTACGCGTGCTTTGACTATTTCCGTCATGGAAGATCGAATGACTGACAAAATTTTTTGAACATTTTTAAAAATGAGGTGAATAAAATGTCAAACTTTAAAAGCCTCACGAAATTTTTTCTTTCGTATATTTATTATTTTTACGAACACAAATGGATTGTCTCCTTTAACCCCTTAACGCACAGAGTTTTTGAAGAAAACCACCCTGAAAAAATCTCTTTTTATGTAAAAAAATACACTTTAGAGCATTGTCTTTTCTTTTGGCAGACAATTTTGATATACTGCGCTTTTGTTTCATGGAAAAAGACTATATTCAGAGATGATAAATGCTCCTGACACGTCAAAATAATTAAAAAAAACGGTAAATAACTACTAAGTAAATTTTGCAAATATAAAGTGGTGAATTGTCTAAACCTACGAACTATTTAGAAATAGTGGTGGATAAAAATCTACTAAATTGAATTTATTAAACCAAGAATCACAATTGATGAACTACCACTCTAAAATATATATATATGGGTCATTCTCACGAAAACTGTCATTTTTCAGTTCATAAAATCCCAAAAAAGTAAAGTGAATAAAAAGCTCTGAAACTTTTTATATTAATAGAAATATGTAATGGCATTATAAAGAAAGTATATATCCTATAAATTATACTTAATATTTAAATTAATTAATTTTTTAAATAATTAATTTATAATTAATTAATTTATAATAATTAATAATTAATTAATTAATTTAATAAATAAATTAATTAATTTAATAAATTAATTTATTAATTTTTTAATTTATTTTTCAAATTAATTAATAAGTAAATTAATTATTTTCACTATTTAAAAAGTGAGGGAATGATATTTTATTTTAATACATGTTTTTATCTAAGATACATCTACCTTAAGTTTGAAAATGATAACATACTAAGTATATCTAATATTTATTATAATTTAGTCTTATATATTTAATAGTTTTTACAGGTTTGGGAAATAAAATTGGCTGGCACGATTGAACAAAAAAAAATTTGATAATACACTCATCTTGAATCATTCCCTCACTTCAGCGTCATTCCCTCACTTTATACACTAGTGAGGGAATGACGAATTCAATGAAATTTAAAAATAACAGTTAGGCCTAATTAATTTCTGAAGTCAATCACATACAATTATATTCATACAAGAAAGCAGCATATAATTATCCACTTTCTCGATGAAGTTGTATTTTATTTTACTCTAAAAAATGACATGAGGGAATGACAAATGTAAAAAATTTTACCTGGTTTGATTCATTCAAATTTTTTCCACAGCAAAGCTTCTTTAAGTTGAAGATGGAAACATACTGCAATTTTGTTCTATGATGCCAGTTGTTTACTTCTGAAGTTTTTATTAAAATATTTTTATTCTAAGAAGATTGCAGGTGATAAGAACATTGTTGTGAGGGAATGACGCGAAACACTGGGGACAAAGTTTAAAATAGTGCTGTGTTAATATTTTTATCAGAAATTAAATATAAAATTGATTTTCTGAATTCTATATTTCAGTATTCTGAGATAAAAAACACGAATTTGTAAAAAAAAATTTTTTATTTCAGAAACAATTTTTTTCTTTTTTTAAATCAGCAGTGGGGACAAGTGAGGGAATGACATATTGGTATATTTTAATTACCTAAAATAAATAAAAAATAAAAATTGATAATTTTATTTTTATTCTTTTGTTAGCTTGCATTCCGAAGGACACTTTCCCTGAATTTTTTTTTTCTTAAGCTGTAAAACAAACATAAAATATACTGGGGACATGAAAATGACTGTTTTTGTGAGAATGACCCATATATATATATGCTGTCTGAAGTAAGTTGGCATCTCTGTATATTTTATTCGTGAATAAATAAGTGTTATAGCTTACAATCCTATGTAAATGATAAATATCAATAAAACGATTTTTTTTCTTAGCTTTCACATTGTTAAAAATTATAGCAGCATAAAATACAACGCCGCTCGAAATTTTAGAATCTATAAATAACTGAGAATCTATAAATAACTGAACTACTTTAAAATTGCCAATTGGACGACGTTTTTCCGCCGTGACAAGAATAATCAAAATCACTGCCGTATTTTCATTTCTTGCAATTTTTTATGAGCCCAGATAATACAGCATGGGATCAAGTTTTAGAATATTAACCCCTTGGGGACGGGTGATTCAGAAAAGCATTCATACAAAATCAGAATCAGGATGTAATTAAATAAAAAACGGTAACTTAAATGTAGTCGTTGCTAATTTGACAGACTTACTTTGCTTTTACTTTAATTATTGTTAGTTTAATCATATATATATAATCAATGTTAGTTCAAAGCATAACTAAATAGTTTTATTTTGAACAAAGTAATGGGAATAAATCAAACAATTATAACTCCGCCCACAAATAAACTGCTAAAGAATTACTTTGATTATCAGTTTTATCTTTTTACTATGGTTGGTACGGCTTTATGCTGGCACGTATTTGTGACAGTTGGCGCGAAAGGGTTAAGAAATTAGATCTCAAACGTTTTACATTTTCACAAAACTGTGACTTTTCTCCATATTGACGCTTTACATCACTTTCAGAACAAGAATAGAGACCGATGACTATAGATAGACTAAATTTGATCGAACGGTCATGAGTAACTGACTGCTGTAAATTTTAACACGATTACGATAGATACGGTAGATTTCTCTCACCTAAAGTTTATCGCGTAATTTTACGCCTACTTAGACTATTTCCATCGTAGAGAATCAAATGACTGAAATTTTTTTTGAATACCTATAAAAATGAGTTGCATAAAATGAAAAATCTTAAGAAATTGTGTTTTCTTTCGTATATTTAGTATTTTTATAAACACAAAGGTGTCGTTCTCGAAAATATATGCAGTTTTTGAAAATTGTAGGAATCAAAAAATGAGCGAAACATATATTTATTATGATAATGTCCTGTATTAATTATGTAAATAAAAATAGTTAATGTTAGTAAACTTTAACGTGATAATGGTTGATATGATAAACTTCTATCAATCAAAGCATTGAGCCAGGTTTTATGCATGTTGTGACTATTTCCGTCGTGGAAGACAAAAAATTTTGATCACTTATACAAACGAGGAGAACAAAATATAATACTTTAAGAGCCTCAAAGTAGGGCTTAATTTTTTTTCGTACATTTAATATTTTTATAACTGCAAATGAATTGTCCCCTTGACAGGAGAATATAAAGGTAGTTAGAGATTATAAAGGTAGTGGGAGAATATAAAGTCCTGCTGTATTTACAGATTGTACGAGTCGCATAATGAAAGAATCGTATATATTTATTTTGATAATAATCTCATAAATTAAAATAGTTAATTTTTGTAATATTTAACAGAAATATGGTCGACACGGTAGATTTCCTTCCCGTGAAGCTCTGCGCGTGGTTTTACTTGTGCTTTGGGCTATTTCCGTCATAAGAGATCAAATTATTGTCAAAAATTTTCTAAAACTTATAAAAATACGAAGAATAAAATGTCAAACTTTAAAATCTTCCAGAAACTGTTTTATTTTTTCTTTCGTACATTTATATTCTTATGAACACAAATAGATTGTCCCCTTTAATAGAAAATACAAAGGTGATTTTTTTCTTTTTTTGAAAAGGTCTGCTATTTTTATACATTTAACTAGTGGCACAATGAATCAAACATTCATATTTACTTTGATAATTATCACATGTATAAAAATAGTAAATTTTTGATAATTTTAACACGATGATGGAATTATGTTCGATACGGTAGATTTCTCGCCCGAAAAGCTTTAAGAGTGGTTTTACGTATTCTTTGACAATTTCTGTCGTTGAATAATCAAATGAGCTTTGGGCTATTTCCGCCAGGAGAGATCGAATGGCTGTCAAAAATTTTCTTACACTTTTAAAAATGAGAAGAATAAAATGTCAAACTTTAAAGGCTTCAAGAAACTGTTTTATTTTTTATTTCGTACATTTAATATCTTTATGAACGCTAATGGATTGTCCCTTTTAAAAGAGAATATAAAGGCGACTTTTTTCGAAGGCCTGCTATTTTTATACATTTAACGAGTGGCATAGTATAAACATGCGTATTTATTTTGATAATAATCTCACATAAAAAAACAGTAAATTTCAGAGAGTTGATGATGGACTTATGTTCGATACGGCGGATTTCTCCCCCGTGAAGCCTCTATGGTTAAAAGCATGCTCTGTCCGCGGAAGTACACGCATCATTTTACTGGAATGCAGAAGATTCTTTTGCAATCGAAAGTGATAGGACATCCTCAATGGCAATGTTTTAGCTTAGAGAAACACAGCCTATATGACGCCAAAGAGCATGTGCATACATGTTCAAACACATAACGAATATATCGGACAGAATTAAGCCTCCGCACGGTTTTTTATAGGTAGTCCGATCGGACAACTGTGAGGGATATCCACTTTCCGAACGAGTCACTTAATACAAAATCTAGTTAAAATAAGAAAGTGGTAGAAAATATATGACTAAAAGTTTGTTTTATTTATGAACATTATTGGCTTTCCTTATTCACTTGTCAACCACTACAGATTCAATTATCAAACATATATGATGAATTTCTCTCAATTACTTTTATAAAAGGTTTTGGTTTCATGCGCACAAGTGGTTCACTTTTTAAATAGTCTGCGCGGACTACTTATAAGAAACCGTGTGGAGGTTTTTTGATGTAGAAGGTGATGACTAAGAGGCAGATCTAACACATACATTTTAGATTAAATACCGTATCACTTTTTTTCTAAAGGCGCCACTGCATTCTTGTATAATGGGATGTGTTCTTTCGCGGAGAGAATTGTCCAGTTATTGTTAAGTTAAAGTTAAGTTTGTTATTTTTCTATTGACAATAAGAGCCATGGGTGAAAGCCCTTATATAGCAAGACGGAAAAGAGAAAAACCTGGTACGTAAAACATTTCATTCCAGCATTTTTTTCGAAAAAAATGAAATATCTGTAACTATCAAGATTTCTTTTATAATTCTGGCATATATATAAAACTGCTTCTTTTCCAACATAAAGTAGATATTGTTGAAAAATTTAAAAATAGAATAAGTAAACTCCTCCCCAAAACTAGCTATAACTGAAATGGTTTTACTACCAGCCTTTCCTCTTTTCCGTCTCGCTTTCACCCCTGATAAGAGCTGCTATTTGAAAAAATTTTAATGCAAAAATGAATGAGTAAACCAGTTTGCTCCAAGTGGCATCATTCGCGCTAAGCTCTGTTTTTTTTTAAAAAAATTTTCAATATTAACTTTCATTTAGGAAAAACAAACGTCACGTTCAGACATGTGAAATTGTTTTTGTAATATTTAGTTCCGTAATCATAGAATTATGACATTCTATGTACTTAAATGGCAGCTAACGAATAAAAAAATCTGTTTTATATTAACTTTAATAAATTATATCTACTTTTTATTATAACACTCTTTATAACATTACAAAAATTGAGTAAAAGAGTAACTTTTACTCTGGGATAATTATTCTTTATTTTGAAATGTCTATCAGAAAGGAATATATCCCGGAGATAACATTTGCCTTTATTTCATCACAATTTATTGCTTTCTTAATTGTTATATATATATATATATATATATATATATATATATATATATATATATATATATATATATATATATATATATATATATATATATATATATATATATATATATATATATATATATATATATATATATATATATATATATATATATATATATATATATATTTATATATATATATATATATATATATATATATATATATTTATATATATATATATATATATTTATATATATATATATATATATATATATATATATATATATATATATATTTATATATATATATATATATATATATATATATATATATATATATATATATATATGCTACCATTATATATATATATATATATATATATATATATATATATGCTACCATTATATATATATATATATATATATATTTATATATATATATAAATATATCTATATATATATATATATATACTCTTGTTTCTCTACCATTTAGTTTTTTATTTTTATTTTATTCATGTTTTTCATGTTAATTTGTGTATATATATATATATATATATATATAATTAAATTGATTATGATACTCTTTTAAGATTTTGAATGCAAATTGCATTGCATGCTACTAAAATGGAAAGTGGAAAGGCTAATAAAGTGGCATTTGCCCCTTCAGATGTTTAAGGTACGCAGGTATGCTCAGTCTGTCTAGTGATAAGTTCCCTTAATATTGTTACAAAAGTAAAAATTTTCTTAGAGATTTTTGCTGTAGTATACTACACCTCCAAAAAGTACTTGACAAAAACCTCATATGTTGGTTTTTAAGATAATTCAAAATATTTTTCATAAAACTGGTAAGAAAAACAATCCACTTTTAAAGTTAGTAAATAATAATTGATTAAACTAATAATTTTATAGTATTAAAGCTACCATTTTTAATAATTAAACTAATTATTGACACAGATTTAGAATGAATTGTGTTTAGGTGTCCGTTTCTTTAACTGTTTCTTTAATTGTATATTTAATTCATAATAAATTTCAGAGTATGTAATAATTAGGTACCTTTTTTCTGATATCGGAATATATTATTTGTTTCATAAAATGTTTAGATTGAAGAGAAAATATTGTTTTACAAGTAGTGAAATAAAGTGCCTTACTTAACTCTCTGAAAGTAAATCACCTATATCATAATCTCAAGCTGTGACATTCCAAATTTATCGGAGTCTTGGAACATGTTTTGCTGTATGCTATTTGTATCGGCCTTGAGTAATTGGAATCAATACCAAATATATTAGTCGTTAAATGTGTGTTTCGGTTTATTGTTTGATTCAGCAAGCCCCTTTTTATTGCATTTTTAAAACCAAGAGAAGAAAAAGTTCAACTATTTCAAATTTATAACTTGTGAAAATTTTCCAAATCATGATAAATTTTGCGAATGATTTAATGTGAAGTACTTTGACGCTGAAATCTTACATATTACTTGTAAAATATTTTGCTTATATCTCTAAAAATAAGGTAGATATATTCATTTTTATTTTTAAACTAGAACTAATTATTTTTTATAAAATGTTTGCACACATATCTCTAAGAATAGGTACTGATTCTGATTATAAAATTATTGTCAAGATCTATGGATCTAACAGAATCTAATGCATCTTATATTATAAAACAGCCAGAGAATCTTTAAAAGTTAGTTATATTGGCTATTTATTTTCGCTCAGAAAAGAATTCAAACAAGTTATACGTTCTTTATGAAACATTTATGACCCCAGATCTAGTGAATTAGAAAAAGAATGCTTAACGGTAATTACACTGAGTGAAAAATTTTATATGTATAGGGGAGAGTTGGATAAAACGGGATAGTCGGACAAAACGGGATACGTTGCCTAGGGACCAGACTATTGCAGCTATCTAGTGGACAACGACAGAAACGTGTTATTCGACCGTGATTATATCATTCTCGTTGCGTCCCGCCTCGAGATCACTATTTGATAGAAAGTTGTAGGTCTCAGAATTTTTTTACTCTATTTTTTTGCCATTTTCTACATTTACGTGCGTTGTTTTTTACATTGTACTGCCTACATATATGGGAATAAAATTCCGGTGAGTATTAAATTTAATTAACCATTTATTTACCAATATTTTTATGTGCAGTCTATCTAATTTTCTTTTCACATTTACGCAGCAACCATGTTTGTTTCAAAAAGTGACGGAGTCGGACAAAACGGGACACTTGTGAGTTGGATAAAACGGGATAGAGTTTTTCATGTCCCGTTTTATCCACCTATTTATTTATTGGATTATTACATTTTAAAATAGCCATATATTAATGTAGGCCTAGACTTTTTAAACAACTTATTTATATTAACTATACATATTTTTTGAATAATTTACTCTCTTTATATAGTAATGCAAAATTTGTTTATTAACGTTCATTATCAAGCATTTTATTTTCGACTCTAGGATTTCACATCTTTCTTTAGAACTAATTGTAATGTATTTCTCTGATGAAGACTTTTTTATACATAAACAATTATTATACATAAACAATTATTTATATATTTGCATTATTTATTATTTTATCTTTATATATATATATGCAAAAAATTAAACATTGTAAACCCTATCCCGTTTTATCCAACCCAGGTATGCTAAAACGGGATATGTAAGAGTTTGGAAATGAATTTTTTTTTCTATTTCGCTGTCATTAAAATTAGTTGAAAATAGGTTTTTTGTGTGCTTCAATAGATGTTGTAGCTACAAAAAAAAATAATGTATTGTTTTCCTAAACAGATATTCCGTAGTAAATAAAAACAATAATGGTATCCCGTTTTATCCAACTCTCCCCTATTATATATATATATATATATATATATATATATATATAATATATATATATATATATATATATATATATATATATATATATATATATATATATATATATATAAATATATACATATATATATATATATATATATATATATATATATATATATACATATATATATATATATATATATATATATATATATATATATATATATATATATATATATATATATATATATATATATATATATATATATATATATATATATATATTACAAAAAAATATATATTATAAAAAAATTTTCATCGCCTGAAGCCAAAAATCCTTTGAGGATTTTACTTAGAAGGCCATCAACTATGTTCTGAATTGTAACCTTAAAACCTTAAAAATAAGAGCATGTAATACTGAGTTAAGTGTCAATGTTAAAAAAGCAAAAATGCAATTAATTTTGAAATTTCAGTACTTTTCTTTGCGAAAAAACATGCATAAAAAGTGAAATTCTATTTTTTTTCTCTTATTCTGTAGTTCAAAACATGCGTGCTATGATCGTAAATACTCATGAAGAATTGTAGACAATTATTTTGAAAACAGCATGAGATATTGTGTTTAAGGTAGGGTAAAATAGGAGAAAAATCTGATTTTGAAATTAACGCATTTAAAGACTTAAAATCATTTGTCTATCCACTGTTATCTCCTTATATAATCAGTGCTACAATTTTGTAAACAATTATCGAACAAACAAAAGTAAACTATTTTTAGAAAGCTAAGAGTACGGGAATTTTAAATTTATTCTAAACTCATTTTCAAAAAATTTGCCGCGAATCACGTTTTTGCACTTTACCTTCAATTTCCTGAAAACTTTAGCTCGTAAACAGAAATCAATTGCAGGTAGATAATCAGCGACACGAATATATTTAAGAACCTTTCAAAAATCTTATGGAACAGGGAAAAAAAGTGTTTATTTGAAGTTTTCATTGCTTAGAATTATACGCAACAAATATTAAAGTGATGCATTAGACAGACCTTATTTCTGTGATTCCTTAGATTTATAATAAATATATTTTTTAATCGATATGAAAATGTTTTAATCGATATGATACCAAATTTTTTTCTTTTTTATAAGTTTGTCGTAAAAATATCAAACATTAAAAGTTATCTCACTCAAAATACAGCTTCGTTCTATTATATAATTTAATAATTATTTTGCAAAGCGCTCAATTGTCGGAGTTTCAGAATTGGAGACTATAATAGAGATGAAGCTGAAAGAAAAATCTTGTGCTGTTTTAAGCGTGGAAAATACCTATAAAAGTAATGCTTCTTAAGATATAAAAGTTAAGTACATCAGTGGCGGCGTCTTGTATGTAATGCCCAAAATTTCATAGTAAATATGGCGAACTACCCTATATAGAAAGGAAGATGAAATTTTCGCTAAAGCTTAGAGAGCATAATAAAAAACGCAAGTAAACAAAAAGCACATTCTTAAAAAAGGATTACCTTTGCAATAAAAGGATTTCTTCGGTTTAAATGTGGTTTCTTTGATATTGCGTGGGTGGTTTCAAATAGGATAAATCTGGGACCATATTTGAAAATAAAGTTTTATTGATTCAGTTTTCTAAAATAATTGGAATTTAATTCAGGTAAATAAAAGGATATTATTTTTTTTTAAATAATAGGTACTATTTTATGTTTTTTAGGGTAGGATATTTCAAGGAGTAAGTTTTTATTATATGAAATAAGTTGTTCGTCACCTGTGTACCTGGGAAATTTTCTTTAAAAATTTGTACTTCAGCTGCACCAGGGATATATATATATATATATATATATATATATATATATATATATATATATATATATATATATATATATATATATATATATATATATATATATATATATATATATATATATATATATATATATATATATATATATATATATATATATATATATATATATATATATATATATATATATATACCTATATCTATATCTATATATATATATATATATATATATACCTATATCTATATCTATATATATATATATATATATATATACACAAATTAACATGAAAAACATGAATAAAATAAAAATAAAAAACTAAATGGTAGAGAAACAAGAATGGTATAAGCAAATAGTCGTTGTCAAGACACATCTAATTGCCATAAATAATGCGATATTTCTGAATAAAGAATAATTATCCTAAGATAAAAATTATTCTTTATATGTGTCGATATCGCAAAAAACCTTATTTTGAAAAAAATCATGAAATAAAAGAAAAATGTAATAGGAAATCAAACTTACCGGCGTGAATTAAAACGCGGTTTAGGTTTAAAAGTACAATAATAAAACAGTTAACAAAAATCGCGAAGATGTAAAATATTGCTTATAGCTTGAATCGAATATAATAAAATTAAAAAAACATTTGATCGAAGAAGAAGAAAAAATGTTTAGGTAAAATATTAGTGCTGCCATCTATGAGAAACAATTAGTAAAAAGGTAATAAAATTGAAATAATAATAAAAATGTTTAACGGATTGAATAAATTAGCAGTCTTAAAAAAATATAGATATATAGATATAGATATATATCTATATATATAGAATAGATATAGATATATAGATATATATATATATATATATATATATCTATATATCTATATCTATATCTATATATATATATATATATATATATATATATATATATATATATATCTATATATATATATATCTATATATATATATATATATATATATATATATATATATATATATATATATATATATATATATATATATATATATATATCTATATATATATATATATATATATATATATATATATATATATATATCTATATATATATATATATATATATATATATATATATATATATATATATATATATATATATATATATATATATATATATATATATATATATATATATATATATATATATATGCAAATATATATTTATGTATTTATTATACTGACGCGTTAAGAAAAATAATTTTTAACATAGGATAATTATTCCTCATTCAGAAATATCGCATTTATCGTAAAGGATGAGTCCTGATGAAGATCTTTACATTTTCTCATTAAGTAGTTTTCCTTTTTATTCTTCTTCTTTGTGTTTATATATATGTAACTGGTTATTTTTGAGTCTTCTAAAATCATTACATCTGATGAAAGTCATATTTAAGTAGGTTTAAATGACACCCTTCGAAGCGTCTCGAAGGCAGACGGTGTTAAATATATTAGCCTGTAAGGATAGAGGTTTGATAACATGCTCTTAAATTGGTGTTTCGCCAACTCTAGGGACATTTTTCTCATCAACATGACTGAATTTCGGCTTTTTGTCCACCAAGGAGCGGCGATCAAGACTTAAAGCTCTTGATACCCACAAACGCATACAAGACGAGTTTTAAAATCAGCATCATTTGAAATTCGTTCCTTGAAGAGAAAAATTACTCCTAAATGATTATTTTAAAAAGCACTAAAGTGTCTCAAGTACTAATTCAAAGACCAATTCACTGACTAGAAGAAGGAATAAAACGAAACCTTATTTACTAACAGTTTTGCGAGAACCAGAAATGATTCGATGCAAGTAGAGGAGGATTCAGTCAAGTTTACTACTTCTCGAAAAAGCTTAAGAAAAAAGAAAAGATGAAAAAAAAAATATTTTTATTTTTTCCATTTTTGCGAAACATTTTACAATATTTAGGTTTAATTATATTAAGTTTAATAAGCATGTTAAATAAGAGTGAAGTTTGTTATAGAAGTATCCTGCGAGTTGGCAATTGCGTTTATATGTGGTATCATGAGATCTACTTAACTATTTCAGAAAGCTGTAACAAATTTACAATAAAAATCTCTATGAAAAATTTGCCAGAATACTGCTATTTATATTGAAGCTAAATATCAATGTAGTAGGTTTGTTCGGTTAGGATAGTTGAGAATTCCTAATCGCAACCTAATCGTATGGTGAGTTCTGAATCCCTTGGAAAGAAAATCTGTCCAATTCCTATTTTATACGATTGTTATGTTCATACGTAAGATAAATTCTAGAAATCCAAAAACGGAAAAAGGATTTATTTTAGAAAGCTTTTTGAGGTTTATTTTTGAATGACTCGTTTTTCTCAGGCAAAGTTAATATTTTCCAAAATTCATCTGTTTTTTGAAATCTATCTACCTTCTTCCATAATGTGATAAACATATTTTATAATTTGACTCAAATTCACTACTAAAGAGTAAATAACTTTAAGACACCTACCTAATTTATCGACATAAAATAGACTAAAACATAGTTCTAGCATTACATAAAACTTATTTTTTTTAAACATAGACAAAAGTTTTCATAAAGTATATTTAAAATTTGTTAATTAATTAAATTAATTTAAGCTTAGATAAAAAATGTCGGATAAAATAAACTCGAAATAAACGTATTTTTCTATAGTTATGAGTAATTTTATCGCTATCATTAATTGTATTATTATTATCGTTATTATTAGTTCTATCATAATTAATTCTATTATTATTATTATTATAACTTATATTATTATAACTTATATTATTATTATTATTACTACTTATATTATTAATATTATTATTATTACTTATATTATTTTTTTTATTATTACTTATATTACTTTTATTATTATTACTTATATTATTATTATTATTATTAATTATATTATTATTATTATTATTATTATTATTAATTGTATTACTATTACTATTATTACTTATTCTATCAATAATAAATTTATAAATATTATAAATTTTTAAGTTATTACTTATAATTAAGCTTTAATATCAGAATCGAACATATTATTGATTATTTTTCTTTGTTAGCGAGAAACCCTTTTAAATTTGGTTTCTTGTGTAGCAAACATAAATAACTGGTTAGACTATATCCGTTACACTGCTTTCTCTTACCTAACAAAAACTGGTGCACTAATCTAAGGTACAGCTTGCGAAAATAATAAACAGCAACATAGTACAACATTATTAGTTTTTGGTGTCACTTCATTGGCTGAGATTATTTCCTTAATCATCACTTTTTCCACTGGTATTGCGATATAAAAATAATAAGAATAAACTTTGCTCCCATATTTTTGTCCTCACAGTCTCAATTACTACTCTTATTATTGAACAACACAATGAAAAAAAATCACAAATTCGTCAATAAAAATGCAACATTCTTAGGTATAATTACATAAAAAATAAGCTTAAAGACATAAATAAGATACTCTCATTATACTAGGAATCAGAATGTAAACTGAATGTGAATTGATACCAATCGTGTAAATGTTTGCTCCAAATGAGATCGAACAAAACACATCTCCCAGTCGACCGAAGATAATGGTGACAGGTACACGTTAATCTATCGGGTCACAAGGTTCTCCTTGTTCCCATTTTAAAAGAATCATACCTCTGGGGGTACTGCATTGGAGTTTGATCATTATCTGGTTCAGGTCAAGATTACGATCTGTCGATGAACGAATAGATGTAGGAATGGGTTTACCCTAGAAAGGGACTGTGACATGAACGTGCGTCTAAAATCAGATTCTTGGCCATAGATGGCGCCACTGAAAAACAAGAAATGCAACTTTTGCCTAAAGTTCGCTTTTTTTGGGTAAGTGGCATTTAAAACGACAACAACATAGCAGGCAACCGAAGAAAGGAAATCTATAAACAATTTTTGTAGCTCAATAAATTTGCAAAAGTTGATTTCTGATTGTGTTTATTTTATACACTATGATAACTTTTCAAAAACTTAATAATGCACCCAAGAACGACGAAAAACTTCAAAACAATTATCTTTATTTTTGCTAACATTAGAAGTCATTAAAGTCCAGAAAATGTGTCTCAACCTCACAAAGTTACTTCATTTAAAGGTAAGTTACAAGTATTAAAGGGATATGTTCCAAATATAGAACACGGGTTTCTAAATGATAAAATTTTTGACCCTCTCTGACTCATCGATTACAATCTGACAAAACTTATACCAAAAATAGTACAAATCAAATGTAAAACTATTTGCTTCTAAACTTCCACCACTTTTAAACAACCACCAATTTTAAAACAACAACGAATTGAACGGTATCTCTTTACTTAGAATTCACGGTAACATTTGCTTATATCCTGCCTGTCTAAAATAATCAATCAACATTTGCTGCACTAAAAAGGGTTAATTGCTTGTTCCGAATTGGGGCGTTTCCCATATTGTGAAAAACAAGAATTCTGTAGAAAAAAAAGATAGAATGTTTTAGAAAAGTGAATGATTTTGCTTTAATTACCTTATTTAATACATTTTAAACAAAAAATATTAAATGTTGACTCTAAGAATATTACAATTAACGAAAAATTACATTAGGGGATTGCATTTATTCGAATATTTTATTTTACCTAATTTGAGTTTATTGATTTAAAATTTAAAATTTCGACAAATTTGCAATTTCAGAAAAATATTCAGATTATTTTTAAAATAAAATATTTCGGTTTTAATTAGTTGTCGTATGAATGTACAAGTTAATGAAGAATATAGAAGTTTATTTAAATGAATATACACTTGAATATAAAAAAGTGACTAAAATGAGTATGAAAAAATGACATTACACATGTCGCATCATTACTTTTAACTTATTATCACTTTTTTTCCTACCACGACCTATGTACCAGAGAGGTTGAAACACTCGAGTGAAGTTTAAAATATCTTGGTTCATACTATATTATTAAATTGCATAAAATTGCAGCTTTTAGAGGAAAACAAATTACTGGTTTGAAATCAGCAATGCAAAATTATCAAAGATTCATTAAAAAGTCGTCATTATAATTCATTAAAAGTAAAAAAAAATTCCCAAGTGCTATCAGCTTTTAATTTTTTTTTTGCAAAAAACCGCAAACTTTAATACATTTTTTTTAGAATCATCACTTAGTATTTAAACTAATTTTTTAGAATCATCACTTAGCATTTAAACTAAATATTCCTTACATATATCTCCAGTTTTGCGGACTCTCCATTTACTTGTAAGCCCTATCGCAAAAGTTTCAGAGTCACTATGCAGCACAATCTCCATAAATTCAAATTTGTCAACAACATTAACCCCTTGGGGACGGGTGATTCAGAAAAACATTCGTACAAAATCAGAATCAAGTTGTAATTAAATAAAAAACGGTAACTTAAATGTAGTCGTTGCTAACTTGACAGACTTACTTTGATTTTAATTTAATTATTGTTAGTTTAATCATATATTTAATCAATGTTAATTCCGAGTATAACTAAATAGTTTTATTTTGAACAAAGTAATGTTGAATTAGATAAATCAAACAATTATAACTCCGCCCACAAATAAACTGCTAAAGAAATACTTTGATTACCAGTTTTATCTTTTTACCCTGATTGATACGGTTTTATGCTGGCACGTATTTGTGACAGTCGGCGTGAAAGGGTTAACACAGTCCGACAGAGATACAATTATTGTAAAAATTAGGTTTATTCCAACATGAGTGGAACTGAATCAGAAAGTTGTATGTAAAGTAGATAAAAACTGTAAATAAAAAATGATTGATGTTATTTTTGGAGGGTAACAATTCTTCAAAATTTTCTAAATTCTTTTACGATTCTCTTTAAATCCATGTGTTATAAAATTTTTACTAAAATATACATGAAATCAAAGTATGGTTCATAGTATCATAGTATAATCTTACCTTAAGAAACAGATTTAATTATATAGAACTATTTTAATTCATTTTAAAATGCGAAAAGCTTCTATATACAACATTACCTGGTAATTTTTTTCGGGAATATGTGTAATGCTACTTTTAACTAAAAATTAATTATTTTTATAATTGTGAAATTTACTTAAAATTCACTTTTAAAATTTATTATTAAAATAATACGTTTATTGCTTCAAATAAGTATTTATTTTTAATTCCCCTACAAGTTCAATATTCCTTCTTCTATTTATATTCAAAGAATCAGAAATTAATCCTTTCATAGCTTAAAACAATTATCCTAAAAATAAAAATAGAACCAAAAATTTATTTCTATTCAAACTAATAATTATTTGAACACTAAAAATAGCATGTATCTTTCCTTCCAGTGTTCATTCATCATTTTGGTATTTAATTCTGAAACTCTTTCTCCACTCTCGGTATTAATTATGACTAACTTCGTTCGATGATTAAAATATTTATCAAATTACTGAGATATTCTAAGCACGCAAGCAATAAATTTTGAAAAGGTTTCAAAAATTATTAAACACTTCGCAATATTTCATAAACTTGCAGTCTCAAAATGATATGCCTTGTAAAACGACCCCAGTCTTTAAGGATCGCATAGTTATGTTTAGTTCAAGATGGAGAAAAAAAGTATTTTCTGGAGATTTTCCAAATTTGTACCAAACTTTCAAAATACTTACTGATGACATAAATTTAAGAACATCAACCTCAGTTACATACATTTTCCAAAATAACTCAAAGAAAGATACTAAAATGCGGTCGTAAATTCATGGATGAAATAAACAACTATAAACGTTCATTTTGGGAAGAATGAAAAATGAATTTATACTCGAGTTATTGAAAGAATGAGATAAGACACTATTTTATTCTCTGGAAGGGTAATTTATTTTCATTTAGATTCTTTCTCGTCTCAAGAATCAAAAGAAAAATCATTAATTTAATTTTTTTTTCAGTACACCTAAGAATATTTTTTTAAAGGTTTCTTGCTTGATTTAAATGTTGCGATCGTATTAAAATATTTTATACTTTAAATATATACGATTGTATTGAAATTTTTTATACTTTAAAATGTTTGTTTTTTTATCTTGAAAAGTTTATATATCATTATTTAGATCATAGTAAATAATTGTTGGGACGTTATTAAAATATTTTAGCGGTTAAAGATATTTATATAACTTATATAGCTTATTCATATGTTAAAGTAGTTTATAAACTAAAAAGTATGCAACGCGTTAAACATAGATTTGCTGATTCCATCGATGCTTACTATTGTATATTGTTTTAAGAAAACACTAGAGAAATTAGAATTTGAGTTGATGTATTCGATGCTGACAAAAACTGTTAATTGATTCAGAAAAAATGCAACTGAAAAATAGATAAACAAGTAGAATAAGTAGATGAAATTCATCTGAAGTTTTCTTTCAAAAAATAAAATTTCATAGATTCTAATGTTGTATAAATAACGCATAATTCCCTAATACGATTTTTGATTTCAGTTAAAATAGTTCTGAAATTGGTTTCTCAAGTATCTAAATTTTCCCTCGTTCTACTAGATATGTATGTTTAATATCTTCATAAAATCTATATATATATATATATATATATATATATATATATATATATATATATATATATATATATATATATATATATATATATATATATATATATATATATATATATATATATATATATATATATATATATATATATATATATATATATATATATATATATATATATATATATATATATATATATATATATATATATATACTCAATAGCTATTATATGTAGTCATAACGAGACACAGTGCATCTATTTATTTTTAAAATTGTATGAAAATTACCAAAAAATATAGAGTTACAGTTTCAAAATAATAACGAAAAGAAAAGAAATAAATTTGAAGAAGTGTTATCTATCAACAGCTCAATGTAAATAATAATGCTTGACATTCTGTAAATTTTTATAGGAAGCATTTAGGAGAGAATGATGTCAAGTGTGATTACTGTCATATTTGATAAACAAATGTTTAAAAAGTACAAAAGATTCATATTCATACTTTCCGGTTGAAATAATTAAGTTTGAAATAAAAAAAGTTATTTTCCATTCGAAGTTACTATTCAAATAAAGTCACAAATTTTCTTCGTATATTTTGCAGGTCTGCTTTCTCTATATAAGGAATTGTGAACTTAATATTGCAATAATAATTTCCACTCTCAATTATTTCCTGCTGTAAATTAAATTATTTAATTTAGATTGTTGTATTGAAGCAAATAAAGTGGAAGCAAGTGTATCACTTAGCAATTTTGGGTAAGTATCATTTCAGTTTGAAGAATAAAATATAGTAATGCATTGAGAACAGTGATATTTTTGAACTGCAATTTTTAAACATTTTAAATTTTTAGATTTTTTTTTATTTGAAGTATTCTCTCTACAAGGAAATTATTATCAACTCTTCCGCTTCTTTGCACCATTTATAGATAAGATTTTGCCACAAAACGTTTTCTCCACAAAAAGTTTTTTTTTTTTGTAAACAAGCTCAACATTTCAGGATTTCTGATACAAAATCGCATGTTGCATGACATTTCCATATGTTTCTTAGCTCGCCTTATTTCAGAGATATATTCGGTTTGAATGGGGAAATTCTTATGAATTAGTATCACTTATTGTGGAAATATCATTTATTAGTATCAGTGATTTTAGAAATATCAGTTGTTAGTATCACTTAGGAACTTTTACTTGGTATTATTTCGGTTAAATCAATAAAAAGTAGTAATACATTGTGAACAGCAATGTTTCTGAACTGCAAATATTAAACTTTTTTAAATTTTTCGATTTTTTACTTGAGTATTTTCTCTATAAAAAAATCATTCTCAACTGTTCCGCCTATATGCAAAGCGAGATAAATGGTGCTCAAATGGTAAGCATTAAAAGATGGTTAGCAACAAAGAATTTTCTCCATAAAAAGAAAAAAAAACTGTTCAAAATTTCAAAAAATTGTTATACAAAATTGCATGTTGCATGTCATTCCAATATATTGCTTAAGGAAAAATAGAATGTGAATGGGGGAAAACTTATCATTTAGTATCACAAATTTTAGTAGTATCGCTTATTAGTATCATTTACGAATTTTGTGTTCAGAATATTTCTGTTTAGCAACAAAAAAAAAAATATTAATGCACTGTAAACAGTGAAAATTTCGAGCTGTAGTTTTTAAGTTTTTTAAATTCTTCGATTATTTTTATCAAAGCATTTTCTCGATGAAGAAGTTATTCTCAATTATCCCACCTCTCTGCAATATTTATAAATACGATTTTACGATAAGAAGTGTTCACCAGAAAAAAAACATAGAATATTTTTCGGGTAACTAGTTCAAAATTTCAAGATTCGTGAAACAAAATTGCTTGCCATTCCCATATGTTTCTTAGCTCATTTTATTTTAGAAATATATTTACTTTGAATGGGGAAATTCTATCAAAGAAACCCTAAAAGACGAAACAAGTCGTTTTATTTTATCCGTAAAAACACATCACCTCAGACTGTTTCTGAGTTACATTTTTGAAAATGTTTGAGAATAAATTCCATGTAGTGTTTGATGAAAATTGAATTCTTTTATTTGTTTCCTTTTCTTTAAATCTGTTTTTAAGCACTCGTTTTAATTTACTTTCTAAATATTATTGATTGCGTAATAATATTAACACATAATTATATTAAAGGTGTAATATATAAATTTAAACTGTATTTTATATATATATATATATATATATATATATATATATATATATATATATATATATATATATATATATATATATATATATATATATATATATATATATATATATATATATATATATTACACCTTTAAAATTGCTACACCTGGAAGGCGACACACCACGAGCGTAAAATTTGAAGGAAGGATAAAGCATGATGAGGTATGCAAATGATTAGCTTATCAGTGCATTCATGCAAATCAGGCGGCGGTAATAGCATCTACAATGTGTGTAAACAAAGAGATTTGACAGTAAGTTTCCCATGCAGAAATTGAATTTGAGCTTTGTTCTTGAGTAAAAAAGTTTTTGTTATGATTCGTGTAAGATGTAGAAATGTCTACCAGCACTTGTTTGAGTTTGATCGAGGTCGAAATGTGACCTACCGGGATTGCTGCTCGCGTTGGTCGAGATCTCATAACTGTTCATGGAATCGATGTTTTCATGACGGTCATATGGAAAGCCGTGCAAGATCTCAGCTGCCCCCTATCACCATATATGGCAACGTTACTTTTAAAAAGTAACGAGTAAAAGTACAAGTATTTTTTTAAAAAGTTACGAGTAAAAAGTAAAAAGTTCTTATTTTAAAAAGTAACGAGTAAAAAGTACAAGTAAAAGTACAAGTACTGAACAAAAAAAGTAACGATTTAAAAGTACATTTCTAGGAAACCGAAAATTCAAAGTAACCTAAAATTTTATTGAATAATATTCTCATGTTCTTTAATGTTTTTGCAAAATTGTTGTTATTTATTTAATTATTTTTAATTTTGAAAGTTATGAACATTAATTTATTTTCAAATTCGGAATATTATAATATAATTTTATAATATAATCGTATAATATAATTTTAAAATCAAATATAATTTTAATATCAAACTTTTTATGGATTTGCATGAAAGAGAAATTTTATCTATCGATTTTAATTTTCAGTTTATCATTTTTATTTATTTAAATTACCATTGATTTAAAATTGTTTGACTCTATAGAAACGCGTTTTAAAAGCACAAACATAAACAAAGCAAACACGGGCTATGTGATCTTTGAGCTAGTAAAAAATAATTGAATGTGCAGTATAAGTTGAAACAGAACAGTCTACAGTTTTATTTGTAACAATGGCTAATGCTGAAGTCATGCGAGAAAATCATTTTCCGAACATTTCGGCCTAACGGAATAATTAAAATTTGTTAACGAATTTTAGTATCAGCGGCTAAATTAATACCTTCGAGTTTTCAAGAGTTAAAATAGTAATTATAATAGTTTTCTATAGCACAAATAGTTCTGAAGCTCTTAGAGATTTAACTGGGCGTTGTTTGATAAGGTCGGGCATAAACATAATTTTAGTAGAAAATGTACTAGGTAAAAATGTATTTAGTAAAAAATGTGTTAAGTCATTAATGTATTATTAGTGAGTTCAAAAAGAAAATTAAAAAACTTAATAACAAAATTCAAAATTTTTTATTTACAATGTATTAAATAAATGCATAAAACTCGAAAATGAGTGAAAATAACTTGCTAATTAATATTTTCATACATTTTGCAAAATAATTGCATTTCGAAAGTGGTGTCACTGAGTCTGCTGCGAGAATTTTTCAGAACGTTCTTATCCACGCTGAATAAGCGCTCCACGGGAGGTCAAGATATTTAAACACGAAGTTAGCTGTGAATGCATATATATTGCACATTAATTTTATAAATTTAAAAAAGAATCATTTTTTTTAATTTAATTTTTTTTTTTAGAAAGCTCACCGAGGTTTACGATTACGAGGTTACGAGGCTCACCGAGGAAAAGTAACGATTTCATTCGACATTTCCGTTACAAATACTTGTACTTTTTCCCTAAAAAAGTAACGAAAGTACAAGTAAAAGTACTAACTTTAAAAAGTAATGAAGTACAAGTAAAAGTACGTACTTTTTACTTGTACCGGCGGTACAAGTAACGAAAGTAAAAGTACTGCCATATATGCCTATCACTAACAGCCGAGAAAAAGAAACGTTATCCACGTAGCCTTAAGGGATCGTACAGCTACGTTACGAACCCTAAGTCAACAAATGGTGTCGTTTGCAAGACAACAAGTGTCTGCATTAACAGTTCGACGACGTTTGCAGCAGCATGGACTGTCAACACGGCGACCATAGCTTCAGCTACCCTTGACGCTGCATCACAGGCAGTAGCTCCTCCAATGGTGTGATCAACGACGAACGTTTTGATCACATCTTGTTCACATTGCCGGCTTTTTAAACAGCAGCCGTTACATTTCAGATGTGTTAGTGCCAATTGCTCTGTCTTATATTCGAAACCTCCATAACGCTACATTTCAGCAGGATAATGCCCTGACCAGCATGTTCTCCTGATCTCTCGCCAATTGAAAACGAATGATCAATGGTTGCCGAACAACTGGCACGCCACCACCCGTCAGTTAATGGATGTGGATTAATATTGGTCTATGGATTGCGGCATAATATTGAAGCTGCATGAAATGCTGCACCCGTCCATGCTATCCAATCTCCGTTCGACTAGATGCCCAGGAAAATAACTGCTGCTTTTGCTGCCAGGGGAGGCTGCTCTGAGTACGGATCCCTCATGATCTATACAACAAAATATCCTGAAAATTTAATCACTTGCTCTTATAACTATAATATATATGCCCAATTAATACCATTCTGTTATTTGCATTCCTTCCTGGAGTAGCAATTTTAATGGCCTGTAGTGTGCATGCTTAGTATCATTTTCGATATAATTGCATTTATTTTTATGTATACCTAATGTGTAGTATTTGATGAAAATTGATTTTCTTTTTATGTTTCTTGGTTTTAAATTTTCTTTTTAAAAAAAAGCTAATTTTAAATTTACCTTTCCAAACTCTCTGAAAATTGAGCCTGTATTATTTATTATATTTACTACATATGTTGACAGACAATTATTTTTGAAGAGTAAAATATAAATTAGTATATAAATAGCATATTTTCGTAAACACTTATTAAATTAATTTTTATCTATGCTTAATATGCAATATTGTATGAAAACTGATTTTTAAATCATTTTTGTGAAGCTCACTTCAAATTTATTTTCACAAATGCTTCAAAAATAGTCCCTGTTTCATTTATGATATTAATTATATTAATTTTCAAGACTATTACGTTTACAAAATTTAAATTAATGCAATTGTGAAAATTACAATAATACTAGATATACAATTTTATTTCTTTTTGGAGGATTCAAGGTTAATTCTTGAATATGCTTAATACGTTTTTCGTCAATGCTCCTTATAATTATCTTTATACGTGCTTAATAAGTACCGTTTCGCTTATTTTTTTTTTAAAACCTCGTTTTAAATTTACCTTCTCAAACACTCCAAAAATATCTCCTTCATTGCGAATTAAATAATTTTTTGAAAGCATACAATTTTAACTAGTTTGAGAAAAATCACAATTCGTTTTTATGTATGCTTAATTTATTTTTATTTTTAATATCTGAATTTCTTTTAACACTAGAATGATGGATTGAGCCAATTTTGCACCTCCCATTTTTTTTAACTTTAAAATAACTTATTTAACGTGTTAATATCCTCTGACTTTTCGTAATTTCATCCAATTTAAGAGCTTGCTTACCCATTCATGCTCCAGCCTTTCAGGAACATATATATGGAGCAGTATACCTTGAATGACGAAAAGAGGCCAAAATTATCCCTTAAGTATTTTTTTAGTTATCCCGTTACCCCATGTTGTTTTGGGTATAAGATATCCTTTGGATAAATATATGGTTGTTCCAATTTTATCTAAAAGAAACAAGATTATTTCAAAAAGATTATTTCACCATATCTGGAATTATTATTTAAAGCGAAAAGGAAACTCTATTATCTAAGAAATTAATGTACTTGTATAATTGAAAAGTCAGTTTTTCGCTTAATCAAATATTTTTGTTACTAAATTGAATAGAATACCATAGAATTTCGATGATTAAGTCTATAATGTATTTTTTTATTAAAATAATTATTGTTTTATTTTAAGATTTCAAGTGTCCAATTGATCTACACACGAAAAATTTGAGAATGACAAAATTAGCTCCTTCTGTCTTTCTATGTACACTGTCAAAAATTTCTCGAAAAAAATCGTTGAACATTAATTGATTTGAGTGTAATTATACCATAATTAAACAAAACAGTCAAATAACCGTAGGATGATATTTAAACTCTTAACTGTGAGAAAAACTGTCTACTTACTACTATTAATTAATGCTTTAAGCAACCAGAAATTCATCACACCAACTACACCCACCTGAAGAAATCACATTGTTCCTTGCAGATGTGTACATACATGTTTTAGTCGAGCCGACCGGCCTGTGTAGGGGGCAGGGAACTGTCCTTGCATCAGAAAGGTTCTGGGTTCGAATCCCGGGCAAGGCATGGATGCTTCTTTCTCTCTATCTGTGTGCTATGCCCTTTCTTCTTTGTGTGTGAATGTGACCCGCCTTATAAACGGGTTGTGGTAGTGCGACGTGGGTGACACTGCTCCACCCCCGAGGCTTCGCCAAAAGTGGCCACTGGGTAACGAAAAGAGAGTTAGCAGTTCTGGCACTTTCTGTGGCCAATGGACAATAGTTCCAAGTGCCCGCCATTAAAAAAAAATATTTTAGCCGAGAAGTTTAAATTGTCAATTTTATGACCGACAGAACGGAGGAATTCGAATCCCAGCTTTAACCAATATTCTCTTCAACGCATTAAGAGTTTCCGGAATCCTTCACTCCTTAATTTGTGACCCTGGATTATTAAAATACGATACTCTCATTCATACTAGGAAGCAGAACCGAAAAGCTGCTAAACTGTCTTTAATGTCCAGTTAAAATTCTTTCTCCCGTCTTTGAAACAATGCCTTTATAAATGGTTAAAAAAAGTATAATTTCGTATTCATAGTTAGTCAAAATAATATTAAATCTCAGTAGTTAATCGCAGTAGTTATAAAAAGGTTTCATAACTGTAAAGGTAAAAAAATTCCCTTACAGTACATTAGATGAACAGACTTCTGTCGGTTATTTTACCATAAATTTAGAATGAAAATTCTAACAAAGCATACAGCAATCTCCAGTTTTTCTAGGGTTTAAATATTAGGACTAGCTATAAGTTTGAAGCGAATTTTTTTTAAAATTTCCTTTTCTTTTCTTTCCTTTTCTTTTTTCAAGACATTAATAAAATTTTATAATTACTATGTATGGTTTTCATGATTATTTTTAATTTTACTAACCAAAGAAAGAACTAAAAATTAAAATATTCTTTAACTTTATTATTCTTGCATAACATTTTAACAAATATCAAAATTGAAACTCTTTTGCTCAATAATCTGAACTATAAATTGAAAGGGTAAAATGAATGATAAAATTTTTCTTACTACATAACGTTGACAAAAGTTTCAAATATGTAATCTAACAAACCTTTAAAACTTTCTTCTAGAAATAATTGATAATGCTTTTAACTTGATTAAAACATCTTAAAATGATTGCACAAATCGTATTACCGGATTTCGAATGTTTTTAAAATCAATAATGGTATTAAATTATCCATCATTGCATTTTGACACACTTCTTTCTTTTTAAAAAAAGATTTACCAAAGATTTTATTTGTTGTTTTAAATACAAAATGAAACTAAGATTTCTGGACAAAACGCATAAAAATATTCTGAAGTACCTTTACCTTCTCTATATTTACTTATTCAATATATATATATATATATATAGATAGATAGATAGATAGATATATTATAGCTGAAGCAAAATCTATCAAAACATTAGTGTGAGGAACAAAGAAAATTGAAACGGAAGAAGATCAAATTAAGCAAATAATGCAAAATATTACAAATTAAGCTAAAAATAGAAAATAAAAACTCAAGAAAATACAGGATAAAACGCAAAATGTAATGTATAAAGCGAGCAGCAAATTCATAGTACATCCAATTACCGTCAACGTTCAATAATGATTTAAAATATATTCGTAACGAGTTTGCCAGATTGCAAAATATGAAAATAATAGTGTAAATCGAGGATGATGAAATCATTTTGTGTTGCTTTCTTACTAAAGTACAGAGGCGTGCTGGATTTGTTATTTTAGTTACCTTGGATTGGCCCGAATGCTTGATGCGAGTAAGGTAATTAATATTGGATAATTCAAAGTCTTTAATTCATAAGGTTGAATTTTAATTTTAAAATGTTCATATTGATGATTTTAGAAATATTATTAACATTTAATGAAACAAATATTTGAAAAAATTAATATTGATGATTTTAGAGATGTCATAAACATTTGTTAAAAAATAAAAATTTTTATAAAAATGTATATATATATTTTAAATTTTGGAAATTTTTAAATATTTTTTTAAAAGAAATATTTTTTAAAAATATCTTATCTTTATATATCTTTATATTTTTTATATATTTTTAAGTTCTATGTACTGCAGCTTATGCGCATTAAATAAAACTTATTCTTATTTTTTTTCTTAATTTTCTTTGTTAATCTCTCTATTCTTTCATCCTCTTTGTCTTTATTGTGTTATATATATATATATATATATATATATATATATATATATATATATATATATATATATATATATATATATATATATATAAATAAATAAATACAAGAAAACACTAAGAAAGTTAAGAAAAACAATAAGTAACATTTATTGCGCTTAAGCTGCAAGTAAACAGCACTCATTAGATAAGTTCAAAATGAAGAATAAAACAAAGAAAAATTATAGACATATGAAAAAAAGGGGGTGGGAAATAATAAGTAAAAAAAAAAAAAAAAAAAAAGAAAAAAAAAAAAAAAAAAAAACAACAAACAATATTTTACTTAAAAAAAAAAAAAAAGTGAAATGTTAATTAAAAAACCGGAAAAAAAGCCGGAAAAAAAAGATATAATCTTTTCTTCAGCCCACACGATTATATCCGCAAAACAGAGTGCTTTCTGATATTGTATCAATAAAGCCAAAGCAAAATATATTAATACAATAGTGTGAGGAGCACTCAAGAAAATTTTTTTTATAAAATAACTACGTAAAAATAGATCATAAAAAGTAAATATAACATGTAAAAACAGATAATAAAATAAAATAAAAAGAAAAAATAAAAGATAAAATAAAATTTTATTTCCGATTTTTTCCGGTTTTTTAATTAACATTTCACTTTTTTTTTTTTTTTTTTAAGTAAAATATTGTTTGTTGTTTTTTTTTTTTTTTTTTTTTTTTTTTTTTTTTTTTTTTTTTTACTTATTATTTCCCACCCCCTTTTTTTCATATGTCTATAATTTTTCTTTGTTTTATTCTTCATTTTGAACTTATATATATATATATATATATATATATATATATATATATATATATATATACAAGTTATTGTGATTAATTGCAATCAAACTATACGATTACAAGTAATTACGATTGCATACTATGTGTAAATATGTTATGTAAGGGGGAAACATATTTTTATGAACATCGAACGTATCCACCCATGTACATACAATTTCTGATCCCTATATATACATATGCCACAAATGCGCAAGCGTTATTTGTAAGTACAATATACATAATTATATTGTAATACAATACGTTTATGTTCGCACATATAATTATGCATATGTGATACATGTATGCATGTATGTTAGTTTATATGCAAATGCATTGTTTTGTATGTTCGCATACTCACAATATATGTTTGAACGTATGTGAAAATGCTGTACATGCCTAAGCTTGCATTTATGTACGTCGGTACATATATTGTATAAAGTTACGATAATAGGACGTATATACAGTGCACGAAAGTATATACATTGTTGGAGTGGTTTGTTTCTCCTCTGAATATATTAAATTAACAGAATTAAGTTTCGGTCGTGTGTTGGCATCAGATATTTTCTTTTCAGATAACGTAAGTAACGTCATCCATGCATATAATTATGGAATCTGTATATAAGCCATGCATTGTTGTAAGCATGGGTTCTTGTCTTGTCTCTTCACTGTGTCACTTCACTGTGTGGTTGTTTCCGGTGATGTACCAAAACTTTTGTTAAGCTGTATTTATATTTAATATCTTCAGTTGTACTCTGTATCGAGATGGTACTGTATGAAATAAAGAAATGTTTAAATCTTCAAGTTTCTTTATGTGAGATAACGCTTTCACTCACTACGGTGCTACTCCGCTAACTCATCAGCATACATTGTACTTCTTTATACAGGGTGATTCTAAAAAGTGGGGCAAAATTTTAGGAAGTGATAGTACACACCCAAGCAAACAATTTTTATCTGAGAATGCATGGTCGAAAACGAAACACGAAATCATTATAGGGCGTCAAAAGTTACACTCTTATATGAGGCAAAAACACACAAAGAACGATGAAATTAAGTTATAAAAGGAAATTTAATGATATGTGATTACAATAAGTGTTTAAAACAATGGCCAGCATTGGCTATGCACGCAGTACAATGCCAAAGAAAAGATTGGTGAACATTCTGAAACACACCAGTCATATCGCGAACTTCCCCTGCTGCGGCCGAAAGCTTGGCGACAAGTTCTTCTGCAGATTCAATGTGAGTCTCATACATATGAGCATTCAGCTGTCCCCATAAAATAATCGATATATGAAAGATCTGGTGAGCATGGTGGCCAAGCTATAGGACCATCTCGCCCAAATCCATTGGTTTGGAAAGGTTACGTCCAGATAGCTTCGCACTTCTCGTACATAATGAGATGGTGCTGCGTTCTGTTGGAACCAAATGCATAGACAAAATGCATATCGGCTTTTTCCTTATTAGAGAAGGGCAACATCTTCAGATGCGTTACTACAGCGATTGACAATGCACTCTCGAATCAGCAGCTTTTATGTATGAATCGAGGCGAAAATTTATATACGAACTCTTCTTCCTCCCATTACAGGCAAATAATAACTCGCAGCGCGGTAACTCGCAACAGGAATGGAGCATTCACATCCGCATGAAACAACTTTCCAAATGCGCCAGCACCTTTGCGTTTTATTTTCGACCATGTATTCTTTGTTAAAAATTGTTTGCTTGGGTGTGTACTATCACTTCCCAAAATGTTGACCATCTTTTTAGAATCACCCTGTATACAATAAGTAAGAATGTTGTTTATAGGTACTCTATATGTCCATAGTAGTTTACATATACATAGACACATGGTATGTACAACGCATGTACATATGTATGCAAAGTACATGCAACGTATGTGCATATGTTTGTACATGGCAACGTATGGGCATACGTTTGTACATGGCAACGTATGCACATATGTAATTGCGCATATATCTATATATTTCGCTCAAACATATGCACTTGTTATGTTTGGATGTACAAAAAATGGTTGAATGTGCAGACAATGTACGTCAGTTCACACAACTTATACATGTACGTAATTACATGTAATGTATAAATACATGCGCACATTTAAATATGTGTATTTGCAGTGTGTGTATGCACATACAATGTGCATGCATTAAATAGTTAACACTGAAATTATTAAAGTTTGTTTTAAAATTTTTTCTAAAGCATATAAAACTCTTTCTCTTATTTTTCGGAAGCAAGCGATAATCTAATTTTAAATTCCTAAATATTACTTCCACATTTAAAATTTACCGTTTCTTTTTTGTAACTAAAAATTTCTTTGAACTACGCATTATGTTATAAAAAATTAAATTTGTAGTGTCACACATTTCATGAAAATTTATGACATGAAAATTATTTTTCATGAAAATTATTTTTTATTCAAACAATTTTAAAATGATATAGAACAAATAAAGCTGACAACTAAATTTAAATATCGTTTTGATTTTATCATTTAACTTGCTTGAGTCCTTATCAGTGGCCTTTAAACTCAACTTGCATAAATTTTATTTATTGTATTGTGCATATATTTAGACATAAATGTATTGCACATATTGCATACATTGGGATAACAAGTATATTCGCATGTAAATTTGTACGAAAAATTTATGTCCAATTTTATTTACAAATATGAAAAATATATGTAAGCACATGAGTACAATGTATGAATGTATATCTGTACACTATATGTATGTAAATCTGACTAATATATGCGTGTGAAAAGCATATATGTACATATGCTATGCATGTCTAATGAATGTACGTGTATATGTAAAATATAAGTACGTCCAATGTTGGTACTATCATACGCAAATGTCTTATGCATGCTTGAATACATACATTGAACATACACATATCGTGTATATGTATATGCATACATTAGACAAGCATATGATGTGCATGTATAAATACATATACTGTACAGTTATACATATATGTTGCTCATAAATGAATCGCACATAAATGCATGGGACATACATTAAGCATGCATATATCGTGTATGTGTGCATGCATACTTTTGACATATATGCAATGGACATATACGCCTATGCTGTACACATATGCATTTACATTGTTCATAAATAAATTGTACATGCCTCCATGGGACATTGATACATTGTACATGCAAACATGGGACATACACAAATTGTACATTCATACATGGAACTTACTTTTATTGAACATACACCTATGGTACATTAATACATGCATAGAGACTTAAGATATAAATATTTTGTATATACATGCAAGTGACATATATTGTATAAATAATGTATGTACGTTAATGCAAACAACAGGTACAATACTGCGTTCTTGAATGAAAGTGTGAAAAGGTAAAATTTGGCGGTGGGGGAGTGATGGTCTATGCTGGCATCTCCATTGACGGGAGCACCTATCTCCATATCATTCAAAATGGAGCTCCGACCGGTCGCCGATATAGGGATGAAATTCTGAGAGCTATTGTAATGCTTATGCTGCGGCAGTTGGAGATGACTTAATGGACGACAATTTCAGACCGCATCTTGCTAACTTGGTGAAGGATTTCCTTTTGTAGGATGGAATCATACGAATGGATTGGCCAGCGTGTTCTCTGGACATAAATGCAATGAAGCATGCTTGGGACATTCTAGGCAGATGAATTGCTGGACGCCCACCACCACCACAAACTCTCTGAGAACTAGAAATAGCTCTTCTGGAGGTGTGGGAGTGAATACCTTAGCCTCTAATTAATAACCTCAATGACTCGATGCCTCAAAGATGTTCAACGTCGCTGGCAGTCTGGGAAAGCAATATTCCTTACTGAAAACGATTTCTTTTAAGGAAACACCTTTTTTTATTTGTTTTTCTCATATGCACATTATGTTTTTTTTTTCCTTTTGTACAAATATACTCAATAAAATGCATTTGTTTCTGCCAAACAGTTGTTATTTTTATCTCATATCTCATACGTCTGTCGATAACGTATCAATCATTTAAACAATTCTCCAGGTGCCAGATCAACCCACAACCTCAATATCTTTTCATTGTTTTGGGCAGTGTATATATATATATATATATATATATATATATATATATATATATATATATATATATATATATATATATATATATATATATATATATATATATATATATATATATATATATATATATATATATATATATATATATATATATATATATATATATATATATATATATATATAGGTAGATAGATAGATAGACAGACAGACAGAGAGAGAGAGAGATAGATAGATAGATAGATAGACAGACAGATAGATAGATAGATAGACAGACAGATAGATAGATAGAAACATGCGTTCATTATAGACAAAAAAGACTATAAGTCTACTAGACTATACACGAAGCATTATATACATCTCCTAACAAAAATTAACTAATTTTCGAGATTTTATCTGCAGTACATTTGCTTCGCGATTTGAACTGTTTTACATTAGAATGTGAAAATTTATTACAGCATAAAAGATTTGTACAGATAAAGGTAGAAGGATATATTTTTTCATAATATTATGCTTTATTTTTTATTCCTATTTAAAAAGGACTTGTTCACGAGTCCATAGAAACAGAAGGTTGAAAAAAAAATTAGAAAGAGATTTTTAGTTCTGATGAGATCTAATTTATTTATTTTTTTAAAAGAAAAATTATAATTCCTCTAAGGACAGAAAAAACTGCTAGGTAACGCTAATTTACTCATAGCTATCCTTATTGGTATAAAATAATTTGTTTATCACTGGCTTTTCAAATTTTTTGCAATTTAATTAATAAGCTAAAAGTATAGCAATTAAAATATTTACTTTTTTTTCTCATTTCTTCACATTCTTATAAATATGGAAATTTATCTTAAAAGGGACACTTTGAAATTTCTTCTAAATATTAGATCTTCTTAAGTTTTTGCTATGGAATATGACCTTATTTTTTCCCGAAAGGGGATTAAAATCGCATCCATCAGTCCCAATCTTGCTTTGAAATCGGAGATGATGTGTTGACACAAAGATTAGTGCAAGTGTGCTTATCGGGCCAAAACAAACCAGCCAGCTTAAGTCTTGTATGCATCTGTAACTTTGATTACAAAAGGGCAAAGAATTTGAGCCCAATGGATTGTTTGAAGAAGAGAGACGGTTTCTGACTTTTCCCATAGGACATCTAAAATGCTGAATCCAGAATACATTGGATCTTCATCTTCACCCTCTTGAACAGAGCATTAAGGCATTAAAAAAAGTACAGATAAATATATATAGTATATTATATATATAAATTATATATTATATTGGAACCGTATTTGAAAATAAAGACTTATTGATGCAGTTTCCTAAAATAATTAGAATTTAATTCAAGCAAATAAATGGATATTATTTTTTTTAAATATTAGGCATTATTTTATGTTTTTTAGGAAATTTAGGACATTTCTAGAAGTTTTTTCTTTGAGAAATAAGTTGTTCGTGATCTGCGTATTTGGGATTGTTTCTTGAAAAATTCGTACAGCTGCGCCCGGGATATATATATATATATATATATATATATATATATATATATATATATATATATATATATATATATATAAAATTTCAGAATGAGGAATAAAACAAAGAAAAATTATAGACATATGAAAAAAAAGGGGGGAAATAATAAGTAAAAAAATAACAAACAACAGTCTTAAAAAAAAAAAAAAAAAAAAAAAAGATTGAATTTTATTTAAAAAACCGGAAAAAAAAGATATAATCTTTTCATCAGCCCACACGATCATATCCGCAAAACAGAGTGCTTTCTGATATTGTATCAATAAAGCCAAAGCAAAATATATTAATACAATAGTGTGAGAAGCACTCAGAAAAAATTTTTATAAAAATTACGACAAATAAAGTAGAACACAAAAAGTAAAAATAACATGTAAAAACAGAAAATAAAATAAAAGAAAAGAAAAAACAGTATGAAAATGGACTATAAAGCGAGTAGCGAAATCAGATCAACTTACATGGACAGGAAATTTTTCAAGAATGATTTAAAAATTTTTTCGCAGATTACAAAATATGAAAACAAAAGCGCAAATTGAGTGTAACAAAAGGGTTTTAAAGTGTCATTCTTACTTCACTGAAGTGATTTGTTATTCTGTGCATTGATTTGTTCGTTACCAAGGATGGGCCCGAAATAGATGTGCGCAAGGTAATATTATACTGGATATTTTTAAAAATTGACCATAAATAGTTTTAGAAAATAGATGTTTATTTAAGAAAAAATATAAAATAGAAAAGAGAAACATAAATTGCCTGTTTTGCAAATAATTTTAGCCACAGATATGCACAAAATTGATTAGCACATGGAAAAATTATATAAATTATCAAAGAACAAAATTTTAATAGATAATTTTAACACGGATTTGCAACTTATTGTTTTTCCTAACTTTCGTCGTGTTTTCTTGTATTTATTTATTTGTTGTTGTTGTTAATTTACGTCGCACTAGAGCTGCACGATAGGCTATTGGCGGCGGTCTGGGAAACATCCCGGAGGATGATCCGAAGACATGCCATTATAATTTTGATCCTCTGCGGAGGGGATGGCACCCCCGCTTCGGTACCCCGACGACCTGCGCGCGAGTCGAGCACTTTACGGTAGCATAGTTTAACGAGGACCAATACCGCACACCCTCGGTCCCAACGCAAACTGATCCAAGTGGTCACCCACCCGCACACTGACAGTAGCCAGTGATGCTTGACTTCGGTGTTCTGCTGGGAACCATGTCTTAACGATATCTATATATATAAAAATCTCTTGTCACAGTTTTAGTGGTTAAACTCCTCCTAAACGGCTCGACCGATTTTGATGAAATTTTATATGTATATTCAGTAGATCTGAGAATAGGTTTATAACTAATTTTTTTTTCATTTTTTGGACAGATTTAACGTATGTTTTAAATATATCTTTATTTAATCATATTCCAATCCAAACTAGACATAGAAACATGATAAATCAAAAACAATATTCACGCACGTTGCAACAAGTCATATTAAACTCTAATACTTATGCTCGCCCTTAAAAGAAGAACAACAAATATACTTGCAAGTATGTGAATAAAGGCAATGATATGGCAGTATTTCGAGTTGAAAATACCAATGTGACTGCTCTTCCAGTGAATGACAACGATGAAGTAACGCTGTACCAAATTGGCCGGTACATCACCTCCAATGAAGCTACTATGGCTCTATAGCCACAGTGTTGAAACACTGTAAAATTATCATCTGGGATGAATGCACTATGGCACACAAACATTCGCTTGAGGCGTTGAACAGGACATTGAAAGATATAATAAACAATGACAAATAATTTGGCGGCAGTTCAGGTGAGTTCTGACAAACACTTCCCGTCATTCCACGTTCAACGGACGCTGATGAGATCAATGCTTGCTTGAAATCATCTCCACTGTGGAGTAATGTTGAAAATGTTCAACTAAAAGTAAATATGCGCGTCCAAATGCTTCAAGATCCATCTGCTGAAACATTCTCAAAATAATTGTTAGATATCTGTGATGAAAAAGTTACTAAGGATGAGACTGGATGCATAAAATTACCGGACGATTTCTGCACAATCATTGATTTACAAGATGCTCTCATTAACCTAATATTTCCCGATGTACACACACCGATGTTCACTGGCAGAAAGGGCGATTTTAGCAGCAAAAAATGTGGACGTCAACGAATTGAATCTGAAGATACAACAGTTATTGCCAGGTAACTTGGTGACATATAAATCCGTTGATGCAGTTTGCGATCCTATTGAAGCTGCAAATTTTCCAACAGAGTTTTTAAACTCATTGCATTTACCAGGCATACCACCGCATAATTTAGTACTCAAATTTGAATCTCCGGTTATTTTGCTTCTTCATTTGAAACCACCACGGTTGTGCAACGGCACGCGATTGGTCGTTAAAGAATTGATGAACAACGTTGTCGAAGTCATTATTTTAAATGACAAATTCCGGGGTGAAAGTATATTACTTCCACGAATCTCTATTATACCCACAGATGTGCCAATTCAATTAAAACGCATTCAGTTTCCCATTAGATTGGCATTTGCATTGATAAGGCCAAGCAATGTCTGTTTGTGTCTTAGATTTGAGCACACCATGTTTTTCACACAGACAATTACTTATACGTGGCATGCTCTCGAGTAGGCAAACCATCCACTTTATTTGTGTAAGCTAAAGATGGAATGACAAAAAAATATTGTTCACTCCACTGCACTAAGAGATTAATATTGTTGACTAATATTTTCAGAATTCGTTGTATATATAATTTATAAGAAAAGTTACAATAAATTTAAAAAAAACTATTATTTGGTGTGTTGTTTCACATTCCGTCATCGTTCACAGCTCCCCATGCCTCTCACTCATATACCACACTTGAAATAATTCAACAGAAATAATTCATATGGCGAAACAACGTTTGCCGGGTCAGCTAGTATATATATCTATATATATATATATATATATATATATATATATATATATATATATATATATATATATATATATATATATATATATATATATATATATATATATATATATATATATATATATATATATATATATATATATATATATATATATATATATATATATATATATATATATATATATATATATATAAACTCATGTTTGTGAGAATTGCAACACCATGAAGGACTTACGCGAGTGAGCTGAAATTTTCAGGAAATGCAAAGTAGAGCATGATATGCAAATGATTACAATTTCAGACCCGTAGCGCATGCGTATGCTGAGCAGCGCCCTCTGAACGGCGGATGGATCCGAATAAATAAACGGCTGTAGCCAAGCGAGTATGGTTATCGGTGGTTATCTGCTAGTGGTAAATGTTAGCTTAGTCATTACTTATGCCTATTCGACGAAAGAGAGCGAGATTTCAACAACTTACGGTGTTTAAACGGGGGAGAATCATCGGCCTTCGTGAAGCTGGATTATCTTATTGTGCTGTAGCCGCTCGTGTGCAGCGTAACAGTAGCACAGTGATGCGTGTTTGAAAGCAGTGGATGGACGAGTATCGGACAACTCGGAAATCCGGGAGTGGACCCTGAAATGTCTCGTCAGCTCGCGATGATAGACACCTGTTCGGCGTTGCGCTAATGGACCGTACGGCTCCCTCTAGACAACTGGCAGCACGGTGGTCAATAGCTACAGGTGTTTCCTTGTGTGCTTCATTAATTCGTGGACGTCTGCTGCAGCGTAGACTGCGAGCAAGGACTCCTTTATACAGTATCCCCCTCACGCTGAACCATCGCCGCCAGCGGCTACAATGGGCCAATCAGCATAGGGACTGGAGTGCTGATTGGCAGCGTGTCGTGTTTTCTGACGAATCCCGCTTTAATTTGTGGTACCATGGTGGCCGCATTGGTGTCAGACGCTATACCGGTGAACGCCATCTTCCGGAGTGCGTTATCGAACGCCACAGTGGACGAACACCCGGGGTTATGGTCTGCGGTGACATAGCATATCATGGACAATCTCAATTGCTACGAATTGTGGGTAATCTGAACAGCAACCGGTACATCAGTGAAGTTCTACAGCCCCAAGATGTTCCCTTCCTTCAAGCCTTGCCAGGTACTGTATTTCAACAGTACAATGCTTACCCTCATATTGCTAGGACTGTTCAATCCTTCCTTGCATCGCTACAGGTACAACTTCTTCCTTGGCCGGCGTATTCCCCGGATATGTCACCGATTGAACATGTGTGGGATTTCGTTGGTCGGCGTCTCGCTCGTAATCCTCGTTCTGTTGCTTCTACAGGCGAACTTTGGGTACGCATACAAACAGTATTGAATTCTCTTCCTCAGACAGACATTCAAAGTTTGCTTGACTCCATGCCATGTCGTGTAGCAGCACTTATTGCGGACCGTGGTGGCTACACAAAATACAGATTTCAATCTCTTGTTATTGTTTGTTTGCTTTGAAAGTTTAATCATTTATTTGTACCACTACCACTCAACTGTGTATTGAATTTCATTCAATTATGACGATTCCTTCATGGTGTTGCGATTTTCACAAACAGGAGTTTATATATATATATATATATATATATATATATATATATATATATATATATATATATATAAGTTCAAAATGAAGAATAAAACAAAGAAAAATTATAGACATATAAAAAGAAAGGGGGGGGATAATAAGTAAAAAATAACAAACAATATTTAAAATATAAATTTAAAAAAAAAGAAAAAAAAAAGAATTAAATTTTTTTTAAAAAATTGGAAAAAAAAAAGATATAATCTTTTCTTTAGCTCACACGATTATATCCGCAAATTGATTTGTTATTCTGAGTGCTTTCTGATATTGTATCAATAAAGCCAAAGCAAAATATATTAAGACAATAGTGTGAGGAGCACTCCAAAAATTTTTAATAAAAATAACAATAAATAAAATAGATCACAAAAAGTAAAAATAAGTAAAAATAACATGTAAAAACAGAAAATAAAATGAAATAAAAGGAAAAACATTAAAAAGGGGGGCTATAAAGCGAGTAGCAAAATCAAATCAACTTACATGGTCGAAATATTTTTCAAGAATGATTTAAAAATGTTTTCGCAGAAAGATTGCCAGATTACAAAATATGAAAACAAAAGATGAAAACAAAAGCGCAAATTGAGTGTAACGAGAGGGTTTTAAAGTGTCGTTCTTACTGCACAGCTGAATTGATTTGTTATTCTGAGATTTGATTTGTTAGTTACCATACATATATATATATATATATATATATATATATATATATATATATATATATATATATATATATATATATATATATATATATATATATATATATATATATATATATATATATATATATATATATATATATATATATATATATATATATATATATATATATATATATATATATATATATATATATATATATATATATATATATATATATATATATATATATATATATATATATATATATATATATATATATATATTTAAATTTTGAAGGAATATTAAATAACTAACTGAAATTTTAATATAAATAATTGATAAATAAAATAAATATTCTCTTTGCCGATAGTAGCCCTATTTCCACAAATTCCCTATCAATAGTACGTGATTCTCTTGTACGAGAAAATCTGCTCATTAGATCAAGAATTATTGAGCATGTTTACTTTTTTTATTTTTCTCAGGATGCATTTTAGTAAACGGAAGGATTTCCTCGAAAGAATAAAGCTTGCTAAAATGTGATAAAAATGCATGTTTTTTCCCCTTTCCTCTCTTACTTTCTCAACTTCTTCTATTTCGCAATTAAATAATTAATATTTATTTATTAGCAACTACAATGGAGATGTAACGAAAATAAGACATCAATCATTGTACTAAATTTAGAAAATGATGGGTTGCATTCCCCATATTAATTGAATACCTGCTAATTACTAAAACGGTCAAATCCTACTCAATCTCTGTCCATTGCTTTCATGCTGATTAAGTGCGAAAATGATTCGAGGAAAATGACAGGCACAGGTTTTAATCACACCGCGCCACATAGTTAATAAATTTAATATATTATATTACTACAAATTAGGCATTAATGAACTCTAATGCTAATATTTCAAGTGCTTTATTATACGGGGTTATTCATAATTCCCTCCGAGGTGTCGGAGCGTTATAGTAAAAAAAAGAAGACGAATATGAAAAAAAGAAACATATGAAATTATTCCGAAAATATTCAAGCTTTACTTATAAACATTACAGGTATTCTATGAGTGAACCCTTGGTCACACGGCATACATCAATGCGATAGTCCTGCCCGGAGGGAATATGAATAACCCTGAATATATCAAGTGCTTTATTATTTAATAGATTTATTATAAACATGATCTTTATATTAAATAATTATTCCCAAGTAACTGAAGCGATTGTTGTATAAAGGATTAAAAACTCCATTGACTTTAAAAATCTACTAAATTGAATTTATTAAACCAAGAATCGCAATTGATAAACTGTCACTTTAAAATATATATTTACTGTCCGGAGCAAGTTGGCATCTCTGTACATAGTATATAAGCCACCACAAAGACTGCTGAACTCAAACTGTTTTTTTTTTTAATCTTAATTTTCTGTAATATTTCATGATGTATGGGATATGGGCCTTCTGCACGGCCCAGGAGACAAATTTTTGTAACTAAAGTAAAGTAAGTACATAGAAACTGGATGCAGGATATGTAGGGTACCTCGGTATTTGGCGCATGGCGCATACCTGCCAACTCTTCCGGATTTTCTGGAAGATTTTATTTTCATATTTAAAGTGGTAGTAAATATATACTATTTTTTCTTTTATAAACTTAATTTTTGAATGATTTTGATCACCACTATTCTTACAAAAATTAAGCACATATATCAATATGCGTTACTATCATGGTTGTCAACTTAAGTTTTTTCAAATGCAACGTATTTGTTTGCTTACAATTGAAGTTTTAATTTCATTTTAATACCACTAGGGAAAATGATAATGCATACCTGCCAACTTTTATGCATTTGGCGTAAAATTTTATTTTTATATTTAAAGTGGTAGTAAATATATATTTTCTTTACTTTTATAAACTAGATTTTTCAATGATTTTGATCACCACTATTCTTAAAAAAATTAAGCATCTATATTAATATGTGTTACTACCATGGTCGTCAACTTAAGCTTTTTTAAATACAACGTATTTTTATTTTGCTTAAAATTGAAATTTTAATTCCATTTCAATACCACTAGGAAAAATCATAATGGAAGGGATTAAAAGTTGGCAGGTATGATAATGGAAGGGATTAAAAGTTGGCAGGTATGGTTTCGCCACCATTCGATTAATCTTATACTGGATTGTTCTATGCTCATTAGTCATGACGGAATAAGCTTATACTGGTATAAGTACATAGAATGTTTTTCCTTTAAAAATGAATAATTTGCAATGTAAATCATAGTGGTTGATGCGATTAAAAATAAAAGAGATTTTAAATAAACAAAAATGATACGAGTTCCTGCCATTTTTAAAAATATTAGTCACTCCTTGCATCCCTGTAATTATTGCTTGAATTTTAAAATTTAGTTTGAAATGATTTTAACCACTGACTGCATTAAAATAAATTTGCCCTTTGGACCCAGTTTACTTAAATTCCGAATTAAGAGGAAACAACCAAATTAAAAACCTGGTGATTTTGATGAAAAAGTATTTTTTTTTTTGTTAAATAGTTAATAAATATAACCAGACACCTTCTCTAAATGCTTTGTCATTTATAAGATGTAGTTATCAATGCATTATTTACAGAAATAGACTGACGGCAAAATATTTTAGTCACCACTTTTTACTTATCGGTAATAAAAACATGACAAGTCTCACTCGTCAAATGCACTAAAAGGGTTAAACATATATATCGAAACATATATATCTCAAAGGGTTAAACATATATATCGAAACATATATATCTCAAAGGGTTAAACATATATATCGAAACATATATATCTCAAAGGGTTAAACATATATATCGATTAACGATAACTTCAATTAAATATTCTTAATCATTTACATAATACAGCGTATATTTCTGCCTATATTTGTAATTTAATTTGTATACTACAACCACTAGGAAAAATAATTTTACAAAATATTAAAATTGGCATGAATATAGTTTTTTAAATCAAAATTTGCATGCTAATTTTAATATATTCAAACAAACACGAGTATCTTTTATTGTATCAACATAAAACCAGAAATATCAAGAATGAAATTAATATGTTTTTCTGCCTTTGTTTTTGTGAGCACAATACATAAGAATATTACTTTCAATGGGTTAAAAATTTATGTATTACTACCCGATAATGCGAATAATTCCAATACGTATTTTCTTTAACTCAATCTTTGACTTATTCTTCGGCAATTCAGTCATTTAACAGAGTGCTGGGATATTTGGTAATGACTATTGATTACATATCACTCTTTTCCATGAAGGATCTTTTTTCGATATCACAAAGAAAGCAATTATTAAGTTTATATGAATTCTCTACTGATGTCAATGCGCTATTATTCAGATTAATCATTCCCTCTTTGATGCAAAATTTTTCGGAAAATATTTATAGATTTGCTCTGTAATTACTTTCGAAGTTTTATTGGTTATCAATTCGTAAGAAATGGACTCATTTTAAATCTTTTAATCCTTCTGATTTTTCAATCGAAAAAGCATTTTTGACTATTAAATATCTTCCCTCATGAAATATGCCGGTGATTAGAAAATCATTTATGTCATATCAACAGGATTGATTGTGAGACAAAAGTCGTATGTTTGATATTCGTCGCATATTTAAAATTTTGATTTCTCAGGAACTTTTCGACCAATTTTATTCAAATTTTGTTTTTTGACACTAAAGGTGATATTTTTCGAATAATGTGTTTTCTGAAGCATCTTATCAAATTCATGTGTTATTTCTTTAAATGTGACAAGAGGAAATTGTTGCTTGACTTCGCATTGCTTGGGTTCTGATCATCTACATTCTATGATGAATATCGCTCGTGTAGATACGTTCTATGCCCAGTAGAGTTTTGATGTCTTGTCCAATATATATATATATATATATATATATATATATATATATATATATATATATATATATATATATATATATTTCATATACTTTTGAAACGTTATAAGACATCAAAAATTTGCATCGCTCCTTATAAATCAGAACAGTGATTTTTGAAAATCAAAAGTGTGAACAAAGTTTCCTCGTTATTTGTTTAAGAGAAATGATACAACCATGACTTCTATATCAAACGATACCTAATTAAATAATAATAAATAAATAAAGGGATTAGATAAATAGGAAGGAATAAATGAATAAAGGGAAAAAAATGAAACTATGGCATTTATATTATTTATTATAATAATTAATAATTTAATAAGTTAGAACTAAAAAAACTTCATCCAACTCTATGTCAAAAGGTCAGCAGAGCGAACTCCATTCATTACGTCTTTTGAAGTCTGATATTTAAAATTCGATTTTTTTTTAAATGTTTCTGTTTTTGTTATGAACCAATGAAAAAGAAATAGCACAAAAAATCCAAAAATGCCATTCATTGTTGTCATACTTTGTTGAAATGTCCTACTTTTTTGTATGTACTTCTTCTAAAATTAAATTATATGTGAATGCACTTTCTCTCAAAAGTACTTCTCTTTAAATCATTGTCCACTCTTAATAAGGTGTCCGATTACCTTAAAAACGAGTATTTTGACTTAAAATCCTGATTTTTTACTGTCTTATAATAATGTCCAATTCTTCTAGTGTTCAAAATTGTTTTGTTCGAGAATTTGCGTCAAATGGAACTTAAGTTGTAGTGGTCTTAGTAATAGATGATGGTTGTCAAACTTGCCGGAAATTACAAAAACGAAACCGGAAGTAGATAATGGTTTCGGTAAAATTTCTATTTGTGTGAATATTTCTCTGAAACATTTAATTTTTTAAAGCTCCTAGACTCTCGACTAATAATCTGATTCATATTTTAATAAGATTTTGAGATTTGTCGTTACTGTTAGTTGGCAACACATTTTAAGTATCGTATATTCGTTAATTCATCATTTTATAATAATATTTTAATATTTCTTTCCAGTTATTAACAAAAATTGTATGAAGATTCATTAATACAGATATATATATATATATATATATATATATATATATATATATATACATAAAAAATTTTTAGAACAAAGAAAAAAAGGGAAAAAAGAAAAATAATTATAATAATAAAAATAATAAGAAACCGGAAAGACAATCCGAAAAAAGGGAAAAAAATTAAAATCCGGAAAATAAAAGATATAATATTATCATCAGCTCACACGATTATATCCGTGAAAAGGAGTGCTTTCTAATATTGTATCAATATATCAAAGCAATATATATCAATAAGCATGAAACGAATCTATAAAGCGAGTAGCGAGTTCAAATGCACTTACATGAACGGAAAATTTTTCAAGAATGATTTAAAATATTTTCGTAACAATATCTGTCTATATATATATATATATATATATATATATATATATATATATATATATATATATATATATATATATATATATATACATATATATATATATATATATATATATACATATATATATATATATATATATATACATATATATATATATATATATATATATATATATAAATATATATATATATATATATATGTATATATATATATATATATATATATATATATATATATATATATATATATATATATATATATATATATATATATATATATATAAAAGTATAAAATTTTTTTAAGATTGTTATTTTATCAAAAAAATTTTATTATGTTGAATGCTAAATAAATTGCAAATTTATGACGTTATTCACCAACTACTTTAAAATATCACTACAGAAAACTCCCGGCATTAAATATGAATGTATAACTGAGGAAATGTGTAAAGGAATACGCCACATATTAAATATAGTAACTTTCAGCAGTTAAACGCTCATAATTTTCAACTAAAATGTAATTTTAAACTGTAATTTTATTTTTTTCAATATGAATATCTTACAAGATAATTACTCAAATAATTATTATAAATTTGTGTTTAAACTTTCAGTGAATGTTTCTTGCATTTGTGGTAATCTAACAAACCTCCAGAATTCAGATAACTGTAACTGGTATTTGTTCTATGAGATATTTTATTTTGTTGCAAATAATGTGTAAAAATGGAGGGAAAAAAATAAAGAAAATAAGCTTAATATATTATTAATTTAATTATTTTGCCATTTTATTTAAGTTGAAGTTCACAACACTGCAGATGGTTATACGAAGCTACTCAGAAAACTTGATTTCTGTATACACAATTTTCTGTGTAGAGTGCTTGCCGTTAATTAGTTAATTTTATTAAAATTATCTAAGAAACTCAATTTAAATAAAAAAAATTCTTGTGC